>NC_141560.1:27891894-28539394 GCF_036417535.1 Chlamydotis macqueenii
TATTCACTAGACTATGGAGATTTACAGTGAAAAGAAAAAGTCTTGTGAAGAAGATAGGATGGGACTGAAAATATTTTTTCCTGATAGAAACAAATGAATCTATTAAAACTTTAAGTGTATTTAGCAAGGAAAATTGATTCGTGAACCTTAGCAGTAGTTAAGCTCTATCTAGGAGATACGTCTCAATAAATGTCCTTCATAACAGATTTGAGGCAAAATAAACCTACTACTTTTCAGAGTATTTTCTGTTACTTTGGCTTGGTTTCTAATAAGGCACGAAATAATCTCAGTTGTCATTTGTTTTTTTTTTTCCTCTCCTCCTCAAAGGCGTGAATGCACACACAATCTCTGCCTTTTCTCCCTTTCTCTAGCCCCACCAGGTCTCACTGTTACTTTCACCCTGCAAACAGGCCTGTGATTTCACTGAACCTGATGAATAAACATGCCACGATCAAGACCTAAATGCCATTTTCAGCTAATGAAAAGCATTGCTAGCATCTTCAAACATCTTCCCGGCTGCTCTATTCTTAGTCAGTAAATAAACTATTGACTTTGCAAAGGCCCAGCCTTGTTTCAGTGGGAGCCCCTGGGCACATTTTGTTAACTCAGAACTAAGGCATTAAAACAAATCACTAGACTGCCTCCAAAAAATGAACAATAGTTCTGAAAGACCACATGACCAAGCTTCTTTGCAATAATTTACAAACGAGTTGAGTGTGCCCCTGCCAATGCATGTCCATCATTAGTCTATGGATGTACACACTAGACATTTTAAAAATTGCAACAGATGAAAAACATCACCTCTCAAGCAGAACTCTGCCATGCACCAAAATAAATTCTCTCATCACTGGTTTAGGAAAGACTCCTGGCAGCCTTGCAGTATGTACGTCTGAGTTAGTAACCCATCTGTATCGTCCAGTTACCTAAGTGCAAATCAAGTCTGTGGAAATTCTTTGGAGTTTTCAGCCTCTCCTACCTCGTAGCATTGACAGCCTTCCACCCCCGGTCAGAGTTCAGCTGATGCTAGAGGGAACAGTAACCTCACTTTGCTTTCAGAAACCAGTAGCGTCCTGCACTTTCTGCGGAGGAGCACAGGCCTGGCTCTCCCTACAATCAGTGCCCTTCATAAGCCACAGTTAATTGATGAAGGTACTTACCGGACATAAATTACTGATGGGAACAGCTAGGATACAAGGAACTGCAGTTTCTGAGCCTTACTAACGGCACTCAGCCCTTTGATCAAAAGCCTAGACAGCACATTTTCTTTTTCCTCGAGTGGTGCTTCCAGCCCTTGAGCATTGATCCAGTCCCATACACACTGGCCATCAGGTAGTGCACTCTTTCCAGAATTCCTGCCATGACCAAAGAATTGCAAAGCAAAGACTCCGCTCCATCTACTTGACATAAAAAAAATCAGAGTCAAGTACCGCCAACATCAGCAATGACAGAAGGACCCCAGACACCTCATGTAACTTCCAGGAGGCTTCTAACTCATCTTAGTTAAAAGGGAACGTCCTATGGGAAAGGAGGCTGTGGATGCAGAGTTGCCCATGTCAGATAGATCGCTTTATGCTCCTCAAGCATAAAGCTCTGCTCAAGTATCATGCAGGAGTAGAGTAGCCCAGATCAGCAGGAACTAACATTATTAATATGATAAAAAATTACTTACACATCTACAAGATCTCTGCCTGCCACTAAGCACAGATCACTGAGTTATGAGATCAGGGTTACATTCCATCATATTCAGGCTTAACAATTGCATTCTAAACAATAAAGACAATCAGCTCTCTAGATTGAGGATGTTGGCAGTTGTGCCAGTTTTCAGCCTGTTTTTTTCCAGTCCTCTTCTATTTAAAAGAGGTAAAGAAATGTGGTGGAAATGTACCCTCCGAAGACAGGTCTCCCAAGCAAAAATTGGGGTACCTGTCTCCAGACCTAGGCTATACCTTTCTTTACGTTCAGGACCAATACAGAGAACAAGTTCGTGTCAGATATCCACAGATCTCAGAATGCCTTCCTGAACAAAAGGAGGCTGAATCATTTAGAGACGATGTCACTTTAGTTACTTCTTCATAAGCCTTTGCTCCACCTAATGCTTAAACCTGGGAGTTAGATATCCTCTTCAGAACCTGACAGGATTTGGCTCTGGGTGAGGAATACTTCAAAAGAGAAAAAGAACAGAGAGAAACAGGAAAAAGACGTAGACAAGCCAGTAGCAACAGTGAAAAGAGTAAATGTCCTCACCTGCTCTGGAGCCCAGAGTGTGCATTTCCATGGGACTGTCCATGCTGCTCTCGAGCAGTCGAATTCCTCTGGGGCATTTGACATGCAGGACAGTCCTGCTCGATAGTTCACAGTGCCCACGAGGACAAAAAGGATTTCTTTACATTCCCAACAGCCACAGTATTTCGCTTTGTAGTATTTGTTGGCAGGAAGAATCATACTTTGTATGCTGGGATTGCAGTTTTCCTCTTATTTCCTTACTTTCCTGTTGTGGGTGGATGGGAGATTTGGTACTAAGTTAATGACCTTATGATATTCAACACTAATCATGATTTTACTAAATCATAAATATAGCCACTTAAATATATATGGAAAATACCAATCTAGAGAGGAAAAAAATCCTTATTTTAATAAAATAGATTGATCTACGTAATGACTTATTAATTATATAGTCAAATTTCAGTATATTAGTGCTATGTTGGAGTGTTTGCATCCCTTACCCCATACACATTACATGTCTTCAGGTAAATCATGTCTTTCTTTAGCTGTGATGAAAGGGCAATTGAGAGGAAAATATACTACGGATATTTCTCTATATCTGAATACTGTGGAAAAAGACTGAAGATCAACTCTCTCCGAGTAAAGAGACTCAGAGAGACTATTATCTCTGCTATTTCTCCTCAGACATGTGACTATTTGTGTTATCTGTGGTTTTCGTAAAACCTCCATAGAGTCTTTTACTTCTTTTTTTCTACAGCCGTTCTTCAAGGTTTATATCCTGCTTTGGGTATCTTCTATATGTATCCCACATATTCATGATTTTCCAACACTGCCAGACAAAGTAAACTTCCTTGAAAAGGCTGCAGCCCAGTATGGAAAGGTGCCCAACAGCTACTGCAGTGCTTTTCTGGAAGCTGTCGATTTGCCTCTTTCTGTTGTTTGTGTGCATTCACGTAGAGTTCCTAATTGGATGCATCTGCTGTCTGCAAAATACAGTATCATCCATGATGATTGCTTTGCCATTGCGCTTCTGACAATGCATCTGCTGCTGTGAGCTGGGAACTGGTTGGGGCCTTCTCCTCATCTCTTCCATTTCCCAGTTGCTTTCAGAGCCCACCATGTTACCAAATGTCCTGTTGTGCTATTTGCACATACGGTTACAAGACAGACATGACTGCTTTTACTGAGCTCTTCCCTTTCCTTCCCCTACACTGGCCTCAGGATGCTATGCCAGTCTTACTGCTTGTGCCTTCAGTGTTGAGGTTCTGCCTTCATCACCACAAGTATTTCCTCTGTGCCTGGTTTACCTGCCTTCTGCTGAATCATAGAATCATAGAATCATAGAATGGTTAGGGTTGGAAGGGACCTTCAAAGGTCATCTAGTCCAACCCCCCTGCAAGGAGCAGGGACCTCCCCGACTAGATCAGGTTGCTCAGAGCCTCATCCAGCCTGGCCTTGAACGTTTCCAGGGATGGTGCCTCCACCACCTTTCTGGGCAACCTGTTCCAGTGTTCTATAACTCGCATCGTAAAAAAAATTTTCCTAATTTCTAATCTAAATCTACCCCCCTCTATTTTAAAACCATTACCTCTTGTCCTATTGCAACAGGCCCTACTAAACAGCCTATCCCCATCTTTCTTGTAGGCCCCTTTGAGGTACTGGAAGACTGCTATCAGCTCTCCCTGGAGCCTCCTCTTCTCCAGCCTGAACAGCTCCAACTCTCTCAGCCTGTCCTCATAAGAGAGGTGCTCCAGCCCTTTTATCATCTTCGTGGCCCTCCTCTGGACCTTCTCCAACTGGTCCATGTCCTTCTTGTGTTGGGGGCTCCAGAACTGGACACAGTACTCCAGGTGGGGCAGAGATTGTGTTAATACTTCTCCCTTCCTCATATTTTTTTTTTAAACCAGTAATTTAGCACTCCATTTTCTTCACTCACCTTGAATATGACAATCTTGAGGAACTATTTTACCACTGACTTAATCTTCAGATCCAGTTATCCAATCAATTTTCACAGTACAAATGTGCATGTTTGTGATTACTTTAACATTTGTCTATTTAAATTTGGCTATTGAAATTTTACTTTACCTATGCTTCAAAGTAACCTAGAGTTTTTTTATTGCTTTCTGCTTTCAGTTGTTTAGTTTTAAATGTATCTTTGGTAATAGAGAGTTGAATTTTGGGTGCATCAAAATTTGAAGCCACTATAGGAGTACTGTTCTGATGTCTACGTTTTAAGAAAGATGCTGAAGTACTCAAAAGCCATCGTGCAAGAGCTGCAGGAAAGGTAAAGGCTTGGCAATGATCCTGTGGAGTGAAGGTCAGGGTAGGTGTCCTGTCTATTCTAGCTTATCTAAGAGACTGAAGGGGCAACCTAAGTTAAAGCACTCACACAGTAAACATAAATTTGATCATTAAAGGCTCTTCAGTTCAGCTGGAAAGTTTAATGAGGTCCAACAATTAGCTAAAACCTAGTTCAAAATATGGCCTGACTCCTAATCAGTGGGAATAATTAGCCATTTTCACCACAACTTGGTGGAAAATCCTCTGACTCTGAAAAATTTTAATGGGATATTTAAACAAAAAATTTCTAGTTTAAACATAGATGTTGTCTGTGTGTTGATAATTAATTCCAGGCATCCCCATGGCTCACACTGTATTAGAGGTGCTGGTGCTTGATCAGATCAAGCCCTCCTGGCCTTAAAATCTGCACATCTACATTTGTCAGCCTGGTGGACTTCAGGTACCAGAACAGCCTCTGTCATCAACTCATGTAAATTGTCAGCACCCTTGGGCTACTTTAATTTCAGCTAGTAATTTCATTACTGTCATGGAGGTGGTTTTGAACTACATCAGCTATAGCTGGGAAGCTTTTCAATGCTAGGATTGCATGTGGCAGGTCACAGCTTTTCTCTAGAAGAGCTTCTGCATTTGGGGTAGATGCAGCTGTGAGGGTAGTGGTGGGGCTGAACAACAGCATGGGCTCTTTGTTGCATGTTGTAGCCGCATGGCCCGCGCTGCTGATGGTAGGCACCACCACGATTCTCCTCGGCTTCTCAATGAATCTGTGCCCAGACGCACATGACACTCTCTATGTCTCTGTTTCTAGCAGCACACATCTACCCATTTGCAGACATTCTAAGGCAATGACGCTATCAAAAGGCCAGATCTCCACCCTTCTCCCCAGCACCTTTTCCCCTGTGCTATAGCAGGATGAAGATCACCCAGGTCTAAGGTCTCCTTTTGGTCACTGTCCTTTCTCCCTCTGACAATGACTTCACAGAAAATAGGGGCTGCTAAGGAAGGACATCTTTAGACTTCTTCCCAAGGGCACCTTGTAACAGCTAGGAAAAAGAACTGAAAAATCAAGAGGCTGGGGAAATGTATGTGTGACTGTTGCTTTTTCTTTCCTCTTCTCTTGCTCTCTCTCTCTCTCTCTCCACCATCAGGCTATGCCTACTACGGAATCAGGCCAGTAGCTGCTCCTAACAGCCTCACTTTGCATTTTTTGCTATTGTCACTGTACCAGTCAATCATGTAAAAAAAAAAATATATATATTGACTTGGCAGGTGCTTCTGTTTTGAACATGATTAAATAACTTTTTATTGTCATCTTCAAAGCATTTTTATGGTCATTTACTGAGTGAAAGGGACTCTGATTTTGTAAGCATCTGCCAGAATATGTTTGATCCTGTCATCATTTCTTCAGAAAATCACGCGCCAGTAGCTAGAGTGCGAGATACGGTAAGTGCATGAATTGTCCATTGCACTCTGCACTTACAACACTGCCTTCATTGTCAATGATAACAACAGCAGGGGAGAGATCTTGGGAGTGAAGCTACCTGCTGTTTTCTCCTTGATGTTTGAGCCCTTGGATGCTGTATGAATCTCAGAGATGCAAAGAGCAGCTTCTTTGTTGATGCCCTATTTTATTGGTTATTTAAACATGGTATGCTGTTTGTAATTAGAGCTGACTAGAAAGGAGGATTTCTACTTCACAGGAGACACTAGGTGTTTTGTTGTGTGTCAGCATGGCAGTATTACAGTGCCGAAGGAGACCAGGGCTGCCCTCAGTGCTGCTCACGGAGCTGCTCTGCAGACCTCCACTGGGCACCCAATTTTAAGTTCCCGTCGTGTTCCCATGTACTGAGCAGAACTCACATGTACCCTTCAAATATCTCAATTCCACTGAATCAGCACTGTCCTGTGGAAAACCAGCTAGAGCACACCCTGTCAGCATTATCTATCTATGCAACAGACTTCATTGACCTTCATCTGGGCTTACAGTCCCCGTGCACATCAAAATAGAAGTACTTCTTGCTAGCTGAGTTAGGCTAGTAAAATTGTGTGGATGAAGCAAAGAGAGTTACAAGTAGCACATCTTTGTTTAAATTTAGCAGTAACCAGCTGGCCACATTCTGTAGGAAGCAGGAAGGGAGGATTCATAGGGAGGGAGGGATCTGACGGAAAATCAAGCAGAGGCTATAAAAACATTTCTTTAAAATGGCAGCATAATGAAAAAGGGATGCCAAGCAAAGAGCTTACTGATCATCTGTGTATCACTCTTGTCACATACTCCAGCTAGCTCAGCCCCCAGTATGGAGGGGGCATGCAGGTGTTAGGAAGGACTGACTCCCACACATAGTATTTTCTGCAGGATTCTTTTCCACAGACAAAACTTATTTGTACTTCTTTGCCACCCTTTGAGACAGGCTGTTAAAGTGCAAGGTGAAAAAGGCAAAAAGTTGAAGAGTATGAGAGTTAGTACTCCCGAGAACCACCAAAATGAGACTGACAGCAGAGACTTGACTCTCAGAGGAAACCTACAGACTAACCGGTTGCATCTTTCCCTCATTTTTGTACCCCTGGGTCCCTCAGGACTGCTGCTTCTCAACTACTTTTCTGCCATCTCTGTTTCTCTCCATGTTGGCTGTGCCACAACAGCCCTCCTCACCTTTGACAGCCATTACCTTTCCTCTCACTAACATATCAATAAAGAAATGAAGTTCATATAAAATCAGCTGTCATGGAACAATTTGAAAGACAAAAGAGGCAGTTAACAACAACGGTCTTCAATACTGCAACAAAACAGCTCCTCACATCAGGAAAACAAACCCATCTGCTTTCAGGATTTCTTTCTCTTGGTTTGGAATGTCAAAGGAAGGAGACTGTAGAAGATATTTAACACTCCCATGAATATCTCTAATGAAGGAATATTTCTGGCTATATTAATAAGTTTATGTTTATGAGTCTATGCCATATTTTCAAGACCATGCCACACAATTATTAAAAATCAGCAAGTCAGATCTCAGAAATCATGAGGCCAGTGTAAAGGATCACAAGATTTTAAAAGAAAGGGATAAACTTTTTTGCCTCTCAGTTTCTTTTTGGAGAAGTATTGTGTTACATTTTAAATATTTTTTATCTATTTTCTCTTTTCAAAAGAACTTGTTAAGCTCAGTGAGAACTAAAACAGCACCTGTTTGTACATGCTGTCACTTCATCATTTGACTTCAAGAACTAGGCCACTGAAACAATAACAGTGGCAGTCCTGTGAAAATCATGAGAGTTGATGAATTCTGCATCTTCAAAGGCAGGCCCACCCTGCTGTAAAATAATTCGTCCCTCATGCAATTAGCTCTGGTGGAAGGGTCCCTTCAGTCCTAGCCCTACCTTTAAAAACATCAAGAACCAGCCCTTCAGATAGTGTTTGTCACCACAGCTCTGGGAGCATCTCTATGCTCGGTTGAGAGTCTGACCTAATTAATTTAATCACCTGGCATTGATACATTCGTATGGTATGTTCTCTCACCTTTGTGTTTACACAGCTCTAGTCCAGAGCCTTTGATTAACTGACTACCTTTATTTCTCATAACAACCTCTTTACAATGTATGCATGCCAAATTACAAACAGAGTTTTTGGAACAGTGACTCCCCATCCACATATTTTCCTCCAAAACCCAATTTAAGGATATTGACCCTCTGGGTCATTTGGAACAGCCTCCATGAA
The DNA here is from genome assembly GCF_036417535.1 of Chlamydotis macqueenii. NCBI lineage: Eukaryota > Metazoa > Chordata > Aves > Otidiformes > Otididae > Chlamydotis > Chlamydotis macqueenii. The sequence goes on from NC_141560.1 coordinate 27,900,125, forward strand.
GTTGCAGGCAACCATGCCACAAATGTGGAAAGATCCACAGGACTTCGCTATGCACTTTTCTCAGGCCAAAAGCCACCTGGTATTCCCCAGACTCCATAACAACTACCACCCTAGAACACTTGTACATTATAAAAAGTGTTAGACTTCTTACATTAGCAGCTAATGCCCTACTGTAAAAAGGAAGGAAAAAGCAAATGAAAGCGACAAAGAAGAAAACACGTGCATGGAAAGAGATAAAGCAAGAGTGCATTGTCATGGGGCAGCTATATACAGCTCTTGGGAGATCTAGAGTCTCAGATATGAACACTGCAGGGACAGGTGATGTGCAGGTGAACTGGCTGAAGGAGCACAAGAAATACAGCCATTGACTGCATGATTCTGTGTGCTCTCTAACCATGAGGCAGTGTCATGGTATTAACAACCTTCAGACGTGTCCCCTTGACACAATCCTCTGCTGTGCTGCAGAGAAGGTCAGTCTGGACAGCACATCCAAAGCCCACGCACTGAGGCTGGTTGGGAAGCCAGTCTTCTCCTTACGAAGCTGAAGGTGATGGAGAGATTTGCCCTGACTTCCCAGGGAATGGTGCGTCCTGCGCTTGCTAGCTCACTGGACTACACCAGAGAGCTTTCCTCTTACTTTTCTGGTCACCTTTCTCAGTGCTTTTTGGCTACTTGGTCTGACTTTGTGAAGCCAAGCAGCATATATATGGCAGGCCGTGTGGAGGAAGAGTCTGGCTCAGAATATTTCCTGGGACTTCTTTCTTAACAGCTAAATATTGTACAGAGTAAAAGCCTTGGGGTTTTTCCACCTTACTAATCAGGAAAGAGGTAGATCTTAGCAGTGAGACAATTATGAAAATCAGGAAGCAATTTAATTGTCTGAAAACAGCTTAATTGGAAAGAATATCATTTTCTTAAATGATAGTAATCATTTTCCTGGGGATTAAAGAATAGCAGATTTTAACTGCAAGGAAAATCCCTTTTGCTATCAGAAACAAAGTGATTGAAAGAATAATGGAAGTAAAGAAGTCCATCTTCTCCATGGTTCTCTTAAGTATTATTCATATGGGAACCTTTTCTTTTTTGGTTTTTTTTTTGGCTCACTGTGTACATATACGACCAGTATTTATCTACAGCACAATAGTATCTAAGCCCCTCACCAGGAGAATGGCTCCACATTGCGGTAGGAGCTGTCTGAATATATGGCAACATACTGTCAGAGCCTCCTTCACAGTCCAAAAAAGGGGAAAAAACAGTACAATAAGCCAGTTAAATGCATTGAGGGATCCTTGATTGCTTAAAAATACCTAAATCTACTGGGTTTATTTGAATAATAAACATTAGTTTTCAGTGGCAGAGCAGTGGAAAAGGACAGAAGATGCCCACATAGGGGTGAGGCATGCATTGTAGGCAGATCCAAACTTGGAGCAGGGCATGCTGTTGGAAGTGTGAGGGTAATTAGCTAACGTAAAGATCTTTTAAAGAAGACTGGAGGCCTATCTGCAAGGCATGTTTAAGTCACACTTAACATAACTCAAGGCTCAAGACAGGTCTTAACAGCGACATTTCAGACTTGATATAAGGAAACAATTTTTTATAATGAGGGTAGTGGAACACTGGTACAGGTTGCCCATAGAAGTGGTGGATGCCCCATCCCAGGAAACATTCAAGGCCAGGTTGGATGGGGCTCTGAGCAACCTGATCCCAGTGAAGATGTCCTTGCTCACTGTAAGGGGGTTGGACTAGATGGTCTTTAAAGGTCCCTTCGACCCAAACCCTTCTATGATTCTGTGGTTCTATGGTTCTATAAAATGACTGCTGATAAATACGAGGCTGAACAAGATGATTAATTGCCTTCTGGTTTTATTTTTGTCTGTGTAAACCAGCGCAGAAGCAGCGCTAGTGAGAGGTCTGCGGGGCACAGCGTGGCTCTGAGTTCTGTTTTGCAGACTGGTTCCTCAGAGCAGGCAAGCAGGAAGCCTTTGAGGAGAACTGCAGAAAAGAAGATCTAACCCTGCTTTCCAAGGCAAATTCTAACTCAAGCATTGCATCTTAAATCTTAACCTTCCCACTCAACCATTGTGATTGGAGAAGCTGTTGCTTTGGCTTGTATTTGTTGTTGTAAATCAGGTTCTTTTTCAGGCTGAGTAGCACCTTTCACCAGCAGTGCTCAGGCTGAGACTAAACATCCTACTTGTAGACTAAGTCACTACTTAATGCAAGAATGGCTGTGGCAGAATCTGGCTGTGGCACTGCTCTTGTGTTGAGGAGCACTTTAGTCACCAGCAGCCCTTGTTTGTTTTCATCAGAGAATCACTTATGGAGTCAAGAAGTTCTTCATGTAGGCTTGCAAGATCTAGGAAAGTATATTATGTAAAACGTGTCTTAAATTACATTGAAAAGAGTCTTTTTAGCCATGCAGGTTCTTAACTGGTTATGTGAACGCTGCAGTTTAGTGTTTATCTTCCATGACTTCTTCCTGCCTGGGGGCAGCACACCAAGCTCAGCGGCATGGGGTACAAAAAGCTTCTCTGACACCTGCTCGGCCTCACTGAATTTTTTTTAAGATGCTGGTACAAAAGCATTGCTTTGGTTTTTCAAACTGCAGTCATGAGATATCATTTTTTGCAGGGCATATCAAATTGTTTAACTCCTTTTCTGAAGTAGAGTAAGCTTTTTGTTGCTACGGTGGACTTCCTTACAGAATACGGATTCCTGTGCGCAAGCCCTCCTTGCAAAGAGGCTGCCTGTGTGAAAACTGAGGGAGAAATACAGTTGCAGGAGAGAAGAGAAGTGTAGTCCAAGTCTGGTTTCCTATGCCTGGAATGCTAGCTGAGAATGTAGCATCTCCAAAAGCAAGTATCTCACTGGGGAGGTAGTGCAGCTGCACTCCTACCTCACACAGGCTGAAAACCATGGTGGGAACAGCTCTGCTAGTGGGACCCACAGGGATGAAAAAGTGTGGTTAATTGACAGACAAAACAGACAACCTGAGGGCATATCTGGGCGTGTTAGACTTCCACAAACAACTTTGCAGCAGCAAGCCCTGGCCCTTTACTTTCTGCTGGGACTGGCATAGCTGAGGATGGAGGACATGGAGACTTCCCGCGAGATCACATGTGCCAGCACCTACAGATCTGGAGGGTCTCAGTCCACAACCTGGGGAAAACAGCTGACAGCCATTTTTGCAGGGGTTGAACTGTGAAATCAGAGAATGTGATTCCCACTGAATCATGGAGCTGGGCAGTCTGTAATCCCAGCAAGAACAGCAAACTGCTGTTGATCTGCGGAGAGGTGAGTGAGAACACATTATTTTCAGACTGTTCCTGTTGCCTGAGCGTGGAAGCTGTACACTGAGATAAGCATGGGTGGTGAACACAATGGCTACAGCTATAGAGCAATACTAGAAATCTCTTCCTATGCCGTGAGGAACCTGTGAGGACACTTCTATTTGCCTTGGTGGAGGCAGATTAGCACAGAAAGACCTATCCTACCCCTGCTGGAACATGCTCCCAGGTAAACAGAGCATCTACGCAAACCCAGAGACTTAACAAACCACTGACCCTAAAAGAAGGTTCTGGCACAACAGCAGGTAGACAAGCCATTGAGCCACTGCACTGCCTCAGGACAAATGCAATGTTAGGATCAGTGATTACTAGAATTTGTAAGAGAAGGACCTGCCAAGGAAGCATGAGTCAAGGCCATGGACTACAACACAGGTTGTACAAGCCTGAATAAAGCAAATCGTAGGATAGGTCTCTCCTGATCAAATGAAAAAATGCTGCAGAGATGAAGCCCCACTACTATGGACAGGCAAGGAAGCATATAAGAGATATTTTGCCTAAGAAGGCTCAGCTGTTTATCCTTCCAGGTATAAGAACAAACTTTATAAAGTGCATATAGATTTCGTATGAAGAGACAGAAGCATGGCTGAGTGAAGATAGAGGATAGGCAGCTGAGTATCTCATGAACCATTAGCATGGCGCAGTATTAAATATGCTAAGGTAGAAGTGAGAAGCCTGATCATGTAAATCTGACAGCTTTAAAATCTCACAGAAGCCCAGTGTGATGCTGGGAAGAAGCCAGAACAGAATGATTTGTTTGTAATTGCAGGTGATCACAGGAGATGGCCACTCCAGTGCAGGGAGGATGTCAAACAAGAAACTGGAGACATGTTGCAACACTCAGACCCTCACTCCACAGTGAAATTAAAATTAATCAGAGCCAAATGAGAACTTCCCACAATATCTGCCTTGAAATACTGACAAGTAGAATGACGGCAGTGTTGGCCAAGTCTCTCACAGCCAAGAGTGAGGTTTTCCTCTGAAAACCTAGAGGAAAGACTCATCCCCAAAACATCTCAGATCAGGGATTTGTGAGGTGCTGGACCAAGATCTCCCTTCCAAAAAAAAAGAGGAAACTCTGCTGCTACATGACCTTGCTGCTTCAAGAATAAAAGACAGGCAGCAAAGCAGATTTGAGTCCAGCCATCAAAGCACAAAATGCAATGATCACTTGGTAAGGCATTCTCTGTTCCCAGTCTTGTTTCTTAATTCAATCTGGCCAGCCAAGATCATGCTACGGTTGCCTAGTCACTGAATTTTAGAATTAAAATGGGATGAAGAGAAGTCAGTGGCAGGATCATCACACCAGTAAGGGACACTGAAGGGGCAAAGAATTTGATTTTTGGACATAATTAGCCAACTATGTATCTGGCCTTTTAGCCCTTTGCAGAAGGCTACTCTCCTTCCTTAGCAAGGGCTGACACCTCTGAAAAAGCCTGCAGGTTTCTCAGCCCACCTAAAGGCCAATCTTCTTAACCATTTTCTTTCTCTTTTCAAAACTTTCATTTTCCTCATTATTTTCCTTCTCTTTACTTTTCTATTCCATCAAAAAGCACTCACAGCTGCTGATATGTTGAGTTTGTTGCTGTTTGCTCCATTTTAAACAGGTGATTTAAAAAAAAAACCCATAAAATGTGAGGATGTATTTGTACAAATGTGTATGTCCTCCACACAGGGTATTTAAGTATATCAATTTTCTCATAATTCTCATGCAGTACCACCTGAAAACAATAGGAAAGTTCCCCCAATTAACTGTATCGACCGTAACTCCCTACTGTGAGATGATGAACACCCTGTGCATGTGAAGTCAGCCCTGCATCCAGAAAGCAGAGACCCAATGCTAATTATGAAAGACACTTTCCAAGAAAATTGATGCAAATTAGACTTAAAGTGCTAAATTATGAGCTCAACACATGGATCATTACGTTTTACTGCAGTACAAAGGAAGAGGCATCTTTTTCTGCAAATTAAAAAATGTTCCCATTATGCAAAAATCCCTCTCGCTCTGCCCAATCCCCTAGAGGGCAGTGTGACCTAAAAATAAATTAAACTCAGCCAGGCAATTAGGATTTTTCAAAGGCTGGTTATGTTAAATAAGATTGCGTTTCCTCCTCGTTCTGACAAATTGACTCAAAGGTGCAAGAAATAGGAAGATACTTACAGTTTCCAAACTATGTGAGAAAATGAATATAATAAAATGAGCAGTATGACTCTATATTAATTTATTTAAATCACATAATACATATATTTAATTTTGCAAACGGTGAAAACCAACTGTGTTTTACTTAAGTATCCTCTCAGCTGCTTTCCTAAGAGGGGTTTTACGGCTTCAGTTTCAGATGGTCTCAGTTCCCTGGGCTAGCCTTATGGCTTTGCCTGTCTCTACCATTGCATGGGCTTGATCCAGAGGAATTACATTTAGTCAGGTACCCAAGTGAGAGTGAGGTAGGGAGCACTGGCTCATTAACCAGGCATTTGGAGGGCTTGGTACTCTAAGGTAGCCCAAATGCCCACCAAACAGCTACAATGGCCAAGTCCTCCAGGCACTTTCCAAGTCTGAATGAGGGAGGGATGTGTGCCTACAGCGAAATGAGAAAGCCTCTGCCCCATACAGCAAAACTTTGTATTTTATAGTATATGAGGATCACGAAACACCTCTACTTCGCAAGCGTGAGCCTTCTGTTTGATGTGAATAGAAGTAAGGAGGAGCAGGTTTAAACCACCTGGAGGCTGTTTGTCTGACGTAAATTCAGCTCTCGTTTGTGCCCCAGTCCCTGTTCCCTTCCCATCCAGAGCTCCACTTTCTGCTTTTGGGAAACTGAGTTCTGACTTCCTTGATTGTCTGAGCAGGGAGAATATGCACACTCACACGCATGCAGACAGAGCGTATTTGGCACACATCCCACTTAACAACAGGGAGAAAAAACTCCAAATGGACACGAGGGTGCGAGCAGCCCCCAGTAAACACCAGCATTCTTCCAGGAGCTACAACCTTTCCGTCCACACAGAGATCATGCTGGCTTTTTGTCAGCATTTTGGCTGAAAATGGGTTGTCAAGGGCTGAAGGCTATCTCCTGGAGCAGATATCTCTGTTTGGCTGCTTCTGGAAATTGCAGAAACTGAAGCCAGAGGCCTAGTAACAGTCACCAAGTTTTTGAGCAGCAGATCCCGTTCACTTAACGGGCTCCATAGGAGCAATAGTTGGTCATCAGGAACCCTTCGATTGAAGGCTTTTCCAGCTGGTTGAAAATAAGTTGGAGAAGGAAGGATAATGGTTTGGTATGATTTGATTTAAAACAAAATTGATGGAAAAAGGGATGAAGAAGCCTTCTAATATAAAAGTGTCATGTAGATGTGTACATTTTTATGCTGGTGTCATTGCAGAAAGTATTTTTTATTTGTACTGGTCCCAGATCAGCTTAAAGACAATTACACAGATTCTTTGAACACGAAATAACAAAATATGTATATCTGTGGAATTTAAAAAACAGCATTTGGCTGTAATCACCAGGATATGATGGATTAACTCAGTATATTCTGAACTACTTCACTCATTCCTTTAAGTTTGACAGCAAAATATGTTTTGAGACCAGTTATATCACATAGAGAAATACTCCCACATAATAGCTATTAGGTTCCTGGAATACCCTTTTAATGAGAAAACACATTTCTGAAGAAGTAGCTGGCAGTTACATAAAAAATTACTTACATTGCTAAGAGTGACTGTTGGATCTGATGACACATTTTAGGTTAACTAGTTTACATTTCTTTTGAAGTGAATTTCCTAGCGACAATGTTTGCACTATTCACCTGCCTCATCAAGGCCTGTTTAGAATACAGTGCTTAATACAGTTTTTAACCCATTATAAAGCCATGCACAGATAATTTAAAATGATCATAACAACTAACAAACACGTAATCAAGGAGCTCTTAAAATGTATTAAAATTCAGGTCTCTCGCTATTAGCAAAACCGCTTCATTAACATATTAAGACAATGTTCATTTGATAATTAGCTTCTGTTTTCTTTGCATCCTGGCATTTAAATCATCCCTGTGAAGCCAGAGGGGGAAAGTTTATGCTTCTACAAGGTGTCGTTGGTGAAGTCTAGGTTGCCTCGTCATAGTTTTTAATTCACTTCCATATTTTCTTCCTCTTGTACTCTGTTTCTGAAATGTTGCAGATTAAAGACCACTTCCATAGTGAATGTGGGAGTTTACAGCTCTCAGAGCTCAGAACAAGGAGAATGATGGGCCCGTTTTCTCCCTTGGGCTCATGCTACTCTGGCAACACAGGGCTCAAAGGAAAGAACTTGGGAATTCTTCGTGTACACCCTCCGGTGCACTCTTACGCCCTGTGTAGAGCTCAGAGCCTGGCAGAGAAGAAAAGCTAATGGGTCAAAGTCCACAGACTGAGAGTAGGATCATTGTTCTCCATCCTTTCCCTAATTACCAATTATTCATTACAAACAGTATTTTTCAAGGAAAAAAAAAAGGACTGGTATTTAAAATAGATCCTAAAATATTTCGATCCCAACAGCAAAGCATTTGATACTAGATTTTGTCTGACTTCAAATGTTGTCTGCATCTGCTGAGACACCTCTGGACTGCACGTGCAATGTCCCACACATGCGCTCTGTTCCCACTGCAGCATCAGCCAACAGAAGCAGCTTGTTCATCGCAAAGGAAGAAGAGAGAGTGGATTATTTATGTGGCGCTACTCCACCCACCATCTCATCACCAGCCGTTTCCAGGGAAAGTTTGTCGTTCTGTCTCACAGATTTGCAATAAATAGGAAGCCTGATATTACTGAATATACAAACTAGACCAAATGTTTATAACTTTCCCTGATATGTATTTAATTTGAATATGCTCTTAAAGCTAAATAGTAATTAACTATATGTTCTGCTCTTTGAAATCACAGATACTGAATGCTTCAAGTATAAGTAGTAGGGTGGCAGAACTGTCCAGAAGGATCTTTCAGGATGAAGTGGCTGAGCACTGAATAGCAGATTAAATTTGATGTAGGTGAACATTAAGTGATGTACGTTAAAAAAAAAAAAAAAAAACCTGTGATAACGTCACATGTAATATTACAGGCTCAGAGATGACTACTCAGGAATGAAAGGTTATAACAGACAGTCCTATGAAAATGTCATTTCAATGCTTAGTAATGGAAAATGTTTAAAATGCCGAGGAAAGGAAAAGAGAACAAAAGAGAAAAGATAATACCATTGTATAAATTCTTTGTACATCTATATCCTGAACATCATGTACAATTCTGATTGCCCTTCTCAGAAAGGGCACAGCCAAATTGGAAAAGGCTCAGAGAAGGTTGGCACAGGTATGAAATTTTTTCCTTACAAGGGGAGGCATCTTCAGCCTGAAAAGAGATAGCTGAGGGAAAATATACTGGATCTGTATAAAGCCCTGAGTGCCAAGGAGAGGACAAATAGAAAGTGATGATTGTCCCTCTGCCAGTAAAAGTGTGAGGGGGCACCCCATGATGCTGGCAGATGGCAGGTTATAAACAAACAAAAAGAAGATGTTTCTCCACACAATGTTGTTAAGCAGAAGAATTTCTTATCATAAGATATTGCGGGTACTAAAACTGTGCATGAATTGAGGGAAAGACTGGGAAAATTCAAGTAACAGAAACTTATCAAAGATTAAATACCTTGTCTGGCTCAGGAGATCTCTGAGCCACAAGCTGATTGGAAGACTATTTTGGAGAAGCACCACTATACATTTTTCTCTGTCTTCTTGCTGTCTTGCAGACATCTACTGTTGGCTATTATAGGATATTGGCTAGGCAGACCTTTGATCTGACTTAGCACTGAAGTTCTGATATTCTCACAATCTTATATCAGATGAGAATCCCCTCCAGGAAAGTCCTTATAGCAGGAATTTTGTCAGAGGTGCCCTCAGACAAATGACTAGATCTATCCAACTTAACAAATGAAGCCACCAGAGAGAAAATACACCATGTAACAAAGCACCATTCACAGATTTTCATTTTACTTTGTTGAGACTACTTTGTATTACTGGTTTGGAGACCTACTGTAATAATGAAGAGATAGTATAGTGTCACTGATGTCTTCTCACATTATTTTTTTAATTATACTTTTGTTTACATTTTTTGTTGCTAAACTGCATGCACTGATTTGCACAAAACCTACAAACTTACTTTCATCTTACCACATCCACTAGCACAGACATTGACCGAAATGCTAGATGTCAAGCAGAGGTGTTAGATAATCAGTCTTTGTAGTTTTACCTTAGAAAGTACTCATCTCTGCTCTGATATCAAGGGCAGCTGGAGAAGAATATCCTTTTCACCCATCCATTTGTTTTTGAGATGTGTGGGAACTGCATTCATAGAAGACAACAACTAAGAAAATAGTACAAAAAAAGGAAAACAAAATCTTTAAGCTGATGATAGGTTCCCCTCCTTTCTCCTATTGCATCACTAAGAATACTAAGAGGTTATTTTCTTCCCTCTTCCACAAGGTTTTCTTGAAGCCTTGCTGTGGGACTGCCACACTTCTCGGGGCATGGAAACAGCCTTCCCAGTTCTGCTGCAAGCTCCCCTTGTGAAGCCCTGCAGGGATCAGCCTGGCCACCTGCTTCTGCCCAGCCCAGGCTGTTAAAGAAAGGCTCAAATCAGCAGTGGACACCTCCTTACCACTAAGCTCATGATAGTCTTTTCTCTTCCCACATCTTGAGCAGCTACTGCACAGCTGTCTCTGTTTCTGAAGGAAGCTAGACCTTGAATGGGAAGAGTTGAATCAGGTGGTTCCTGGGGGGAAGTGGAGGTGGGTGCCTAAACAGAGGAAAGCAATTTGGGGAAGCAGCACAAACTCCAGCCAGACTTTACCTCCCATGGTATGCTGTCTGACTGCAGCATTTGTGAAATTTTCTAGCTCCTGCCTGTTTATGAAACCTACCAGCTCCTGGTTGCCTTCATGACCACGGGAGGTTTGGAACCCCTGTCATTGCCTTTGGTGGACCAATTCAAATTCATCAGGTAGCGCCCATTAGCACTGGTGTGTTCACAATGGGTTACAGACAAGGCAAGTTTCAAGTAACTTTTGATAATTTCATCTGGCATTCGGAATGCAGTAGGAGAACAAAGACTTTCCTCCATTTAAAATGCAAAATACTTGACCTTGGCTCTGACAGAGCTTTGCCAGATGCTGTGATATATTTAACCTTCACTTTCAGAGTTCCAAAAACTAAGTCTTGAGGTGTTGAAAGTCCTAGATGTTTTTTAACAGAAAGTAAGAGAAAATGGCAAATCAGCCACAGCGAAGCCTCTGCCGAAAACTGCAGCTGCATCAATGTGACTGGGTAAAAAAAAAAAAAAGTTTTTAAAACAGAAACTGCTGATATGGCTTTTGGTGAAGCCTCTGCAGCAGCTGTGATGGCTTTTAACTATGAGTTTTCAGTGGGGAAAAGATGATATTTCTTGTGTTGTTGTTTTTATGAATAACACAGACCAGGTTGAGGAACAGATGTAAGGTTAGCTGTGCCTCGGATTGATCCAAATAGCAAGGGCTGGGCAGTTTGCTGGGGCTGGTAAGTACAGTGGACACAGAGGTAGTCAGTCCTCCAGCTCAAGCTGGTCTCAACACAAGCGTTGAGTGGCAACTGGTGTCACTCAGGAAGATGTCTCTGAGCAGCTGCCTCCCAGGGATGCCAAGGTACTGCATGAGGAGAACAAAGCGGAGAAGCAAAAGCCAACTGTGAGAAGATATCTGGTGTCTCAGGGCATGGATAGCCTCTTCCTTGTAGCAGAACGTGTGTTTAGCCTCTTGTGTGCTCCAATTCATGTGGCAGAACTTCTCAGCCTCCCGACACTGCACAGGAGAGGGTGGCTCTAGAGCTGTCTCCTGTGAAATCTCTGAAAAAAAGGAATATTGTATCTTCCAAGTTAGAGTCTCCTTTCAGGCAAGATAGACACAGTGAACCAATTGGTTTCAGGCACCATGACTCTGGATTAAAATCTGCTCCTGGGAGAACAGAGGGCTGAGGAATGCTTCTGCTAAAAGCTGACTGAAGACAAAATGTCTTTGTGAAAATTCTGATTTTGAGAAATGAGCATTTTCAAAAGGAAAATTTTTGTGGAGGGTTTTCTGAGTAGCTTTGCTTGAATCTCTCTTAAGGAGAAAAGGGAAAAGATCCTGGAACTCATGAGTAGTTCATACTGAACTCTCAAAAAGATCCTGAATTTTCTCCCTGGGAACAGAAAAGCTCACAAGAGGTTATTCTCTGCCTGAGAAAGATGGCAGTAGCATTTTTTTTCTTTGAATATTTAAGTTAGCAAGAATTGCAGTAGAGGTGTATTGCTGCAAGATATGTGTCAGATTTTTAGGGATGTTAACCTTGAATCCACTCTGTTTCCCCACTAAGATTTATTAGAAATATGATTTGTGATTTGTTCATGCATGAGACAGGGTCCAGGATTCCAGAACACATTTTCCCAAGTAACATTTTATTTTTCTCCTACCCCTTACAGGTTCCCTTTCTTGCTCCCCATGCAAGATTCCTAGCCCTGCAGGCAGCCAGTGGATGGAAGCAAGTGTGGCCAGTTCAACAGTGCTGCACCCTAATGGCAAAAGGGAAAGATTTGCCAGAAATTGGTAAACATCAGGGACACACATCATCTGCTAAAATGCAGCAAAGGCCGAAAGAGTCCTGTGTCAGTTGTTGTGGGAATAGATGTTAATGTTTCCACTGCAGATCTGCTCTTTATTGGCAGCTTGTTGAAATAAGAGAACTGGTCTACTGGAGCTGGAGTTCATCCTCGATGAGAGGAAGATGAAACATGGGGGCTGGCTCAGCTTCTCCGTTTGGAAGACTCAGGAAGCGGCTTCTTACATTTCTGTACTTTCCAAGCATTTATAGGACTGTAAGAAGAAATGCACCATAGAAAAATCGATAGATATTATATGAAACCACTGACTAACCAAACCAAACATCGCCTCCCTGACTCAGTGCTGAGTGTTTGATGCTAAATCAAGCATTTTGCTGTGTAAGATACTTACTCTTGATGTTTTTAGTCAGTATCTTTGTTTAGACCATTTTTTCTGAGTCATCGAAGTGACCTCACTACTGCTGTGGTTTAACACTAAGCACCACACAGCCAGTCACCAACTCATCCATCCAGTGGGAAGTGGGAGAGAATCAGAAAGACAAAGTGAGAAAATTTGTGAGTTGAGATAAAGGCAGATTAAAATAAAATAAAAAAAAAACAAACCCAAAAACCAAAAACACACAATAAGGAGGAAAAGAAACAAAACCCAGAAAAACAAGTGATGCAAAAAAACCCATTTGCTCACCATCAGCTGACTAATGCCCAGCCAGAACTTGAGCAACAGCAGCCCTGTCCAGCCTTCATCCTCTGCAGTTTTATTGCTGAGCACAGAGTTATATGGTGTGGGATATCTCTCATAGGATTTCCATTCCTTCCTATGAGGCTGAGCGGGAGCAGGGTTATCTCTGCTTCCTAGGTGAGCCCCGTGAGTTCTTTTTTGTTTGTATCTGGTTTAACAACTAAATTGTGTCATCAGACGCCTGCTCAGCACCTTTTCTATCCAGGTGGTGATTCTTGTTCAAAGTCTGAAATGTATCCATTTTCCCAGGCCCAAAAGTTTGCAAGTGGTGTTTTCCTTCTTTAATAATTTTCTTCCCTTGAAAATTAGCATCAGAAGATTTTGAATAGTGCTGGGCTTTTCCTGAGTGTTTGGATAAAGAAGAAGTAAGCTAGAGGACTCATACCCTCTGCTTTGCCCCAGGGGACAAACCATCACTATTGGGATCCAAAGCCACCTTGCGTAAGTCTTGCTGTGATGGAATCAGGGATCAGAGCAAAATGGATAGAGCTGGGGCAAACTGCAGAAAGGATTTATGGAACCTGCTCTGCTACTGCTGCAAAGCTCAGAGAAGAAAAAAGAAAATGTCCCTGAAATTGCTTACCATCTGCGTACCTGTTGCAACAATAACATACCTCAATAGAGAGACAGGCAGCCTGTGCTTAAGATTTCACTGGACTACGTGCAAGGGTTTGAGTGGATTTTCTTTAAAATTTGGCAGAGTTTTCAATACTCAGTAGATTGACCTGTATTTCCTTGGAATTTTTCAGGCTATATAATGTGACTTGAACAAACAGATAAATTTGATGCGACTCATTGCTTTTAAATTCTCTCTTTCCATACTGTCCATTTTGTCTGGACATGAAATTGATTCACCTTTTTCTTTATTTTTCCCTGTTTTTCTTCTTTTGTCTGCTGCTTGAAGGCTTCATACTATGACAAATCTTCCTGAACAAGAAAAGATTGGCTTGCAATCCTGTCACAGACCAGCAAAATAATTCAGATTTTAGTAAACAGGCTCATTTCCCTTATATGGGATAATGCACCTTTCAAAAAAGAACCCCATATGATTGCACCACTGCCAACATCAAATATCTGAAAACTTAGGATCAGTCACTCCAAAACCTTTATATTGCCTTCAAAATAGGATCTTGTTAAAAATAGGAAACCCCTAGCTCTTTTTCTGCCTGTTATTATTTGAGCCTTGAATGTTCCATCAAGCTGTCTGTCCTTTGCAGGTATGAGAGAAAGAATCTTGCCTTAAGAAGATAAAAGAAGACTAAACTGAGACAACCATATGTTTCAAGAGACCTTGAGGTCTACACAAAACTCAGAGTATCAGAGGGCTCATGTTAGGATGAGGCTGAGCAAGTCTGAATTCTTTATTCCAGGTAATGGGGTGAAAAAAAAAGAAAAGGAAAAAGGTGGAGGGGAAGAATACTCATGTTTTTTGCCTTTTCTATGGCAAACTGTACCTGAACCTGATACAAGTGTGCAACTGCCTGCAGCAGGGTGAAATGAAGTACAAGTGATCGAATGGAAGAGACAAAATCAAAAGAGTTCTGCTGGGTAGATTGAATGGGTGTGCTGCTCTTCTTGATGATTATATTTGAAAAAAATATCGCAGAGGCACCAAGCAGATGAACAGCATTTCGCACTTAGCTCCCAGTGTATTAAAATCTGTAGTCAGATTTTTTTTGCTTGCAAGAACAGGATCTACATCCTCAGTACACTTCTTGTGAGACTGGTGGCTCCTTCTTCAGTGCCAGAAGTTCCCACTAAACAGTAAAGATTCGGTTGAAATCTAGCTGGGGGGTCAGATCAGCAGCACAGAAGAAGAAACCAACTCTGTGTTGCTTGGACCTGTCCCTGGAGGGGGATTTGAACATCAGACCTTTAATTTGAGTGGGAAGCAGGAGCTGGAGGCAAAGCCCTCTGGGGCAGGAGCTGCCAGTGTTGTGCTTTTGGGTGCTGGAGAGCAGGTTGGTACCAGGACAAGTGCCATCCATTCCTTCCACTCTGAGTTCCTTCCTTTCTTTTTCCTTCCTTACTTGATATTCATCTTCTGTCTCCTGACCCTGTGCTCTCTCTCTGCAGTGCAGGCTGACTCTGATCCATGAGCATCCTCCTGCAGGACTTGCCTCACCTTTTCTCTCCTGCACCCTCCAAACACCATGCAGACTAGCTGGCCTAACGCTTGCCTTTGAATTTTCAAGAAACACACTTCTTGGGAGCACAGGTGAAGGAAGAGGAAAAGTAGAAGGGGAAAAATTGGCTCCTTCTTTACCCTTCCTCACCGAACAGGCTAGAAATTGAGCTGTGAGGTTTTGGGAGCCTTTGTTTCCAATGCATTGTGCTGGGTTTTGAACACGAACCTGGATTAAATTCCACTGATGACTGTTTTTCCCAGAACGCCTGGGAACAAAATGAGGCCAGTATAATGTCATCCACCACGGTTTCATGGGTGCTGGCTGCAGCCCTATTAGCGTGTTCTGATCCCCTCCCTTAGAAAGGGCATAATGTAGCCCTAAATGGAGGAAATGACGCAAAAATCCTTTAAAATTGTGGATGTTATTTAATGTCTTTCTAGTATGGATTATCTTAGCTTGTCTCTGAAATTCCAAACTTAGCAGAAGACAAAGAAATTAGAAGAGTATGTGCACACTAATTAGCAGGCACTTTGAGTTTTACAATCTAAACTAGAAATAACAATGCATACACAGAGAATGAACAAAATGGCAATGGTAACCCCCAAACAGCCATTTTTACCAGCATCTAAGTGAGGTCAGAATTTGTTTACTGAAACATAAGAATGTTATAATTAAACACAAAAAGTAATGCTTCAGATTTGTCTCTGACAAGAAGTAATGACCTCTGGATACTAGTGTATATCAAGAAATAGTATTTAATACTCTAGGAACATTAATGTTTTATCTTTTATTGCAAACGCTACTTGAATCATTTTGTAAAGCTGATATCATGAACTAAACATACAGAGAAATAAAGATTTTTTTTTCCAGGAAGATAAAATTTCTATTCCTTCATGTTATTACAAAAGATTTGAAAAACAACATGTTCTGGCCTTAAGTATCAGACTTGTGTTTTGCCTTTTGTTATCACTTACAATAGCACTGCTGCTTGAATACCCAGCCATATCAAATGTAAGTTATTTGTATATCTCTATCCTCTCAGGAAATCTTGACCTTGAAATAGAATAAATATGTAACATGTTCATAGCTAACACCACCAGTGCTAAAAACCATAGACATTGAACAAAAACATGCAGAAGATGAGCTTGTGCAGTGCTATTTGACTCATTGTTGCAAAATGAGAAATTACAGTTTAAATGTTTTGCTGTCTTTGAATGACCCTTCATTTGTAATTGATTCAGCTCGGTAGACTGCAACTCTAAAACCATCGAGATAGGGAACACATTCGTCCTGTGTTTAGAGTATGCTTCAGTCACTCTACCAAAATCAAACTGCACAGGATGGGACCTTCTCTGTGTGAGTGCTTTGGTAATGTGCCAGATTAACTCAGAGTCTGAGAGGACTTGTTATTCAGGCTGAGATTTTTAGAAGTCCATCAGGAGCAAATAAATTATATTTAACATTTATTGACCAGCTCCATAAAAAGAAGTGCATTATACGTAAACCAAAACCTATAAATAAGCCCACAATGCAAAAAAAATACAGGGAAATCCCTTAAATGACTACTTGAGGCAACTTTGAAAATTCCCTGTTAGTCATACTTACAGACCAATAAGATAACAATCCATGAGGTACTTGCACTGATAACCAAGGACATGATTGGCTCCAGTCAGACTGGTAAATTTTGAGAAATCTGATTTTTACATGAAGACTTGAAGGGCTGTGCTCCAGTAAGGCCATAGCACAGACCTCTGATGGCAGAAGAGTAGGGTAAAAAAGCCACAGTACATAACATGGGTCCTTCCTTTTGCCACTACCCCAGTGTGAGGATGGGCTGTAGCCTTAAAGGTACCCCAAAGCAACAGACATCAACTTTACTTCAGATTTATGAAAAATGGAGTAAGCAAGATTAGGAGTCAAGGGATCACATCATAATACATTTGACACCTAAAAGGTATAAAAGACCCGCCAAAATTCTGCTTGTTTTAACCAAGAAAGAGGAATCAAATAGACTGGGTGAGGACTCAATAGCTCATCTTCTTTACCTTCCCAGTCACACACAATTGATCTTGGAGACACATGGACTGTTGTGCTTGCGAGCATGTGGGTGTGAGAACACGAGCGAGGGAAATCTGTGCGAGAAGGAGCACGAGGGACTGCCACCAGTTTTCTTTAAAACAAACACCAACCTCATTTCCAAAAGGTCTAGAATTGTGTTTTGTTACATTAATTTTCTTCAAGAGCACTAACACATGAGTTACAAATTAGCTGTTGGACTGAAATGATAAGCACTAATGTGACAAGCTGGGGAAGGTGCCTAGAGGGTTCTTACAGAGCTGCTGAGGGTAGCTCTGATTTTATTTAATTTCTTTAGTGTGATTAGAAAAAAAGGAAGATTAGAAACACACTGATGGTATTTGCAGATTATTTTTTCCCTGGGAAATGTTCCCGTCCTTCGCTGGGGACATCATGTTGTACAGATGTATGATATGAAAGGACTAAAGGAGTCCGGGGAGATAGAAATAAAAACACAAGATTGATCTAGGAAAAACAGAAGGTGCAGAATCTGGAGGAAGGGAGGAAAGCCCAGAACAAGGCAATTCAATGGGGATGATGAATCATTTTGTCCTCCTTGATGATGCACACATTAACAGTGGACAGAAAGTACTCACCGAAACTTTGTGTCCAACAAATACTTCTTATATTATATGACTAATGAAATACTGCAGCTGTCTTACTGATGTTGTGAATAGCAGGAGAGCCACCTAAGCTAGAAAAAAAAGTCCTAATTGAGAAGCACAAACTCAAGAAGGAATCTTATTTGTTAGTTTTGCATTTTTATTTCTAAGAATAGGTAAGACAATGGCAGAGAGGATGGATGCAAATTTTCACAGCAATATACCACGCCAATTAATGTAATTTCGGAAGCCAATTTGCTATTAGATGGGAAAAAAAAAAAAAAAGAAAAAAATAAAGCGGATAAGCTTTGAATAAAGGCATGTGAGAAAAGGGAGTGAGTTTCAATCTTGACCAAAGAGGCAGAGATGAGCAGGGCAAAAGGACCAAGGAGCTAGTGCTTGGCTCCCTGGGCAGCTCCGCTCTGAGAAAGAGAATTTCAGAACACTGCTGTGCCCCCCGGCGTCATTCTGCAAGGTTGCTGGTGATGACCAAAAGAATTAGATTCAGCACACCTGACTGCAGATATCAATATGCGGATTTCTACTCAGAGGCAGCTATATAAACTGCTTTTCGTAGGCAATACAGGGAATAAATTATTTCTAGGATGAGTCAACTCCTCGCAATGTGGGTGGGTAAAACAGGGCAAAATAGGTCATCTGTAGCATAAAAATGTGACAGAGACAAAGTACTCATGGCTAAAAGTAATGGAATAACAAAATGTGTGAATAAAAGCAGCAGCCTGCAGTAGAAAGAAAAAAGGAGTTTTAACATAGGAAAACATGGAAGACTGGGGACAACCTTCAGGGATAGCAATGAAATCCCGTTGAAGACAAGATAAAGTATTAGAGAAGGAAGAATCAATCCTCCACTGTTGGAGCTGTACAGCTGGGTGTAAGTCACACAACTGAGCCAGACACTTGAGTGACTGTGATTGTGCGGTCTGATGGAGGGTCGGCTGCGCTGGGCTCTGGTTGCCCCTGCTCCAGCCAGTGTATCATCTTCAGCAGAGTAACAGCCTTCAAAGAGGCCAGCAAAGAAGCAAATCTAGCAGGCACAACGAGGTGAATGCACTAGCCTTTGGGGCTGCACATTCAGATCCCCTCAGGAATCTTGCTCCTCTATTCCAATTAAAAAGGAGACAACTCTTTCAGTCAAGTTGTCTGCCTAGCCCTGTTATTTTGTGCAATTTGCACAAGGATAGTATCACAAAAACTGGTACTGCATTTTTCAGCAAATTTACTGCTCATTAAAATTATATATTTGAGCAAGTGGAAATAGCAAAGTTCAAGTTTGTTTTCTCTTACTCATGATTCATCTATAAGTATGCAAATAAATTAGGCAGTCACAAGAGACCGTCAGAGCTACCAGATGCAGTGATTCCGAAGAGTTTCTTAGTCAGGGCTACTGGAGAAAAGAATTGCAAAACTGGGTCATGAGAAGGAGAAACCCAAAAAAATATCAAAGTTCTCAGCTACCAGGAGGTTGCAAACAATAAAAGAGTACTTTTTTTAAATTAACATTGTCTGACACATCCTATATTGTACCACAAAGCTTCAAACAATTGTGACAATAGGCTTTGCTTTGTTAAAAATAACTTGTCCCTGACTTCTCTCTCAAGTACTCCTGGAGTAACTACTGAAGTCAATACAGTTATATTCCAGCCACATCCCCTTCAGACTCCAGCCTTTTGACTCTACTATGCAATGGATGGAGAGTAAGGAAACTTGCCCTTTTCTGAAAAGAAAAATGAAACATATGATGGAAAAGAAATGAGATGTGGCAAGAATTAATTTTAAAGAAATTATTGCCAGAAAGAAACTAACCTTGAAAGAAACATGTGAATATCGATTATTTAAAAGTATAAAGCTTCCATGTTATCTCTCATAAAGTCACTTTGAGAGGGACTTTATCATGTAGGTGGATTTTTTTTTTTTTTTGTACTGCATTCAAACACTCAGAGAAAGTCTCAGTCACACAGAGCATCAAGTCAAGTCCTAGACCAATGGAAAAGGCACATTTTCTCCCAGTGCCCCAACAAGATCTTGGCTCCACAAACAACAAGCATAAGGAACATCGTCTCCTAAGTCCCCATGGCAGCTTCTGTCTGTTAGAAGTCATATTTCATCAAGCTGCTGGCTGAGAGTCAGCCATACCATCTCCTCACCTTGTACATGCCTCTCGGGCTACGGGAGAGAGAGAGAAAGCCGTTTCTGATCCAGTTTTCCAGGCTGGTTGAACATAGCTAAGCTGGATTAAAGGTGAAAGAACACAAGCAGCATCTACCAAACCTGGAGCCCATCCAGAAGCTATACATCAAATGTAACTATACACTGGGGAGGAGTGCATGCCAGAGAGACATGGCTTGCGATGCTCCCTTCCCTCTCCAGCCTGTCTCAGCACATGGAGCCCCCCTAGCACAGCACATCCCTTCCACTGCAAAAAGGGCTGCAGAAAAATGTCCATACTTCCTGCTTTCAAGACAATTTAGAGGCCCTTTAAGCAACTCATGCAGTCATTGAGCAGTCAAAACAAATCCATCCCTCTAAAAAGGCTTTTACTCTTAAGTGCCACTTGCTCTTTGACTCCTTCTCTCACTCCTTCATCCTTTCTGTGGGTTTCTTACAACAAGTGGACATGCAGCTGGATTTGGAATAGAAACATACTTTGCAACTGCGTAGCCTTCGTGGTCACAAAACTGTTTTCTCCTGGACTATGACTTGATCTCCTCAGCTCTCTGGCACAAAACCAAGAGAGAGAACATCCGTGCGCACAGATGACAAGGAAAGCAGGAGGCTTAACAATAGAAAGTAACAGAAAAAGGAAAACACAATCACAGAGAGAAGAAATTTAATATTGATTCAACGAGTTGCATTTAAAGTTAAAGAAAGAAGCAAAAACAATGATCATGTTGTCATTGCAATGGTGGCCACTACCAGGTCTCTACCCTTTTTCCGTATGCACGCAGCTCCGTGAGGTCACTAGAAGTTATGTGTGCATATAACGACAGAAAGTTTTGAAAGTGAAGAGCTTTACCTAAAATTAATTTCGATAACTAATCTAAAGATAGATGTTATACCATACAAAGAATAACACCCATTGTAAAACTTGGTGGAAAACATTTCCTGTGGAAAAAAAAAAAAAGAGAGGTGTTTACCTATGCATCTCTAGAGCTGTTGACTTGAAAACAAGAAACAAAGGAGCTTTATAGTGCAATAGTAAATTTAAGCTGGCAGATGTTTTTTGACAGTTTACAGTGTGGCTATGGGTTGTCTTATGCAAAGTATTCCACAACACTCTGCTTAAAAGTAATGGTCCAGAACAGTCTTGTTGGCCAATGAAAGGAAAAAATATGTGTCTGACATGGAGACACTGGATTTTCTTTTTCAGTAAAAGACCGAAATGCTAGAGACATTCCAATTCCCTGCTGAGGACTAAGCATTTTGGAAGAGCAGCTTTTAAAGTAAAATTCAATAATAATATAAAAAGACAGAAGGTAAAAAGTACATGTGGAGGGAACAATGTCTAAAAAGAAAACACTACCACTTTTTAATTCAACTGTTTTTAAACTGGTAGAGATAGAATGATATGTTAAAAAATATCCCAAGACCCACATCCTCGGGTATGCTAGAGCAAAATTATGCATGTTTTCTAGCTAAGCCTTGGGATGCCACCATAGTCTCAGGTGGTGCATCACAGGTGACCTCACAAGACTCAGAAACAAGCCCTGGGAAGCAAGGGCTGTCACCCAGCCAGGAGAAGCAGGATCCCTGCCTTTGGCAATGCCTTAGTCTTGCCACAACAGCGATGAATCATGTAGTCAGCTCAGCGTAATGATTATCTGAAGGCTTTCTAATGCAACGAAACAATGTGGCATGACTGGGGTCTGCACTGCTCAAAAGAGTTCTGCAGTCTAGATCACAAACATGTCTATAAGCGCAGATGGGCAGTATGTACTCTCTATAGCTGTTACTTAAAATTTGATTCTAGTTTTTTCCCAGCCATATCCATTCCCATCTGTATGTCTTCTAGGGCAAGAATCTAAGCCACGCTGGGCTTTGGATACAAAAATCCCTAATAGCTGAGAATGAAGCCCTTCTCTTACAGGTAACAAATGTGGACATTGATTGGCAAAGGAAGGTCAGACATCTTTCTGTGCCTGGAAAGCAGTCATAGCATTCCTGATGCTAAGTAAGAGCCTGTTAGTCTTGCTGTGGTGACAATATGACTGATTTTCCATTTTCACTCTGACAAACTATGTAAACGAACATCATATGCAGTTATTCATACAAAAGGAAAAAGTTGTGTTAACTACTTAGCTTGTGTGATGGAGCAGGCTTCTGCCAAATATTTGATGTTCGTATGTACAGTTTGAGAGCTTTTATCCTCAGCTTTCTGCTACATAGAAACCTATCAGGTTTTCTCATGGGCTTTTAGTTATTCAAAACAATTTTAAGAATTGAGATCAACTGGGTTTTTTATTTAAATTTGAGATTATTGCAAAATGAAATTTCTCTCTCTCAGAAGATTTTGATACTTCTCCTGAATCCAGATCATTTATCAAAATATCAGGAGTTATGGTGAAATTTCTGTCTCTGAAAAAAACCCTGACATTTGATACTTGCTTTACATCTGTATTGAAACAAAGAGGAGATTTGTGGGAAAGAAAATTCAACTCCTGATAATGTCAGGCTCTAATCAGCAATATACCTAGCAGGTGGCAGAGAAAAATGTGGGCAAGAAACACCTCTAAGGTGTTTCAACAAGATTTGCTCAAGAGAAAAAGATGCCAATAAAAAAAAAAAGTTTTCTGCTGAAAATGATAAGGTTTAACCCAGATTTTAACTTGCCAGTTTTAATTACTGTATAATATCTATCAATGACTCTATCTAGTTAAATGTAGATAATTGTAGGAAATATACAATGAAAACACGGAAAGATCAACAAAACTAGATGAAAGAAATTGGATTGGTGATTGAAATTCACCCCAGCTCTGACGCTTAGTTATAGATTTTACTGTATAAGCAATAATTCTTCTGATTTTCCAGTAAGAGTCACTGCATACCTAAACCCCTTCCTCCAGACTTCTGGGTCACGGATTCCTCTGAGATGCTAGCTCTAATTTGTCTCCAAATTCACTTCCACAACAGTTTATTCAAGGTCCATGATGTGAAGTACGGGACCATTTTTCTCTAGCTTCTCTCGCAAAGCCCTACCATGGGCCTCAAGTGGTGTGAACAGCCAATCTAAGGCTACTGAGTAATATTAACTTTAAGGCAATAACCATTCTTGTAAGCAAAAGTGCAGCAAGGCACCGAAGTGCCCCCACATGTTAGAATTTCATTATCAGAAAAAAAAAAAGCCATTTCAGTGCTCAAAAGAATATAAACTTTCAAATGACACTTCATTGAGGGAAGAATGGGAACCTGCTGCACTTGGTTTGTCATCCCCTCTCCTCCCCCAAAGGCAGTTGCCAAAACAGCACAGCCGAAAGCACGCTGGATGTTGAATCATGTTTGAATCAGCAAAGATTACATCTACTGAACAGACTGCATCTTTTTAGTATGGAGCTTTTACATTTGCCCATCTACAGAAAACACTTCGTGCTCCACAGGAGGAAGAATTTTTTTGCTTTCTCACTGCATTTCATGTAGATGCATCTGAGCGCCTTTTCTGTGGTCTTCTTAATAGGATGTGCATGCTATGTTCAGCCATGTAATTTCTTCCCCTTTTAATAACCATTTTTACATAAATAGTATTGAATGTCGATTTTTAAAAAATCATTCACCAAAACATACCTCTTGTTTTAAAAATAGAGGTAAGAGCCACAGTCTTATTAGAAAAGGAAGAAATACCTGAAAACAGAGTATTTCTCATCTGTGTAGAAGAGGATTCAGAATTGAACCTTGTTTTCTAAGTAGCCAAGAAAACAATTCATATAAGAATTCAGACCTCTGACCACCTCTGAAGGAGAAAGCTAATGGAAACTGCACCTCACTGGGGACATTACTGCATATCATCACCTAACAGTGTCCCTGAGGGAAATGAAACTGAAGAGAAGTAGAACTGCATGTGAGGGAGGTGGAACTGTTCTCGTTTCTCAATCCGCAGCAGAATAGTCTAATTGGATATGCAGCACAGAAAAATGAATAAATACCAGAGGAAAAATATTTTCAAGCTTTGTAAAGGAATGACATGCAGATTAAGAGAAAGGTGAAGTCCTGCATTTCTAGCCATTTCTTATAAATGCAGGATACACAGTGACTTATTCAGAAAACGAAAATGTAGAGAAGCCAGTCTGTTCCAGGGGCTGCACATCCAGCACAGCATTATTCCTTGCAAGGAACAGGCCACAGAGAGCTAAGCATCCAAAGTTCATTGAAAAGCTTCTACAGAAACCAACATTTCTCAGAGGTATAAACACTTCAGACACCTTTTTTCTTTTTTTACAAAGTGGTTGGTTGCTGCAATTCGTAACTTTCCTAGGCATGAAGAGCCTGCAGTTTGCATGCGCTCCTGCTGGCACTCAAACTGTGTCCCGCAGCCTCTGCCACCAAACCCAGCTCTTGCCAGCATGCTGCCAGTGCTGATCAGCTGCCGAAAATGGGATAGGAGGAAGAGGAGATTAAAAAAAAAAAAAAAAGGCTATGTGGTTGGGGAAAGGTTAGGAAGCTTATGGTTGGCATCCCAGTGCTGGGAGAGGGTTGAGAGGCTGCGTAGCCAGAGGTGGGATGCGCAGAGGCGTAGGGATGATATAAAGTCAGGGCTGGCAGCCACCATTGCTGTCAGCAGCCCTGGCCAGAGCTGACACCAAGAGCTCCAGCTGCTGTCCCTGCCAGCAGCAAAGGTTGCTGCAGCAAGCCGTACCCAAAGCAAGATCTGTTTGGAAACCCCCGCTTCATGTAAAATGTATTTCCATTTGATGTCTCCAGGCTACTTTCAGGACAAAGCTTTTTTACTGAAAAAGCACCAAAATGCTATAATGGAAAGCAAGTACTCTTTGATAGGTTTTGCAGTGCAAGCTTTAAAGGCTGTAAGTACCAGAGACTCTTCCCACGGAATTAAATGCAATCCTTATTTCTCACTCTGGGGAAGTCCTGGGCCACAGGTGGCAAAGTGGCAGGACAGACTCCTGCCTGCAGGAGATGGCAGAGCGCGCCCGCTCCTGAAGCACAGCCTGCAGCCCTGTTTGCAGCCCTGCAAGGGAAGACTGTGGAGCTGCGCATCACCCAGGTGTTTTCCGTCTCAAACTCTTTTTTAGCTGCTCTGTGCCCGGTACGCGGGCACAGGGACCATCAGGTTCTTCACCTGCCTGCAACATGGAGCTGCTCTGACTATACATGTATTTTTTACCAGAAATCATAGAATCATAGAATCATGGAATCGTTAGGGTTGGAAGGGACCTTTGAAAGTCATCTACTCCAACCCCCCGGCAAGGAGCAGGGACATCTTCAACTAGATCAGGTTGCTCAGAGTCTCATCCAGCCTGGCCTTGAACGTTTCCAGGAATGGGGTATCCACCACATCTCCAGGCAACCTGTTCCAGCATTCTACCACTCTCATCGTAAAAATCTTTTTCCTAATATCTAATCTCAATCTACCTCCCTCTATTTTAAAACCATTACCCCTTGTCCTGTCACAACAGGCCCTACCGAAGCTTTTTTCCAGAATGTTCCTGAGTGTTTTGAGATTCTACAGAGAGGATGGGATGGAAGTGTCAAGTTTATTCACCTACAAAGCTTGTATCTCATAACTGGACCAATCAGTGATGCTCTCCCTGCCCTCCAGCGACTTCCCAAGGCATGTAGAGCCTGAAGCTGGCACCCCTGTGGGGTGGCACAGCTGGCACAGTGGGTATGGATGTGGAGGGCAGAATGGCTTTCCTCTTCCGTCCTGTGTTAAGTGCTCGCTGAATGAGTTTGACTCCGCAGACTCAAGGACAGCCAGCTCAGTTTGCTTCCTCCAATACTAATACGTAAACAAGTTACTCACTTATTTTTTTCAGTTAATGTTATTCAGAGACAGTAAAATGCTGTAGAGTATTCATTCTGCTTCCAGATGTGGAAACGGAGCATGTATAATTACTAATGTGGGTAGCAGTCCATCTCATAGCCTTACTTAAGCCAGTGAAGGATATTATCTCATTATATCAGCTTAGCAGTCATCTTTCCCTGGAATTTGAAATAAGCAAGGCACATAAAGGAATGATGAAACAACTAATTATAAGGGACATTATTTTAAAAACTGCACAGTAGTCAAAATCCATTAATGGACTATTTTACATCATTAAACTACTTCCAAGAAAGTATCTAGGCTTTTTCAGCATAAACATTTCTGCATTGAAAATGTAACTTGAACTTAACTCTACGGTTAGCTATTTTTTGAAAGAGTATAATATGTGCTTTCATTTACGACAGGGCAAAGATGAGTGAAATTTTTAACTTCATTATGTCTATCATCCAAAGTAATTTAGAAGATAGTCCTGCTACATGGAGACTCTTCCGCACTAGAATGCTAATAATGACTAATGTCTGGGGAAACAGAAAATAGAGCTTCTAGCAAGGACTTGTTTTAGCACATGTTTTAGGATTTTTGTTTGAATAGAAAGTGCTCTTCTAATTCAAAGTTAAAATACTTCTGGACCTTCAGAAACTTCTTGGGTGCATTTTTTAGTTTATAATACAAATAGACTTTGGTTTTATTTTCCAGTTCTCGGTCTTTCAATCCAACCAAACCTCATGCTGAACTTCATTATTTCCAGGAGGAAGTTCTCCTGGAACTGCATGGCTGAGCCCATCTTTTGTTATATCTCTGAAATATTTCAGTCGGCACTCAGTTGCAAGTGAAACCGTTCCACCCAACCCCTAGAAATACGGGAGCCAAAGAATCCTGCTCAGTGGCTCAATAATGCATCCAAAGGGAAGAGAGGTTGCTGTTGGGGGCAGCAGAGGAAGATGTGGACACCAGTTGACTACAGTGAGAGCAGCTCATTTAGGCACAGCTCTTCTCTTCATGTAGCTGCAAGAGTGGGTGAAAAGTCCCTTTCCAACTGGGCTCTTTCTTTGCCAGGTTGTTGGTTCTTCTTGGGAGAAGGAAAAGGTGAAACATTTTGATGAACCCTTTGCTTCACCTTCCTTGGCAAAAAAAGCATCCTGGCAGATCCCATACTTTGCACTGGGCAGTTCATATAAACAAACATATTTGGCAGAGTGAATGACAGAGACCGAAAATGCCGGTTTTTGAGCAAGGATGTGAGGTATGTGCAGGAACAGAAAAGCACAGACACCTGTTGCTCCCAACAGTAATTCAGTATTGCAAACTGTAGTAATTCACTGTCCCCCATCTCCATTTCTTGCATAAAATAGAGGGACTCTGCTTCCATAGATCTGTACTGCACCATTGGTGCTGGAGAGAGCGAGGCACATACGCTGGTTTTACAGCCCTCTTTGAAAGGTATGGTACTGGGGAGTAGTCCAGCTGATGGAGCCTGATCTGGCCTCCGGGATGTCTGACCCATAGCCTTAGAGGTGATGAGAGCTGTTTTCAGAAGAGTCAAATTCCTTCTGCGGCACACAGGTTTCATGGGATGCATACATCCCAACTTACAGCAAACTTTTGAGACCCAGTTTGCAGCAGGAAACTCTTGAATGAGTGGTACCTAGAAACCGAACTAACCGAAATTGGTAACTGAACGGAACCCTTTCCTGGCAAGAGGAATGCACCTGTTACATCAGCACCCCAGGCCATATATATGTCAGTAGCTGGTTGACAAAACCCAGGCCTGAAACAATGCTGCAGAGTGTACTGCTTTGTTAATGGGTTTGGTAGCAGGACCAATAAAGTTCATTGTTGAGTTTCCCTACAAATGGCTTCCTTTGTGCTGCAGCTTTTTACATCAGCTTTTAACTAGACCTACCAGTTGTACTAGCCAGACTGGGGGCATGATCTTCCCAGAGATTCTGGTTCCCATGAAGTGAAAGGGAGACTTCTGAAACATCCCTAGAATTGCCCTTGGGCTTCTGAAATGGTCCTCTGCCTGGTAAGCCTCTGTGTCCTCTCTCTCAGGAAAGGAACAGAAGAAAATCATGGCAGAGTGAACTGCGATGATTTTTTTTTTTTTTTTTTTGAAGACCCAGGAGAAATGTTTATTTTAAGGCTCACATGAGAAATTAATAAATCTACCTGCCACTCAGAGTGGGCAGTTGGGTCAGTATGGGCCTGCCAGGCCAGCTCACTGACGCACCTCAGCTCTGCCTCTGAGGACTCCAGCCCCCGGCGGCACAGTAGATTCCCTCCCCATGCTCAGAGAAGAGCATGGGGCATCCAGGCCGCCCCTGTGGAGCGGGGACCAAGCTCAGCCCCCACGGAATGTACTCAGGGGTGGCAGGCTCAGGGGGTAGGAAGCAGATGGGGAAGAGGCAGTGTCGCTGGCAACAGGCAGTTTTTGAGCAAGAAGCTTTTTGTGTATGTGACCATGAACTTGGCAAGGGCACAATTTGAAGCTGTTTGACTGCGCTGCTCAAAAGTGAACACTTGGAGTGGGCACAAATTATTAAACAGCTCTTCTTGACCCAGGAACAGACAAACTGCAGATACTTTCCCAGAGAGAGGGGCAAATCCCGCTCAGAGGCCAAGATATGTCTACGGGAGGATGTTGAGGAGGAGCTGCAGCAACATTAAAATAAGTTAATCCTCCCCTATATATCTGGAGTAACACGCAGTGACGAGGGACGAATATCCACGTAATTATACCGGTCTCCTATGAGTACAACTGAGCAAAATTCCCATTCTATTTCTTCATTTATTTGTTTTTGGCCTGGTTAGGGCGAAATTTCAACAGGAGCAGCAGCAGGTGGGCAGGCCCAGGGGATCTCGGGCCCCACGGCCCGGCCCCGGCGCTGCACTTTCCCCGACAGCCAGCGGAGGCTGCTGTGGGTCGCCTCTGCCCCGACGGCCTCGCCCCGACGGATCACTCCCCGGGCATTGGTGTCAGCTGGAGCCGCGAGAGTACAGATGTGGCGTCCCACCTTGCAGTGATTGCCCTTGCCAAGGGAAAAAAAAAAAAAAAGAAGGGGAAAAAAAAAAAGCCAAGGGCACAACGGGGCAGCTGGCAGCTCCCTTATGAATCAAAGCCCCTAGGGGATCTCAGACCAGGTCACAGACTGGGGAGCAGAGAAGGATTCGGGGGCCATGAGGGCTCGGTCACTCCGAAGTCCGTGACAGCAGGGCAGCCGCGGACAGAGCTGCCTGGAGCCGCGCACTTTGCGCGTGTTCTCACGTTGCCGTGGGCACGCCGGCGGATGCACAGGCCGTCTGCCGGCTGGCCCTGTCCGGTACCGCGGGGTAACGCGGAAGGGCCAGGACTCCTCGCAGCCCTCCTGCAACTCGCCCTCGAGTTTTACTGTGAAAACAAAAGCAAAAGCAAACAATTCCCTTCCCCCCCCCCCCCCCCCAACCCCCTGCTCGAAAATAAAGCTCGGGCACCACCCGGGCCGATCGAAAAGGCTCCATTGTCGGTTTTAAATGAGATATCTTTGCAACCGCTCGCCCCTCCCCGAGCCAGCGGGGAGCCTCCCGTATCCCTGGAAGCGAGAGGTAGCGGGGAACAAAAGGCAAACTCCGAAGTGACATTGAAAATAAAAGGGAGCTTTGGTTACCCCCAGGGAAAGGTCGAGGGGGAAAGGTCGCCTTCCCGCCAGTGCACGTACTCCCGGCGGGCGCGGGGGAGCGCCCCCGGCCCGCGGCCCCGCGCCCTCCTCGCAGCCCCGAAGGCGCGGACGAGCGCGGAGCCCCTGCCCCGCAGCGCGCCCAGGGCAGGCTGCCGCTCCCTCAGCTCCTCTCTGGGGCGGCCCGGAGGGCAACGGGGGGCTTCCAGGCCAGATCTGGGGCGAGGGAGCAGGGGCAACACACCTCCTCCCCGCCCGCCGCCCTGAAACCGGACGGCGAAGAGAGCTGCGGTAAATCAAACCGCTGTTGCCGGCTGCCAACCCTCTCCCCCCCGCTTTGGACCCACAGGCACACGCGTGTCCGTCGGCTCCGCGCCCAGCCCCACCTGGCAGCCGAGAGGCCCTTCCCCCGGCGCCGGAGCGGCCGCGGGGCTGGAGCCGCCCTGGGGCCCGGCAGAGCCCACGAGGGACGGGGACGGGGGGGCGAGGGAAGGAGAGGGGAGGGCAGGGCGGCGAAAGGATCCACTTAAAAGCTAAGTCCCTTTTTTAAACGCTCGGAGACGATAGGGTTGAGGAGTACGAACGTGTGCGTAAATATGTGCTCATACATACCCGCTGCCGGAGGTATGCACATCCCACGCGTATATGCGTGTGTGTGTGTGGGGGGGTACATATAAAATCTCGTAACCCCTATGCTATCTCATGCCATATACTGATAGCTATAGATAAAACCAGATAAATACATCGATGTCGGCGGGATTCGGTTTGTAGGTACGCACCCATTACAAGTATTTACGTATGTATCTATACCTACATAATCCACGCCTGTGTAAAATAACTTTCTGCAAACTGTCCCAAAAACCACCTTCCAGGAATCCTCCGCTGAAATCCCCTCTGGCTTGGCTGCCTCTGGGGGGCAACGATGGGTGTCCCGCGTGTGCGCTGACAGTGTCGCGGCGGTGACAGTCCGCTGGCAGTCACGAAGCCAGCTGTGGGGGACATTACATTGATTGCCACTAATAACAGTGCCAGGACGAGGGGTCTGGCAACAACTCACCGCCGGCTGTCCCTGCCCCTCCCCCGGGTCCCCACGCGGGGCAGCCGCGGAGGGAGGGGTGTCCCGGAACCCAGCTACCCGCGCCTAGCAAGGTGGCTGTCGCAGCCCTGCCCTGGCACCTGGTACCTGGCCCCACCCTAGCCCTCTTGGCCGGGAACGGCCCGGCAAAGCAGAAGACGGGGCGGGGGGGGGGGAATGGGGGGGGGGTGTCGGAGGATTAGGGCAGAAGGTCTCAGCCGTCCGACGGGAACTGGGGAAGGAGGGAAAAGAGCTGCGAGGAGGCAGCGCTGCCCTCGCACACAGCCTCTCCCGGGGGGCCGCTAGGCACTGGTGGCCAAGGCCCCCCCTTCGAGACCCCAGATGCGAGATGCTCCACGCCCTGAGCAACTGGAGGAGCAACTGTGCGTGCGCCGCGGAGGGGTGAGGATTTTCGCTTCAGCCCTTGGTGGTTTCGCTCGTTCGCTTAGGTTCTCACGCCGGGGGAAGAGATCTCGTCCGGTGCGCTTGCGGGACTTCTCCCACCCTGACGAGATAACCAGGGCAGGAGGGGCTTTCCCACGGCGAGGAATGGTCCCCACGAGCCAAAGCAAGAGTTCCCCCACACACACGAGAGCTGTGTGCCTGGGGAGCGCTGACAGGGAGGGTGTCTGGGTAGGGCTCCTGCCCCACACGCCCAAACATGTGCTCTCCGGGCGGGGAGCGGCTCCCGGCGGCGACAGCGACTCAGGTCACTACGCGGAAACTCCGCTCCCTCCCAGGCGTGGGCTCTGGGCACGGTGTGCTGGGCACATCTCCCTTTTTTTGGGGGGGGGGGGGGGGGCTAGAAGGACAGGAGGTGTATCACACCGACGTGCACAGGAAACCGGTGGCGAAGTTTCTATGAGCCCAACGCTGAGTGGAGAGCTGCGGAAAACTACCCCGACAGTGCGGGGTGTCTCTCCCCTTTTCCAGGCGCAGGGCCATTTAAATTTCTGCGTGGATGTGTGAGGTTGGTGGTGGTGACCAGGAAAGAAGAAAGAGTTTCGTCCCAGCTCTGATGTGACTCACTTCATCTCGGGCTCCTCTAGGAGCCCATCCCTCTCCGGGGGCTGGGAGCGAGGGCTGGGCAGGGGCTGCTGCGTGACCGGCAAGACACACACCCGTGAACCGGCCCACAGGGAGCAGGGAGCGCCTAGTGCCTTTGCGTCCAAAAGTTGTGCCTAGCAAGTGTCTCTCTTGTCCAGAAAGGGTTTGCCCGCGGGGTGCGTGGGACCCTTCTCCTCTGCCCCCCGAGGTGTCCCGAGGGTCCCAGCCAGCCCAACCGGCAGGTTACACCTCAGCACGTGCTGAAGGGCTGCGCTGAATCGGGGGCCGCGCTCTTGCGTGGGCTCTGCTTGCGGAGAGACGAAAAGCGCCTAAACGAAGGGGAAATAAATTTGGGGCAAGGAGCCGAGTCAGGCAGAAATGCCCCACACCCCTCATCTCCCCCACCCGTGACTCCTGCCCGGCGAAATAGGTGGCAAGTCAGAGCCGCAGCCCTTCGGCGGCTCGGGATGGCCAAGCAGGATTGAGTCCCCTTGGGGGGGCACAGCAGCTCGTATGAAAAAAAAAAAAAGACATTGTTGTCTTTGGAGAGCCCTGTGTGCACTTTCAAAAGCTGATCCTTGAGTTCCCAGCCCCCGCAATCCAGTTGATGAGGAAACGCGCTGCGGTCTTGGTGGCACCGTTTCCATTGGGATTGGCACCATTTGATTGACAAAGTCTCCCATTCTTCCACCTCTCGAGTGTTATCAAACGGATTGTGTGGGGTCAGAAGCTATTGAAGGGACGTCCGTGTAGCCGCATTCTGCAAACACGGGGTGAAGACCGTGCCTTTCTCATGAAAATGCTTCCACCAGGCAAAACGCATCTCATCTTCCTCGCTCTCCTCCTTAGCGTTTCCTTTTAACTCGAGCGTTTTGCTAAGCAGCATCACCAGGTAAAGGAGCACATCACTAGAGGCAGCCCCGGCAGGGCCCCGTCGGGGCGGCCCTCCTTCCCCGTGGGCAGCGGGGAGGCAAAGGAAACTCGGGTGGAGGGCTTGAAAGACACGGGGGAGCCGGACGGGACAGAGCAGCAGTGAAGAAGCTTTCCCACCACTAGTCCGCGGTTTGGCTCGCCCCGTTACAGCTCGTTTCGGGAGGGGGGGGTGGGGGTTGGGGGAGTGGTGGGGAGGAGCAGAGCCTGACCTGCTTCCTTTTCACGGGGTCGATCTAGCGGGGCTCAAAAGTGCCGTCGGGGTGCAGCTGTGCCCGTACGCGCGCTGGTGCGTTTCCAAGCAAGCGGTCAGAGCTGCGAGCAGAGTTTCAGCCCGCTCCCCAGCGCGGGAGAGTGGGGACGTGTGTGCAAAACCCTCTCACTAACTTCGCTTGGCAAGACCCCGCGTGAAGCCGGGGCTGGGCTCGCTCGGGTGAACCTGGCGGAGCGGTGCTGCGGGGGCGATTTAACCCGCTCTCGCCCCGCGGCAGCCGGCGGGGAGCGGGGTCGGGCAGGCGGCGGCACCGGGAAAGGCGCAGAGGGAGCATCCCTTCCGCCCTCGCCGCTCCCCGCAGCCGGAGCCGGCCCGGGGGCCTTCCCCCGTGACCCCACCTCGCACCGCCTGGGGAGAAACTGAGCCGCCACTCCTGCCCCGCAAATGGCGTGGTCATTCGCTGCCGTTCCTCCCTGATCTGAGCTCACCGCACCGTCGTTTTGGTGGACCCCGTGGTATTTTTTTTTTTTAAACTCCATCCACCCCTTCCTTTTTAAGGCTAATAAAACAGGCACGAAGCTGATGTGCCTTAGAAAGCCGGGAGGGAAAAAAAAACAAAACACCAAAACAAAAAAAACCCCAACCAAACAAAAAAAAAAAAAACAAAAAACCCCAAACCCAACTAAAACCAAACCACCAAGGCGAGGTCGAGTGTCTCTCTCTATAGGAGCAAAACCATACTGAAAAACACTCGCAGAAAGGGGGGGGGGGGGGGGGGGGGGCGGGATGTTCCAGTAATCTGGAAAGACAAGATCTAAAGATCTGGAAAGAAAAGAAGAAAAGCAGCCTCCTTTCCAGCCCAAAGCTGTCCTTCCCTGCCTTGGGTGACCCGCTGGACTTCCAACAAGCCCACGTCGAGGGGTTCAGCCTTGAGGGAGCTGCTGCTTGATGCAGAGGCAGCTGAGATGATATAGGGGAGTTGGAGGCCTGATTGAAGGAAAGTTCCCCCGATTATATTTGTGTGGAAAAGCTCACCTCTTGCAGAGCTCTAAAGTGTAATCAAGGCTGAGGCTTACACTTGAAGGATGTTAACTCTCATACGGGAACCTACTTTCTCCTAAACGGTTTCTTGCCTAGTGAATGAGAGCCTCCCAATTCAAGCAAAATGATCCTTATGTGCTAATATCAAGCACAGCCACAAAGCGACCGGCTATTTATGCTGCCACTTTAGACAAAGATATTTAGTTATTCCCGGGTAGCAAGTGCACTTTTGCATCTTTAAGCACGAACCAGCCGAGCACAAACATATTTACAAGTGCAATTACTAAATAGTTACTTGACACTTCAAAGTCACTGGGTTAGCTGTACCTTGGCTGTAATTTTCTTAATATTCAGGTAATGGCTGTATTAAATTGGGTTTGCCAGGGCCGTAGGCCGGGGTGTGAAGCGCTCAGGGGAGGTTTCTCTCCTCCGCCCGGGAACACCCCGAAATATAAGCTTTGGAGACAAGGGACAACTTGGGAGATTTCTTCAAAGACCCGAGTGACAGTAGCTGCTGGCTGCCCGTACGTGTGGGTGGCTAGGAATGGGCTCGCTTTTGTTTTCACACCAGATCCGAGAGCAGATCCGAAAATGCGAGAAAATGCGGTTTATTCGAAACGGCAGGGAATTCATTGGCAAGGTGGTGTAGCAGATGACCTGAGAGGTCTTCTCCATCCAGCTCCCGTGCTGTATAAATAACCTTAGAAAGCAGCTGCAGGTTCAGAGGGACGACGAGAGCCTGTGACAGTCTTTGCCTTTGAGAACACCGAGCGACATTTTTTGCTCGAACCTATTTTTCAGCAGTCTCTCGCCCTGGTTAAATTACTGCTTGTTTTTGCAAACTTGCATCTTCCATCTCTCCCTGAGGTTAAAAAAAAAAAAAAAATCCCTAGGTGAATGGGACTTTTGGCTTTAGGGGGAGAAACGATCCTCCCACTGGGGGTCTCGCACTGGGGGTCGGAGAAGGTTCCCGAGAAGCTAAATCCCAAGCGCTGTTCGGCCCCCGGTACCTGAGCAGCCGGTGCGGGGAGCGCGGAGGCCAGGAGCGCCGGACCGGAGCGGAACGTCCGCCCTGCGGAGAGCCGCTCCCGCCGGAGCCGGCTGGGTGCGGGGAGAGGGGGGCCCGGTCCTTCTGCTCACCGGCATTCAGCCCCCTCTCCCCAGCTCTCACAAAGGCTGGGCTGACGGTTTTGCCACCCGGGAGCCGATTTTAAATCCTTTCACCCAGTCGAATGGGGGTCTTTTCGCCTTGCCTTCCATTTCCCGTCCATTGCCACCCCCGAGAAAAATAAAATGAGTTGTGCTCACGGGGTCTCTCTCTCTCCTTCCCTGTCTCTCTCTCTCTCTCTCTCTCTCTCTCTTTTTTAAAGACATAAAAAAAAAAAATCCTGACAAGTAAAACTTAAAGGTGTTTACCTTGTCATCAGCATGTAAGCTAATTATCTTGGGCAAGATGTAGGCTTCTATTGTCTTGTTGCTTTAGTGCCTATGCCCCGCCTCTGGTGGCAGCCTAAAACCTGGCGTCTGGCTAAAACAAACGAAAGGCAGCCCTGAGCCTCCACTCAATCCAATTAAGGCGGACTTCGTCCACTCGGTTACGTGTACATCCAACAAGATCGGCGTTAAGGCAACACCAGAATATTTGGCAAAAAAAAAAAAAAAAAAAAAAGATTTGCCTCCCCTTCCCTTTTTTTTTTTTTCCCCAGCCGCCGAATCATGTCGATGAGCCCAAAGCATACGACTCCTTTCTCAGTGTCTGACATCTTGAGTCCTTTGGAGGAAAGCTACAAGAAAGTGGGCATGGAGGGCAGTAACTTGGGGGCTCCCCTCTCAGCCTACAGACAGTCGCAGGTTTCTCAGCCGGCCATGCAGCAGCACCCCATGGGCCACAACGGAGCGGTGACTGCCGCCTACCATATGACAGCGGCGGGGGTCCCCCAGCTCTCCCACGCTACGATGGGGGGCTACTGCAACGGGAACCTGGGCAACATGAGCGAGCTCCCGCCTTACCAGGACACCATGCGGAACAGCGCTTCGGCCACAGGATGGTACGGCACCAACCCAGACCCCCGCTTCTCCTCAAGTAAGTCAGCCCGGGGCCGGGTGGCGGGCGGGGGGTGGCCCCGCACCTGCCCCGCTGCGCCGCGGGCGCCGGACGCCGGGGGGCTCCGCGCCAGGACAAGCGTGGGTCCAAATCCCCCCCCTTCCCCCCCCCTCCGCCCCCCCCCCCAATTCCTCCTCCTGCCCGAGGATAGTGCCCGGTCCTTCCTCCCTCGGCTGGTTTCACGGCAGCCTCCCCAGGGCTGCTTTTGCTGGGGGGAAGGGGGTGGGAAGCCCTGCGGTGGCGGGCAGCGGGAGCCCGCGGCTCGCCGTCCAGCGGGGCGGGAGCGGCACGGCCCGGGGATCCGGCGGTGGGGAGCCGACGGTGCCCACCCGCCTGAGCGCAGCCCGGCTCCGGGCGGGAGAAGGGGAAGCCGGAGCAGAGGGAACCACGTCCCGGGAGGCGCAGGGGGGGAGCGGGAGAGCCCGCCCCGACCGGCCCCGGCGGAGCCCCTGTCGCCGGCCGCTCCCGCCGCGCTGTCACCTCGGGGTACTCGCTCGGGCTGTCACCCCCCTCGGCCCGGGGGCGGGGGGGAAGCTGTCTCCTTTATTCACCAGGGCCGGGAGAGAAGGGGGTCCGGTCCGTCTTCCCGCCGCTCACCCCGGGGGCCGCGGATGCGTTGGGCGCCCCGAGGGGCTGCGGGACCGCAGCGGGGGCGAGCGGCGGCGGGGGGCCGCGGGAACCCACTGGGGCCGGGCTGAACCGGGCCGGGCCGCCTAAAACGTGCCGGCTTCTCCCTTGCAGTCTCCCGCTTCATGGCGCCGTCCTCGGGCATGAACATGGGCGGCATGGGCGGCCTCGGCTCCCTGGGAGACGTGAGCAAGAGCATGGCCCCGCTGCAGAGCACGCCGCGGAGGAAACGGAGGGTCCTTTTTTCCCAGGCCCAGGTTTACGAGCTGGAGAGACGTTTCAAGCAGCAGAAATACCTCTCCGCCCCGGAGAGGGAACATTTAGCCAGCATGATACACCTCACCCCGACTCAGGTCAAGATCTGGTTCCAGAACCACCGCTACAAGATGAAGCGCCAGGCCAAAGACAAGGCCGCGCAGCAGCAGATGCAACAGGAGAGCGGCTCCTGCCAGCAGCAGCAGTCTCCCAGAAGGGTAGCGGTGCCAGTGCTGGTGAAGGATGGCAAACCCTGCCAAGCAGGCTCCAACACACCCACGGCAGCCATCCAGAGCCATCAGCAACAGGCAGCGACCACGATCACGGTGGCCACCAATGGCAACAGCCTCGGACAGCATCAGAGCCACCAGACAAACAGTGCGGGGCAGTCTCCAGACATGGGACAGCACTCGGCCAGCCCTTCCTCTCTGCAGAGCCAAGTCTCCAGTTTGTCTCACCTAAACTCTTCGGCTTCTGACTATGGCACTGCCATGTCTTGCTCCACCTTGCTATACGGTAGGACCTGGTGAAAGGATTAAACAAAGCAAAAGGAAAAAAAAAAAAAACAAAAGAAAAAACAAAAGGAAAAAAAAGCGCAGATTTTCTCAGTCACACAAATCTCTGTCCTGTCCAAACTACTGGGTGTTTTTCTTTTTTTGTTTTTCTTTTTTTTTTTTAACTCTTTCCCCCACACTCTCCCCTCCTCGTTTTACTGAGTGTTTCTCTGAGGACCTCTAAGAAAGAGAGAGACTTTTTTGTTGTTCGGTTTTGTTGTTGTTCTTGATGGTTTGGAGTCTTTTTTATTTTTTTTTTTCCCCCAAGGTTGGTTGTACGGGGTGTTAAAAAAAAAAAAAAATCTGACTAATAA
This sequence comes from Chlamydotis macqueenii, assembly GCF_036417535.1. Classification (NCBI taxonomy): domain Eukaryota; kingdom Metazoa; phylum Chordata; class Aves; order Otidiformes; family Otididae; genus Chlamydotis; species Chlamydotis macqueenii. The sequence continues at coordinate 27,937,493 of NC_141560.1, forward strand.
CCACGGAACAGTCTGCAGAAAGGGGACCATCGTTAGCCATGGTCTGAAGGCTTGGAGTTCAGATGTACACTTTGCCAGCGTCTAGGACTTGCATGTAAATATAGAGATTTTGGGGGATGGGGTGGTCTTCCCCCCCAAAAAAAAAATCCCGCATTCGCGTCACCCAGACACAAGAAGCAGCTTCCCCCCCTCCCCCGGTCTCCTCTCCCAGCCCCTCCAGGGCCAGTGGATGGAGACGTGGAGTCATCAAAGGCTTGGCTTTTATTTTCCTCCTTACGTTTGATGTGAACCTGTAGCTGTATAATGCTGTCAAAAGTTGGACTAAACCCATAGTTTTTAGGAGCCTGTATATTTTGTTGTAAAAAGAAAAAAAAATACAATCAACCAAACCAACCCCCACCTTTTTTATAGACACTGATCGCCCCGTCGTAAATCCTCTGGCAGTTTGTTCTTTGCGCACGCCGCCTTTTCCTGTTGTAACTTATGTAGATATTTGGCTTAAATATAGTTCTTAAGAAGCTTCTAATAAATTATACACATTACGAATATTCTTTTTTTTTTTATCCTTTTGGTTCCCCCTCCCAACTCCTCTCTTCCCCGCACGTTTTTTTCTTTTCTTTTTTTTTTTTTTTTTGTTTCCTTCTCTCTTTTTTATTTTCTTTCTTTCTTTCTTTTTTTTTTTTTCTTGATGGAATAACAACCCGGGATGCTGCCAAACCCTGGAAGGCCCCTGCCCCTCCCAGGGCCCGGACCCTGTTCCCAGAGGGGAGCTGAAGGGATGTGGGATCAACCCTCAGCCTGCAAAAGTGACGAGCAAAGGCATGGGATTCACGAACTCGGGAGAGAAGGGATCGAGTCCCGATTCATGAGCTCAATTATTGGGGGGTGCGGGGGGCACCTCAGAGACTTCTGGCTAGAGAAAGCGAAGTATTCCGGGAGTAGAAATTAAAATGCCAAAGGCAAGGAGGAGAAAGAAGGTAAAAGTCTAACGCCACTAGAAACAAATTAACGAAGAACCTGCTGACGGTATAGAACATGCGACCGATTTAAAGAGCGTCCAGTTTTAATACCTTGTAAAAAAAAAAAAAGATAATAATTTCTACCAGGTTTTCCTATGTACTTGTATTTTAAGGGAAGTACAGTCACCTTATTTATAATCAAAATAAAGAGATAGATTATTGTGTACGACACGTAGTTTGAATTAACTTTCTTTATCAGACTTTATTTAATTTTCTACAACTACCCCAGCCCCCGCAAGCACACACACACGCACGGCCACGCAGTTTCCCCAGCACAGGACCACCTCACTGCCCAGGCGAGAGGTTAGCCGCAGGCTGCGCCTCACTTCAACGCAGGTTGCTTTGGGGTTTTTTCCTTGTGTTTTTTGTTTGTTTGTTTGTTTGTGGATTTTTTTTTTTCTTGATGTAGCGATTTGGGAAACTTGTAAAGAAGGAGATAAGGGGAAAGTGCGTATGCGCGCACGCGTGTGTGTGTGTGTGCATGGGTGCGCGGGGTGCGCGCCTGGCTAAGACACCGCGGGGCGGCTGGTGGAAAGGCAAATATTATGGGTAACGCGAGGCATTTCGACATTCTTCGCTGTAAATAGATAAACCATATCAAGCTAAGTAGCTCGTATCGGACAAGCTGAAAATACATGCGGTCCGCTCTCTTTCGGATCCCAAATGTCCTTTCGTGAGTGTAACATAATAAGAAGTCCCCCATCCTAAAGGACCTCGTAGCGTGTTTTCCTTCGCATCTGCCGCTGGGTTTGTTTTTTTTTTTCCTCCGGATTCCCCCAGTTAAACCGCGGAAGCGAATCGCAGTCATTGAAAGACCCCTGAACTACGGAGGTATTATGAAACGCTTATATTTTTTAAGAGAAAGCAAGCATCTTGCCCGGGATGGAAACAACCCAACCTCCGGTTCAAGTAGCAGCTTTCGAAAGCTCCGGTCTTTTATTTATACAAGATAGCCGGTGTTACTCGGACACCAAGTGCTGGTTTGGATAGAGAAAAAGAGAAACAGAAGGAAAAAAAAATATCAGATTCTTTCTGCGTCCCCCCCTTTACTCTAACTGGAGAACATCACGTGTGTCAACAGGAATTTCGAGACCTTTCATTCTTTATGTCCTGCTTTATACAGCGACATTCTCAACTAACCCAAAGAATATTTTTTTTTCCTTTCTCTACGGAGAACATTCATTTCAGAGCTATAACATCATGTTAAACATAGCAAGGGGGAGGGGGGTGTCTGGAGCTTAGCGCGGTTATTTCTGATAAAAGCAGCAAATGTTGGGAATTCCTGCTCCGTGGCACAGTGCTGCCAGCTCCCACGAGAGCGAGAGCAGGATTTTAAAACTCCACGGATTTTTAAAAGTAGGGTTAGTTTCTCCCGGAGTTAATACACAACACCGAGGGGGAATGTGCTGTGGTTAAGTCGACATTTCCCGTTCAGACGTAATTCATGTTTGCATCCGTTCAAACAGAGGAACGTTCAAAAGTTAGGAGCACCGCAAGGCATTAATACAGCCGACAAATATCCCCCCCCCCCCGCCCCCCCAGCGGTGGAGTTAGCGTGTTCCATAGAGATCCAGCCAGCGACTTCTCATTAGAGACTTCGGGGGCAATAAATGAATTTTGTTGTGTCTCGACAACCTCATAAACACATATTTGGTGGTGGGTGTAATTACTGTAATGGATTATTATGTACACTGACTTATCTTTCTTAAACTAGATTTAGTTTCGATTAAATAAACTCGTTTCCACTTTGTCTGATGTCGGCTTAGTTTAAAGTCTGTTTACTTGTTCCACAGAAAGGTGAATTCATCTCTTTATTAAGCACTAGAGACCGAGCAAACACAGTTCAAACTGTATTTACATATCAATCAGGAGAAATGCAAACAAACTGCTCTTTAACAATTTTCTAGATTTTTTAATGACATTGTGTTATTGCCTTTTATCATAAAATTCTTTGTATAAACCAGTTATGCCTTGACTGGGATGAAGATATTTCAGGGGAGGCGGGTGGTAAATACATTTTAATCTCCAGTCTCCCTCGAGAACACTCACGAGAACTTAGTAACTGTATAGCTTTTCTACATTAAAATGTGTGCCTCCGTCTGAGCGCCTGCTTCTTCCAATACGCTGATTTTCAGTCTCCCGTTAATCAATGCGAGAACTTGGATAATGGGATGGCGAAGGCGGAGGGGGGGAGGTTAGCATGATTCAGATCTGAAATTATGGAAGAAATGCACGTTTCCCAGTATAACTGCTCCTTTATCCACGGGAGACCGCGGGCACTCCGTATTTTGGGAGATGAAGGGATCTGGTGAAGAGCGGCTATTCCCTTGCACCCCCCCCGCTCCCTGGCACTGCCTGCAGATGCAGGAGAATCGTGGAGGGCATTTTTTCCTCCTGCAAATAGGAGTTCATGCTTGAGTGCCATGAAGTGTGCATGCAGTGGCACAGTAGGCTGTGGAAAAAAAAAAAACAACACACCACCCAACCAACAAAAAACCACCATCGTCACTACCACCGCCACAACAGCAGCAACAATAGCAAAAGGCTTCTTCATATTTGCTGTTTCGGATAAAAATGGGTTGTCGGGTGCTTTACTTTTTTGTTTGCTTGTTTGTTTGACAGCAGCCTGTTAGCAACAGGGATGCTGGGAAAGGGAGGCTCGGAGGAACCTGTGGGGCCGGGGCCTGCAGCGGGCCAACGGGGCAGGGAGGCAGTGGTACCGGACCCACCGGGGAGCGGGGGAAGGAGCCGCGGGGAGCGGAGCTGAGCGTGCGGTGCCTGCCTGCGTCTCGGTTCAAAAGGCAGCACGGGGCCCTAGGACGACGTTCAAAGTGCAGGTCCCAAACAATGTAATCTGAGACAGCTCTGAGATGGCACCAAAAGAAGTGCCACAGGGAGGGTGAAGAAAGGGGGAAGGAAAAAAAAAAAGTATTTTAGGAGTTTTGTGGCGGAGCGCAGGTAGAGGGGCCTCGCTGGGAAGGCAGCCCCGGTCCAACTTGTGACAGCTGCTTTTACAAAGGAGACCTAGAGGTAAAGACTGAGTGACTTCTGAAGAATTTCAGTCCTTTCATGGCCGTGTCGGCAGCAAAGCTGAGAAATATTTTTTTTTCTCTCTGACCCGGCTGTTTCTCTCATGATCCCCTTCAGAGGAAAAAAAAAAAACCAACAAAAAAAAAACCAACCCTCCAAACCCTAAGTAAATGGTAATACTGTTTATATGTTTCAAACGTGTACAGAGATCTGACCCATTACGGCTGTTCCTATGAGGTAGAGAGATTACCGTCTCTGGCAAAGTGGTGAATAATACGAAATGACTTTTTTTTTTTCCTTTTTTCTTTTCTTTTTTCTTTTTTTTTTTTTTTTTTTTTCTGGCTGCAAGCACATTAGGGAGCAGGTAAGGTCAAAGTTTTCTATATCCTATGTCTGTCTCTCGAAGGCTTCTGGTCAGCTATATAAATAAGACCATGAATAAGATGTATTGTTGTAAAAAGAAACTGAAATTCGTTTTGATGCTTAAATCAACTTACTATGCAGAAAATTTCTGGAGAAAACCAGAGATGAAAACGTTAACTATGACATTTAATCTTCGATGTAAAAATTTTTGTTAGGGGGAGGGGGAAGAGGGAAATCGGTTTTTTTTTTTTTTTTTTTTACAATGACACAGACAGTAAATGGCCGAATGCATTACCTACAAGAGATAGTTTGAATCCACTGTCCCAAGCTGGCGCATAGAGCTGGCAAAAAAATTTTAAAATTATATTCTAAAAATATTTACCAAGTGACTAACGATACTGAGGTGTGTTTTTACTGGCTAGCTCCATATCTCACGCGAACAAGTAGATATGAATACGATGGCTGCTGTTTTCTGAGTTGTGTATCTATTCGTTTAACACGGCGGGACTTTCCCAGTTATTTTAAATTCGTTTGTAAGTTGTGCTTCTTTAGCAAGTGAACCTACATAGGTGATTTTAGTGAACGTATAGGGCTTATTGCATTCATGCGACAGGAACTCCCCGTATCATTCTGCGTAGCACTTCATAGATACTTAAAAGTGTTCAGGAAAATAATAAAGCGCACGTACAGTTGAGACTGGGGGGTTTTGGGATGGGTGTGTGTTTGCTTGTTGCCATTTGGTGGATTTTTTTTTTAAATAAAAGGATAGTTGCAATGTAGTTGCAATGCTTACTAGAAAACTAAGCAAGATGTGAGATCTTCACTTCCATCTGCTGTGGTGCATTTCACCGGAGTCTTTCTCCTCGATCGTGTAAATGTGGGCAAGTAATAAAGTGCTAGAAGGTGACAAACTTACACACACCTTGGATCTTGGAAGGAAAAGACTTTTTTTCTTCATATCAAAGGTGTTGCTGAAGTGGTTGAGTTCATTTCAGCGTGTTACTGACCTAATAATGTGACTCTAGGACACGGTTCTTACGGAGTTTCTCTCTGTGCTTTTGTTCCTTCAACTCTTTTTTTTTTTTTTTTCCTGTCGTCGGTGCTGCTGTTTCTCCAGGAAGCTCTGAAAAATATTATCTTTTTTTTTTTTCTTGAGCTCTTGAACACTTTCTCGGTCTGGGCTTTTGTTCTTAACACGCGCGTTACTTCAGCGGCGTGCAGTTACTGCTGCGGAATGGGGTGCGCGAAGCTCCCCGGCCCCTGCAGTAAAAAAAAAAACAAACAAGCGGATGACCGATGCGGAGCGTTTAGTCCGTGTATGTGCGCCTATATAGGAATTGTACCTATAGATGTGCGCATCTCATAGCGGCTGTAGGAACTGATGTGCCCGGCGTGAACTGTGGGGTCTGGGGAGCAGAGGCGGGCGGGGATGGGAAATCTCTTACTTTGAAGGAAGCATTGCCCGCCAGCCTGCGCCTCCTCTCCGCGGAGGGAAATCCTCCCGTGACTTGCCGCTTTTACCCACTCGGGGCTGCCCCCGCGGGGGCCGGGCCGAGCCCCCGGCGAGCAGCGCGCCGGAGACCCCAGTAGAACCCCCGCTGCCATACTCCTTCGTCCCTGTCACCTACAAAAAAAAAAAAAAAAACAAACCAAAAAACAAAACCCAAACAACTCCAAAACCTCCGACACAGCCAAACTTGCCACCGGTGCCCAAGTGGCGTCTCTCCGTCGAGGGTAAGGGGCCTGATCCTGGCCGCTCCAGCGGGAGCAGCCCGGCAAAGTTCCTCGCCCGTGGGATACAGGCGAGGGAGGGCAGCGCCTACCTCGCTTTTTATTTTTTAAGATGCTGGTTGGGGCAGCCCCCCGCCCGTGGTGCCAGGCTGCCGGTGCTCCCGGGCGGGTCCAGCCGTGCGCGCCCGCCGCCTCTCCCGTCCTTGGCACACGGAGCCGTGCCCCGGGCCGGGAACCCCTGTGACTTTTTCGTCCAAATCCGCGTTTTTTGTTTTTTTTTTTTTTCTCCCAAACGCCCAGACGAGGTGCCGGTCGGCTGTGGCGCTTTTCCACGGCTGGGGCGCGTGGCGTGGGGCCGGGGGACGCGGCGCTGCCCCGCCGCTGCAGCGCGGACCACGCTTGCCTGGCGGGGTAGTGGCGGGGAAGTGCGTGGCACCGCGGCGGTAAACCCACCCGGCTCCCCGACCCCCCCCCCCCAAAAAAAGACCGAGGATGGGATGCGGCCGGATGAATTTGCGTCTTCGCAAAGGTACCGTGAAGTGCGGGGAAGGACGGAGGAAAGCTCCCGGCACCGGCACCCTCTGCGCTGTCGGAGGTTCCCCGTGAGGCCACTTTCGGGGGAGCCGGTTGGGGGGTATCGGCCCCCCGCTCCCCTCGCGGTACCCGGCGGGTACGCAGGACGGTGCACCCCCAACCCCCGCCACCTCTGTTTTTCCTTTGGGTGGTTTAGGTCGGAGGAAACACAACCCCCCGAGGAAACACCCGAGAAAGTTCGCGTGGGCTCGCCCCCAGTAGCGGCGGGACAGCTGGGGATGGGAGTGGGGCCGCCCAGGCCAGGAGTGCGGGACCGGGGCTGCCCCCCCACCTCGGGGGGTGCGGCGGGGAAATCCCGCTTCCTGCCACCGGTTTCTCTCTGCCCTGGTCGCGGGGGGCTGCCCGGTGCAGATCCCACTCAGACGTGGGAACCGCGTACTCCCGTGGGGCTCGGGATCACGTGTTTCGTGCCTGGAGTCATGGGGAGGGGGAGACTGTGCGTGGGGGTGGCGGGGCGCCGGGACACGCCGTGCTTGTGTGGCAGCGGCGGGGACCAGGCGCCGGAGCTGTGCTGCCGTGGGGAGGGCGGGCGTGCCCGTGTCGTGGGGCGCGACGTGGGCTGTGCACCGAGCGGGCTCTGCTGTAGTGGGTGAAGATGTTCGGGTTGAGGGGAGGCGGGGGAGCGAACGTGTGTGTGTGTGAGTAGGGGGGGAGGGGGTGTTTGTGTGTCAGTGCATCGCCCTTCCACAATGGCAGCGTAATTATCCAGCTGAAACATTCTCAAATGGGCAAAAGTTGCAAAATAGATCGACCTCCCTGAGATGAGAAGGAGCCAGTTTCAGAGCTGTGCAACCATCACGCTTTTTTTTTTTTTTTTTTCCCCCAATACATTTTAAACAAGAGGATCTAGCGAGTGATTCCGATTCAATACACATAATCAGTTTGGAAGTCCTATTTCCATTTGAAAACAGGCCTATTTGCAATCATGAGGGCCGGACATGCTGGAAGATACAGGGCGCATTCAGAGTAGGTGGTAGGTGAGAGAATCTGCAGACGAGCACCAAATATTTTCTTGCGGCTGCAGACCTTCTACACGATGTTTTAATCACGATGTATTTTTAAATCTAATATTCTATTTGAAAATATGACTTAATTGCTTTAGAAAGCAAGGTGTTGACGTACAGAGCGACTCCCAGTTGGAAAAAAAAAAAAAACCAACCAAAACAAACCAAACCAAGAAAAGAATGGTAATTGGAGAAGCATGTTGATTGTCCTACCTGTCTTTTAGTGTTAACAGTCATTTAATCAAGAATACACCGGGTAAACGATTCCCTAGAAAACTTGTTTTTTAAAGTAAGGCCCGGAGGGGGGACAGTCGCACCGGGGGGTGAAGAGGAGTCAGCGTCGGCCGAGCCCCGCAGCGGAGCCGGCGCTCCCCCGCAGAAGCCCCCATCCGCCGGGAGCGGGTCCCGGGGCCCGCGGGCACCGCAGCGAACCGGGACTCTCCGCAACCCTGACCCCTGGCAGCCGCCTCCTGTCCCGCCGACGGAGCGGGGAAAGGGTGCACAAAAGCCAGACCGCAGAGCTCGGAGTGTGCTGTGGCCTCGGGGAGGGCAGAGCCCCCCCTTTTTCGCCTCGCCCCCCGCAGCAATCTCTGCTCCGGGCAGACACCCCACTTCCCCGCCTCTGCTCGCGTTTTTCTTATTCCTCGAGTGCCGGGAGCCAAGAGAAAGCCAGGCCTACGCGTCCCCCACCGTAATCATCCCGCAGGAGAGAAGCGGGCACGGAAGTCGAGGCTCGCCCGCGGGTAACCAGTAGCGGAATGAAGGCTCGCTCCGCATCGCACATTAATTGCCATTTCCGATTTCCCTCATTTACTCGTTCATGTGGCCGTGCGCGCTGCCGGCAGCGCGCTGCGGCTGCAGGCACCGGCCCGGCCCCGTTTTCTGCCGGGATTTTGGAAGCTGACAGTCGCTTCTCGCAGCTCAATACCGTGGCCCGGCCCAGTCTCAGCAGCCTGCTTTTCCCGGCTCCCACCCTCCGCCACACTGGTTTATTCTCCTTCACTTCAAAGGGCCAAATCAGCTCTCGGGAAGTGTGTGTGTGTGTGGGGGGGGTAGTAAATAAATATTTGAATAAATAAGGCAATGCCGTAGAAAGCTGAATTGGCCCTAGAAGAGGCACAAATTGTTATTACTAACTTGCACACCGAGGAGGATGACAGGTGGGTTTGTACAGAGCCCCATCGTCTCTGGCACCGTTTGGGGAGCCCTCCCGCTGCTCCCCCAGCCCCTTCTCACGCTCCGCCCGCCGCGGCTGGAAGCGACCCCCACTCCTCGCCCCACCCCCCAAAAAGCCCTTTCCTCAGCAAGAAAGAAAGAGCAGGGAAACTTGTCTCTAGTGGGATTTCCACCTTGCTCCCCCCAGGCCGCCACTTCCCCCCCCCCCCCCCCCCCGCACCAGCTAATTAGGTCTGAGCGCTAATTAGGGCTCGGGCCAGACGGGCCGGCAAGGGGCCCGGTGCAGGAGGCCCCGAAAGGCTCCGTGTGCTCTGAGGCCTTGTCCTCCCTGGCCCGAGGTACCACAGGGACAAACCTGTTCCGCCTCGCGTGTACCCTCTTCAAAAAAAAAAAAAAGTGAGCACTGATCGCTGGTGGGACCTCCTCCCACGTCCAGCCAGGCGCCGGGGCCAGGGAGCCCCTCCAGGCTGGCATCACACTAACGAAGCAAATTTGGGGTGGAGGGAGCGGCAGGACACTTTCTAGACGGAAGGAAGGACGGGACCCCCCACGCCGGCGGGGGAGGGGTGCCCGGGGGGTGAAGGGTCCCAGTGCCGCCGGTTTCCGGGGGCGGCTCGCAGTGCTGGGCGGGGGACGATCCTCTTGCTGTGCCCAGGGAGGGTTTCGCGGTCGCCGTTGCTGTTTTCGAGGGAGAGCGGCTTTAGACGAGGCCGGTTCTCCCAGGAAGACGATGGGAGGTGGGAAGGCAGGGCAAAAAGGGAGGAAGAAAGTGGGACCTGTTCCGCTCAGGAAAAGTTATTTCCCAGCTCAGACACCGATGGTTTTATTCACACGGGCTGTCCTACTGAAATCCCTGTGACAAGCAGGGAGGAAAAGGAGCAGGGTTCGCCCCTGCGGGTCTTTCTCTTGTCAAGCCATGCCGGCTCGTCGTTAGCTCACCGCGCCGGACCGTGCCTGATTCCTCACCCTTCGGAAAAACATCCCAGGGCTCCCAGCAGGATTCCGATCCGTTTTCCTTTTTACATAATTCCTAAGGAACAGCTTACTTATTTGGTGCGGGTCACCGAGATATGGACATACATTACCTGCCTGTCGTCGAGGGTCAAATCTTTACCCACATCGGTCACACAGCCCCGAAACAGAAACAGCGGGTGTGTGTGTGTGTGTGTGTGTGTCCCCGCCTCCCAGGAGCATCATCTATTCTCCCAAACAGGCTCTAGTTCCCTTCGTCATTTAAGAACGACTCGCCTTCCCTCCGCCTCACTTTGTCTCCCCCAATGCCATGTTACACTCGAGGAAAACTTGCAGTCCATCAACAAGTGACCCGTTTATTTTATCATCAGCGGTTTTCAAGGGAGAAACAGGGAAATGATCCCATAGCGGTGAGGCAAGAGTCCCACTTAACCCAATCGGCGCCTTCCAAGAGGGAAGCCCGCGGGACCGGAACTTCGGTTACTGGCGTTACTGGGCTATGGGCTGCCTACCCAGAACCTTCCCTGGGCAAAGGAGCAGGCGAACGTTTTAGGAACAAAAGTGACCCCCAAATTAGTGATGCTACCAATGCGTGCGTGTTCCCCGCAAAAGCGTGATGTATGCATATCGGTTACGGTGTGCGTAGATGTGTCTGTGCATATGGGTGTGTTCGTGTCGAAAAGTGATGACTTTCGTGGGAACTTGAATAATTCAAATAAACAACAGAAAGCCGTACTAAATCAGAGTGAGATTTGCCGGGAGACAGAGGTAATTCAGTATATAACGAATGAGGGGAAAAGAAAAAAAAAAGGACAGATTATCTCATTAAAAACAAAATTTAGGAGAGGAGACTACCCTGGAAAAGGCTGCCTATTTCTGCGTATCGTTTGCCAATGTGCAGCCGGACTTTTTTTTTTTTTTTCTTTATTTAGATATTCGTTTGATTTAAATATTCACTCTTGGACACTGGTCAAACTACAGATGGGATGGAGATATTTCAAGGTATTTTGACAAGGTACTGGCCACTGTTCTGAGGTCCCTGCATGCGTCTTCAAACGAGTGATCCTAAGGGGAAAAAAAAAATTCAGCAAAACCTCACCGGTCCAAATGACTAACATTAAAAAAAAAAAATCTATTGCTAATATTTGAAAAAACAAAGGGATGGATAATTCTTTTGCTCAATGAATATAAACTAAACACCAAAGCATCTTTGGGAATAAAAAAGAGCAGATGATGGATTTTATTAAATATTTCGCATATTAAAAAAAATATACCTTTTATACGTACTTGTCCTTAACCTTTAAAAGCAACCGCTGTAAATACAAGATCCGTACTTTCTCTAATAGATTTTACTAGGAGCTGGTGACAGAGAACTGATTTCTTTTCTATTAGGCTTTAGTACATCTTTGTTGAAGGCCTGCAGAATGACCAGGGATTAGATTTGCATCTCTTAGGCTCCCTGTGTGGTCTTTGTAAGAAGCTTGTAACTGTTAAAAATGACTTGTTAGGAAGCGTGTGGGCTCTCATCTCTTTGCTTTTGATAGAATGATTGTGAAATTCAGATTGTTCGTATAGGCTTTAGCCTGCAGATTCCACCTGAACCTTAAGCAATTAGAGCCTAATCTCAGCGCAATCATATTTGAGTTAGGATTTGTTGCACTGTTTTTACTTCAATTAAAAAGCTACCGAATATTTCGGAGCAGTTTTTAAGCTATATTCTCGATGAATTGGCGATTTTTTTCAAACCCCGAATGTTACCCTCAACGCCCCATCCCTCGCCAGTTTGGAGTGCAAAAGCACTCGTCGGGTTCCGCGGGCGGAACTGAAGAGGAAACAGCAGGAAAGGAAAAACAAGCTGAAATTCCTGGTGATGCGGAGGGGAGGAGATGCCGGCCGCATCCCGTTATTCCGGAGCTGGCGGCAGCCGCGCCGTGCTCCGAGGCCGGACCCCTCTGCCTGCGGCCGGCAAATCTCGGGGCGAGAGTTGGGGGCGAGGGGGACAAGATCGGGCCAGGGGTTCGTCGATATGAAAGCGAGCGCGGCAGCGGCTGTTGGCGTTTTCGGGAGCCTGGGATCGGTTTGTTTCCCTCCCATCCCCGCCCAGTCCCTGCGGGGCCCCCGGCAGCCAGGGCGCCGGGCAACTTCAGCATCGCTGGCGTGAACACGGCTTCCCAGAAACCGCCCTGAACCAACCACCCTAACCAAGCCGCCTGCCTGCACTTGTCCCACACTTTTACATTTAGGATATAAAATCGTGAAATGGGGAAAAGGTGCACGCGGAGGGGTTCTTTTCTCGCTCGGATGACAAGTTTCTGTTTGTGCTCAGGTCTCCTATGGCCAGTCGAAGAAGGATGCTTTTTACTACTGACATTCACACAATTACGGTTTTCAAGTGCCATTCTCTTACATCAGAACTATTTTCTTTAAACTGAAACGCTTCCTTTCTTTTCTTCTTCTTTTTGTTTTTCAGTCATTAGGACTTTACTGAAAGTCTTTACCAAGCCTCTGTGAATCAAACCCGAAACCTTCCAAAACGCTTTAAAATGTGGAATCATTCGGTTAAAAGTTTGGGGACCGTTTTTTTTTCTCCCTATGTGAGACGTTTGCCATCGGTGATCCCCCGTTAAGACGCGCAGGGCCCGATTCTGTTCCCGGCGAAGTTACGATGCGAGACCTCCTCCGGCTCTCAGTAGAATAGGATCAAGCCCTTCCGTGCTAACAGAGCTTTAATAGCATCAGCAGATGCCCAACAACCACCATTATAACCTTGACCCGGTCAGGTGCAATGATATTACTCCTCCTAAAGTTATCCTGCATTTCCTTGGTGACAGCAAATAGCTCTTTATCACCTCTCACAATCCACAATAACCCACAGGCAGTGATACCAATAACCCACTGCTCTTTTGTCATTCTTTTCCCTCGGAAGTCTACGCTAATAAGTAGTAACAGTAAAAAAAGAGAACACCGCCTGCATCTTTTAGTCCCACCAGCCTATAACGCTCAGAAGGTTTCAGTCCGACAGTGACTGCTGAAGGAAAAAGTCATGGTTGTAAAAGGGAGTTGTAAGGCTCTGTCCCAACGCTGAGTGCGGAACTGAGGGCTGGAGTGGAACATCAAGAGCTCCTGGGTGTATCCTGCCCCGCAACTTTGCTGCTAGGCTGGCTCCATTTGACCTGAAAACTTCTTTACATGGAGTGTTGGAGCAGCCTAACATAATCACTGTTAAAAACTTTGTTTCGGGGCTGTAAGAGGGATATAAGCCAGACTTTTTTCTTCTTCTTCTTCTTTTTTTTTTTTATACAAATGACTTCGCAGCAGTCTTGTGGGATTATTTTTAAACCTCAGATTTTCACTCCTTCCTTAGATCTGCAGCGATTTGCAATTTGTCTTTTCCTCCCAGTTCATAATCACATGCATATTTTTCCCCTACAAAACTTGAGGTTCACCATGGTATTTCTACATTTCTGCAAAGTAAAGTGCTCTTCAGTCCCTTCCTATCACAATGTGGAGATATATTCACAAAAAAAAAATCATTGCTATAAGAAAATAAAACATTAAAACTCCAGGATACTCTATGCAGAATGTAGGATGCACCAAATCCAGAGTTAAGAAAAATATTCTTATTAAAATGTTATCATATAGGCAAATATGTTCTCTTCCTGAAGTCTGGAAGAATAGGCAATTTTTCTTGCCTTAAAAGGCTGTTTTGCAGATGAAAGTAACTCAGTCCACAACTTAATCTGTTTTAAATCGGGCTTGAACCAGTCTGGATGAGTGATGGAATGACAAGATTTCTGAGGGTACCAGTCCAAGAGTCACCCAGCATCTCTGCTGCCCCTCTGCTTTCTCCTGCTTGCAGTGCCTGTGGTTGTGTGTATGTGGGATACTCACAGAAAACAGAAGGCAGAAACAGCAGAACTAACGGCAAAGTTAATACAGCAAAGGTTTTGCTTCGACAAAAGAAACTGAAATGTACAGTACTGTTCTTGTTTAAGACAGAAATAAGGACTAGAGAAGCACTAAAAGAGAGATTAAAGCTAGCAGGTAGGGCTGATACTTTTCTCAATATACTAGTAAATCCATGCATGTACTGTAAAACTCTCATAGACAGGCAAGAACCTGAGACAAGCAAGCATTTTTTTTCCTGCCATTCTCTCACGCAAGATTAGGGTAATGAGAGAAGCTGCCCTAAGAACAGAGAGCAAGCATGAAGAAACAAGACAGAGCAATGCTAACATGTGCAAAGCTCTGCAAAAACCATGTGGAGGTAAGAACAATGATCCTGTTCTCCAAAGACTCTTCATCCAGTCCTTATCAGAAACAGGAGGCAGCTGATCAGACTGTAGGCAAGTGAGCTCAGCTCACAGTCTGTTTGGATGATTTTGGCAGTCCACTGTCACTGAAGAAGGACAGATTTTCCAACATAGTAATGCAGAAAAGTTACGTGCTGAAACCGAGGAGGGAACAAAGGGGTCACAGGTAATAATTCTCTGAATTATGCTAAGAGGGATACCAGCAGGCTCTTTTGATATTAAAAGTGAAATACAACCTGCAACCATCAGCTTCCCAGGTTGCAGAGGTGGTCTTTCCACTTAGGGAAAGGGTGGAGCCAGTGTTCTCAAAAACAGACCTGTGGAAAAGTTCGAGACAGGGCTTCAAACGATCCAGAAATCCTCTTTCTTTGCTTATGCCAAAGTTAAATGGAAAAGCTTTCTTGGCTTCTGAAAAAGCAATTCTGTCAGTCCTCTAGTGAGTATTTTAGGGAAGCTCAGAGGTGAGAACAGATTTGACTGCTGCAGAAGCCAGCGAGGGCCAGTCACAGAAACCCTCAACAAAACTGCACACAGAACAACACGGAGTTTTCTTTTAGTATGACTCTGAAGTCCCCTGTATTATGAGCCTCTTTCAGTGGAGAAGCCAAATTATGAGTTGTACTGTGGTTTGGTTTGGTTTTTTTTTTGTTGGTTTTTTTTTTTTTTTTTTTTTTTGCTAGGGCTATTGCCACTTGGCCAGATTTGCTGATCTAGAGTAAAATCTCGTCTGTCTAGTGCTGGCTTACAGATTCAATGTAGTGGGATTTCTTATGCAACAGTTATCAGCAGCATTTCAGTATTTTTTCCTGTCTCTCTTATCTAATAATTTAGTTAAGCCAAACCCAGATCTCGAGTCTGCTTCACAGGACCTAAGTCACAGAGTAAACATGTCCTTTAGCAACATACATAATGAAAACACATTATTTGTAATCCTTAACTTTCCAATATGCAACCTTTATTATTGACTATTTCGAGCTAATGTGCCCAGAGTGATGAAATTAGTCTTGCTTTCTATATCTTTAAGTATAAAAAATATGCCTTGATCACAGCCTGAATTTTTGCAAATAGTGCAAAAGGTAGCTGCCTCTAAAGAGGACAACAGATTTAAGAAATGTCTTCGCAGTTGGATTTCTTTTGGGCATCTTGTCCCACCCAGGAAAGCCTAGTACAAAACAGTCAGGGAAATGAGTGAATGATCCAGAGTCTGCTTTGCAAAAAAGAAATTGCACCGTAATGCACGCTAGTCCTGAAGCTTGGAGGAATAATGAAAGGGAGATGGTGTATTCTGCAAGTTCTCTGCCTAGACTCCTTCACTGGCTGAAATGAGAAAAACTTCTGCTGCTCATTTCCAATAATGAGCTGCAGCAATAAAAAACAGTCTAAGGAAGCGGTAAAGCCTATGGGGACGTATGAGGATATTACAGCTTAGACAAAAATCTGGTACTGCTGCAGGTACAGGAAAGAAATGGGAATGGTGTGAGTGTTCAAAAGTTCACAGACACTAGCACATTATCCATAAAGCAAGGGTTAGGCTTAGCAAAAAGGTTATATAGAAAAGCCAAGGTGAAATCAGACCAGTAGCTCATATAACCCTTTCCTCTGACTACCCACTGCTTCTACAAGAAGGTGCTCAAAGTGGGTAAGTATAGAATAATTGGTTCAGAAGAGAGCTTTCCAAATCATGTCTGGTAGCTTTCTGAACTTCATTACTTTTTGGAGTTCCCCAGGGATATCTTGTGGCCACGAATTACACCACTAATCCATGTCATGATTCACATTCAGCAGTTTAAGGTCCCGCCCTTCCTGAGCTCTTGAACAGGCAGCCTCCACAGGGTAACTTTCTTTGTGGTGTTATATTAAAATTGGTGTTGCTCTTTCTCACAGTACTTTGCACCTTGGAATCACCTCCACCATAATCTTCCCACACAGTTTCTAATGTCACCTTTTTTCCCAGAAGTTGTAGAGAGTGGGGAGACCTGGAGAAGCCACTCTTCCTCTTGTTGACTCAGTAACCAATGGTGTTAAGATCCAAAGATCTGCTCTTATTTATAACGTCCTCATTACAGGTACTATCTCAGTTTAGAGCACAAGCGATATATCACTATTTAGACCAGGACTAATGTTATCCTGAATAGTTAATACAAACCCTGAAAAAAAAGAACCACAAGTTTTTATGAGTCTTTCATAGTCTGAAGAATCAACATCTGCTTGTTTAATTCACGTAGAAACGGTAAACAAAAATCTGTGCCACAATCCAAACTATTTTCTCTCCCTACATGATACTCTTAGGAATGTATTGTTTTTTATTTCATTGCAAATACAACCAGCACCTTCCATTTTGTTCCCTCTTATGCACTTAATTTCTACCCCAATCCAGAAGTGACATTTGAGTTATATTTATTTAAGGAATATGAGAAGCTTTTCCAGTATATGAAATCAATGAAGTGTGGCTTTTTTTCCAGGCTAGTAACAAAGAGGTTGAGATGACACAGTCAAGGTCTACATGTAACTAAGAAAAGATTTCCTATACCAGATGTCTTTTTAATCTAGTAGAAAAAAAGTATAATGACACCTTACAGCTGAAAGCTTTGACTAGGCAAAGTCCAGCTGAAATCAGGTGCAAATCTTTAACAGTGAAGGCATAGGAGTGCTATGATAGATCCTCCACCACTTTAACTCAAAGGCATATATCTTTCTGAAGCATGAGCAGAAACCTGATGCAGAAGTTTCTGGGCGAAATATGGTGGCCTGCTGTGCGCAGGCAGTAAGGCAAAAGATACATGCTGGTCCTTTCTCACCTCAATTTCTAAGACTTTGAGGAATCCTAAACCAAAGTCTCTTCATCCTTTCAAGGACTCAACACTCTCCTGCTCAGAAAGGGTATTTCTAGAGATCGAGAATATTGACCACTGAATTACAAAGATAACACTGATAACCTGAGATCTGCATTTATGCCATAGCCAACTTGAATTCTATATACAGAGAAGTTTGCAAAGCTTTTGTGCTCAGAAAACTCTGCAACAGTGAATAGGAACATTTGTTAAGTTAACAAAGTTAACATTTCAGTTAAGAAAAATACTCCTGTCCCTTTGTTAATGCTCAATATACATGGGGATACTGCTTCTCTGTACTTACCGTGTCATCTATCACATGTGTAGGGTCAACAAGCCAGTGAACCAATTCCCAGCCACCTCCCTTCCTAGGGAGATGCCTTACTTTCTCACCTCAGTGTGTTCTATTGACAAGTCCATCATTACCAGTCACCTGTACTTCACAGCATGTGAAATCCTGGGGCCTTTCTGATTCTAGGAACCAAACATGGGTTTCTCAACAAAACAACCCCGACCTGCCATCACACAGGCATGTGAAGGTACTGAAACCCTGATTGCCACTGAAAAGTCCACACTAAAAATAAAATATAAATCCATAGTGCCTGCTATAATCAGCTGTAACAGGGCTCCAGTACTCAGTCTTCAGACTAGTTCCTTGATGGTCTAGGTCTACCTGGAGAAAGCAGACACATGACAGAAACAAAAGGCAGCTCGGCTTTCACAGTCTCCATCCAAGCTACACTTAGTTTGGGTTCTTTGGGTATGTGACCCTAGAGAGCTTTCACCACTTGTCTATTGCGAGAATGAACACACTGCCCTAGCTGCCTGACTTTTCTGACCCACCCTTCTCTGTGGGTTCCAATCTAACTGTTTCTGCAGGGAGAGAGGGAGGGAGAGATCACAGGAGTCAGCTTTGCTGGCAGTTCATGCTGGTGTACCAGGAGCTAACTGGGGCTAAAAAAAAATCTAACTTGACAGGCTGCTGCAACGTGCCTTTACTAACAACAGTGAAAGGGGTTCCTCAGACTCAACACAGCTGGGGAAAGGAAAAAATCCCAATTAATCTGAAACATGGTTTTCACTTTAGCCTTTTACACTAAGAATCAGACTACCTTTTCTTATTCAATTCTAGATTTACATCCAGAACAACATTATTGAAATAAGATTTGAAGGCTGTTTTTGGATCTCTTTGCTGCACAACAATACTTCCAGTAAAAGGACTTCTAGAAGAGAGCCATATGGTACTTCCTATGGAAAAGCTGTGACCTGCTACCATGGCTGAGCATTACTAGACCCATGTTAATTAAAAAAACCCTGATTTGGAGACCTGAGATGCTAGAAGTATGGCCTATATAACACATCTCAATGACCCAGATGATATATTCAGACTGTAGAGGAATCACAGTTACTTTTTCAAACGACTCCAACTCTCAATCAACCAAGTATAAATAAAACAATTATTTCAATTTTAGCTACTCTGTTGTCAAAACTTGAGCAAATAATGACAGAAAGGAGATAGGAAGAAAAAAAATGCAGGCAGCAGTAATGGGAACTCAAATGGCTGCAGAGAAAGAGGAAGATGGAAAAAGAAAGGAAAAGCATAAAGCCAGAGATAATAGAGAGGAGGCAGGAGGATATGGAAGAACTGGAATATAGTGGTTGTCCTGAAGGGTAGAATTCTTCTTTCTGAATATTTAACAGCACAGAAAGAGATTTAATGTAAACAGGTGATTGGATACTTATTTATTACAAGCGGTCTCTACTTTCTTCTTAACCCCTGTGGAAACCGCCCACAAGGTGGGATTTCACTGTGTTTTCTTCTGTGGATTGAAAAAGACTGAAAAACTGACCGTGATCAGAACTGGAACGAATTTCTGCTTTCTCCACAGATGATCACCTGCGATGTTTTGTACTTTCTGCTGCAGAGGTGATGATGATGTATAGATAAAGTGGAGCTTAATCATTGCAATGCTGTGCCTAAACCCTAGAAACAGCCCCAGCCTCAACCAGAGAAAAAGAGGGAGAAAAAAGAGTTTATCTTAACGAGAAAACTGAGAGGGAGATAAAGAAACAGGCTCAGGGCTCCTCTGTAAGTCTGTAGCACGACGGGGACAAGAAAGCAGCCTGCCAAACTGCGCAGCTTACGTCTCAGTCACAAGTCTCTGCTTCCTCTCTTTGCTCTCAAATCCCTAGAAGCAGCAGGAGCAGCGTAACAGAAACAAAAGATGTAGTATGCTCTCACTGACCCCGAGCCTGAAGAGGCCTCTCAGCTCCAATTCCACTTTATAGAAGTGTGATTTCATAGGGGTCCGAGAATATGTCATGGTTGCCTGAGGGGCATAACAGGGGATGGAGAGACAGGATGGGGGGGCGGCTAGGTCCTACCTACTGCTAGCATAAAATGTACATAGCGTTTTGGCTGGGATTGATTTCTTCCACAGTCTAACAGCTGACAGCCTTCACTCTGGTGTTTTCGCTCTGGAGTCTGGTCTTGCGTGTTTTAGCCAACTGTCTGTCCCTCCTGTCCCTGCAGCCCTCCTAAGCATCAGGAGAATCTGATGCCCCAGAGGGGCAGTGAGGGCGGTGAACGCAGACTGATCACAAGACACGGCCTCAAAAGATGCAGATTCCAAGTGGGATAGAGCTGCCATTGCAGACAGGGGACAGGCTCCTTCGTGATGCAGAGCCGAACTGTTCTCAAATTTAAAATCTTCAGATGACTTGTTTTAGACCCTCTGCTGTTAGAGAAATGTCTCATTCTGACTCTGCTTCTTAGAGTCAGAATGGGCAGGAATGAAGAAAGTTTGTAGTAAAAATAAAATGATACTTCTGAAACAAAGATAAAGGATCTGGAAAGGGGCACGAAGAGGTGGTGGGTAAATTTGCAGCTAGTCAGATGAAAATTACTGAGATTTTTGTGTGTGTGTGTGCAGCCAATGGGAAATATGAGATGTTTTAAATCAAATTGTTTAGAAGTGGTGGTTTGTTTTAACATTAAATTAAACTAACTGCACTGAACTTTCTCTAGATATTAAAATTTCAGTGGCACCAACTAAAGGCAAATAATGAATTTTTATGTATTTCATACATCTTCATATAAAAACAATCTGATTTGCACAATTACAAAATGCCTGCTTCTACAGCACTGAAACGGCTTTTTCGTATTCCAGCTTCTAACACTCTGAATGTATGTATCTCCACAGATACACAGAGGCAAACACAAGATGTACAGGATAACAGCATTTACTTCTGATTCAAGGCTAACTTGTACATGAAAGAAGGGGAAAAAACCAACTGATTTTCTTTCAGTTTTTTTCTATGTCTAGGCTTGTTTTCTTTGCATACGTATCTTAAAAAATGTAGCTCTCATTTGGAAATACAATCACAACATAGCATGTTTCACATGTGCACTGTACTTATAGAAGGGCACAGTAGTAGAGCAAGTTTATAAAATTATATGTTATTTTAAAACATAAAAAACAACATGCCTTTAGAAATATTTCTAGTGTATCTACCAAGAAAATTTTAAGGAAAAGGGGGTTAAAATTGTACGGATATTGAATTCATCTGTTTTTAAGCAAAAATCTATTGAACAGCAAAATAAAAGGTATTGTGCTGTGTGTTCCTGCTTAAAACGGAGAACAACACTGGAACATTGCAGTTAATTAGCTTCAGTCAACATGAGATGCTTTACAGCATTTCTTACATTGGCGCTTCATCTGGGCTTTAGAATAAACATTTCCCACACTCTGCATGAAGAAAACAACTAGAAAATATATAGCTTAGTCATTCAAAATATGGAGGTATTTCAGACAGTCTTTCCCACACCAGAGAAAAGATTTCATATCATTTCCATAAAAACAGAGATTAAAACACTGAACAGTGTGGTTTGTAATCCTATCTGCTTAGCGTTTGGGGGGGGTTAATATCTAGTCTTAATCACCAAATCATACATATTGCTTTTTAAAAGATCTTTCAGCCTTTCTGTATTTATTGTAATTTTTGTGTACTTTAGTTATCTGTTATACAAGAGAACTGTCTACTCTGTAAAGGTATCATGTAAAAATCTCCATTTAATGCATTATAAATAATGAAGTGCTACATTATAATAATTATTTCCATATTAACTGAATGCACAGCTGAGTTATGTGTATTAAACATCTACACTTTGCTTAATGCCTTTAAATAGCATCTGATTCTCTCTTCTTATTGCAACTATTCAAATAATGTTCTGGCCCAGAGGACGCTGGAGAGTTTACATGTATAAGGCCAGTGACGTGCCAGGGAGAAGCACCCTATTTAATGCATTTTATTTATTTCATTTAATTTTGATTGTCCAATGCATGTATTTAAAAGGTTAACACTCTTTGCCTCATGTATTTCAAACAGGCATGTAAAATTTACTATTTCCTGCAGTCTCAGAAAGGCACTAAAGAGCTCCCCGTTTTACCTAACAGCTGAGATTAACTGTCTAAAATGCTTTCTTTCAAAAAAAAGTGACTGTAACTTCATTTTTGTGAAGAATGCCAAAGCTTGTCCATGGATTACTATTAGCAAATGCACCAGAATACAGTATTTGCTTTAAAATGTATTATTTTAAAATTTGGGATTTATTATTCACTGCATCTATATTTATAAACATATTATTTTCGAGGTCAGAGGCAGTGCTTCCAAGCTCAGATGCTTTTTTTTTAAAACTAGGATGTATAATAGAGAATGCAAAAGACAAAAAATCTTTTGTCTAAAAAGCCACACTGAGCAGAACAGCTTTCCTGTGAACTTTCTGAATCCTGACAACGTGTTTTCCTCAGACATTATTTATTATTTGTTCGCTGTATGTTGCTCTTGACGTTGTAACAACAGCTAAGTAGTACTAAGACATTTTCTGGCCGTCAGTTGTAAATGTACCAGACCCAACCGAACAGGGGCCACCTTTATTGCAAAAGTGAATGAGGATTGGGGATGGGATTAATTAGGAGGAGGGAATGTAAGGACTCCCACTTTAAGAGGCAACTACCTTGTATCATTAGTTTGCTCGTTTTTGAAAAGAAAGAAACAAACAAAAAAAAAAACCCAACCCAAAAACCCTTGCAACAAAAACTGAAAGCAGAATTAAATGCATTTTCAAAGACTGCTCTTTAGCCTCTCTGAAGTTTCATTTGTATTTAATAAACTACTATTACAATAGAGCATATGCCTTCAAATTATTTAATGCTCCTATTGCAGGAGATATTCAAAACTGACCAGCAGGACAATTGTGCCATTCATGTTCATATTTCAATTAAACATTTGTGAATGTGACACTGCTTGCTTGTAAGACTCCGATGTTCTTAACACTGAGGGCAATTTTATGATCAGTGGTTAATGAAAAATTACATTGCTGACACCATTTTTTAGTAAATACAATGTCAGTGCCATAATGCCAACTTTGAATACTAAAGTAGTCACAGAATGGTCTCTGAACTCATTTTTTCTTAAAGCAAATATATCTCAGGGAAAGGTCAAATGGTTTAGGTAAAAATATTTTAATCCTTTGGATAGACAAAGTTGTAAAGGGAATGATGTGAAGTTCTGGAAAGTTGAGATTAGACTTTGGCTCAAGAGGATATACTATACAAGCAATTTTTTAAACAGAAGTTTCAATCACATCATTTGTAATCATTTTCAACAGGCAAAACTGTGCTGGTAATGAGAGAATCTAGTGAAGTGTATACAACTGAAAAGAAAAACAAAATTTTGTTGAAGAAAAAAAATGACAAGCACAGAGCAGTCTATCAAACACTTGTATCTATCTGGTACTTAATTCTGGTCTTCTTCACGCTCCTTGGCTGAGGATCAAAATTCTTATTTGGACAAAACTCTCACAGCTGTCTTTCTCTAGATTTTTGCCTAAGCAGAAGTGACAAGAATTTGCCATTTTGTACACCAGCCTGGTTTTCTGCTCTCTTGTAAAAATTTCAAGCCAGTGGCTTCAGCTGAATTATTTTTGGTACACATTATTGAATGTGAAAGAGTTGATCCTTTGGATTACACATTTTATTTACATAATGTAAATGTAACTCTAAGTCTTTTCAAGAAATTACAGCTAATGAAGCCTAGGAAATTTATTGATGGACTGGGGAAATCTTTCTGCCCTAATCTTCTCTTTTGTGTGTTACTTATTGTAATAGAATCAATAAAAACAACAGAACTGGGAAAGGAAGTAGAAGAAAGAAAACTCAGAACTGCAGGAAAGTCTATTTTTCCATTAACGGCTAAGCATGCAGGCACAAAGGCACAGAAGACAGGAGTGCAAGGATGAAATATTCTATACAGCATACTACTAGTCAGAATGAAATGAATGAGCCACATGAAATCCTGCTTCAACTTTTACATTAGTATAAAGAAAATTGCTTTTTAAAGGGTGCTGCATACAATTATGAGAAGAAACTGAAGCAACGTATATTTTAGCATTACAAGTAAACAAACAATAAATGAATGAACACTACATGATAATCTGTTTAGAATATCTATCTAACTGAGCCTGATCCTGAAGCCTGTTTCGGGCAAGATTTCCATAAATATGGTATTTGGCTGTAAGAACTGCAGCACTTGGACCAGCAGCTGTGCCTGCAATGCTTTAAAAGAAAAGACAAATGAATACATTTACATTTTCTTAAAACAGCTCTTTTGCCATAACAAACTATTTATCTTTCTGGGAGAAACATCTCTTTTAAGATCATGCCTTTTAACTTTTAAGGTCTTAAAAAGATTCCTTATGCAACTTCATGAACAGATGCCTAAATAAGATGGGGAACCAAAGAGAGAGTGCTGATAAAACACAGAGCTCATCTATCTTATGTGTACTTATTAACAAGACACATATGGAAAGATGCTCCAAACCCCTTTTATTTGGCCAGCTAGTTCAATGGAACTACTTGCATCGGTTAGGAAAGAAGAATTTCGGTCAAATATGGGCTCAGTCGGACCTTTAAAAAGAGCACAGGAGAGAAAATTCTAGAGGAGTGTTTGCTTTGGGGACAGAGTGGTTTATTGCCAAAGCAGAAACATAAAAAATGAATTGGAAACACATAGATCTTACGAAATCAGCTGAAGTCAAAGAACTTCAGGCACATTGTGAAGACTCACTTTTATGCTGTATTTGGTTGGGGAGGGGATGATATGTAGCTTTCTCCCAGACTTGACTGCAGACAAAACAGCCTCTGAAGAACCTGTCATTTGATCTCTGGTGGCTGAGTATCCACCTTGGGCTTTCTCCTTACGCATGGATCTACTGAGACGTGCTGCTGCTGAATTCAACGAAATTGAGCCCTAACTGTGATTGGGATATGAGGACACATAATTAGCTGTGTTAGAAAACTGACCCTCAGTCTTTCATTAAGATGGAATTTTACCCTGTAAAATATGAATGAATAAAGACATTTTAATCATGAAAATAAAATAACCAAATGATTTTCCTCTGTTGTTATTTTTACACCGCAGTGAGACAATGGTAGGGAAATTCACTTTAGGTGATATCACTTAATTAGGAAAAGCATCCTAATCAGATCCCCCTTCAATTGCAATAACTGTAGGGAGTCAAGTACATTTCTCTATCAAAGCAGAAAGCTGCAGTGAAGTATAGATATTGATATTTCAAATTATGATACCAAAGCAATAGCAGAGAAGACACAAACACTAAGAAAGCAAACTCATGTTCTCTATATCCTCAGTTTCAGCACTGGTTCTAAAACATACATTACAGCTCTTAGGACATTTCTGCACCTCCACTTACTAAAATAATGTCAGGATCAGTACTTCCATAGCCAGGACACAATGGCTAACGAGGGCCATGGCACATAGACTACTCCCATTGGTGACTCAACATGAGTAACTGAGATCATCTCAGTCCTTGCATTTTCCTGATACTTCTGTTCATCTCACTTGGTGTTACACATTACATATGGGAAACCTGGAGAAGGATGTGGACACAGAGTGAATCTCTTGGTGGTTAGCCGCTATATTGGCTGGTACTTTTGGAAGCACAGCATTCCCACATCCTCTGATTCAGTGCAGTCCTTTTTTTTTTGGTGACTGTGGATTAATGGGACAGTTAAGCCTCCTATACTTATAAACATGCCTACAGTTTCCCTCTCTGCATTTATTTCCAATACTATGAGTGCCTATTAATGATAGCATTCCACACTATTCAGTTCTTTGCATAGGAAAAGTAGGCTTGGCTTATGGTGCCTGGTAACTCTGCCTTCTCTACAGAACTAATGCAAAGCCCAGGAGCTTCAGAAATCCCCTTCAATTTCAGAGTAAATCTTAGGGTTTATTTCAGTGAAATGGGTTTTCAGTGAGGCACCTCCTCCCTAACTACAAGTAGCCATGTATAATAAAAGCGATACAGAATGGGAAGGGAAATAAATACTAATGTACTACCAATTACATGCAATTAGTTGCATTGCCAGCACCAATCATTGAAAAGTTACAAAACAGGCTTTAAAATAACAATTTTTAATATATGTGTAGAATTCTGTTTATGCATTTACTAAATTTGAGTGTTTGGTTGTTTGGTTTTCCCTCCAGTTTTTCTAAGCAAACAGCAGTTAGTTACTCCAGGACTACTTTGGGAAAAAAAAAAAAAAAAGCAGTGCTCATATAGTGGCTACACAGTGTATGGCAGATTTTTAAAAAAAGTTTTTGATAAGGTTCTTCACCAAAGACTCTGAAATGAAGCTGTCTTGGCATAAGAGGGTAGGTTCTCTGCTTAAAGGACAGGAATAAATGCCTAGCTTTTACCATGTTGATTAAAACTATGGAAGTAGGTTACTAGTACATTCTAGTTATCTATCCAGAATACTCATAAATGATAAGAAAAGGAGGAGTGCCATAAGAAAAGAAAGACTATTGCTGATATACAAGCTCATGAAAACTAAAGCTGATTATGGAGAGTTGCAGAAAGATCTCAAGATATTTAGTAAGTGGCCACAAAAATGGCTGATGAATTTAACATTGATGTATGCAAAGTAACAGACCTGAAGAAAAACAATCCCTTTACACAGAGTTCCATGTACACAAAGATGAGCTCTAAATTAACCAGCTATGCAGGAAGGAGCTCTTGGCAGTTTTTTTTTTGTACAGTCCTCTGAAAATATCAGCTCAATGGTCAGTAATGACACATGCAGTACATGGTATGTTAGGAATTACTGGAGGGGATAAAGAAGAAAACAGAAAGTATCTCCATGTCAGTGAACGAATCTGTACTGCAGCGACATATTAAATAATAGTCCTAGAGTGAACCCACCACAAAGGAATACAGCAAGGCTACAACAGATTCAGAAAAAAAAAAGTCAGAATCATCAGAAGGATAACATAGTTTCTTACCAAGTCTTATTCATTAAGACTCTTCATCTTGGAAATTAAGACTTGCAAAGAATGACATGAAGAACGTGAGTAAGACAGAATTATAAGGCATCCAGTGAAAGGATGAAGTAGCAGGTTTAAAAGTAACAAGAAGAAATGCTGCGTAATCTTATTGTGGAATTCATTGATGCGGGACTTTGTGGGGCCAGAAGTTACAAAGGGGTTAAAAATACCTAGACAAACTGATGCAAGGAAACTTTTCATATGGTTAACAGCCACAACATGACCCCAGTACAACTTTCTGCTCAAGAAATCATTAAACCATTGATTGCTTAGATGTGGAAGTGACACCACAGTAGTACCACGCTGTACTTCCCCTGTCTATTAGATTGTGAGAGTTTGCTATTGCATATTGGCAGACACTGCATCCTAGATCTGATCCAGCACAGCCATTCTCTGGTTACATTCACATCAATTTTTTTTCTGAAAAAAACCTGAAAGCTGGTATTTTCACGTAGCCATATGCTTCTAGAAAACAGAAATCTAGGGTAAACAAAAACATTAGGAGTTTCCTGATAAAATCACAAGATGTGAAAATGTCCACAAGGCGACCTGGAGCATCTGTATATAATGTAAAAATTCTCATTGATTTTATTAAACCACTATGCCACTGCTGTATCTTAAAGGCTACAGAATTCTCTACTTTTCATGACGGCTCTGCCACATATCTAGCTAACAAGAAACAATCAAAAGTAATTTTGAAGCAATGGAATGGCCATGTCCTATCTGAAACAAGTTATTTCCAGCTTTTCCGGAGGATCTGGAAAGAGAACAGGAGCTAACAGAGCTACTTTTAAACCACACAGTTTGAAACACTGCAGGGTCACTCAAAGGTAACTTGCACGCAGACAAAGGATGCTGGGGCAGAACAGATGGGCATACTTCCGAAACAGAATGGTTCTGTTTAACTGCACGATCAGCTGAAGGAAAAAGAAAATAGACACACAGAAGAGAAATTCTACGAATCAGGGAAAAGATCATAAGGGCAGGATAGAAAAGGCAGAGGTACTCTCTTCTGAATGTGGAGGACTGATGAAGTGAAGAAACACCTGTAAAGGTTTGTTATTTTTGTCTACAGCTGTATAAGTCCAGGTATAGAGTGACTGATTTTGAAATCTTCACACACTTTGTGTTGTCTTACTTTAACTGTTACATACGCCCAGAAAGTGATAAACCAGAGCCTGCAAAGTTGGAGCTCAGGGTACTCACTTTAATGAGAAGCCTGGTTAGTTAAAGCTGCTCTTGCAGGCTTATGGCAGGTGGCCAGCAAGAACCCATTTTTGTAAAGGGATTAAAGACAGAAAGCAGATGCCTAGGATACATGTCAGAGATGTCAAGGAAAGAAGCAGTGCTGCAGCTTACTCAGACTAAGGTAAGCTTAAGAGCAAACGGATCCAAAAGGCTAGGACCCAATCATGGAGCGTCTAGTGGGATGAGCTTCAGTAGGGCTGAGTGACAGTCAGTGAAATAAAGGTTTGAACAGGGGACAGCAGAAAGCTTTGAGGTCTGGAATTCAACTGCCTGTTTGTATACAGCCTGACAGGCTGTTGTGCTAATCTCCTCTAGCCTACAGACTGAAGAAGATGCAAGCTGCTACTGACTATTCCTGGCATCAGTGGTCATCTTGGGTGTGCATGGCCAATACTGAGAGAGAGCACCCTCCTTCCTGGCTTCCACTGGGCATGGAGTGACTGCTGCAGAACGGTCACTTTGCTCAAGCTCCCTGTACATCCAGACTTTGCAGACCCTCTGCTCTGCAACAAATTTTACCTTGGAGTCAACAAAGGCATTTTTATCACTCTAACGTTAAAAGTAATGTTCTGCAACAGGTACACTACCCATACATTTCTCTTGTAGCATGTACAAGTACTGAATAACTGATGCTTTGAGGTTTTCCATTTAAATAGAAAGATCACATCTCAATCCAAATCTGCCGCTCAGTTATGCCTTATTTAGAATGACTGAAGGTTCTTTTTGTCAGCTTTTCTAACCTTGCACCATCTGAAGCATCTTCTGAATAAGCTGATATTCTAAAATATCATTTGAAGCTCCATTTTTAAACAGATCATAACTTCCACATGTTCATTTTTGAGGGCATCTTAGTTTGGTCCTCTGTATATTCTAGGTCAACAGAAGCATGCAATGTTCATGTTGTAGTAGTGGTGTCTAAGGATGTAAGTGAAAGCTGATGGAGCTGGGAAAAGCAGAAAACTTCCAAGCACAAAGCCTTGAACTGTCTGTTCTTTTCTTAACAGTGGGTCTAATCAAAGATATTATCTCCACAAATCTCACTTTACATATCACAGACCTGTACACTTTTACACTGGAAAACATACTTTTAAAAAGTAACATTTTCTAGCTAAAAAAACTTAAGTATTTTCATGCTCAGAAAAAGATGAAACCATAAATAATATTTTAGATCTACACTAATCTCAGGAAATATATTTACTGTATTTTATGAAGTTACTAGAAAGTCTTTATTTGATTTTATCTAATTATCACATAAATGCAGGAACATTAAGTGGGCTGATGTCAGCAATCAGGACTGCTTGTTACACAACATCAGTAACAGGGACTCAGGTATGAAACAACTGTAATTACAGGTATTTAGCCAAAATGTATGTTAGTTCTAACTGATTAGCTGTTTAAGTCTTTATATGTAATTGAAATACTTTATAAATAAAAAGCGCAAACTTAGCAACCAACAGTACAGACGTAATACAGAAGTTTGATTGATTGTACAACGATACTTAATTCTCTGTCTTTTTCTTAACTTTTGCTGATTATTGCAAGCTTGTTCCTTCTTAGAATTTCCTTATTGGATATTTTTGTCCTCTTCTTGTGTCTTTAGTTTGTTTGGTTTGGGATTAAAAAAACGGGTAAGGGAAGACAAGTCTATATAACCTTCAGCATACATCTATCTTGCATGCCCATTAAAACTTGATTCTGATATGGCAGGCATAAAAAATATCTCAAAAATATTTCACAATGGTTTCCTCAAGCTCTATGGTACACCTAGCCTGTAATTTTCAACGGACTGATCAGCATGTGCATCATTCTGTCACATGTTGTGTTGCTAAGGAGTTCATTTAAGTAACTGTTAGGAATAAAGGCTAACTGTTGCTTTTAAATCAGGGATCCAAAAGTACAGACAAGGTGCAATGAGATATATGTCATATGTCTCATGCATGAGATATATGTCACAATGAGTGATATAGGTATACTGATGTAGTATCAAATACTTATTTTCCATCAAGACCAGCCATATCTCATCAGCTATGTGATGGCATTAAATGATCTACAGAAAAATGCTTTTCTCTGAAAGGCACATGAAAAATACGTTTTCGTTAATGGCAGTTATGTCACACTGAATAACCACACTGAATCATTGCATATCACACAGATAGGCCTCTAAACAAGACTCTTGCAGCAGGTCCCTGCAAGTACGTATTTTATAGCTTAAATAAAAACCTCAAACTGAAAGTCCAGATTGCTACACATTTGGTTACTCCTTCACGTGCAGCAGAGAGCGCGTTTCCACTGCTTTGGCTGCTGAAACACCTAACTGCTGTGTATTTGCAACAGTCTATCTAACACTAGACTGAGAAGAATGAGCTAAAACAGCTGCAGTCTGTGGTCATTGTGAATATCCCTAATTTCTAATTAATTTCTAATTAAGCAGAGTATGAAAACCATAATCACACACTGCTTCTCTGCATCATCACCTAATACCATCTGCCCACAGAGCAAGGACACCCATTCAGGTTTGGTTCCGTATATCTGTTTATAGCTTATTAAAAAGATTTAACTTAGGTTTAAGACATTTAGGGCTATGCACAGGTCCTGAAAAGTTTGCTGTCAGATGGCACTGGTGTTGCCAAAGTTGAACCACTGGCCATTCATGTGAAAGAATTAAGTTGGCTGACCTGAAGTGAGCTTTCACAAATTTAAGTATGGCAAAAAAGCATGACTCACTGCTGTGTGCAGTTCCGAAAAGCCCTTAGTAGAGGAAAACATGTGACTTTGCACTTGCTAAAGCAGGGCCACTCTAGAGTTTACAGCTGCTATCAGCCCTCAAAGCTCTTCCTCTTCACAAACAACAGTGCTTTATGCATGAAGACTGTCTCGAGAGCAAGACAGAGGAGCTCTGATGGAACCATATTCCACTGAAATGTGCTATTTTATTAGTTCACTTCAGAGGAAAAAATTTGCTTTGTCATTTACAGGACGTCTTTTAAGCACATGAAGCATCTGTAACAGGAGCTGGGATCGCAGGGGGATAGTGCTCCCCAGACTGTACACTCATCCAAAAGCTCCCTGCCCCCAGCAGTGCCCTCCCTCCACATCATTTAGCCTTCCTTCCCTGCTGTTACTTGCTCTCCTCCCTCACACCATGATCCTAGCACCACTTGTGTTGCCAGGACAGTGCTAAAGACATAGTGCCAGCACTTCGAGGAAAAAGAGAAAGGAAGAGAATATGTGGATTGAGAAAAGCTTACAGAAGAGGCATCAGATGTTTTGTAACTCAGTACTATCCTCCTTTAGAAACAGCCTTTGTTGTTCCTCTTGAGGGCATGTATTTTCACAGGGACTGTGCTACTATATATACCATGACAGAAGCCTGAGCTACCCATTCACCACGTTTTCAGGAAACCACAGCAAAAATCTGTCCACGAGCTGTGTGGTCACTGGACTTCACCCTTTCATCACTGGCTATGAAGGAGCCAGGAACAGGTTACTGTGACCATGGGCTGAACAGAAGGTGGGAGACATGCTGCATGCCCCAGTCAAAACCATGCTCGCCAATGTGTAAAGGAAGGGGAATTTAATCCTGCCGCACCCGAGTTTTCTCTTTCCCCTACTTTTAAATTTCATCATACACAAAGAGATTATGTGTTAGAAATATTCTGGTAAACCTTAGAAATGCTCTGGTTAGGAAATCATGTAGCTATAGTAACAACGTACCCTTCTCACAAGCCAAAAGCAGGCGCACTGTACTGGCCCTGAGGATGCTGTTGGAGCAGTGGCACAGGGCTGAATGAGGGGAAGCTCCTATGGCAGCCCACATCCTTCCAGCAGCTCAGAGGAAAAGCAGGTTTGTCTTAGAGGCTTGCCTAAAACTGCCTTCAGTCTCCTCCAGTGCTCTCTCCCAGCCCTGGACTATGGTACAAGGGCCAACAAAGGGCTCACCTTGATGGCAAAGAGCATCACCTTTAGGTAGTTGAAAAGGAAATGTCAGGAGGGGACTCCCCGCGCCGGGGCCGTCACCACCACCGCCCTCCTCCTCCTCCCCAAACATCCTGCGCTCTGGAGTTGCATCTCTGTCCCTTTTTAAGCCGTACCTACTTTGTATTGGCTGGTGAATAAGCCTGAAAATGGATATTACAAAGTGTGGGGCTCCAGTTGCTTAATCAGCTCAAAGGTGGAAATTGTGCTTGGCATCCCTACAGACGTCCCTCGTCCTGGCCAAGGCTGGGCAATGGCGCCCCAAACGCACTCGCCCTGTTGGAGTGAGTAAAATGGCCGCTGCGAGGTGCTGCCCTGTCTGCGGCCGGGCAACACCACCCGGGAGACACTCGCCCTCCTTGAGACAGTAAAATGGGCGCTCTGAGGTGCTGCCTAGCCTGAGGCCGGGCAATGACGCTCAGGAGGTCCTTGATCTGCCCAAGGCAAGGGAATGGCACCCATGCGGGGCACTAAGATGGTGGCCATAAGGTGCTGCCCTGCCTCAGGCAGCAGAATGGCGGCCGTCGGGCACCCGTCCCGCGCCCGGCCGCGCCACAGGAGCGCACCCCGGGGCAGGGCGGCAGGGCCCGCCGGCGGCGGGGCGTGCGCGGTAGCACGGCGCCCGGGGCACCGAAGAGAGCTTCTTGGCTTCCCGCGCTGCCCTTCTGCGTTGTCCATTTCCTCACGGTTAAAAATAAAATTTATATATATATATATATATATTTTCAGCGAGCGCGACCAGCGAATTTCAAGGCAGCCCGGCGGATCGGCGTTTTAACCGGGGCGGTGCGGCGCTATCCCGGGCGGTGCGGGGGTGTCCGCAGCGGGCGGCAGCCCCGATCGGCGGCGGCCCGGCAGCGGCGGGGGGTGGTGGCGGGGAGCGGGCCCACCTCGGCTTCCCCGAGGCACTCGAAAGATACTTTAAAGGCGGTGAAGAGACACTTCGCGGGGCTGAGCCATTAATGTCGCTTTATTAGCAGCTTGACACGAGAAATCCCAAATTTTCGGGGCGATAAGTTTATGTTTGTTTGTTTTCCGCTCACAATGAACCCAAAGAAATTGCCGCTCTCGGGATTGCCGGGCGGGGGCGGGGGTGGGGGTGGGGGGGCGGGTGGGAGCGGGAGGCGCGGGAACGCGCCGAGCCGCCAGCGCTAATGGAGGGTTCCGTTTGTTTCCATGATTATAGCTATAAATAATAATAGTTTATTAAAAAAAAAATCCCGGCAACTTCGGGTGTTTTCATTCTCCGTGTCCCGGGGGTTTCCCCAGCGGCGCTCCCCATCCGCGCCGCCGCGGGCCGACTCCGCCGTGGCGGGTTTATTCCGAGAGGATCCGGCGCCGCAAACCCGGCTCTGCCTCCTGTGCCTCCCGCTCGCACCCGCGCTCAGGGCCGAGGCCGGGGTTCCGCGCCCCCGCGGCGGGTGCACCTGGCGCTGCTCCCCCGGGCCGGGGCCGGGGCCGGGGCCGTCACCACCGCCGCCCTCCTCCTCCTCCCCAAACATCCCGCGCTCCGGAGTTGCATCTCCGTCCCTTTTTAAGCCGTACCTACTTTGTATTGGCTGGTGAATAAGCCTGAAAATGGATATTACAGCTTTTTATGATATAATATCCCTCTAATTGGTGCTTCATAGGGCCGTGCCTGAATTCTTTTCAATTAAGCCCTAAACTACAGTAACTGTTTCTCTCGGTACGTGCTGGAAAAGCCATTCACGAGAGAGGCGACTGGTACTGCACAATTCCAAAGTACCTTTAATGTGTCAAAAATGTTTTGTGAAGAAAGCAACACTGTAAATGCAATCACCTACATTGGTGTCCCCATTGTTAAGCGGGAGCCAAAGTATTGCTAATTGTCCTGCGTTTTAGCTGGGTTTTTAGAGCATTATGTAGTAAGTACACCGAAGGGTCAATTTGTGAAGTGAAATACTTAGCATGCAAAGCGTAATACAAGATGCTGTGTAATACTTGACCTCTCAGCATAATAAATGTAGCAGTGAAACGCTGTGCATTCAGGATTCGCTGAATAGAGCCTCCGCAGAGGAACAAAACCAGAAAATGTTCTCTTCATTCCTTTTTTTTTTTTTTTCACTAAGCGAAAATTATTCTTTATAATGGCCATTGCAGCAATTAGCCAGCATTTGGGGAGAATAAATGTGCAGAAATAGCAATTTCTTATTTTAAATGAGATTTTTGTATGGAGCCTGCAAATTACTTGGAGGTATATGAATAATTGTTGCCTTAGTTTTATGCTACAGAATAGGGTGTGGGTGGGTATAAAGATTTCCTATTTGCAGTTAAATGTTTAGACATTTTATTATTTTAATTTCACTCTCAGTCTGTCTCGATTGACCCTGCTTTCCCCACTGATCATTTCATGTATGCCAGGAAGCAAGTACTCAGATGATGGAAGATTTCCAATTAGAGCTCTATGGTTTGGTGGGGGGAGAGTGGGGGGGAGAGTGTGCTGGGAGGGCGATGTCGTTGCTTTTTTTCCCTTTTTTTTGGGGGGGGGGGGATTGCTTTTTTATGAATGTGACATGTAAGTGCAATCAGGTTTTACTCTGGAAGCTACTACGGTGTTTTGAATTTAGCCTGCTACATCAAAACATGTTAAGAATGTAGCATATTTGATGGGCACTTCTCATTGTCCTCTAGAATGGTAAACCTAATTGGTGCTTTATTTACACATTTTAAAGGTTTTGTGCTCTGAAAAAAAGAGATGCAAAATTCTTTCTCTTGGGCCTTCCAGCTTCCTGCATTGAGTTTTAAGTGGATTGAAATTTTTCTGCTTCACTTGCTAAAGTGAGAGAAGTTTTGTGAATATGAAATTAAAACACTTTAAGAGAAAGCATGGGAAGTTTTTACAGCTAGAAGCTTTTAAGAACAGTTTGTTTCAGAAAAAAAACAATAAGCTTCATTGTGTATTTTGCTACAGCAGTGCTGGAAATTTATACCCTGAGTAATGGAACTTCTGGTATAACTCTCTAAACATTTGACCAAGAAAAAAAGCTTGGATAATTGATTTAGAATATATAACTTCCTCTTAATAGATCTAAAACTTTCCTTCACTCTGTGAGTTCTTTCCCTGCACTCATGTTCCTGCCTTGCCACCTATTCTCCCTTCTCTAAATTGCACGTGAGCAGGACTGCCTCTGAAAGCGGGACTTTTTGGGTAGTGGAATGGCATAGTCTGAAGACAAGCGCTGATCTTTTTTACCCAGTTCGTAAAACTGAATGGCCTTAAAAAATAAGGCTTCTTTCACAGAACTTTGTCCTGTTCTTATACTAATGGCAAATCTTTTCCACAATTTTTATTCCTTAATACTGTTTGGTGCTCTTTTTTTTTTTTGTTGTTGTTGTTAATAAATACAATTTATTTTATATTATATGCAATAATAAGTTAAAATGAATAATGCAATCCTGGTGTCTTGTTTATGCTTGATCCTGTAGTCACGGTGTGTTTCAGAATTCCTTCCACTTCATTAAGGTGTCTTGTCTGCAGGGATTTTGGCTGCAATCTTGAGCTAAATGCAGTCAGTTTGTATTTCATATAGCTTTAGAAGGAATTACTATAAAATAAAATTTGCTGGTGACCATAAGAAATACGGTTACATCATATTCTGTATTAAGGAGTCATACTCTTTTTAGTAACTTCTCTTTTTTCTTATCGTCTAATATCTATTTTTTAATGGATCTTTCTGATAGAAGACAAACAACTAGCCCACAAAATGAGTAGAACAAGTGTAGAAATTGCCAATGATCAAAACTGTAGTTTTAGATCTTTGACAGCTTCCAGAATGAGTATTTTGCACATGAAAAATGAAATTTTTCTCTTAACTTACTCAATGATACTAGAAACGTTCCATGAGTTTATGTGCTCCATGAGTTTATGTGTACCGTCACATTAGTAATGCTAATAATGTATTACACTGCAGTGCCATATTTACCATGTATTTTTGGCAGCCTGACATGCTGTCTGCCTACCATGATATTTTCTGTGAAAGTTCAGATCATCTTTATACGTTTGAAAGAAACTGATCTGCTATGAAAGCATCCCTTCTAACTCCAACTTTGTATTCTTTGAGTACCAATGTGTCCTCATTTGAGTTGTAGAGTGGTCACTGCTTGGTCTCCCCTAAGTTTGCAGTTCTCACATTGTGTGAACAGCCAGAAAAAAAATCTTTGGCTGGGTCCTCTGCTGAGCTATATCCTCTGAAGCCGGTTACTTTGCACCAACAAACTGTCTCTTGGACATCTATATTACTGGAAAGTAAAAATTCTAGCTGTCCCAATGGAGTCCATGGGACTAGCTTCTAGTTTTCAACCATCCCAAGACGTTAAGTGAAATCAAGTAAGTTACTTGCTATGTGTGCTATATGCCATTCAATTTTTTTTAAGTATCCATAGTTAGATTCACAGTATAAAGAAAGCTTGTCTTAGCAGGAGAAGATAGAGAAAGCAGCAGAATCAGTTAAGATATTCAACCCCTCTCAGGATACTTAAAACTTCTACAATTCAAAACATAAATTCAAAAGATAATACAGTAATTATCACATGCATTGCATAAACTTATGGAGCATATCTTCTATATTTTACTTCTGTCTTTGCCAGCTGCTGGGGAATGTGATGATAATTGGTTATACTAGAGCACTCATGGGTAGTCTGATACATTTAAATAAAGAGTTCAACTCATGTGTCATTATCCAGTCGTGACCACTGCCTTCATAATAATAGTTGTAAGAAAAAAAACCAAAACAGTCTTTTGTGTTAGCTCCATACAAAATGTTCCCAGGTAACATGTTTTCAATATATATTGCAAAAGCTCCTGTATGGAAAGGAATTTTGTAAATGGACTTTTGTTTTTGTCAACTTTGGGAAAGCACAATCCGTGGAACAACAGACAACATGCCACTTCTTCAGCATATTTGCTCTGCTTTGCCTATTGGTCTTTAATGCAGTATATAAGGAAAAGTAGTCAAGGATTGTTAAAAGCACACATTTTAAAATCAATGTGTGTATCTAGGAAAGTTAAGGACTTAACTAAAGCAAGCCCTGGCAGTCATCAGTGTTCAGCCAGACAACAGAACTGAAGGAACCACAGTTTCATGTACCTCAGTTTTTTCTGCCTTAGCTACCTTTATGACAATGTTATTTGTACATTTCTGTGCTTCAGTGGTTAATTCTGTAAACAGCCCAAAATAATGTAACCAATAGTCAGGCAAAGTCCTTAAACTTGGTAGATGCTTCTAGATACGATGTCACTAATAATTTCTTGATCCAAAAGCAACCAAAATTAAAATTCTCTGTGTTTGCTGCTTTGTAGGTACCACTGATAAGCTTCAGAGATACAGCAATCTTAGAACTATTGCAACCGATAGCCTGATATGATCTTCAGCAACCTGTATACAACCAAAAGACAGGCACCTAATTCACTGTATAGACTTGATTTTCAAAGCAAACATACATATTTCTCACCACTCAAGAAAATTTTAATTTATTACCGTGTGTATATTCAGGGGTCTAATTTTAGGCAAATAGTCATTGTATTTGTATATGCTTCCCATTTCTAGAAAGAGGGAACTAAAACTGCTCTGTTGAGGTAAATTTATTTGCTGGGGGAAAAAACTCTCTTCAGTTATGATAGGACACCTCTATCTACCTTGCAGATTAAATTCAGTTTCTTTCCAAAGATGTGCAAGGATGAATGTGGTCAAGCATTGCCTGATGATATGATACGTAAGCTTACAAAATGAGTTAGTGAACACAATCAGTTTTCCTCATCTTCCATCTAGTAATTTTTGTACATGTAGAAAAAATATTTGATTTAGTGTGCTCTTTTCTTCAGCGGCTCTTGCTTCTTGTAAGACAGAGAGTTGTGGCTGGTAGGCAAGGTGGTGTTCTTTGGTTCATTAACTTATTGCTAGATGTTAATGAGTAGTATTATATTTAGAGAGGCAAAAAGGCAGTTTTGCAATTGCTGTCGATAACTGCTTCCCTTCAGTGTTCTTGCAGATTCACCCTCACGTGTAACTTTTCCCCACAAGTAGACTTCATGCATAATGGTCAATTAAAAGACTGAATCAAGTATTCCATTCACAAAAATAACCCATACGCTGTGACCTCCTAACTCTTTCACTTAAGCAGATCCATAGTGTAAAGAAGTGTAATTGATGATGTACTTAACAGACTCGATTAAAATTTATCAGAAAAAAATATCTAAACAGGTGTCAGAAAATTGCATAACAGAGCATTAACTCAGCCTTTAGAGGTAACCGAAGGACATGTATTTTACAAGACGGGATGGAGGGTTGGGAATATAACAGGATGAAACATGTTAAGGAAGATCCACCTGGCTTAT
Source organism: Chlamydotis macqueenii (assembly GCF_036417535.1). Taxonomy (NCBI): domain Eukaryota; kingdom Metazoa; phylum Chordata; class Aves; order Otidiformes; family Otididae; genus Chlamydotis; species Chlamydotis macqueenii. The sequence continues at coordinate 27,975,515 of NC_141560.1, forward strand.
CTTGTGTCTTCTACTGATTGTTTTCCTTCCTGCAATTTCTTCTTTTTTTTTTTTTAACTGTTGAACTGTTGAATTGATTCATTTTGCACAAATTACGGAATACTCAAATCAATACAAGTCTTTCCACCTCTTAGTCTTTCTTTCTGACACATTAATACCGTATGTGATATTTCCTTCAACATTTCTGTTACCTCCAACCATACTCCAGAGCGTTCTCTGAGAAATGTAATTGCTTATACCAGCGGTAAAATTTTACCCCAGTTTTATGGTGTCATCTCTGTATGAAACAGCAGGAAATGTATGTGTGTGATTGAGAATGGAATTAGCTCCAAGGCTGGATAGGTCTGGCCAAAGGACAAAAATCCTCCAGATGTCAATATATGAGGGAAAAAAAGGAGACAATGTAGAGATATATGTAAAGAAGCAATGACATTAGTTATAAACTAAGACTGTTGTTGAAATTAAAAATTTAGCAACAACTATTGAGCAGTATAGGGAGCAGTTGCAATAAATTAAATGGGAAAAAAGTCAAAAGCACTCAAAGATGATAGTATAGAATGGCACAAGATAAACAGAACACAACTGGAAATTGGGCTAGTTTTGTTTGCCATGTTGCAATAAGCACAGTAAGATGTGTGGAATTTGTCACTTTCAATCTTCTTTTCTTTTTGGGCAGCATCATAAAGATGTTTATCCAAGCTTTTGCTGATGAATCCTAAAATTACAAATGAATGAAATCTGGGTTTTGAATGAGATCTGTCTTCAGGCTGAGATCAAGTGAAACCATTGATTTACTATTAATTCAGTATAAACACATAAATAAGGACAGGTTCATCCACTAGAATCTGTGTATTTATAAATCTTGGCAAACTATCTAGGTCTATTGAGTTTTTCATGAGACCAAATCTGAGCAAATTTCCTTTGGTTGTAAAATTAACTCTGAGTATTTCATACAACTCCAAAATGCTATTTTGCTTCCCCATAAATATACATGTATATATATGGATAGGCAGACGTATGTATGCATATGTGCATTTATACAAAACTCAGATATATTTCTTCATGCATCGATAACCTTGAATCTCTGAAGAGGGCTATATGTTACATAGTACTCATTACATACAAATAGAAAAAAAAAATGTAAAAAAAGATAATGGTTATATATGTAACATTACCTTTCAATGTATCAATTCATATTATGGAATTCATCAATAGATTTGAAGAAAAACTGAAGTCTGGGATTTTGATTATGTAATTTTTTCAACATTTAAAACTAACAAATATAATAATTTGTCAGACTGAAGTGGAACTTTGACCTATTGCAATAGGATTCAAAACTGTGTTTTACTTTTACACCTACTGAAAAGCGTGAACTTTAAGGTAAGTGTTTTTACTGTGAAACAGTAAGCGTTGCATGGGTTAATCAGCTGTAGACTTCATTTTCCTCACATATTTCATCTGGAAAGCAAAAATTAAGGATCAAGGATTAATTAGCTATGTACAAACTATGAAAAATTGTTGAGGCAAGTGCTGTCTTGCTAATTCATGACTATATTTAGACATTGTAATGATTAGATTTTAAAAGAAACAAGCTAATTAGAACATTTTTCCAAAGTCACACAGAGGTCAGGGATGACAGCGACCTTATGTAAAATGGAGACTAAATATCTGCTATTCTGCACATTGTACGGAACTGGTACAGTAAGGCTAAAGCCTTTTCCTGTTCAATGAGTTGGAATTAAACATGCTAATTTGAGATCTCTTTCAAGTATTTTATTTAACTACTTTGGCCTTTAATTCCGTTATATTGCATCATTTAATGTAATGTTATTTATATATACGAAGCACGTTATACTTATTAACCAATGTGCAAAAATCTAAAGTACAGATTTTATGTAATGGGCTAATTACAGGACTTTAAAGCCACCTACTGAGTTTTGCTAAGCTTAACAACAGGTTCACTGAACTGGATAAATTTATTCAAACTTGTGGAAATGAACCCCATTCTATGTGCAACCGTACTGGGAAAACACACAAATTATACCTCAATACCAGTTTAATGGGTCAAACAGTGAACCTGAATACTAAACTTATCTACATCTTGCAACAGCAGAGAAGCTATAGGCCCTGGGTGAGAAGAGGAAGTGCCCATTCACAGTTTCTTCCTCAAGTTTGTAAATAACTCCGAATCGGTGTAGGAGATGAGCCAGGTTTTCAGTGTATGTAGAGCTGGCTTAATTTTTCTTATGGTGGCCTTTGAAGCCATGGTTTTAAAATGCGATACACGTATCATATGCAATTGTAGAAGAAATGTAAAAGATACGATCTTTTACTATATCTTCATATTACACCTACTATGTGCATGTTTTATTTATTTATTTATTTGAATATGCTTTTAAAAGTGAGTTTACTTCAGTCAGTCATTTCATATGCATCCATTAGGTCTAAATTTCATCTAACTTGTGTGTTTGCAAATTGGGTCAAATTTAATCAAAATTCAGCAACTGGATCTTTGTCAAAATGGAAGGAAAACAGAGTCATGCCAAAAAATCTCTTATTACTGTACTTCTAAGGTAGTGTTAAATTCTTGACTTCATTATCCAGAGTCTAGAAGAGACTTAGATTTCCCACTTACTGTTAAAAGCTTCACAGAGGTTCACGAGGTTTCTACTTTCCTTGGATATCCAAAGTCATTTCATTGTTTTCCTTCAAGTTAGTCTAGAATTACGTCAGTGGAATTCAGGAAAATATGTCCCCTAGTAACCCTTTTTTCTTTTTCAACTTTGAACAGTATTCAAAGAAAAGCAAAATGAAAAGGCCAGCTTTCTTATTCTAGCCATAACTTGTCCTTCAAAAATGACAAAGCAGTTTGCTATTTTAAACACCACTGTAGTCTAAGGTTCATATGTGATTTTTCATTTGCATTGTTCTTCAAAAGTATTGTGCAGATTATCGAATAAAAATCTTTTCTCAGAAACTGAGTATTCTGTTGCTGAGATTTTATGTATCTATGTTCTGTTTTGGATAACTATGCATAATCTATTCAGTAGCTGACATTTGGGTCTTGATAGATACATTCAAGCATGTACTTTCAGGAATAATAATGCCAGTGCACTGTGTTCTACAATGTGTGCAATGAAAATGTGCCTCATAAAGCCCATAATTGTTGCTTAAGTTACAAAGATGATTTTTTTTTCCCAGTAAATGAGGAACAAGCCACATAATCTTGCTAACACTATATGCCCAGGAAAGAAGAGTTTAAATAAGAAATGCATAAATTTAGCAGACTGCTGTAACAAATGAAATGGTGTAGCATTGAAAACATTTGAGGCAATTAATCAATGCTGTGTTTGCACATATCATTAAATATATTATACTAAGTTTAGATTTGATTTCTATGCTTCTTTTATAAAGAGTTAAAAGAAAATACATTTGAATTCATGCTGATACTGAAAACATGCTCCTAGCTCCTAGTTTCTTGGATTTCGAATCATTTCCATTAACAAACAGCTATTTGCCCTCTAATAAAATATGTCATTATGCTTTATTCACATCACACAAAAGAATCACTGAAAAATCGCCCCAATGATGGCCAATAATTACACATTTTGCTCCTGCACGAGCAATGAAGAAATCTGTTCATTGGAGAAAGCAGGTGCTGGGGCATCATGCTAATAGTCAATGTGTGCCACAGTAATTAGCCATTGCAATTGCTAAAATTAACAATTAGCTAACATGCAATTCTCTTTTTGCAGGCTGCAGTTTACTTTGTATAATCCTTGTATGTTCTTAGTAATTATTCTGACAGCTTATTATTTTTATTTTTTCTGGTTTGAACACAGCTTTAACATTTGAATCAGTCTACCCAAATGTTCAACAGGCAGTATGAAACAACTGCTTCACTAGGCAATTTCTAAGGAACAAATTTGTTTTTCTTCTCAACTTTGTATTGTTCAAGAAATACATGATTCTTTCCTAGTGTGAGAACTTCTCATCTTATTTGAGAGATTGGGACCACAGTGAAGGTATTAAGGCTTTTTTACACTGGTAGAACATTGGATCATCCCAAATTTTTTGAAAAATTACTGTGAATTGCTCTTTGCAGTTGGGTTCCCAGTCATTGGTTCATGATCACTGGTTGTCTGTGGAGCTCTTGGTGGCAATCTGTGGAAACTTGGCAGGTCACAATGTTCTAATTCTCTGTGTTACTGCTGTTGGCTAAACAATGTAAAAAGAATCTTAGAATATAGTAACCTCTTACCACTTTTCAAATGAACACGTGGTGGTGTTATCCTTGGAGTTCTCTGATTTAAAAAGGCCTTCCCAAGCCTACTAGGAATCCTTCAGAATCATTACTACTGTATGGTTCATATTGTAGAAATGGTAAAAAAAACCCAAAACAACAACTCAAGTTGGGTTAGTAAGGACTATTGTGCACAAATTAATGGTATGCCCTCATCTTGAACACTGTATGTTGGTCTTGCAGCAGACATAGAAAAATTCAACAAGGATGAGAAATGGTGTGCAATGGCATTCGAATCAGGAAAAGCTAAGCAGTCTGATCAGTACAGAAAATATGACTGACTGGGATATAGTGGAGGCTTATATTTTTATAGGTGGTGTGGAGAAAGTCAGTGAAGAAAACTAATTGCATCTTCTTAAAAAATAGTTGAGGGGTACTCAGTAAAATCACTCAGCTGAAAAGGCTCAAAAGCAGTGACTTTTTCTCATGGTGCATAATTAAGCTGTGGAACTCATTTCCACAGGATGACATGGGGCACCTGGCTAATGGGATGAAAGAAGAAATGGCTAGACTCATGGCAGAATCATAGAATCACAGAATGGTTAGAGTTAGAAGGGACCTTCAAAGGTCATCTAGTCCAACCCCCCTGCAAGGAGCAGGGACCTCCCCGACTAGATCAGGTTGCTCAGAGCCTCATCCAGCCTGGCCTTGAACGTTTCCAGGGATGGGGCTTCCACCACCTCTCTGGGCAACCTGTTCCAGTGTTTTACAACTCGCATTGTAAAAAATTTTTTCCTAATATCCAATCTAAATCTACCTCCCTCTATTTTAAAACCATTACCCCTCATTCTATCACAACAGGCCCTACTGAACAGCCTCTCCCCATTTTTCCTGTAAGCCCCCTTGAGGTACTGGAAGACCGCTATCAGGTCTCCCCAGAGCCTGCTCTTCTCCAGGCTGAACAGCCTCAACTCTCTCAGCCTGTCCTCACAGGAGAGGTGCTCCAGCCCTCTTAACATATTTGTGGCCCTCCTCTGGACCTTCTCCAACTGGTCCATGTCCTTCTGATGTTGAGGGCTCCAGAACTGGACACAGTACTCCAGGTGGGGTCTCACCAGGGCAGAGTAGAGGGGCAGAATCACCTCCCTCGACCTGCTGGCCCCACTCCTCTTGATGCAGCCCAGGATGCGGTTGGCCTTCTGGGCCGCAAGCAAGCATTGCCTGTTCATGTTGAGCTTCTCGTCCACCATCACTCCCAAGTCCTTCTCCTCAGGGCTGCTCTTGATCCATTCCCCACCCAGCCTGTATTTGTGCCTGGGATTGCCATGAGCCAGGTGCAGGACCTTGCACTTGGCCTGGTTGAACTTCATGAGGTTGGCATGGGCCCACCTCTCCAGCCTGTCAAGGTCCCTCTGGATGGCATCCCTCCCTTCCAGCGTGTCAACGGCACCACACAACTTGGTGTCATCGGCGAACTTGCTGAGGGTGCACTCTATCCCACTGTCCATGTTGCCGACAGAGATGAAAACGTTCAAGGCCAGGCTGGATGAGGCTCTGAGCAACCTGATCTAGTCGGGGAGGTCCCTGCTCCTTGCAGGGGGGTTGGACTAGATGACCTTTGAAGGTCCCTTCCAAATCTAACCATTCTATGATTCTATGATTCTATGATCCAGCCAACTCCTTATCCACCGAGTGGTCCGTTCATCAAACCCGTGTCTCTCTAGTTTAGAGAGAAGGATGTTGTGCGGGACAGTGTCAAATGCTTTGCACAAGTCCAGGTAGATGATATCTGTTGCTCATCCCTTGTCCACTGATGCTGTCACCCTGTCATAGAAGGCCACCAAATTGGTCAGGCATGATCTGCCCTTGGTGAAGCCATGTTGGCTGTCACCACCCACCTCCTTGCTCTCCATGTGCCTTAGCATGGTTTCCAGGAGAATCTGCTCCATAGTAGGCCAGTCCTCAACAGTTCCCACAATCTACTTGTGGCCTCAGGCTCAAAAGTCTCTGAAACTGGCGGGATATGCAACTGTATAGCAGGGAAAGCTCCCTTTGCACATACATGGCTTTTCCTTGAACACCTTACACCCTGTTCTAAGCCATTGTTGCAGAGAGGCTTCTAGAGTGAGGTTTGACCTGCTCTTGTCATCTTTTGTTTTGTTTAGCAATACACGCTCTATAAAAATCTCAGTAATGTGCTACAATAAAGATGCCAAAGAGTTGGATTTTTTCCCTACATATTCAGGTCAAAATTCAGCTGACACATAAATCTGTGCAATTCAGTTGAAATCAATGAGGACTGAACTATTTATGTAGACAGATTGTATCCTACATGTTTTGCTTTAGGTTCCGTTGGGTTTTTTTTTGTTAGTAGATAGGTAGAGGTAACTGGACCCACTGAAAATACTGATAGCTTGCTAACCTGAAGGGCCATATTCTTCTCCAGCACAGGCTTACACCTGTGTAAGTCCAGTGACTCCAGTGGAATTCTTTCCAATTTTATAGGTGTAAATGAGACGATAATAAGGCCTGGGGAATTTATGTAATCTTCTGTAATCAGCATGGCATCTGTAGCTGGCACCAAACCAAGAGCAGTTTTTTAAACAGTTCTTTAAAGCTCCTCCATATTTTTTAAATATTTAAAAATGTGATTTGCTTCTCTGCATACTAACCAGCCAGGCCAGATTAGACAGAAGTAAGCTGTCTCAGCAACTGTAGTTTTTGACCTTATTTTTTAATTACAAAGCTCATCACAGATGAAGTCAGAAGCAATAAAAACATTCTCCAGGATCGGCGTGAGTTTCCCAAATACAGAGTGACGTGTGAGAGTAAGACTAAACTATGAAGTTCTAGCCTTTAGTTAAGGCAATAATGACAGAAGGATCAGTTACAAGAGCAAGGATCGCAGTCAGGCATATTTCATCTGTACCCAGCACACTAGGCTCAGTAGTTCTGTGGCTACCATGCAATACTACAATTGGTAAAGGAGAACAACTAATGAAATGAGAATGGAAAATGCATTCCATTTCTGAGGAGCTATCTGATATTTAAGGTAATATTCTTGGTGACCATAACCTCTGTGGACATCAATGAAAATATTTTCCTATACATCAGCTGAGAAACTAAAGTCTATAACCATGGAAAGAATTAGCCACTCAGGGGTGGTTTAAGTATCTCCATCAAAGGAGGCAATCAGGATTTCTGTCTTAAAGCCACAGGCACTCAGTGTCTATAGCGACTTGTATTTTAGCTGGAAAAAAATCTGTGCGTGTCTAGATTACTCTTTATATCATGCTAATAAGAATCTTTCTGTTGTCAATGATAAGCAGTAGTGGTAAGCTGAGCTTCGCAGTGGCCCATGAGGTAGATAAATCCTGCCTGCATCCTCTGTGAGGCAGAGTTCAGTACACAGGAGAGTGTGATTTTAATTCTGCTAGTCAGGGCTGATGGAAAGTTCACATCTCAGTTTATCCAACAAAAGAAGATGGACTTACATTAATACACTGAGCAACGTGTTGGGTGGCTGAGGCATAGATACATGATTATTTTTGACCCTTCTGATATTGTAGTAGGAGACAGCAAGTAAGACCTGTGCCACAAGTGCTATTTTTCTTCCAGCTTTTCCCAAGCTGGTTCACGGGGAGATATGTTGTCAGAGACAAAAAACTTTGCACAGGTGCTGATCTTTGAATTTGGTTTCCATGGGTTAATGTCCACTGTTTGTACATTTTTACAGGTGCTTCTAAAGATTAGGGAACTTAACTAACTAGAAAAGAGGAGACTTTTAGTTCTTCACTGAATTGTACCTGTTGGATAAACTACAGAAACACCTTCAGGAGGATGGAACTCAGGACATCTTCAACCTGTGCAATTATCCTAAGTACTAGGCTCAGCTGTCATTCATCTCACATTCTTCTCTCTGTTCTATCAAATTTTCAATTCTTTTCTAAAAAGTGGAACGCTCTCCACAGGGGCATTGGCATTTGTCATAGTTTAGCCCTGCTTGGGACCAAGCCACACAGCCTCTCACTCACTCTCACCACCCCCCAAGAGATGATATAACAAAAGGCTCGAGATTTGACATACAGACAGGGAGAGATCATTCAAGTTACAGTTATGGGCAAAACAGATTTGACTTGGGGAAAACTATTTCAATTATAGGCCACAAAGGGGCCACAAAGATGATCAGAGGGCTGGAGAGGGCCACAAAGATGATCAGAGGGCTGGAGCACCTCTCCTATGAGGACAGGCTGAGAGAGTTGGGGCTGTTCAGCCTGGAGAAGAGGAGGCTCCGGGGAGACCTGATAGCGGTCTTCCAATACCTCAAGGGGGCCTACAGGAAAGATGGGGAGAAGCTGTTCAGTAGGGCCTGTTGTGATAGAACAAGGGATAATGGGTTTAAATTAGAAGGAGGTAGGTTTAGATTAGATATGAGAAAAAAATTTTTTACAATGAGAGTTGTAGAGCACTGGAACAGGTTGCCCAGAGAGGTGGTGGAAGCCCCATCCCTGGAATCGTTCAAGGCCAGGCTGGATGAGGCTCTGAGCAACCTGATCTAGTCGGGGATGTCCCTGCTTCTTGCAGGGGGGTTGGACTAGATGACCGTTGAAGGTCCCTTCCAACTCTAACTATTCTATGATTCTATGATTCTATTACTAATAAAAGCAAAGCAGAATAATGAAAGAGAACAAAAACAACTTCTCCCCCACCCCTTTCGGCTTTCCAGCCTTAATTTAATTTCAAATTATCTCCACCTCCTTTCCCTTGCCTTGAATGGCACAGGGGAGGATAGGGAATGGGGGTTGTGGTCAGTTCATCACGTGATGCTCCTTCCTCCGCAGGGGAAGAACTCCTCACATTCCTCCCCTGCTCCAGCATGGGGTCCCTCCCATGGGCTGCAGTCCTTCATGAACTGCTCCAGCGTGTGGTCCTTTTCCACGGGGTGCAGTCCCTCAGGAACAGCTGCCCCAGTGGGCCCTCCATGGGCCACAGCCTCTTTCAGGAATCCGCCTGCCCCGGCATGGGGTCCTCCACAGGCTGCAGGTGGATCTTTGCTCCTCCGTGGACCTCCATGGGCTGCAGGGGGACAATCTGCTCCACCATGGGCTGCACCACAGGCTGCAGGGGAAACTTGGCCAGGAGCAGCATTACTCCTCCCCCTCCTTCTTCACTGACCTTGGCATCTGCAGCTGTTCCTCTCACAAGAAATTTTTCACAATTGACTCAGGCAGACACCTCTCAGGACCTGTTCCTTTCCCTTCCCTTCCCTTCCCTTCCCTTCCCTTCCCTTCCCTTCCCTTCCCTTCCCTTCCCTTCCCTTCCCTTCCCTTCCCTTCCCTTCCCTTCCCTTCCCTTCCCTTCCCTTCCCTTCCCTTCCCTTCCCACACCTTCCCACACCTTCCCACACCTTCCCACACCTTCCCACACCTTCCCACACCTTCCCTTCCCACACCTTCCCACACCTTCCCACACCTTCCCTTCCCTTCCCTTCCCACACCTTCCCTTCCCACGCCTTCCCACACCTTCCCACACCTTCCCACACCTTCCCTTCCCTTCCCTTCCCTTCCCTTCCCACACCTTCCCTTCCCAGCATGTTGACTCTTGAAGTCATCAGTGAAGTATCTGTTCGTTGTGATGCATCCCATGGCCTCTGTTCTGCAGCAAGCCGCCCTACAACTAAAGGTGAAAAGTAGAATCACTTCTGACCATTGCTTCATTGTCACATTCCAGATAATTTTGTTGAGAATTAAGTGCCACGTCTCAGTCCTGGTGGGAACAAAGAAGAGAGAGGAAATGAAAAGCTCAAGCTTGCATAATGGTAATACACACACATAGCACATACAAGATTTCCCTGAATTGGGGGAAACTAATTATCTTAACTTAGGTATCTTCCTTTATGTGTATACTTTATTGAATAGATCAGCTCACATCATCCCCATTAAAGCCATCTTGAGTTTCTCCAAGAGCACACAGTGGTCCAAATGATGGGCTGTAACATGCCATTTAGGAAGATTCAAGTAATATCGTGTTAGGATACTTGCTTCTGTACTTCTGGCATTTAGTGTAATATCTAACCTGGTTTAAAGGTTGTAATAGAGTATGCTTGGATTTTAATCTTAGTTCTCAATAGCTACTGATATGTTTTCCTGTGAGCATTCCTGCTTGAAAATGTTCCTTTTTAGGTTTATCTTACTGAATCAAAGGCTGGGGGAAGTGAGAGATATTAATGTTTCAACTCTCTTGCATTGTCTCTGCAAGTTCGTCAAATCACTAGCCTCAAGTCTGTGGTACACCGTAACTATTGAACAGTTGCACCATCTTGCTCCCATCCCAGACTTCCCTCACCAAATATAAGGCTTAAAATAAAAACACAGGGGAATTAAAATTTTATGGTTTCTCTTACTTTGCAATTATTTTAAGTCACTCTTATGGTATCAAATATATTTAATTTCTAATTTAATATATACCTAAGTACACATTTTGTACTTAGGCTTGGGCATGCTGATGTCATAAGATCATAGAATACAAAAAGAAATAGATTATGAGCTGCTAGGTTATAAGGATTATTTTGGTATACATCTGGTATTTGGTGTACAGTGGTTCATCATTTGTGAACAGGGTAGCAAAAAAGAGTTACATAGGGCATTCCAAAACAGCAGTGAAAATTTTGGAACACTATGTTCTATACCTGGTGCATGCCAAATGGTTGCCAATCATGATACCAGACTATTTTTGTGACTGCTGTTGTTTTTGTTTCCGTTATTGAGACTTTCTATGTTTCTGCCTTAAGACCAAGGGCTTCATGAATTTCAGTCTAACAGGGATTTGAGAGTGTGGAACTGATTTAATTAAGGCATTTGGGATGATATGAAATTTAGGATGAATTCAAGATAAGTCACTGTTGCTCTATATCCCACTGCAAATACTTAGAAATCAGCAACTTCGAGATCATGAAAGGTCACGAGTTGCCAAGTTTTAAATTTATCTTTGGACTAAACTGAACATGATCAATGTTGTATTTCAAAGATGTATCATAGTTCTTTTTAGGAAAAAAAAATATAGCCTGCAGGCAATTTACTGATAATAATTTTTATAACAACTCAGAAGAAATATCTTTACAGCATCAGAAATTTCAAATCCTGGTACATGGACCAAAGTCTAGATTTTTGAAATTCTCAGTTGGTGCCATTGATGCTACCTGGAACTTTAGGACACTTAGAGCACTGCATGGTGGCTCACCTGGCAATGAAACTTATGTCACTTGTTGAAATGATGTCTGGGTTCTCTGGAGATGAATCAAGAAAGTTGATGGGCTCACTGGCAAAAGCTTCTGAAAATCAATGAGAGGTTTACTGTTGACTTCAACAGGCTTTGGATCAGGCTTATGCAGAGATCTTCAGATACATGAGTGTTACATGGCTGATCGCTCTGAGAGAGGAAGACACATAGTAAGGACACAATATAATGATTCCTTAGATCCTGTAAGTAATCTCAGTGCCTATATTTCATTTCATTTCTACTGGCTCACAACACAGGGGCACAAAATCCAAAGCTAAATAATCTCCAGAGCCACAATCAATTTTAGAACAACAAAGCCTGTTTTATTTTACCACCATACCTGTTAAAGATATGCTAAGGATTACATTTTTAGCTAAGAATGTTAAGAAATTAAAAATTAATTACACTTTAGTATACATTAACTATGTTATAAAAAGTTGTCCTCTGAGAGGAAAAAAAGCTGTTAATTAAATGAACTCAGTTTTTTTGCAAAGCAAGATAGATTTAAAACGTGCAATGGCATGCTCTCCAGAATATGTATATGATGGAGTAAATCTCTTGCAGCAAAAGAATAAATATGTTGTAAGTTTCCTTATTTAAGATGCTGCTGTATATAAACCAAGGCATATAAAACTATAGTACGTTTCCTTATATAGAGACATATAATCAAGTAAGAACAAATCTACCACCAACTGCTTCATACTGTGTTGTGCTTTGATAGCAAAGGAAAGCCAAGTTTCTAACCTGGGTCTAGCCTGACTCAGGCCATAACTTGTGAGTCCTGCTATTCTAACCCTTTCTCTTGATCTGCTTTTCAGCATGTCTTAGAGTACACAGCTCAAAGCAGCAGGGGAGTTTCTTAGCAAAGGGCCACCCACTTGCATATTATTCCTTCCTTGCCTGTGACATGACACAAGAACAAAGTAGACATTAACCGCTACATTAAACCCAGAAGGAAAGTAATCAGTAACCTGTTATTCCCTTAATAAAGGGAAACACATGCAGTGTGAAATCCAGAAGACTAATCAATAGTCCCAGACAATGCAATGTGCCAAACAAATTGCAAATCAATTAGAATCCTTGTTTTCTTTGAAATGGTTCACTATACCTAAAGCAATTACTCGTTCATTAGACCTAATTTAACAGCATGACTGCCCTAGCAACAACTGGCAGCGTCTGGCTATCAAATGGAAGAATGGCAGCTTATTTCTGTCTGTCTGTGAGTCTAACGCCAATCAAAAAAATATTGGATTCCTTTATATAAGACAACTTTTCATCAATGGGTAAAATATTTTCTGTGAAGCAAGTATCCTATTTGATTTGGTTGAGTTTGGTTTTATTAACTAAGTAAGGGAATTGATGTAGACTTTGTATGAAGAAACTCTGCAGTTCTTTAAATGTTTTAGTAAGTTGTGATTCTATGATATGCGAGGACGGGAAGATTTAGATCTCCTTCAATATATATCCTTTGGGATTTGGGAAAAAAAAGTAAGTCCTATATATGTTTGCATCAGCTGTATGTTTATCACAATTGAAACGGCACAATAAGATGAGGATGGTCCAGCACAACATGACACAGATTCGTCAAATGGTCCATAATCCTTTTGATGGGCTCAGAGGGAATTCAACATTTGACACAAACCCTCTGTATTGGGCCTCATGAGATTTTTTTTAAAATTCAAGTTTTTAATATACCCTCTTTTCTGTCCCTGTATATCTCATACTCATGAAACCAATTTTTTCCTTTCTCTGTTATGGTGCACAGCAGTCTTGCGATGAAAGGATTGTACCTGGGATGGGGTCAGCTGGCGGGAAGCCACCAGGATGGAAAGATGGCTGCAAGCCACCCTGCAGCATAGATATTTCCAGCCGTTACACTGAATAAAGGAAAATAGGAATGTTACACACCTTTAGTGGTTGGTATCAGGGGTGTTTTCAGGACCCAGAGCAAGTTCCAGAACTATCTGGGGCTTTCTCCTTTTTAATATTACTGGGGCAAGGTACTGTGTTGTCAGGTACTCCAGAGTTAAGATACTGCACTGGCAATCTCTCAGGATTAAATCCACCACAATTTTGGCCTGTAAACTTTAACCACAGGGGAAAAAAAGGAAATGCTTGCTTAGAGGGTTATTTTTAATGGCCATGATTTGAAACCCTTAAATTGTTTATTGACCTTTAAATATGTGACATTCTTCTGTAAAAATGCTTGTAAACTCTTCAGTGCATATACATGTGCATATATAAAAATATACATAGCCTAAATATATATAGCGCCTAAATATATATAGCCTACACACATATAGCCTAAATATATATGTATATATTTATAGCCTTGGTTGGAGCATATTTTTGTATTAATTGAAGTAATTTCTAATTTCCAGCAGATAAAAACCCCTTCAAAATTATTTTAGAGAGCCTTTAAACATTTTTTGGGGCTATATTTAGTGTCAAGTTGATTTAATTACTTTTAGAACAGCTGCTGTTAGAGGGAGTTGGAGCTGTTAAAAATGACCGTAAGTATTTATCTAAAGATATTAAACTTCAATGTTCAGTCTTGCCAGGCTTGCTAGACTTTCATCCTCCTGGGTCTTGCCATCCTTTCTGGTGGTGTAATGTTCTTCCCCACTGCAGAGCAGATTAGTAAGATATTTTAATTTTGAGAGGAGAATATTTTTCTGGAAGTTTGTCTCTTTTTGTGGCAATCAAGAGTTGCTCAGGAGATAGAAATGTAAGAGGTAAGTGCAATAATCATAGAAGCATAATAAATGATCACAGTTCCATATTTTACCATATGTACTTTGACTGCATCTGCATCTATATGCATATGTGATGTTTTGCTGTAAATTCAGAGATGACTCGCCACTCTCCTCACATCTTACACTAACTCAAAGTAGCTGAGCTTTCTCTAATGGAATTTAGTCTGGCATTACAGACCCAAGCAGTGCTCAGGGTTGCAACTTAGCTAGCAGGCACAGATACTGAGATCCTGTCTGAAAGACTTCAGACCACTGAATCCAAGTATTCCTCAACCTTCTGTCCCTTCTGCAGGCTAGTCTTTTCCCTAGAATACAGACTAAAGTGCCACGAAAGGCACCATAAAATCAGTAAAACATGTCATTAAATTTTTTTCCTGATGTTTTAATGTAGACCTTACAGTTCACATATGCTATCCAGTACTAAGCAGATGCTTAGCTTTTTGAGAGAGTAAGAAATCCGAAATAATTTTATAACTCAAATTAAAATTCACAATAATCTCCTGCAGTGGCTCTGCCAACATGTAGAGTTCACTAAGAATTATTTTTAACACTTTACCACACATACATAAATAGTTGAAATGTGTTATTAAGTGTGACTGAACAATTGGTTAAAATTAATTGGAAGCACTTAGCTAGAAATGCTACCTTTTGACTATTAGAGCAAGTGCCGTGAGGCACCTTGAACTTAATAAGGAACGTGAAATTAACTACAAATTACCTATTAACTTCTGCCCTTAACATATTCAATAAAGTAGGACAGCCGTTCATACTCTCACTTTGATGGAAAACTTGAGCATATGTTCATGTCCATTCTTTTTTTTTGGCAAAACAAAAGCAACCTCTAAGCAATGGACATATTGTTCATATGCTTATATCTCCTTAGAGCCTATGTGACTTAAGACTATGTACACGCATTCTATTGTGCAGGTATGGCAACCTGAAACATGTTCTAAACTGGATATAGTTTCTTCTTGTTTTGCCAGCATTTGAAACGCAATAGAATCTGAAACTAGCCAAAGGACATTTTAATATTGTAACTAAATATATTGTCATTATGTAGCTGTTGCGAAATAACTAAACTCAACATGCAATAAATTGCACCTTTTCCTTTTGTGGGATCCCTTGCAGGTGAACTCCCTGTGTTTTTACATTTATAAGACTTCATATATTTATTAGATTTCAGCACTGATCTTAATTGGAACTGAAGTGATCTGTAGTTAGCTCCATTTGCTTTCTTAGTTTTGCACAGATAACATGCAAGTGTTGATTTATCGCAAAGCTGAACACATGCTAGAAGTCATCTTGAGGTAAAGAAAGAGAGTATCTGCCAACTGTCTCCAAGCCATGCCTCCTGGGTGAGGGTCCTGTTTGTTGGCAGGACTAGTCCTGAGTTCCCTTACCAGCCAGACCAGGACCTGGCTGCTGGGAAACTCCACATGACCCAAGTGTGGATCGAAGGAACCCACTGTGTATCTGATCTCCTGAGGATGCTTCTGCGTGCCGTGCCCTGACACCTAGTGGATCACATCAGGACCTTTCAAACACTGCTGAGCAGATGACACTTTGGAGTCCCTGTACCCTGCACGTAAGGGCAGAGGCATATATAGGTACAGGTGATGAACATGCCGTGTGTGGAAAGCACCCACACACAAGCATTAAGGATCATTATTACTGTTTGTTATTCTTTTAATAACATATGATTCCCATTTTACAAACTTGAGTAGAAATCAATACTTTTTGCTCTGCAATTACATCTGTCTCATTAAGGGCTCTGATAGACAAGCTGAAATAACGGCAGTATTTTTAGGGTTGTTGCTTCAAGCTCTCTGGGGTATAACTTTAGCAGGATTTACTACTCCAGTTCCCATGTCAGATGTATCAGAACAGGATATGTATTTGTGGCTCAGTCCATCTTAGCTTACTGCTCAGCATCTCAGCTTAGAACATCAATGAACTGCACATTATTTCTAAAGACAGGATTCATTCCACCACACTTGAGATGCCTAAAAGTGAGACACTTGAGCTGCCAGACGTTTAGGGTCCTTTTGCAGCTACTGACGAGAGACAAGGAATTCCAGAGACTGTAAGATAATTGAGCCCCACACTGTTCAAAATGTGCATTTAATATTTAGCTTAATAGCAGGTAACACTCATGATATTCATAGATTATCCATACATTTCCAATATATAATGTCCAGTTAGACTCAAACATTTGATATTAGACTACAGCTTCCCTTGAAAAACAATGCATCCCTGCTTGTGGAAGAATGTAGGTGGGGGGATACCACTAGAATATAATTTTATTTTTCAAAATAAACATTTTCCCTAAGGACTTATGAGTAGCTGAGGACTACTGCATTGTCAACATTACTTTCAAATAACAATGCATTTGTTATCTTTGGCTGACTCTTACTTGTATAGTTAAAGACAATTCAGTAGCAACAGCTAAGTATCACTTTTCTCATTCATGTTTGGCAATGCAGGAAATCCAAGCACACATAGATGGCAATTGGATTTCTTTGTTTCCTGTTTAATACAAGGGTAATGGGACTGGAAGGGATCTCAAGATGTCATCACATTGATCTTCCAGTCCCAAGGCAGAATCGACTGTATCTTGAAGTTGATTAAGAGAGGGAATGTAATCTGTGTTTTGTGTTCTGGTAATTAAGCATTTTACAAAGATGTGGCTGTGGCTAATCTGAAGAATGACTATGCATATACATATGTATGCCGTGATGAGGCATCTCTCTGTGCAAGAAAGAACTGGTCCTAATAGAGCTGCACATGTTTCAGTCAATGCATACCTAACAGTTATATTGATAATGTATGAGTCAAAAGGGGATGGGATTCATCCTCTCATAGTGGCACTGGTTCAATAGTGAAAAAAACTTACTTTAGTGTCTCAATGAACATATGTAAAGAAGAATCCAGAGGGATAGAATAAAGAGCATTCAGAAAAAGACTCTCTTTAACACTTTCCATATAATTCCACTCTTCATAAAAGGCTGTTTCCAGGCTATTGAAAGGGCTTCTTCCAGGCTATTGACAGGGTGATGACAATCACCTAAATTGTCCTGTTGAACTAATTCCCTACACTGAAACTATTTATTATTCCTAGTATGTGATTGTGGCCTGAATAGCTAAAAGTTCATATTTTTTTTCAAAGCTTTTAGGGCATAGAATCGTAGAATCAGAAAATGGTTTGTGTTGGAAGGGACCTTAAAGACCATCTAATTCCAACCCCCCTGCACTGGGAAGGGACATGTTCCACTAGACCAGGTTGCTTAAATCTCCATCCAACTTGGCCTTGAACACACACCTGCAACTTCTCTTGGCAACCTGTTCCACTGCCTCACCACCCACATAGGGAAGATTTTCTTCCTTATATCTAGTCTAAATCTATTCTCTTTCAGTTTAAGGCCATTACCCCTTGTCCTATGACTACATGCCCTTCTCAAAAGTCCCTCTCCAGCTTTCTTGTAAGCCCCCTTTAGGCACTGGAAGGCTGCTATAAGGTCTTCCTGGAGCCTTCTCTTCACCAGGATGAACAGCCCCAACTCTCTCACTATGTCTTCATAGGAGAGCCCTCTGATCATCTTCGTGGCCCTCCTCTGGACTCACTCCAACAGGTCCATGTTCTTATGCTGGAGGCCCCAGAACTGGATGCAGTATTCCAGGTGGGGTCTCACAAGAGCAGAGGAGACAGGGGAGAATCACCTCCCTCAGCCTGTTGATTGTGCTTCTTTTGATGCAGCCCAGGATGCAGGTGGCTTTCTGGGCTGCAAGTGCGCATTGCCAGCTCATGTTGAGCTTCTCATCCACCAACACCCCCAAGTCCTTCTCCTCAGGGCTGCTCTCAATCCATTCTCTGCCCAGCCAAGCACAAACTGGGAGGAGAATGGATCGAGAGCAGCTCCAAGGAGAAGGACTAGAGGGTATTGCCTGATGGTTCCTCTTATCTCTGTTGGAATCTATATTATAGCCAGTATCATAGTGAGGCCACTCTCTGTCATCTTTGGAAGGTCATGGAGGTCAGGGGGAGGTCCATGATGACTAGAGAAGGGCAAATACTGCACTCATCTTCAAAAGAGGCCAAAGGGGCAATCTGGGGTAGTACAGGCCTTATTTCAGTCTTGAGGACAATCACAGAATGAGTTATTCTTGAATGCATTTGTGGGTGTATGAAGAAGCTGGTGATTATAAAGTGAGCAGATAAAATCATTCTTTTCCCAATTGCTTTATGTGATCAAATGATTAGATTTGTGGATGAAGGAAGTGCAGTGCATGTCATTTACCTTGCCTTTAGCAAGGCTTTGGACAGTCTTCAAAATATTCTTGTATCCAAGGTGTGATGTTATGATCTAGCTTGTTGGACAAATGGAAGAGTAAATAAGTGGTTGGATGATCAGGGTCAGAAGGTTGTGATTAATGAATCATGCTTTACCTGGTAACAAATGGACCACTGCAGGGATCTGTCACAGGATCTGTCCTGTTAATCACCTTTATCAATGATCTGAAGCAGATGGCAGAGTGCACTCTTATTAGGTGTGAGGTGACACCAGACTGGCAGGACCAGTTGATGCACTTGAGGGCAGGGCTGGAGGAACAGGCCAACAGGAACACTATAAAATTCAACAAGGACAAATGCAAAGTCCTACTCCTGGGAAGGAAGAGCCCCTTGCAGCAGTTCAGACTGGGAGCTGTCAGGCTGGGGAGCAGCTCGGCTCCTGAGGGGAGCTGGTGGTCTTGGTAGGCAGTGAGCTGAACATGAGCCTGCAGTGTGCTCCCTGCACAACAGCATCCAGGGCAACAGTCACAGGAGCACAGCCACTAGATTGAGAAGAGTGATTATTCTCCTCTACTCAGTGCCGGGAGACCACATCCAGATACTTTGTCTAGTTTTGGGTGCACCAGTACAAGAAAAGGTAATGATCAGCCAGAGGAAGTTCAGCAAAGTACCACTGAGATGGTCAGGGGTTGGAGCACTTGCCTGGTAAGGAAGGACACTGGGACTGGGGCTTGTTCAACCTGGGAAGTG
This sequence comes from Chlamydotis macqueenii, assembly GCF_036417535.1. Classification (NCBI taxonomy): domain Eukaryota; kingdom Metazoa; phylum Chordata; class Aves; order Otidiformes; family Otididae; genus Chlamydotis; species Chlamydotis macqueenii. The sequence continues at coordinate 27,994,830 of NC_141560.1, forward strand.
GTAGTTTTGGAGGGGTCTAACAGCAGCCCCCAGTACCTGTGAGGTGGGCGTTTCTTCTCTGGACTGACCTACCAGCCTTCCCTCAATGGCCTCTGGTTTCAGCTTTGGGAACGACAGCTGTCAGTCATAATGGTGGCACTGGGAAGGTCATTCAGCTCTGTATAGAAGAGGTGGAATTTGGGTAGTGCTGCCACACAACCAAAATACTATCCTGTAGTAAAAGCAATCTATTAAACAGATTTGATTTTTAAAAAAAAGACAGGAAAAGATAAAGAGAAGGTATTGATCAATGATTACAGTAAAATAGCATTTTATAATAAAAATATGTATTTTGAATTCAGAAGCAACGAAGACAATTTTTGAAGTAGTACACAGGGAGAGAGGTACTTCCAGAAACATCAAGGTAAATTAACTCATAACAAATCCAGAGTAGTCACCAATTTAGGACATTGCAAACCCTCACTTGGAAAGGCTTCAAATGCATTTTGAAGTCTCTAGTTTTATTTATTTTTCATTTTCCCTTCTTCACTGCAATTGACAGAAATTAAGGGTACTTAGTAATTCACAGAAGCTCCCCAACAATTGGAAGGATTGGCACAGACGCAAACTCTCTGAGAGACTTTGGGCATCTGGTCAAAGATTCTTATTTGAACATCTCTCAAAGGTGTGATCTCTTGCGCAGGGCAGGAATAGTTTGAAAGCTCTGGAAATTTATAATCCATGCTCCGAGCATACACAATATGTCCATACACCATAAGAAATACTACACTATAAAAAAGGTAAGTATTGCTGAGACAAAAGTAAGATCATATTTTGTTCTCTGTTTATGATGTTTCCAGAATGTCTGGACCCTAAATTCCTACTTGGCATCTTCATTTTGATTGTAATAAAAATTGTAACAATATAAGGCAATTAACTCCAGATACTTGAATAAGAAGTGAAAAATACTTTCAAACTAATTAAAACAATTCAACCAAATCAGATTACACCTGAGAACCACAGATAAAAATACTTGGCAAGAGTCTACTCACATTATATTTTATATGTCTATTAATAAATAATTTTACTGCTTTCACAAAAATGTGTGTGCCTACACCTAGGTGTATGAATAAATGTTCTGTACTAATGAGGGACCTGAAGGTAGCTGAAAAGATTACAACAACTTTCTATTCCTAAGATTGTGCATTTGCATTTCCAGAATCTATGCACGTTTGTTATTAACAAATAACTCAATTTTTTACAAAATTAATTTTTTATATATATGTCCAAGCTTTTGAATGCACCTAACATTTTTGCAAAATGATGCATAGAGAAATTCAGGCAAGTAACTTCTCTGTCACTGTTTTTAAAAATGTTGTTCTATCACTGGTCATTAATGAGCAAGTTTATTATAAATATTTTAACTTGGTTTTGTGAATTTTCCTGTACCAGTAACATTACGTGAAAACCCTAAAATCACTGTGAAAAAGTCAGGGTGATTTAAGACAGCTGTCTTGTAGCAGCCTCTGACTTTTGGGGATCACTCTATGGATTAAAAAGAAGGAAAAGTTCAGCTTGAGCATTATGGTGAAAATTAAGAAGTGGGGAGGCTGTAACATTTTGATGAAGATGGAAGCAATGAGGTTTTATGTGTATGAATCATTATTTGTTTCCCTGTTGGGGGAATTATTCAAATTGTCCACTAGCTTTCCAACAGAAAGAAATAAGATTAGCTGTAACACTGCTATAATAGCAAATTTAAAGAGATCCTCTCATTATAATTCTTCACATATTGCCAAGGCCAGGTAGTCAATATTTATGACTGATAGCATTTATGGCACCTATCAAAATGCTTTACATGGCTTTTTCTAGCAAGAGAGTTGCCAAAAATTATTAAGGAGACTTTCTATATGTGATATGTTTCCCTTAACTAGAGCACATGCTTTAGAGACCTGATTACTGGTAAAGCACAGATAAAAGCTATAACAGAATGGTGGTCAAACAAGTGGAGCCTATAAAGTATGCACTCCTCTTTTGTTTGGTGCTATACAAAAAGTGAATAGACAAGCCCTTTTGCAAACTTGCAGAGGACCAACTTTTTCCCTACCCCCACTCCTGGGAATAAGCCATTTTAATTATTGAAGTTTTTTTGTTTAATCTTCCACCAACAAGTAATATGAATATTTTATAGAACACTGATGAATGCTTAACTAATACAGTTCTTCATACAAATGCAAACTTCCTTTTACTGGCCTCTGGTGACTATGCATCTAGTGCCAGAGTGGCATCATTCAGCTCCAGTTGCTATAGCATTTTCAAGAACCTCTCTGTTCTTGTCATAAATTATCTTTAAGTGAAAAAAGCTCCAAGGAGGTCTGCAGCAAACTGTATCAAATAATGAATTTCTAAGCTGTGGTAGAAAACACTCATCTTACTTATATTCTTCTACCATCGATTGTTTACTGACCCTTCTTTGGGATACAGATGAGCATAACCCTGAAAAATGTTTGTGTTGTCTTTCTCTTGCTGGCAGCCTGCAGCCTGCATGATCTAATAAATATTGGCAGGACCAAATGAAATAATATAGAAGAGCTTCTCTTCTTTAAAGTCCATAGACCAAGAGACTCTTGTCACTTGTTAATATCTCCATCAAACAGTGAAGTGTTAACATATGTGATACGACCACGCAATCAAGTAAGGACCGATTTGTTGACTAATTAAACCAACACAACAAGCTCTTTAGCACCTACAAGTGACAAGTTTAGAGCAGGCAAGTGGAAACTCTCAATTGAGTCCCCTTTTATGAGACTATCATGCCAAATTCAATTCTGACTGAGTAGTATTTGAATGTACTTGACTTCCACTATGTGCTGACATGCTTACAATAATTCATCATGTGTGACAATAGCCCAATATTAGAGATTTATGATATATACAAAACAGTTACAAATGAAATGTAGCCCTAACATGTGTCTGCTTTACTTATCCACAGCCTATTGATATTATAATTAATGGTCAATTACTTAGGGATAGAGAATAGAAAATAGTCATTACCAGTTTCAGTCATCATCTGTTTTTGGCAAATTCTGGAAGTAAATGAAACCATTTTCATAGTATTTGGCGGTTGCTGGAAAGTACACTGTTGCTCACTGCAAGAAGAACGGGTTTGCTATCTGTTCTGCAGTTGAATGGTTATTTTAGGAACATAATATTTATTTTATTATTATCATAATGTAGATAAGTTTTAAAAAGTGCACCTGAGAAGAAGAAAATATAGTGAACACTGCACATCAATATTTTACAAAGACTGCTAGCACTGGCCAATTTTACACACAGACAGACACACAAAGCCAACCCCCAAAGCAATTTAAAAAAATGTAAATTCAAATTTAAATTCCTTTTATAGGAAAAGAAAAAGCATGTTAATCTTTCACAGTTTTAGGTCCTGCCTTAATGTTGACAAGATGACTTGTGAGCCTAATAGTCCAGTTTAAGGGGCGGTTCAAGCTACTGGGAAAAAGACATGTGAATCACTTTTAGGGCACTGATTGTGCAAACAATTATGAATACTTTCCTTTTAAATTGGAATAGTTCCATTGAAATCAATGAGGCTATTAATACACAGAAAATTATGTATATATATGTGTATGTGTTTTGCAGTATGCGGACCCTTGTCTTTAGCAAGCAGCAACCAAAAGCCAAGACCCTTCCAGGTTCTGAGAGAGCTCATTCCAAGGTTCAATCTACTCCTCACTAAAATTTCAGCCCTGAGGGGACATGGAGGTTTTCTATGTTTAACAGGGAGTCAAATACCGAGGAATGTATTTTCAGGGATCAACCAGCTGGTAGGAACATTCATAGAATCATATAATAGTTTGGGTTGGAAGGGACCTTTAAAGGTCATCTAGTCCAACCTCCCTGCAAGAAGTGGAGACACCTGCAACTAAATCAGGTTGCTCAGAGCCCCGTCCAGCCTGACCTTGAACATTTCCAGGGACAGGGCATTCCTAAGCTTCCAAGGAACAGAATGTGAAGGAGAGGCACTTTCCTCGCTCACCTGTTGAATCCAGTTGGTGGGCTAGAGAAAAAACCTCCCTTAGTTCACGATCCTCAACTGTTAAGCCTTCCCTGGAGTTATGTCACAAAGGTGAAGAACCCTTAGGGATCTGGTCTAAAGGAAACCACATCTTCTCCAGCACAAACTTTTTGATAATTGCTCAAGTAAGGATATGAGGTCAGGAAGCAAAAAAAGAAACTCAGAACAAGCAGACGTAACCTGACTAGTGTAGTGTCTCCACTTTAAAGACAAATATAACCACTGACCTGGTGTGGAGGGCACCTTTTACAAAGATGGTTGTGGTAACACAAGAATGATATGGGCAGTCTGTTGGTGTGGGGGTTGGCACGCCTTTGCGTGAAATAAAAGGGGAAGAAAGAGAAATAACCTTGGATTTATATCAAGCAAATTGCTCTAATTGTTAATTTCAGCACTAATGCTTGCACAGTGCTTTGACATCATCAGTTGGAAGAACTGCAGAATAATTTTTTCTGCCTCAGAAGCCAGCAGTGACAAAAGAGTTCTTTCCAACAGCAGGGGATAATAATTATAGTGATCACTTTTATATGTTACTGCTAAGTATCTATTATCAACTAAACTTTTAATATGAAATTTTAAATGTCTTTAAGAGCCAAACATTTTGTCCCTAGATGGAAGTGTATTATTTTTTCAATATTCCCAATTTACTTTGAAGTTATATCAAAATAAGTAAATATCCCTAATTCATCAAACATATCAAAATAAATTGTCAGAATTTTATATAATAATGATCTGGAAGCTAGATAAGTACATTTTATTTCAGAAGTATAATCATTCATAGTTGGAAAATAAAAGCTTTGATTCAGTACTCAGTGATACTGGTACAGAGAGCAATAATATTACATTGAACTCATGCAATTTAACTCCAGGTTTAACATACAAATTCATTTAGATATTTTATTACCTAAAAGCCTAAAAGCATTAAATAAAAATGCAATTATTTTAGGAACCTTAAAGGAGACGAGATCTTATAGACTTGTGTTGATATCTGCATCTCCAGAGGAATCAATGCAATTTCAACAAAAGATTTGTATAACATTGAGTTGTGTCATATAATGCCATTGAAATGAAAGAGGTTCACAAAGGGTTGATTAAATTTAAGTGGAAGAAACACAATGATCAAAATTCATCGCTGGTGTAATTCTGTTGTCTCCTGCAGTTCCACCATGAATGGATAGGGCCCATGACAGTCTGAGCTTTTTCTGCACTTCATCAACTGAATTAGCTGAATTAAAATCCTTTAAATTGTAAAAAAACACAACAACCAAAAATCCAATCCCCGCCCCCATATTATACAAGCCAAATTGAATTAAAGAAAAATACACTGGAAGAACGTTACAAATTAGATTTGCTAAGACAAGAGCATATAAAGAGGAAGTTCCATCATTAACGTGCACTGCTGTCAATATTAATCTTGTGGGTCACATCAGAAGTGTTTCAAATCAGTCTAAATATACCATATGCGCAATAAAGCTACTGATATTATTGAGACAAATCTACTTTCTTCTCTTTCTCTTTCTTTTCCTTCTATTTAGGGAAGAAGAGAGCAGGCATCCATGATAGACTTTTAAGCAAATTCTTAAAATCGTCCTTGAAGACTATTTCTAAAAGGTATTGACATCAACAGGAAGTACAGATAGCCATTATCTCACAGGGCTAGGCATTTAATTTCTCTTCACAATTTGTCATGTATAAGACCCATCAGTTGCAGTAGCAATTAACCATCCACTGGGGATGGATCAGTGAACAATATCTAACTACACTCCATAGGATTTATATTTACAGATGTACACATATGTTTAATAAGTTAAGTTATTTTGAAATGCAGCTAACACTAGAGATAATTGCACCCACCCTGTATTTTTTATGAAAATGAACATACTTTTTCCCCTCCCAAGCACCTCAGAATTGTTCAAAGTTATATTTCTACAGGGATTTACCTACTACTGAAATTAATATAACCTACATCTCTCTATCTCATACAAAAAGAGTAACCTACTTTTGTTGGAATGGAGTTTTCATACTAACTCCACCAGCACGGTTTCAGTAATCACACAAATAGCTGCATTCAGATATTTATTCATTTAGACACTATAATTGGGAAGCCAGAAAAGCTTCCAAAAGGAGAGGCAAGATACTAGGAAAAAGTCCCTTGGATTTCTTTTAAAACAAAGTCAGGAGATTTCTTAGATAGGAATGTAAAAGCCTCAGAGAAATAAATAGTTCTGTGAATATCAGAATTAAGAAACATGGTTCTGTGATCTCTCTCCTGTGTTATCCTTGATGTCTTGTGGCTTGATGGCTGATGTTGTACCACAGTCTTACTGGCAACTAGACCACTTTAATATTACACCCCTGCCCAGCTGCTTACTTTCATGTATCTCCTACTCAGCTTGAATCTGAAATCTGTCTTTTAAGAATTCCAATCTGTCTGTATAATTTCATTGAAATTAGACTACATATTGAGGAATTACTAAATGGAGCGGGGAGCAGCAGGAGGATAGACAGAGCAATTACACAAACCTTTTTCATCTTTAGAAAAAAAAGCTAAAAACATCCCATATTATTTGGCTTCTATGACCTCAAAAAGTCCAATTCTTTCCCTGTTAAGCAATACAGTTGAATCAATATTGGCATATTTTAGGATTATTTTCATTCCAATGTTTAAAAATAACTAAATTATTTAACCCATTTGCAGTATGCCACACAGAATTGTCCTGTGGGTGGAAAAGCTGCAAGACCAGAGCACATAGAGGATGTTTTCTAGTATTTGTGTCCAGGATTTTCCTGGAATTTTGCATTTAAGTTGAGACTTCCTGTGTTCTTGGGATAATCTCAGGACATATCTCAATAAGGAATGAAGAACTGTATCACCAGGATCATGGCTGAAAGGGTGCACTGGGCCATAGTTTTGCAAGTACCTTTAAGAGACAGAGCATTTGAGTATGATCACATTTATATCCTGTAAAGTTTAATCTGAGTAAGCTCATGTTAGATCTGGACCAGACTTTCTACTTCTGCTCACAACTTGACTCAAAAATATTCTGTAGTCTGATTTATTTAACCTCCATATAAAACAAAAAAATAAGTCAAATATTGGATTTTCACACAATTTTAAATATATAGTGCCTTCAATTTGTAGAATTGCCTTATTACATTTACACCAGTTTTGTACTTGGATAATGTATCCATTTAAATGAATTTACACCTGATTTCTGCTGATGAAAATTAATTTCCGACTGACTATGTTAGCAAATGACTTCAGTAGTCTTATGCATCATGGTGTATATCCATTAATGCCACTGACATTACATGGGAATTCTATAGCATGAAGTCTTCCCTGCCTTGAAGTCAAAAGCAGAAACGTGATTGACAAATGGTGGCTACAGTCTCTCTCAATGACTTAGCTTCACTCATGGAGATCATAATTCACCGCAATTGATGAAAGTCCTGTCGATTTGAATGGAGTTTATTTAAGTTGTGGATCTGGTCTAGTCATGTCAGTGGGCTACCTCCAGTGCATTAAGCTAACTGTGTGCTTTGAAGGAGTAGCACCTGGGAGGAAACGTTCTGCAGAGATTAGAATTGGTCTTGCTCTGCTTTAGTCCTTATTTAAACAACTGTGATTTCACTTAAATAAATAAAGTGATCACAGTAACTGAGGGTTCCAAACACCATGTCTATGACAATTTCATCTCCTGAGGTGTCATCTCCATTGCTCTTTTTGAGCTAATCCTCCACAGGAAAGACGGACAAAGATAGTATTTCAGATAGTGAACTTAAGATGTAGGCATGCAATCTTTTCTGCTTCATTATTACAGCAGCAGTATCCTTTGTCAGGACGGCACGGGAACATCTGTGTGTCGTTGCACCTTAGAACAGATGAGTAAGATTTGTCAGTGACATCCCCCAGCACCTGCAGAGATGCTTCCTTCACTAAGCTTTAGCTCACTGAAAAGTAAATAATGCTCATATAAATAACAACCAGAATGATATTTTATGAGCTGTGGTTTTGTGCTTGTTTTGATTAATAGGACCTTGAAATTGAATAGCAGAATTCCAGCAGCCAAGTATTTTTTTTTTAGTAGAGCTAAGCTCAAATTTAAAACCTTTCACCTCTGGAATCTTGAGCTGAAATATTATTTATGTCACAAATGAAAATAAGTACAGTGATATGAACCTACTAGCATGTAGGCTGAGATTACAAAGCCTTCTCTCTCTTTAGTAGGATTGCTGATTTCTGTTTAAGTGAAGGCCAAGGACTTGAACAGTAGGGATGTTTGAACCCAGGACTCAGGTGCATTAGAATAACTGGAGGAGACTCAACAGTTTCCATCTCTAAAAAATGATATTAATGAGTTCATGAGACAAAGAAACCAATGTAGGGCTCTAATCTACAAAATAATTAACATTCAAGATTCAATACTGCAAAACACTTAAAGATATGCTGCTACTGAGAGAAGAAATCTAAGATATTAACATGAACTTAATTGCTCCTATCCTTTTTAATGTATCTAGATCTTACAGCACTATATCCCCATTTTGCAAATGGAAAGTGAGACAGAGGCTGAGGGATCCACCTCTGTACACAACAGTAAGCAACTATGGTAGTTTAAGACATTGCTTGTCCCATCTGTTCTCCCTTCTTCTTTGCCAGAGGTTGCTGTCACCATTGCAGGAAGAGAGAGGTTTGAATCAAATGTGTGCTTGTTCCCCAGCTGTTGCACTTCGTATTCCAGTCTCAGTGCAAACTTCAGCAGCCCTAAAGTACACAAAGCTGTGAACTAGAACGGCTGAGGTACAGCCACGTATTCTTTTTTGCCATTTCTGCTACAGAGTTAGTTGCCTGCAAGAGAGGGGTGAGGCAGGGAGCTCACAGTGGTGATGCATAAAAGTGCCCCAGCAATATTCACCATTCAATATAACTTAGTCTTGGAGCTTGAAGATCTGACACTACAAAGGCACAACTGTGACTCCCTCAAAGCCCAAGACTGAAATCCTCAAAATCCTTGTCTGTCCATGAAGGTGCCTAAAATACACTAGATTTTCTATTTTTCTGCTTTTCGAAGTACTGGGATGCCCAGTATACCCATTTTGAAACACGTAAACTACTCCATTATAGCTAAGACTTATCAGGACCTACAAAGTGTTTCCCTGTCTGTCACGCCTGGATCTTGATCATCTAGATCTCATAGAGCACACTTATTAGAGTAAGGTCTGCACAAACATGGTCGGGAAAGAATGCAGTGCCTTGCATAACATAGGTAAGCAGGTAGAGGATTTTGATACACTACGGGAGATTTTTATTCACGTTCTTTGCCAGCTGAAGACTTAGAAAGTTCATCTCAAGGTACCAGAATACCGTAGCTTGTTCTGGGCTTGGAGATCTCTTTCTGTTCTGCAGAGCTGTGATGGACAGCCACCAGATGAGAGCGGCACATGAAAAGACAGGATACAATTCTTCAGCTCAGTTGACAGGGCAACCCAAGTCAGGGAGGGAGGCAAGTAGTAGGGTTTTAATGCCTTCTCTGTTGACCATTTATGTATTTTATATTAGGAACTGACTGAATAAAACAAGTGCATTTTGTGAATGGAGTTCTAGTGAATTTCCCAAAGTCACAAGGGAAATCTATGGTGGACCTCAATAGGAATTTTCCCAGCTCAGCTAATGCCCCAACCCTTCAGATGTGTTTTCTTTCTGAGTAGAAGACTATTCAGTAATTTCAGTGTTACCCCAGAGCATGGCCAGCATCTTCCAAGATAAAGTTCTTAATTCCTAAAGTGTAGCTAGAAAAGAAGAAAAAACCCAGCAGGTTGTTTGTCTTTATCAGATTAGTATCAGGGCTGGAAGACAAATTGTCATCTCAGTCCTGCAAAGTTATTTGTCCATCTCCAGGATTAGTGGTTAAATTCCCAGTTCTTGAGAATCAGTCTGTCCTAAGTGAAGGTAAAGAAATGTAGGATTTCTTACTTCTAAGCAGAAAATTATCAAGCAAGCTGAAATGAAGGGGTGCAATTTTGGCGAGCCAAGGGGAACAAACCAACACAGTTTGTTTCATTCTAGAAAGTAATACCAAGACTATTTTTGGTATTTTGAGTTCCTGCCTAAACTCATGTGGGAAGACTGCTGTATGCCTATGCATATGCATATTCCATTTGGCAATACACTCACTACGGCACGCAGCCACCTACTAAATAATAGAACTTAAAAATGGAAAATCAAATGACAGAAAAAGCTATTTCCAGGTATTTAATCAAAGGAAGGATCAGAGTACAAAGCTCAGGACAGGCCCAGCGCACAACTCTGGCTGAACTGTCACTCTACAGCGGGTTTCAAACATCTGCATTACTTTGACTGAAATACCATGAATAATTTATAATAGAATACAGAATTTAAGAAAAATAGATTTAAAAAAATTAATACCCCACAGTAATCACCTGGCTTCATGTTTATTAGTGAGGTGCTCTGGCGTAGAAAACATCACTGATTTTATGAACCTTTGGGGAGGTTTCTTTTTAAAAATTAACATTTCAGCTTGATATTATTTTAGTATTTACCACTCGGTATTGTCTTAGATGTCATCTTGGCAAAGGGCTCCTAAACAACTGCCACTTTTAGCACTGCTGCCAAAAGGCCCCCTTTCACAATAAAGCATGCTGTGCTTTGGCAGGAAATCAATAAAGTGAAAATCTGTTCTCATCATCCATACATTTACCATCACAATCAACAATCAAAGGCAAGACCTGGGTTCTTTATCCACAGGCTCCAGCCTCCCAATTTTCTGCTATGAAAGGCAGCATAAATTAGAACCCTTGGTTCCTGTTAGCTGGGCTTAATGGGTATGATTTATGAACCATTAAATGAGGTTATGTAAATTGATCCTTAGCAGAATGCTAGCACACAGGTGACAGGTGCAGTACATTTGAATGATGAGTCCACAAGGGTTCTGTACAAATCAGATTTCAGTGACATTCAGTTTTAGGAAGGAGAAATATGTTGTCAACAAGGAAGTGATTTAAATAGTGCCCTGGGTTTGTCAGCAATTATGCTTTTCTTCTTAATTGCTGCAAACTATATAAATTCTAATAGGAAATAAATTACTGATTTACCAGTTAATGACAAGGGGGTATAGACAAGAATGGTTTAAACATTAAAAAAAAAAATTGCCTTGTGAGGCCATATTCAGCGATGATTTCATTTATGCTGTTAAAGTTAACAGATGCTTTAAAGTCACACGATAAACTTTGACATGAGCTAAGTAAAATTGTTTTTATTGCTAAGCTAAAGGAAACGGATTTTGTGCTACAGCAATGGCTGTTCTTAAAAGGATGAAATAATGTATTTACATAGAAATAAGGATAAATTTTGCTTGTTATTTTTTGCTTTTTTGTTGTCTTAATAACCTTTTCCAAAATCAGATCAAGTTACTTTAATTAGATTTAAAGTATTCTGGCTTACTCTGGCAGGATTTTTGTACTAATAGTGAAAATGATCACACCTAGTGATCTGATGTTTGACTCATTTCCTTCTCACTGCTACCCAAAGTGACCATAAGGATTGACTGACTGCCTTGTAATAAAGTTTTGATAGGAAAAATGGACTTGCTGTTGTAATACATTCAAATCAGTGCCATCAATGTTCAGGCTGCTTTGGTCTGGGTAGGAGGGCTCTTGGAGAACTAGATGTATTTGTGTGATATTTAAATTCTGCTTTTCCCTAGTCTGGTTAATAGCATGTTCCAGCTACTGGCCTGGCACATCTCTGCTTAATGAATATTTGCATCTTTCTTTGGAATGAAATGAAATAGCGATAGGAATAAAATAGCATGGATAAGTCTGTATGTAACTCAAGGCTTCTGGGGCAGCAGTTCTGGAGGAATTATTGTACAGGAGGGTACTTGAAATATATAGGCTAGTAGGATGGTGTGAAAATACTTTCAGAGGCTTAGCCATGTTAGATCATTTTCATCTGTAGAAGAAAATACAGAAGATGAGAGGGAACCAGAAAAAATCCCCACCAGTAAGCTGGGAAGCTTACTAAGATCTAAGACAACTGAACAAACTCAAGATATTAACATTGTCTGTCTATTTTCACCAATATGTTCATTGGCTGTGTATTTCCTACTTTTTTTTTTTTTTTTCAAAATTCAGTGAAAATTTGTTCAAGCAACAAGCATCAGTTGCTAATTGAAGTAGCCTCTCCTATTGTGTTTTTCTTCAATGGAGATTCCCTTCAAGGTTCAGCTGCTTACTCGTTGCATTGTTCTGCTCAATGCTCATATGTTGCTCGCTGCAATACTTCCCCTTTCACAGAAGCTGTCACTTTTATTTCTGTGAAGAGGATCAGCAGGAGTGAGTCTTGAGTGTGCAGTGCTTTTTGGGGTGTGGAATGCAAACTAAAAGAATCACAAGTTTGCAATGTGGGTAATGCAGAAAAAGCATGATGCAGTTTCATCGGTGAGGAGATGAAGTACTGAGTTTTACTCCAGGTACTAAGGGAGAATTCCATAGCCTTCCTATCAATATTATATGACAAAGCTGCATCAAAAGAATGCAAAAGACAAGCCCTCAAAAGCCAAGGAAAACCTCACTGTGCTAGTCTACGCAAACCTCATTCAGTATCTTCTGTGACTGCATTACAAAACAGCCTTCATTATACAGGATCCACTGGTGCTTTGGAAGGTCCTGCTTCTGTTTCACACCTACAGAAGGGACTGTGTACCCAAAGACAGGCCAGTCATTTTTAAAGGCATTAGCTTGATCTAATCAAAGTTATCCTCTCCCACCACACAGTTTGCCTTAGGTTGCTATCTTTAAATCACCATTGCAACCACAACCCTATAACTCCAGTCACAAATAAAACTCTCAAATTCTTTCTCATGTGGCCGTGCCTCATTCAGTGTATGAGATGGTTGACCTTCTTGGAATTGGTAACTGCTGAATGTTCCTCTTTGTCTACTCTACCTCCTTCATATCCCATGCCTTAGACCCTTGCTCTCTGACAATGGCAAAAAGCAGATGCTGCAGAAAGAGTACAAGAAGAAGGAAAAAGATGTATAGTAATTCTGAGCCCTCTTCCAGCCTCCAGTCATTGTCCACTTAGAGAATTCCTGAGCTGGATGCGATTTCTCTATGTTCATTAACTTCCGATGGATTTATCTTCCATACAATTGTCCCATCTTCTCTTGAACCCACATAAACTTTAGCAAGACACTCCAGATGTCAGCCCCTCTCCTTTTGTTTGTTTTGAACCTGAACCTGTGTGCAGAAAAGTAAGTCTTAGGACATGCTTAGGAAGGAGCATGGCTAATGGTTAAGCCCTGGACTAGAATGAGGATTTTAGTTTCTGGCACCTCATATTTTATATTTATATGACAGTTTCTGTATAAGGTACAGAGACAGTCCCAGCTATGTGCTGAATATATCTATCAAGACATGAGGGACTGACTGAAATTCTGAACACCTCCCTCTATAAAATGTCTCATGGAGATTTCATCTGTATTCACTCTAGCTTTCACCGACTGAAGGAGCATAGCTCCAATAAATGGCTATCGTAAGAAAGGTGGTAGCACCTCCTCCTCTTCCTGCTGAAAGTGTAAAGAAAATGGTGCCCACAACTGCGTTTTGTAGAGATCTCTAGTCAGCTGTACTCTGGACATGTCTATTGGTATCCCGTGGAAATTGGGGTTGGGACTTGGGGGTGAATCTGCTCAGATCTGTCAGAACTGGGCAGTTCTGGCCATGTAGGAGAGCCCATGTTTCCACCTGGGAATGTCACAGGTGCTTATGGAGATTAGTCACCTTCAAGGTCTGGTAACCTCCAGGAGCTGTCACAATTTTAACTTTGGGGAGAATGGAGCTCATGACATTTCCTGGAGGTGCCCAAAGGCATATATATATACTGCGGTATATCTCAGTGCAAAGATCCCTGAGCTAGCCAATATTGGCCTGAACTAGTATGTCCACACAATGCAAAACAGCTTTATGCAGACTCAGCAGCTCAGGTTTGAAAGCAGTCTGGTTGTGCCGGTGCAATGCAGTGATGCAGGGAAACCAAAACCCATGAATTAACACTAGTGTAGCCACAGAAGCCAAGCCCTGCACACTCAGGTAGAGGTCTTTGCATCATGATAGTGGGAGAAGAATCTGATTTAAGTCCCTTTTAGACCTAGTTCTGAGTTCTTCAGAAACACTGGGATCTGGGCAGCTCCTTCCCTGAGGGGTGACATCATCCTTCCTGTGTTCCAGATGGGCAAGCAAAAGGCAGGGAAAGTGCATCCCATGGGTACAGCCTGATTGTCCAGGTAAGGGAATGTGGCAACGGCTCTGCTTACTGAAGGTCTCTTTTGGGCTAGATTTATGGGTTTGCTTTGAATAAAACAAGGCTAGGAAAAGAAATTCATGCACACCCTTTCCTCATCCCCCTCTGCAAAGAGTTCTCCAGTATAAAAGCACTTTGAAATTCCATAATACAGACATAGGCACTGACATTAAAGCCCAAATTGACAGTGACAAGTAAATGTGGGTGGCTGGTTTGAAGGACCAAGGATCTACTTTTGTTGTATCTTAGCTTCTCAAGGCACTTCATTTTCACAGTAGAGCTTTGAAGGGCTCTAAGATGCAGAGGTCAGAGCTTAGTATAACAGTGAAGCACAAACGCAATATTTGGAAAGTGACAAAATAAAAATAATGGCCTTTTGTGAAAATGATGGCTTGTGATTTCTCAGCATTACATAGGAACTCTATAGCAGAATTTGGGATAAGAAGCAGCTTGTTAGGACAGCGTTTCATTGCCTTAGTCATCAGGGCACTCTGTGTCCCTTCCTGCAATTCCCTTTCTCACCAAGTGCATGCTTTCTCAGGTTTCAGCTTTCTCAGGTTTCAGCAATTAATGAGATAGGGTTACTGAGGTGGTAATATCCTGAAGCAAGTAACATGGATTCATTCTCAGACTAGTCCCTATGTACAGTGAAATGATGTTACAATTTCTCATGCTGAGAAAGCTTACAAAATCATGGAATTAAAGAGTGTATTACTATACTCTTAATAATAAAAGCAGTCTTAATTCTGGTAATTCTTATTTTAAGTGCTTCACTATATGACCTTTATACAAATCTTTATGTATGGATATTTAAAAATGTGCTTTTTAAAATAATTTCCCAGATTAGAAAATCTTAGACTTTGGAAAAACAAACTTTTCATCGTGTGTCATTGCATGACCCCACAGGGAATAGTTTCTTTAGTAGGACTGAAATATTTAGGGCCACAGAATCTTTTGGAGCTGATTGAAAGGTGGTCATCTGACATTCTGTTCCCCTGGGGTCCCATCTCACACAGACAGCTTCTGTACCTATTGCTCTTTCTCATGCCCCCAGAGTCTTCCTCTTTTCCTGTCCTCACTGTTTCATCCTCACTGTTTGACAACTTCCACTACTCCCATCTTTCCATCTCAAGTTTTTGCCCTGCTTCTAACTTCTTCCTATTCTCCAGTTTATCCATCCTACTTCATTCCTCCTATTGCCACGTTATAACTTCTCTGCAACACCCTGAAAATCCTTGGGGTATCCTGCCTTCAGTTGAAGTTCTAACCACTGCAACAGACACCTTTCCCAGCCTTCATCAGCTCTGCCCTAGGTTTGCTGCAGAGAATAACTAGATCAGATGTGTTTGACAGACAGACCACTCAGTAGATAAGGAATTGGCTAGATGGTGACGCTCAAAGAGTTGTGGTCAATGGCTCGATGTCCAAGTGGAGACCAGTGACAAGTAACGTTCCTCACGGGTCGGTATTGGGCCCAGCCGTGTTTAAGATCTTTTTGGCGACATGTATGATGGGATAGAGTGCACCCTCAGCAAGCTGGCTGATGTGGTCACACCAAGCAATGTGATGTGGTCAACACACTCGAGGGAAGGGATGCCATCAAGAGGGACCTTGATAGGCTGGAGAGGTGGGCCTGTGCAAACCTCACAAAGTTCAACAAGGCCAAGTGTAAGGTCCTGCATGTGGGTCGGGGCAACCCCAGGCACAAATATAGGCTGGGTGGAGAATGGATCAAGAGCAGCCCTGAGGAGAAGGACTTGGGTATGCTGGTGGATGAGAAGCTCAACATGAGCCAACAATGCATGCTTGCAACCCAGAAAGCCAACCGCATCCTGGGCTACATCAAGAGAAACATGACAAGCAGGTTGAGGGAGGTGATTCTGCCCCTCTACTCCACCCTGATGAGATCTCACCTGAAGTACTGCATCCAGCTTTGGAGCCCTGTATCCAGCTCTGAAGCCCTCAACATAAGAAGGACACGAACATATTGGAGAAAGTCCAGAGGAGCTCCGCAAAGATGATCAGAGGGCTGGAGCACTTCTATGAAGACAGACTAAGAGAGTTGGGATTACTCAGCCTGGTGAAGAGAAGGCTCTGGGGAGACCTTATAGCAGCCTCCCAGTACTGTGTTGGGCCTACAAGAAAGCTGGAGAGGCACTTTTGACAAGGGCATGTAGGGATAGGACAAGAGGTAATGGCCTTAAAGTGAAAGAGGGTAGATTTAGATAAGACATAAGGAACTGTGAAGGTGATGAGGCACTGAAATAGGTTGCCCAGAGAAATTGTGGATGCGTGTTCAAGGTCAGACTGGATGGGGCTTTGTGGCCCCTGGTCTAGTGAAAGGTGTCCCTGCCCAGTGCAGGAGGGTTGGAACTAGATGATCTTTAAGGTCCCTTCCAACTCAAACCATTCTATGATTCTATGATTCTATGATTCTATGATTCTATGATTCTATGATGAGTACAGCTTAGAAAGGCCCCCAAAAGTCATAGAGCACTTTGACTATGAGAAGTCCTACAGCCCCATCTTCAACTTGATCTTTCAAAGTACAGAGGATTATTGTCATAGAGTTGATATCCTAGATCTTGGGCATTTCTCCTGAAGCCAGAACTCTTAGATCTCCTCACCAGGCAAGCCCCATTTCGTTGGTTGGAGACAGTGCAGGAAGATTCATTTCCCAGCAGAAAGCCAGGAAAACTGACACAGTTTGTCAAAATTGCTATACGAGTACAAGGAAGAAAAAAATCTTACCTTAAACTTAATTGCCTAAAATGCCTTCAGCTTTGTCTTCTGAATTATTTAGTTGCCTTTTACTCTGCCCTGAACACAATATGGTGAACTCTCCCATGGCGAAGCCCCACAGACTACATCCCCACAAAAGGGTGAAGGATGGGCAGAAACCAGACTGCTATGAAACTGTTACAGTGGGAGCATTTCAGTGCAGCTATGGGAGAGCAGATCAGGTCCATTGTCTCAAGTATCATTAACTGACTTTTCTTGAGGACTGATTGTAGTCTGGAGTGAGTATCCATTTCGCTTGTCTCTGACTTTTGTCTCCCCATATCTGTTTCTCTTCTTATTCCAAATGATTCATAGAAGTATCTATTTGGAGAGAAGAGGTTCAGGTAGGAAAGGAAAAAACCCTTAAAAAATCACTTTCTAAACTTCTTGCCCCGATCTTAGCTTTTTCAATAGATTTTTCTCTCTTCTGCTCTATGAAGTAGTAGAGGAAGAGGAAGTTTATTCATATTGGTTATTAGCATGTATTTAACCACTGCTCGCATTCACTGAAAGGATTTCAGGCCCCCTGATTCTGTGATTTGTACAGTTACATTAGCTAGACATGTTACTCTTACAAATTTGTAAGAGAACCACCATGGTTCATACAGGATAAATCCATATATGAGAAAATGGTGGCAGACCTTAGAATGATTTGCTGAACTTTCATTTTTCATTCTGCTAAAAATAATTATAAGGTCATAAGAACTTCCTTTAGGTATTTATTTGTTTATTTATGCTATCAAGTTTTATAATTTGTATCTAATGTTCAAGTACTACATAAAGCAATATAACTATCTTCCTTCTTTTTCTTATAAATAAAAGGGATAAAAAAGCAAAGTTGCTCTTTTTCTCAAATTCTAAGTGTTCCTGGTAATTAATTATTTGCTGGGAGCTTACTCAATTAAAAATAACCAAAAACAAAACCAAAAACAACAACAACAAAAAAATCCAACAGCAGCAACAACTGAACTGTCATGAAAAATTTTGTTTTTCAGGTATCTGAGGCAGCCTACTGGCACTAATCACATGGTATTCCCAGCAATGTGCATTATATCCAAGATAAGATTTCTGCATGCTTAACAATGAGTTGTTTTCCTTCTCTTTTGGAGACCACATAAAGTGGGTCATATGCTCTGTCCTGGTCCTTTGTACTCTTCATCACATGCCTTGGCAAAATAGATTTCAGAATTGCCCAAGTTTGCCTTTTGACATGAAATGCAAGTTGTGCCAGTTATTAGTGCTGTGTGTCCCACCCTCTTCTTCAGTAAAGGCTGCACCAGGAGAAGAAAATGATAGCTGCAATAGAGACTGCAAGCATGGCCTTCTGTTATTCATATCCTCTTTGCCACAGGACCAAATAACAATCCTTCATCACTAGTGAAATTAGGACTACTAGAAAGCAAAGGGCAAATTCAGGAAAGACAAGTCTCCCTCTTCTGCATGGTAAGGAAGTCTCTGTTCCGTAGAAAAGATTCGGTATCTGATTAGAAGTTGTGATCCTTTCAACTTTCCTGCAAATACAGTTGAAAAGTTCAAGCTGAAATGCAAATTTCACTGCTATTTGGGTTTTGTACTGACAAGTTCAAAAAAGATAGGAAAGTCAAACTTAGAATAATTTATCAGAAAGCCTATGTTGTAAGATTAACTTTTTAAAACAAAAATAGTGATCTCAAAAAGCTGGAAGCATTTTTGATGAAAGAGCTTTTTCCTTACGCAGTTTTAACTAGACTTTAAAAATTTCTGCTTAGATTTAATATAATATTGTGCTTAATTTCCTTCTCCATCTATCAGTTTTACAGCCATTTTAAACCTATATTTGGTTTGATCCTTTCTACTTTGGCAATTTAAAAATCAATTTAATAGCACTAATATTAGCAGAATAACTCCTGCCTAGTGGTTCTCCCAGTAAAGGCAGGTTTTGGCTTTATATTCCAGGACTTTTGTAAATGACAAGTTTTTGTGCTATGTGCTTGCTAGAAACTCTAGCATGGATAATACTGAAGGAAAATGACTCCTTTACAGCCTTATATTAGAAAGCAATGGCCTCTGTGAGCGGAATAAAGTAGGAAAATAACTTCCACCTAGTGGCTTTCCAGAAAACTGCCATAATAGTTAATTTTTCCTGTGAAACTAAAATTTCTATTTTTACATAATTTGGAGGTAATCCTGCCACCACAACCCATAACCAATTTTCAGTGAATGCATATGCACTACCTACACATGTAGTATTTAGTATATAGTTCACAGTAATTTTAGCATCATCTTGCTTGTGGATTTATCATAACAGCAACATAATTCTGAAAAACTTTAGACTAAAACTTCTTATGATTTCTAATGGCAAATTGATTTTATTCCAGCTTTTCTATTTCATATTGAAAACATATTTAACCATCAACTATAGTAATATCTCCATACCCACTTCAGGAAAAGCTCGCTGTATTATCGCTGTACTTAAACAACCAGCTCATCAAAGTTGTATACATAACCATCTGGGCAGTGTGGCTTAGTGGAATATAAATGACTCATAAATCTAGTAAGATATGAATCCACTGTTTAATTTAAAAAGGAATTATTCAAGAGTTTAGTATTGTACACCTGAAAGAAGAAAAACTCCTGGAAATGAGATCTCAATACATTATTTCTCATGCCATTGAAACAATAACTATTCTGGATCAGTGGTTTTAATACTAATTTACATGAGCTGAGAATCTGGCCACTAGGTTACTCTGAACATTTTATTTTTTTCTGGAACACAAGTATTAAGAAATAATTTTTAAATTCAGGCAAACAGAGATGAGTTTTTGTACTATGCAATTAGTGTTACACAGCATTCATGTTGAGCATCAAGGATATACGTATTGGTTGAAAAAGGACTCTGATGAATGGCATTGTCTGATAAATAATTTTGATGGGACTCATTAAATTGCTAGCTATGGGCTAAATTCCAAAACATAATCCAAACTTCTGCTTTTGTAACAGTATTTTTTTTTTAATAATCAGTAGAAATATTTAATATAGCAATGGTATTTGTTAAACTCTAAGAAGTAAATAGTCACTCACAATAAGATGCAGTGAAATTCATTTTATAATTTTAAAATGTCTGACATAAGACAACTGCAAAAAGTAAGCAAGCAAAAAAAATTAATAACAATTACAGTGAATTTTGGATTTTTTCCCCTTTCCAGTAACCTGAAGTATGTAGTAATATAAATGAGGGAATTAACCATTTTCCTGCTGCTGTTTTGTCCTTTATATAGCCATGTATCTTTTTGCAAAATTAACAGAAGGTGAAGGTGGCAAATTCTTTGCATACATGTGGGAAATTATGCAAGATGGAGAAGAACAAGACTGGGCTTTTTAACTTAGCAACAATTCTCTAAACTATTAACACGCATATTTAATTAATTTACTCTAGTTCTCCTGTCAAATAAAGGCAGAAATGTTAGTCTCTTCATATGA
Source organism: Chlamydotis macqueenii (assembly GCF_036417535.1). Lineage (NCBI taxonomy): Eukaryota > Metazoa > Chordata > Aves > Otidiformes > Otididae > Chlamydotis > Chlamydotis macqueenii. The sequence goes on from NC_141560.1 coordinate 28,015,466, forward strand.
TCACTGTATGTGCAATCATACTTGTAACACCATCTTAAGCTAGCTGGTCACCCTGTACCTATCTACTGTAAACTCTGATTACATACATAGTACCTGGGATTTTGCCAAAGGGAAAAAGAAGGAGCAGGGTCAGAGCAGTCAAATTCAGTTAACATGTTTCAACTGCCGTTTTAGAATGTTCCATTGTGTTCTGTACTCACAATGCTTATCCGAGACAGAAAAGTTAAGTTTATATTTGGTTCTGTGTTAAATGGGTAAAAACTGAGTTCAGAATCAACCGGCTGTGCACAATTTGATTAACTAGTTCAGTCTGACGCCTGGGAGCCACGAGGATGGAGATATTTTTTGCAGGTGTGTGAGTGGTTAAACTAGTAAATTAAGCTAAATTAACATCATGTTGAATTAGGTGATTACTATATGGCAACTTTCATTAGTGTGGGTCTTATCAATGGAGTTTTTAGTAATTTTTCTTTATATCGTCCCTCATGATATATATAATATTTAAGCCATTATCTGTCAAGCTACGTGCACTATGTGGACTAAGTCAATTCCGTTACATGAAGTATAACAGTACAATGTAACAAGAATGAGGCTTTAGGTTTATGATGGAAAATCCACAAACCAGGCAGCCTTCCTGAACCCTGACCGTGGCCTGTTTGAAGCTCAATGATCTCTAAATGTGGTAGGAATTCTCTTTAGTGTACTTAAAAGGGTGGTGAGATCCTATTTCTCTCTTTCAAATCAGCAAGAAACAGGAGGTTGTCTCAGTGGATCCAAGACTAACGAGAGAGAAGACGCAAGCCTCTAAATCAGTGCCTGACTGCTGTCTCGTTCTTGCCTTCTGAGGCTGTAAGCCTATGGAATAATCTTTTCAAAATCTTCCATTTTTATTCTGATACTATGTAGTGAGGTGTCAGGAACACTTTGAGGATTGCAGGGCACCCATTTCTAGCTGACTTAAGTTTTCATTACACCTCACAAGCAGAATGTCAGTACTTGCTTATTTACTGTAATAGGTATATATTTATTCAGGCTAGCAAATTGCAATTAATCTTGTTTATGGAAGGCAAAACGAAACAATTAAGCAATCAAACATACTGTACAAATTCATCACAAAACATTAGAATAAAAAAAAAATCAAAAGGCATATGACTCCTCGACTTTATTCCCACAATTTAAAATTCTATTTTGGAGTAAGGGAAACCCAAACAGCCAGAGGACATAAAAGTTTTTAGACAAATAATTTTATAATGCTGGGAGATTTTCAACATCATAAGATGGAATTAAATCTCTTTTATTACAAGCAATTCTCAATACAGTGAACTGATAGATTTCATATCACAATTCTAGAGGACTTTGGAGAAAATAAAATCTGCATCTTCCCACATCCTCCCAATTAGGCAAATAAAACACTACGTAATCCGTGAATGCTCTATTCAAGCTGTCAGAAAATGCATCTGGAAACATCTGGCTATAAAGCTGGAAAATGAAGGAAGTTGAATACAAATAATAGCAGCAGTGAGAAAACTACAGATCTGTGACAGAGTCTGACACCCAGATCAGCCCTGCTGCCAAGCACTAATACTTAGGCAAGCCCTACATCTTGACCAGGAAGACAGGCAATGTGTAAAGAGCTAGGGGAAAAATATTTTAAAATATTTCTGTGACCATTATTTGCACAATAGATATGGAAGGAAAATTATTTTTCTTTCCAAGGGAAAAGTGCTGGAACTTAAAAGATATTGTTCCTCTATAAATGAGTATATGTTTGTAAGTTTTTGCATTTTATAAAAATCCAGACATGTCAATCACCTTTCTTTCCTCTCTTTTTTTGACAATAAAATACTAACATTTGTTGAGTTTGGATAAAAAGAAATAATTCTGTTACTAAGTGCCTGAAAAAATGTTTTTTATTTCTTCAAAAGTATCACTGCTACGAAAATCATTGCTTTCCAAAAAGGCTACATTTTTGCAACAAACAACCTGCAAAATAATTTCAATTGAAAAAAAATTGGTATGAGATCTAATGATGCCTATTTATTACTTTTCATATCATGTAAATAAATACTAACATCTCTGCCTAACCAAAGCCTGGACTTCGCTGGTCCAGCTTCTGAATGTTTACTGGTGGATGGGGCATGAAAAGAAGGTGACAGTAGGGGGTGTGGGAGGTGGCAGTGGGGGAGGTGTGTGTATGGATGTGCATGTGTCTGAGGGGGACTGGGGACTGATCCCTGCAAATAGGGGTGAACATAAATGTTTTATGGTATATTTTAGAAAGGGGAGATGTTTTATAATTTATTAACAAAAATATCTAACAACCACTGCAGCACTCCACTATGTTGCACCACCAGCGGCCAGACCGTAGAACGGATTTGTAAATCTACTGCAGAAAGTAGAGAGACAGAGATAGATGGCCTTCAGGAACCATGTAATAGGAAAGCCAGTCGTAATGCGAGTTCTTTTCTTCAAAACTCAGTTCCTCCTGTTGTCACCAGTCAGCTTGAAGTACTTTGTATTTACAGCTTAAAACTCTAAAATGGATTAGTTTATCACAGCATAATATCATGACATGAAGATATGAAGGCTAGAAGATTTATTCGCTTTGATGCAAGCAAGGAAAGCTTTTATTTTTAAATTCCTACCACTCAGTGCAGTGCGTCAAACAATCAGTTTTAATATCTTTAGGGTTAAGTGCACTCTTGTAATTTAGAATTAAATGATTTTTATTAAGCACTTTTACTGAATATCTACAAGCTTTACAACTCTGCTGATTAAGGATCTGATAGTGACTGGTAAAGCAGCCACCTCCATGAATTAGGGAAGCATTAGTGAATGCATTCTGTCTATGGTCTTTAGTGCTTAGGGAGTATTTCAAAATAAGTGCAATTTCTGTAAAATGTAGCCGTAAAACTGCAAGTAAATCAATATATGTGAGACTTAGTGCTTGCATTGCACAGTGACGTCTTTTAACAGGTTAAAGGCATTTTTCCAGAGTGAGGACAGATCAGATAAAATCCCCCTGGGGTGAAACTTCAAGTGCAGAGTTTCTGAAATATTCCCCCATGACGCTGAAACATTTAAATGAAAAGCTAGCTGGGAACATCCAAGGTCTAATGGCCAGCTTGCTACTGACAAGCCAGATCTGAGGGAGGCCTGGCCAAACAGCCTGAGCACGGGTCTGGGACCAAGGAATGCCCACCACATGCTGACAGTAACCTCCTCTGCAGGCTTGCACGAGCTCCTATATTTTCAGAGATGTTGTTCCCTCTGCGCTCTCATTAACTTCAATGGGAGCCAAGAATGCACAGCACCTTTGAAAATCAAGCGGCTAAACTCACAGCTTCAGTTTCCCTATCTATAAAACGAGGCTAAACCTTTCTTATCAGCCTCATAGAGCTGTTGTGAAGATTAATTAGATAATGACTGCAAAGCCCTTTGAACACGAAAAGTGCTAAGAATTGTTGTTACCAAATGATGGCAAAGATTGGGCTATTCTTCATTGCTGTCAAATAATAATAAAGAGATGTGCTAGTCTAAGGAAAGGAGAGGTGGGAAATAAAGGGCAATAATGGCTGCTGTTGTTTGCGCATATGGTACTGAATAATCTTTGCAAGAAGCAGCCAATCTTGTGAAAAGCTATCTACTGTAATGGTGCTAGGGTTATTGACAGGTCTGGCTATAAGTGCAGGTTCCATTAGATACATCAGCCACAATGTATTCGCGGCAAATCTCACTGATGATTGCCCTCCTGCAGAGGGAGAGATAAGACAAACTATGATTGAAGTAAAAATGTAAACAGTTAAAAAAAGAAATAGAAGTCAACCACTGCTCTCCCACAGGGGCAAGGACCAAGGATTGTTGCACCTGCGAAGCAGTAATAACATCAAATGTTAATGTGAGATGTGATTGTAGCACAGATACTGCTTCAAGCTCTTGCTGAAGAATTTATGTTGTTTAGTATTCTTCTATGTATATTAAGTGAAGTGCACTTTCCAAGTCTGGGGCAGTGCAGGGCACAATACTGGCAAACTGAAGGGGTTTCACACGAGTCAAGTTAACTAAGAGGATTCTTTGGCAGTACATGGTGTGGGCTTCTTACAGGTCTCCAGCAAAAGCCTCTGAACTAATACTGACCCTCTTAATCTCAGGGTTGTGTAATGAAGAATACATGCTATAGTTTTCTCTTTTGTATTTTATGTTTATATTAAAGCCATTATTGTAAAAACGTATTATTAATTCACATCAGTGCATGATATGAATTCTTCTCTTTAACTGGAAAAAAAACCTGAGTGACACCTCAGTGATAAAAAAGTACTTCCTATTTACCCAGTGATAGGGAATGTTTAAAGACTGACATTAAATCATTTTCAGACCTGAATGATGGCATAATGTGCACCCCAGAGTTTTAAAGCAAATGACTAAAGAAGCATCATAAGGCTGATTTATGTGTGTGGCTTAACAAATAGTGCGGTTTGTGTGGCTGCCCTTCCAGCTGGCCATTAGTTCTCTTTTTCTTCCCCACCCTTTACTCCCACCCCCAAATAATTTTCACCCATTTGGTTAGTTGCAGTCATGTTTAGCAGAGGTATAGAAGTAGCAAAGATAATTCATTTCTTCCACATTTAATTGGAAAAAAAAAATACTGTCTGGGTAGAAGAGAAAGACTATTCATGCCACAGAGGAGAATCCATTGTCCATTACGCTTAGCAGCAGCCAGCTTATTCAGCGATCACACATGTACTAGCCAGCCTGTCTGTGCTGGATGCACTGTTTCTTCCCCAGCTGGCAGGGCAAAATACAGAGGTAGGGAACATGGAAAGAAGAATACAGAGAGCATGGAGAACATGGAGATTTTGTTGTACTGGACATAGAGGAGATGGTGGGGACAATGGTATTGGAGCTCAAAGACACTGGAAGGAGTGCACAGCAGTGGTGTGGTGAGCTAGGTGATGTGATGGTGGAGAGCTAGAGACATGGAGGTGATGACATGGCAGAACTGTGTTGGGAAAGATTTAAAAGACATAGAGAGAGCTGGGATGACAGCAGTGAGTGGGTGGAAGATTTAAGTTCAAAGAAAATAAGGTTTTATTTGCTCTTGGAACAATCTTTTAAAAATACTGTAATGCTGTCAAAGTTTCAGTAGTCTGGCAAACATCTGACACATTGGCTTTTTTTTTTTTTAACGTCTAAACAACATTTCCAAAGTAAGTAGAAATCTAGTAACCTTATATTAATTCCAGACAAAATACTTGGATATAGAATAGAATAGAACGGGATCTAATCAGTAAGTTTATAAAGACAGTAGCATAAACCATTTCAGTGAATGAGTTTTCATGGAAAATTAGTGATAGAACTGATTACATCTTTTGAGGAAATGAAAAGGTTCTGTTGCTAAAGGAAGTTGCTTAATATAATTGAGCTGAGATATTTTACCTTGTACTCTGACATTCTGGTTAAAAGTGACACAACGTAAAATCTGTGTAGCACATTTTAACTGGTGTGAAAAGGCTGATGCAGCTAAAAAGTAATTGCACAGAGGGCATCATTATATAACGGGGTTCCACATAGATCTATTCTTAGTTCAGTGCTATTCAATATCTTTATCAATGAGATGGAAGAAAATAGAAACTTGTTGTTGGTAAAGGCTGCAGATGCCATATTCATATATAAGAAGTTAGTACGTGACCTGATTTTTAGAGGCTCTAAGCATATTTAGGCAATGAAAAGGGAGGATTTTGGCTTAGAAGCTAAACCACAGATATGTAGCTATTGCAATGCCAAGTTTTTAAGCACCTTTTGGGCTAAACTCATCTCAAAATGGGCTTTATAACAGATGGTAAGGGAGAGGTGCCCAAACTAGCCAGTACAGAATGACTCTGTTCTTCAGTGCTTAGGCACCTATTTCTCATCTGTCAGATCAGAAGAAAACTGGTTCATCTCAAACCCCTCACGCTGAATTATGCACTTAATTGCTGTTTCATACAACCAAGCTGTCTAGCAGTGAGAGTACTCACTGGGCCATATGGTTTACCAGGGCTGAACATCCCCCTTTGGTGTCAGCAGGTTGACAGGCTCACCTCTCATATTCTAGGAAGGTGTCTTCACCTACAAGTTAATTTGGACAGAGGCACTTTCCATCTTTCCTGTTTAAGGTGGGGCACTATATAGAAATGCTAGAAAAAACACCACATATACTCAGACAAGCATTAGATGATGTAATAGCTACTGCCTCTTCTGCTCTCACCAGCTGATGGTGAGAAACAGATGACCACAGTCTAAAAATAAAATTATTCCATGCCATCACACTTGTTTTTGAAGCAAAATCTGATGCAAGAGAAGAAAAATGTAAGTAGATAAGCAGATGCTGGTAGGTTCTCTCTTTCTATGCATGCAAAAAACCCCAAAGTATCAGGATCCTGCTCCTTTGTGGTCTATGTAGGAACTTGACCAGCGTATGCTGTCAGTACTGTTGCTCTTCACATTAGGCTCTGTTTTCCATGGAAACCAACACAGTGCAGAGAGGACAGACAAAGATGGCATGTCTCCACTTGAGAGGTATGCTTCTACTTACACCCTATGCCTGGACTAGAAGATGGAGAAGTGTTCCCAGATCTTGCAGTTTAAACATAGCCTTGGAGAACAGAAGTTCCTCCTTAGTCTTCTCTGCCTCTTGCTATCTTACGTATTCTAGTCTGTCCCCTTTTATTAATTTTCTCTCTTAGGTAATGAATCCCAGACTTTTCTATCTCTCTTCATAAAGCTTTCTCTAGGCCTAGGAGTAAAGCAAAGGCCTGGCATAATCTGCTCCAGACAGTAGATATAAAGGTACTGGAGGGAGAGAGCAAAAAAAAAATCCTAAAGTATTTTTATTAATTCTGATAATTAAGTTGGTGATAAAAGAAAAGGATACCAACCGGTTAGTTTGTTCAAGCTACAGGTACATAGGGATGGAGTCTGTGCAGACCTTCCTGAACAACATATATATTATAGTGACCCTGGGCAGCTCACTCTCCAGATGTACTCCTTTCTTCCTCTCACTGCTGGAAGTACTAACGAGAGTGCCACATGCGGGTGTATTTTCTATAAAGTAGACCATTACCAGCAAAAAGTAAAGGGAAACTATCAATTCACTTAATGTTGAGTGCCCATGAGCATTCACATGCTGCCACTTCTGGGCACTGATGGCTTCATTTGAATATCTGTAGATGCTCGTGACCTGCATTCCAGGTTGTGACTACCTGATGAGCAGCCCAGGAAAGAGCAGGCTGAGCTCCCTCTCCGTGGGGGCTGCTGCTGTGCAGGTCACCATCCCTCTGTGCTCTCAGAGTGAGCCAGCAAGATCTGCAGCTTGTCTTGTCTCAAGATGGCTTACATATAAGTTTTAGGGTATCTGAAGTGATTTCAGCTACTCTTTCCAGGGCCATTTTACAGCCCTGTTGTACTGCAAGAGCAAAAAGACCCTGTCCATGTTCAGAGCATGTTCCTTTACTTATATTTGTCCTTATTTTTTGTAACTTAATGACTAAACTGTCTTAATGTCCTTCTGCAATAACAAAATCTTGCAATAACTGTTTTGTTTAAGTGTGCCTTCTTTGTGTAGGGACTGCTCTTTGCCACGTCTGGGCTGCAGTGCAGGGCGAGATATTCAAACTGGCCTTAGATGACCTAGATGCAGTCTAGCCATTCCAGCACAGCTGTCAGCTTGGATCAATTTTCCCTTCCAAAAAAAATGCTGCCATCAGTAGGAACGCTTTGTGGCTGAGCTATCTTGATCCCCCACTATAGTTGCAGCAGGGATCTAGCCTATTTATATTCTTCAGTAAACAGCAAGGAAAGAGTGCTCCTGAACTGAACTGGGAATCGGTCCGCATCCCATTCCCATTATACCTCTAATGTCTGAGCAAGTTTGGCTGTTCCCTGAAAAGAGTCCTCATCTGGATGACTGGCATGCAAGGATGCACTGTGGCAAACAACTTCAGCCCAGTGACCTGTACAACTCCAACAAAAGCCAGGTCTTTTATTAGAAATGGTGAGGTTTATTTCAATTATACCTAACATGATTTTCTGTCACTTTATGTATTTAAATACTTCTTCAACACAAAATGGAGTTCTCCCCAGCAAAGGTAATTAGTAGCTATCAGTGAGCAGTACGGAAATGTTTTTCTCATTTTGCTCCTACAAAAAAGAGCACACTGTGTATCGCATTAACACTGTCTGATAGCAACAGATGACAGCTATAAAAAATCCAACAAGAAAATTAACAATAATGCTTCAAAAATCATCACTAAGGACCTGATCGTGCTAACTGATGTTTGGGATGAGTCATCCAATTAGTTCTTTGAAATGGGACTGGCTGCTGTTCTTACATTATTGAGATTGCTATGTTGTAGACCTCTGACAGTATCAAGCAGTCAATGAATGCAAATTAATGACCATTGACCCACAGATGCAGAAACAATTGCATCTCCGTTGTCTTGTATCAGCATCCCAGGGAGCGTCCTCACTCACTACCTACACCGCCTAGCCACTAACTGTTCCTCAGGGTGCACTTTGAGCTCTTCAGCTGACAGCAAGTGAGGAACCTCAGAGCACCCATCCTGCAGATATGGACATCTGGATGGTCTACAGAAGCCCAAGTTCACCCTGTCCTACAAAACCATGAGCTTGGCCCAAACTGCACTTCACTATCTACCTCAGATGGCCTATCCCACTATGCAATACAACCCAGCACAAATGTCTAACCTTAATGGTATCAAATGGCTGAGACAGGGACAACACAACTTCTCATCCCAGTAGGAGGCTCATCTGCTTCCAGTTGAAGACACTACACATTTGAAAACAGCTACATCTATGCAGAGATCATTGCCTGTTCTGGTAAGCTAGTGTGGAGGTCAGCCAGGGAAAATGCTGACAGATGCTTCAAGCAAGGCTAAAGATGGGCAGTTTGTGGTTGTGTACAAGAAGAAGGTACAGTGTCACTCACTGAAGAAAGAGGAAAGCATCAAAGACTCTGAACACAGACATATTCTCAGAAGGGCTGCAAATGAAATATTCAACATATTCATCCAGTGCAGGTCTCATTACAAATGGACCCACAGAAACCTCTGTTGTCAAGGGTCACCACACAGCTACCGTGAAGACATGTTGTCCCAGGGACAGAGTGTAGTACCACTGCTAGGCAGGGGTAACTCTCCAGCACTGCATTTCTGCATATGCTGCCACAGGCCAGGAGCCTCTCTGTGCATGAAAAAGGATGGAGGGAAAATGTTGAGTGAGGCCATGAGACCAGGCTCAGGGGAGCGAGATGGGAGAAGACAGGCAACTAAGTAGAAAATCTCTCTTCTAGAGAGATGCTGGAAGCTGGCAGGTGGGGGGCAGGCAGTTGCATGCTTTCTTGTACATTTTCTTTGTGCTCATGTGAAGTGCATGACTGTCACTTTAAATTCTATTTGCTGTCTGTCTTCAAAAAAAGAATTGAGAAGAAATGTGTATAATTATACATAGAATATTAATCTTCTTCCTGGTGATCTACAACTCTAGCATATTCATCACACTGGAACTGTGCTCAAAAGTATTTTCATCTGATTAAAACCGCTGATTCATCGATGCATGTAATCCTTTGCTAATAGTATGTATATAAATGGCTCTTAACAATTTGCATATCATTTTTTTTCTCATTTTTCATTGTTATTTGCTTTTTCTTAAACACTGAATGCAACACTGAACTTTTATGTTTTGATCTAGGTTTTTGGAGAGGTAAGGTGCAGTGATCAGGGCTACACATGGAGGAAGCTAGAAATCCTGACATCTGATTTTAGCTCTGGCCCCAACTCTCCTTTGTAGCTTTGAATAATTCACTCCAATCATGCCTACCTGGGGACCAATTTTACAGTCACCTTCAATCTTGGACATATAAATTTTTAGGAATTGTGAATACTTAAACATGATCACCAGCCATCTACCTCAGTACTGGAAACTCGGCCATGCTTCATTCAGGGTGTGAAGATCCCTCTGACATTACTCACTATGCCATGTCTTTCTACATTTTCTCAGAAATTCAGATAAGAAGATACCTGTATACTCTCCCTAAGAATGTGGCAATTCACTATTCTTTGCTTCTGACTCTTTCTGTACCTCCTTCCTTTCTTTACTATTTGTAAATGGAAGCTCGCCTAGAAGAAGAGATGAGGCTGCCAAATGATTCACAGCAGAGTCCCAAAAGGAAACTTGAGATAAATCTTACCTCTATGCTCATGAAATAGAAATGCAATGCAAACAGCTTTGGTTTACACCAAACAGCCTGTAGATATATGATGCAAACAAGAAATTTTGGCTCATGGGGCTCAAAATGTTTGAGAATAATTTCAAGGTGAACCCTTGAATGTCTGGCATTATACACATACCCTTAGGGCATACAACAGTCTCAACACCACTCTTGTTAAAATCTTCAAAGCTGCCACTTAGTCCTGTAGGCCAGAGATACTACCGGTTAAAATTCTCACTACTTAAACATCGCTTTCCGTACATGTTCACAAATGCTTAGCAGCAGAACACCCACCTCATACCCACTTTTCCTTGTTCATATCGAGGAACTGGGAGCATCCCACCTATGTCTTTTGAGAAGTCTGACATAGCAGCTGTGCTCAGAGCATGTGAAGTGTGTATCTAGGAGACTGATTTTGTGTGAAATTGAGTATTTGCCATTTATTTTATTAAAAATAAAGGCATATACTGACCTGTTTTTTGAACTGTACTCTAGTGATCAGAGCATTTCCCCTAGGTACAGTTCTGTCCTCAGGCTGAGAGAACAAGAAAGGCCAAATCCACAGCTCCCAACAGCTTCACTGTTTGGCTGAAGTATCTTCTTGGGACACGCATTTTTCATTGGTTGTTGGAGCTGTTAAATAGCAGTCCTAAAATCTCCCCAGTCTTGCGAGTGCTTGAGGCAGTATATTTTATGATCATTCTCACAGTCCCCAATCTCCTTTTTCTCTAAAAATGACTTAAGCAGTTCACGCCAGGAAAGGATGCAGAGTTCTTCAGCCCATTTAGGGGGAAGTTTCTAAAGGGTTATTTATGCAGCTGGAATCTGGAAATCAGTCTTGCCTTTGTGTTAGCTTAGGCAGCTTCATGCTCACCTGCTGTAAACATTATTCTGAGTTAATAAACTCCTCCCATGTCTTGATCCTGGATAGTTAAAAACTTGAAATGATCAGTATTATGGTATGCAAGATTCTTTATGAATTTAGCTACTAGGACAAAAGTTTTCATTCTGAATATGCAAATGTCTTCTTCAGTGCCTCTGAAAATTAGATCATGTATCTATCTAGTCAGTGCCTAATTTTACAGTTGATATTCACAAATGTTTGCCCAACCTCTGTATTTTCTGTTTTTTGTTTGTAAAAATGGAACATTAATACTTAATTGCTTCTCAAAACTTTGTGGGAATTAATGCTTCTAAAGCATTTCAAGAATGAAAAGGACCACATAAACTGACAACTACTGTAATTAAGTATGAATTATTTAAAATGAAAAATTTGTATTGCAAATGAAGTGCTGGAGCAATATATTGAACAAACCATTAAAAACCTCACAAAAATTACTAACCAAAACACAAGGCTTAGACATCTTGCAGTACCACCTCTTAGCAAAGTACTGAGCATGAACTGAGCTGTAGTCATTGACCATATATGCACCTGGCCTTATTTTAATGGAAAGCATAAGATAACATGTAACGTATTGTACCTTGCATGTGGTGCAGACAGGAGTATGCACATGGTCAGTCAGTTAACTTTGACCTAACGAGGAACCCTCAACAGTAGTTTCATAGTGACTGCTAGCGACTGACATCTGTCATCTTGTGTCCTCTTTTTGCAGTATCCAAAGTTTTTCTCTTCCAATATTTCAAATGTAGATTCTGTGGGACAGTAACCACTGTTTTATTATATGGACATAGAACAGTTAGGCTTAAACTCCTGTACTGGCATATGATCCAGTACAGGGAAATATCAGTGACAGTACTACTACTATGAAACTTGGCATATTTGGAAAGGAATATAACACTTCAGGGTCTGTGTTAGCAAGCTGTTGGCTTGTAGCTACAGCATGCAGGCCACAACACCTATGAGTGTGCTAGAAGCATTCCTAATATCCATCTTTTTATGCAGTATTGTTGCATGTGTCCTACATCTACTTTTTTTTTTCTGGACATTTTAAATTTTAGTTTTGAAGCACTTTAAATGAAATTATATTTTAAATAACAAGGATATCTGTCTAACTTTCTGCTAGTTTCAAATATGCTGTGAAGACTGTATTTCAGTTTATAAGACAATGTATTAAACAAAGTAATTTAGCTCTTCTCCTATTTGTAAAACAACACATTATTTTAAGGGCATTTACTATAAATAACTATATGCAACCAGGTACAGAATTCAAATATAGTAAGTGCCTCAAATGAGTATTTTCTAGATGAAACATAGACAGTGGATTTGGTTTTGAGAAAGGGAAACTAATTCTTCATCTATAATATGGTGTAATAATATATTGACATTTAATAACATAATTCCACTAATAAATAGTTAGCAATATTCAATATTTCTTTTTAAAAGTAGAGGTGTTATTAATGCAAGTTTTTCAGACATTTTACAAAGTCATTCTATTCAGAAAAAAAAGACCTGATAGCTGGAAAATGACCAACATAATGTCATTATTGAAGACAGACTCTGTGAACACTTCAGGAAATTATAGACCATTTAGTTTAGATGCCTTTTGAGAGGAGGGAGTCCTAAAAAGCATTTTTGGATATTAAATGGGTACCATTTGAAAAGCACAGCTTGATGAAGGATAGCCAATATTGCCTCAGGAATGAAAGGTCATGCTTCACTACTTTCTGAATTTCTTTCAGGTTACACATAATCAAGGGAACAAATAGATAGCATGCATTTGATTTTCATTTTCAGAGAGGATCCAGGAAAGTTTTAAATCAAGGACTAAAATAGTGTACTGTGATGTTGCTAAGGGAATAAAGTAAATCATTTTTCTAAGAGGAAAACTTTATTATTATGAAACAAATAGGAGTAGAGCAACATGGGTATTAATGATAGAGCTTTGTACTTTCATTTTATATATATTTAGTGACAACAGTAATAACAAGATCAGGATATCCAAAACCATGTCATTTAAGTTCCAAAGAGTACTTAAGCATATATATAAATCTAAGCAGATGCTGAAACAGTATTGTTACTTAAATGATTTATAGAGAATGGCATGCTCATGCCCTTCCAATATTGAGATTTCACTTATGAGTTTCTGATCCATACAACTTCATGATCCCACCCTCTGCAATTTGTTGTGCTTTGGCTCAGAAAATTTCTTGTGCTTTAAAATATGAAAATGTGGTATGATCAAGATTTTTCAGAAACAAAAGAAAATTTTGAGTGTCTCAAAACTCTCAAAATTCTTAACTAAGATAAACTGTAATTAAAGTATCTAAGATTAATTGTGTAGTATAATCAATAAAAATATATTTTTATGATGTGGAATTATCAAATTTACATAGAGAGAGTACTATATAGTCTGTTCAGTACAGTTCATTATTGTATCAATTTACATTAAACATATCACTACCACAAGACCCAAGTACATAATTACATAATACATAATATAAACCAGAACAGATTCAGTTAAAAAATTATTTGTTTTTTTCTCCAATTCTTTTCTGTTTCTTCTCCAATATCACTAGCAGTTTGAGATTTCAACTTGAACATCAAGCTTCATGCTGAAAATTGCTATTACAGAAAAAATCCTTCAAACTAATTTATAGCTGACTGCAATTCTAGAAATATTATGACAAAACAGTGAACTAGTTTGCACAGCAGCATTTTGCTTTCCATTTCTTTCAAGACCTATGCAGATATCTGTTTGAGACACAAATGCTATAGTTAATAGATTATAAACGTGTTAACATCACATTACCTTTTTTTTTACCTCTTACTTTTTTTGAATGTCTGATAAGGGAAATCCTCACCAGGAAAAACACAGGGGAGATTGACAAGATTAAAAGAATGACAATATGTAGGAAGATTTTTAACAATTACCCTTGATATAGCCTTAATCTGGGAATTCAAACATTCTCCAAATAATTTGCTAAACACAGTGCTCCAAAAATGAAGCACAAGCAGAATACAAGATAGACCTCTCTCACAAAGAAGAGATCTTGAACATCCAAAATTGTTCATTCGGGTTCTGAATAAAGAAGCCAAGACAAAACTCATCAATAAATTAAAGTGAGCTACATCATCTCATTGCAATTTCAGATACACACAGTTTGTACAGAGAGATAATATCTTCTATAAGACAAGCCAGTGGAGGAGGGAAAGGGGGACAACCTTTCAGGCAGTCTCTGATCACAGCTTTGCAGGGGTAACAGTTTGGTGAGGAGACTGCTCCAAAAAGCTTCCCTCTCTTTTACAACTAGACCACCTGATCTGATCTACCTCTTTCTCCATGCCCTGTAGCTCTGCCTATTCTTAGATCACCACTGCTACAACAGCACCACTATTTCCAGCCAAAGGCAGGGTAGACTAACAGAAGATGGTTAAATAGAGGAAAGTGAAGCTAAAAGTTATATGCAGGATAAATCATATAACTACTCACTTTTCTAAGCCCTGCTTATTTATGTCCCCATTTTAAATATGTCCTGAGATTATGAAGTTAAAGGAAATGTATTCTGTGAGTACTAGTACAACACAGTGCTCACAAGATTGTAATGAGCCTGATGCAATACTACATTTTATAGAATACTGCAAGCCTACTCTAAGCCAATAGAAATATGCAACAAAAAGTGATTTATTAGATAAATGATGCAAGGTGGACAGTGTACCAGTATATTTTGTGGGTGGAAGGAGGCCGCAAAGTTTTGCAGGCTTCTGATGTGGTGGAGGAGCCACTCTTTTAGCAGATGGACCAACTACAGGAGTCAGAGGAGGTTTTGCACTTACAGGACAGAGTGGAAGAGGAAACAAATGAGCACTTCCACAGTACAAAAAATCGAGATGTTGAGAAAAGACTTAATCAAGACATTGAAGAGAATAAAGAGAAGAGATTATGGAATTGGCAAGGCACCACTGCTAGAAGCCCAGCTGAAAAAAAAAAGGGGCGGGGGGTGGGGAGGGAATCGTAATAGGTCAATTATGAGCCTAAAATCAATCTGATTGGTATTACTGAGACCTGAAAGGAAACTCACATGACTGGGATGTTAAAATCAACGGTTATCACTTATTTAAAGACTGGAGGAGAAGCGGTACTCTGGCATAAGGCTGGAACTGGCTGACCTCTGCTTCCCCTACAAGACCTCTCATATTTCCAATATCAAAATGTCAGTGGATTGCCTAGAAATCCTAGGTGATGATGTCTTTATTCAGAATGTTGCCTCTACCATGTAAGTTTCCATCTTGGACTTCACGGTGAGGAGGTAAAGGGGAATTATTTGCAGAATGAAGCATTAGTGGTTGCCTGGGCGCAAGGGATTGTGAGGAAATTTGATGGCTGAACAGAATAAAATCCAATCTGGAAACAAATCAATCAGATCAAATGTGAGTAGAACATGAATGAAAAAATGTGACTAGTAATTGCAAGCTGCTTAAGAACATTTTAATAGATATCTCCCAAAACATTAGCATAACAAGGGAAGAAGGGCAGACTAATTATGAAACAAACCTAGCCTATAGCCAAGTGAAAGCAGCTGTAAAAATAATTGGTAAGTGAATTCACTCTTCATATAAAACAAATGGAGGAACAAGAAAGTTAAGGGTAATGGATACAGATCAGAGAAATTAGAGCAAACTAACAAGAATTAAAACTACACAGAGTTAAATTTTAAAAATACATTTGAAAATAGTAGGAACAAAAGAAATCCAAAGACAGATATTGGGACTTTATCAGATTGAAATATTAAAAGTAGTTATAATTGCACAGAAGCTCTATATCAATATTTAGATTCTATATTTGGAAAATAAAGATGATATATTCATACTATCATCTAGCGGTGATATTAATACCAAGAGTAACTATGAAAATTTTGTCTTAGGCATCTTCACTCAAAAGTCCTGCCTCCCAAACAAGGGGCATAACTACAAGGGCCCAGTATGACCAGAGCTCATCATAAGGCCTTGGCTTTGCTGTGTGGGAGACCTCTTCCATCTCTTGTTAAAGCAACGAGGAATATAAATGTCATAGGCTCAGGTAGAGACAAAGCATGACCAAGTCTGACTTCAGCTAACCTAACTAGAGGACCCAGATGGGAGGATGAGTTTGGGTTTCTTGACCCTGCTTCCCCATACGTGCGTTCACATTTACATCTCCGACCCATGCTCCTTGCACACCAGTATGCACACTGACCCTGCTTCTCCAGAAGGGGAGGACATTTCTGCTCAGAACTGCCCTACAACTGCAAGTATAGTGCTGCGGCTGGGCCATCCTGAAGGTATCTCAGGCAGAAGCGCCTGAGGAGAAACCAGATACCAAGTCAACTGCATTGTTTGGTGATGGGGTTCAAGCAAAACCCACATGGTTTTATATGGCCTGGTTTCGTCATAGGAGTAAGGAAGCTGACAGGAATTCTCTCAATGGGAGGCCCTGAATCAGAAATTCGTGATGTTGTTAATAACTTAGAGGATATGGCAGAAATTCAGAGGAGATTTCTCCCTGCAACACTGTGCTCAAGCTCAACCTGTTGTACTAACAGCTCTTTGGGCTCTCAATTTCAGGTCTTTTCTAAGAAGGGTGCCTTGAATTCAGATCAGGCACTTACATCAAGCTACTGACATAATCGACATTTGTAACTACCTGCTTCAAAATCACAGCCACGTATTTTCTCCCTCAAGAATGTCATTCTCAGGAGCTGCGTATCTAGCTCAGCAGGGACTCAATGACACACCGCCCACATCTGGCCCATTACAGTGTTGCATCGGATAGACTTCTGAAAAACCACAATCATGCTGGTAACACCAGCTATCCAAATCAATATTTTAAAAAATTGACTTGCTGGATCTTTCTAGAGGTCTGCTTCTTTGTGGGGGGGTCCTTATCATCTCTGTCTGCTCTTTAGCAGCAGAGTGCTGGGTTCCAATGTGGGACCATGAGCTGTGCTCATCATCTTGCAATTCCATGGATTCACATGCCTGTCAGTCGTTCTACTGTCCAAATCCATATCCAGGATACTAATACTGTGTAACATGTCCCACAAGGTAAAATAATACCAAGATTCCCTTGACATTCTGCTGTACCTATATCTCTTTAACCCTTTTCCAGCCTCTAATCTTCATTTCCTTGAAGGTGAGGCTTCCACTGATGTCTTGCTATAAATAATGAAGTTCTTTTTGGAAAAGATTGTGGCATCAACTGTTTTCCTTTCCTGACAACTTTTTTATCCCCTCTTAATTAATTTAAAGCCAATACATGAGCTTTAGGAGCAATCCTAACTACAGCTATAGCCTATGTACAATGCAGACTGTAACTCAAATGATACAGTTCTGCTCCCTGAGCAGACCAGATGGAAGTATAAACATACTGAACATTTCTGAGAATATTAGGTTCAGCCTGGCTTGATGCATATATGCCAATGGTGATGATAAGGTGATAAGAGGGCTGGAGCACCTCTCCTATCAGGACAGGCTAAAAAAGTTGGGGCTGTTCAGCCTGGAGAAGAGAAGGCTCTGGGGAGACCTTATTGTGGTCTTCCAGTACCTCAAGGGGGCCTACAAGAAAGATGGGGAGAGGCTGTTCAGTAGGGCCTGTTGTGATAGGATGAGGGGTCACGGTTTTAAAATAGAGGGAGGGAAATTGAGATTAGATATTAGGAAATTTTTTTTTACACTGAGAGTGGTAGAACACTGGCACAGGTTGCCCAGAGAGGTGGTGGATGCCCCATCCCTGGAAACGTTCAAGGCCAGGTTGGATGAGACTCTGAGCAACCTGATCCAGTTGGAGATGTCCCTGCTCCTTGCAGGGGGGTTGGACTGGATGACCTTTGAAGGTCCCTTCCAACCCTAACCATTCTATGATTCTATGATTCTATGGTAACTGAGGCCTCATGTGATCTGCACGCACAAGTACAAGAGTATTCAGTAAAGGGAAAGGGTGTGTACATTCACTTTTTTCCCTTGACACTGGCTCAACCTTCTTTAGAGGCAGTTTGTTTCATTTTAAAGTGAAATAAAAAAATCTCATGTCTATTACATTAAAATTGTCTTTAAGGTAAGGTAGTTTGTGTCTTAGCTACTTAGCATTCATCAGATGGGTGCGCCTGGCAAACTAGAGCTGACTAGCTCAGGCACTGTGAATTCAAATGCTTTCTGCACAGTAAGTTCTGCCTGTAGAGAAGCCTAGAAAGAAAGTTAAAGAGTGATTTGTTCAAATTCTATAAGGTTTTTACTAAAGAAAGATGGCGTTTGATCAATGTGTTCAGTCTGGGCAAATCAATGTTTAACAAGACTCAACAGCTGAAATTAAAGGCTACGTAACTTTAGACTAAAGGTCCCATTTTTTTCACTATTATGATAATCATTGAAACATCATACTCAGAGTTTTGGTAGATTTTTTTATCTCTGGAAATGACAGAATCAAGAATAACTTGTTTTATCAACCATACACTCTAATTCCAGAAGGAATTAATTCCAGGAAATTCTTAGCTCTATGTTACGTGGGAGGTCCAGCTAGAGAATTGCAATGGTTTCTACTGGCTTTATACTATACAAACAACCTAAGAACCTGTGACTGAATAGTTGTTGCTACACCACTCCTGTTTGGGGAAAAAGCATTATGATCACAACGCTCTTTCAGTGGCAAAGCTGATTTTAACTACAGGCTAAAGTATCGGACCCTAGTATCAGACTTCTAATTTGGCAGTATCACCCCTTCTGGCTCTTTGCATTTAATGATTTCACGTTTCTTTCTAGTTTTACTAAATAACTGTTACTGAATAAAATAACAAAGAATTATCAATACTTTAGTAAATTCACTCATGTATTTACGATAGAACACACTGATCTGCCATGTATAAATTGACCATTAAAGTCTAGTAATTCAGTGATTAATGCATGACCCACATGTATATCTCTGTCCAGGAAATCCAACTTTAAAATAAGCATTCAATAATATATCTTCTTGCCCAGTATTACAGTATATATTAGCCTATATACATGAAGAAGATTGGCTGTCACCTAAGACATAAATGAGGCGTCCTAGGTGTGCTATGATCACAAAGAAATGAGATTTAAAGCAAAGTTTCAGTAGTTAAAAACTGGTAAATAAGGCTATTACAGCATTTTCTCATTATAGTATAAGAAAGAGAGCTCAAGCACTTCACTGTGTGTAATTTAAATATCTGGCTCCTTCCACTTTTTATACCAAGACCGTTACAATTTCACCTTGGAGACAGCTTTAGGATAGGGCTTATGCATGAAATCAGCTTTTCTACTTTTCAAAAGCACAAATGTGTCAGGATCTGTCACCCTTTTATCTTTGTGAAGAATGCTAGGCTAACTGAATCTGATTCCTGGGCAAATGTAAAAACTGATGAGGATGCAAGGGATCCCAACCTTTGTAAACACTGGCATAATCTGCAGAGGGACAAAGAGAGTGAGAAAGAGAATGTGAGACATTGGTGAAAGAATTCACAGTGCTTAGGAGCCCCAATTATGGGCCAAGATCCCATTTGCATTGTTTAATAACAAAAGATGGTTCTTGCCCCAAAGCACTTACAATAAATGTGGATTTGAAATTCATTTTCAAGGAATGCTAGGGTACTTGTGTGTGCACTGTGATTAATATATAGGCAACACACTTCTGGAAATGACATGTATTAGTGGAATAAAGCCAGTCTGAGCCTGTGTATTGTTAAACTCTGTTCACAAGATAAAAATTATTGTGTGATATGGGGCAAAGACATAATTTCTTCATTAATGAATTCCAATTTTCAAATGCCTTTCCACACTAGCTATAGAATTTATGCACCTGACAGTATCTGAATGAGAAAAATAAAAGACTTTGCATTCTGTCACTGAATGGCCTTGATAACCATAATAGAAATTAGAAAATATGTTATATATTTGTTATGGCAAATGTATTCTCCAAAGTATTTCAGTAATTATTTTTAAGATCATAGTAATTTAACAATTCCTCACTTCTTCAGGTACTCTGGCCTCAGATAATTGCTTGAACCTTCACATACACATTACCTGCAAAATCTTTGTATATGTTTTTAATACTCCAAACTCTTTACTTTCCTTGAAATACGTTTAAAGATTGGGTGGTTTAATGAAAGGCTAGACGAAGATATTTCTTGGTCTTTCATGCCACAGCTGAAGTAAACTGAAACTATGTCCATAGACATAAAGTGTTTATTTTACTCTTCATTTTTATGAAAATCTTTTTATTTTCTTCTTTAATGAAAGAAAAGAAGTGAGCTCCCAAAGAAGAGAAGACATCTTTCACATGGAGCACTAAGCACCATTGTTTCACTCTCAGAGGCTTGGATCTAGGATTAAAGTTGTCCACCACTAGACTCCATAGTTCAGTTCTTCACAGGCCTGGTAACGGATGAACTCATCCCTATATTTCACTACAAAATCATTACATATAGTGTACACCACTGCTGGCACCCTTGGGACCTTGCCACTGTTTTATGTATAAACCACCTTCCTGACAGCTACGATGATGGGTGGAACTCTCCGGGAAATTTCAGTTCTTTCCCATCTGTTTTTTTCTCCTCCCACTTCCCAGTACTTACCCCCTTCTGTAAGCTCATCTTGTGAAGCTACTCAAGGGAACAACATTCCTCCCCAAATCTTCCCAGTTTGTTTGGAGCTACAGCATTGTAATCAGCTCTAAGGTTTCATGCAGACAATGAAATAATATTGCCTATCAAAGTATGGAGAAGCACAAAGCCTTCTCAAACATAAGACTTTGGTTCCATTTCTGGTCCCTTAGTGTCTCAGTCACAGTAGGCACCATGCCCAGAACTCCCTCTCCGACTCCCTTTCCTACCTTCCTTTGTTCCCTAAGCTATTTGAAGTTCTCAGACCTATAGTGCAAACCTTCTATTCTTTCCCAAACCGCTTCTTACATAAGACATCATCTGGTTTCATTCTTCCTCAGATTTCTTTCCTCCCCTCAGTCAAGGTTCCCAGTCTCCCACCTCTTGCCTCTGTTTGCACATGGGGACCAGGAGCGTTAGGCTGGAAGAGCTTATATCTGCATTCTCTACTAGCATAGATACAGAAAAGGGTATGTCACCGTGGCACTGTCAGAGGACAGTGCACATATTGCATCACACCACTTTTCTCCCCATGACACCTGATTTGTGAACCTCAACTATCAGAGAGGAGCTGTTGGATGTATCTGAGCCCTACCAAGAGGAAGGCAATTCCACAGAGCTCAGAATGACATCATCCTGCCCTCCCAAACTACAAGAACCAGTTCTTCTCTCCTAGCTATCATAGGACTACATGACTTCCTCCTTGGCTCTAAAGATTCATCTTCCTCTCTCTACTGGAGTCTGTCAGCAAACCTGAGCACATCTCCTGCAACCTTTCTTTGAGTATAGGTGATTATTTATATACTGTTTATATTTATAGGTGATATATTTATATAGGCCCTACACTTCCCAGTGTTTTACATCAAGTCCATCCTTTGCATCCACAGTAGCAAACACAGGAAGTATTTCCGTCTTCTGAGCACTCAGAATGAATTCAGAGCAAGACTTCCTCTGACTTCTGCTTGCCAAAGTACTGTGCATTTGCATATAGTCTAAAATTTGCCAGTGGTACTTCCAAAGGTTATGCAAGGCCATGATTCAGAGAAATGGTGCTGAACATATATGTCAGAAAGTGAGCTGTGCTCAGCTGCATACACTGACTCAGCTGTTACGCAGACACCTGGCAGATACAGACCTTCAGCTGCCATCTGTGCTGCCCGTATTGTGCAATCACATCCCTGTAATCTCAGAGTAAAAATGGAGGGGAAGAAGTAGCAATAGCTGTGGAGAACGGAGAGTGCAGTAAGTTTCATATTGCCTCTAATATCAAGAAGTGTAGGTCATGGAGTAGTTGATTTTGCTTGCCACCAAAGCAATTTTCACAGTAGGTGATACACAAAATTATCCTAGACTCATTCAGTTTTTTAGAATAATCGAGGAGAATTACACACACATAAAACTCATGTTATATATAGGGCAGTAACAGTCATTACCATAGGAACTGTCTGTCACATGCTTGCTTCCAAAGAATACTTCAGAGACACCACAAGGAGAAGCCATTAGTTTTCTGTAATCTGCAGAGGGTAATAAATTCTGAGTGACACACTATTGGTAGTTACTTTTTACAACAGCATCTCTACTTGCTGATAACTACCCCTTACCTTCTCCTCCTGGAATGAAAAGAAAAACTAGGATGTCCACCAGCAGGAAGAGGTTTTATTATTTAATACCCAGCTCTGTATCACACACACAAAAGCACATCCCAGAAATTTAAGACAGGTGAAAGCAATAGTGCAAAAGCAACGTAGTACAATGGTGGTCTCCTCATGCCTTTTGGGCTAAAAGGGAGATAACCAAAGGATGACTAGCTTGACAGCCTTTGCAGTTAACTCTACCTCTTGTTTACCTTCCCAATGTTTCACAGAAATCCTCACAGCTTTCCAAGTTAAGCTGGGCTGCTCTCAATATTAAAAGATTTCAGAAAGGGGCTATAAGGAATAAATGCGGTAAATCAGTAAATTCGTTTGTACAATGGCCATCATGCCTTCAGCTTCTATAATTGGGCTTTTGTTCTCAAGCCTTTTCATATGTCTCTTCCTTAGAGGTCACCTCGTATGTGAGAGCTAAGCAGTTCTCTCATAGACAGTCCTCTACTCCCCAGATGCCAGGCACAGCTTAGCTAAGGAATTATTTCTCCTTCATTTTCTTCTCTGTACCTCTGTATATGGATTCTGTATCTGGTTTCGGCCAAGTTTAGGCTATATGGATTATACATGTTGATTATTGTATTTAGAAACTTTTTTGAACAATATGTGCATGTTAGTTCAGAAATACATGTATTCTTAATACAAATATATTAATCTAATTTACTTTCACTAGTTTTTCACAAATTACTTATTGCACCTAGTCTTCAAGCCAAAACCAGGCTCTTCCTACATGCTAGTATATTCAGCATGTAATGCGGTAAGATTATAATTTAAACTATTCTGTAGTTCTACAAAATATTAAATTATATTTCATAACCTGTGATTTTTTTTTCTTACAGAGTTGCTAAGGTAACATGCTGGAACTTGTGGTTCAGTTTCGTTCAGCTGACTGTTTATTACACTTTAAAAAGAAAATATTTATTATATGAAGTTGTCTTTATTATTTCTATAACCTCTGCAGTTCTCCATGGGCTTTTCTGCCAGAGACAAAGGCAGCCTGGTGTTTGGGAGTACCTTTTCTCAGGACAGACAATGTGGGGGAGAGATATATAGCACTAGATAGTGGATCATTAAGTGGCTTGTTGCTCTTACAGAAGACTCAGATGTGGGGGAATTTTCATCATCTGTCAAATTTTTCTTTGTTCTGCTAGTACATGGTAGATGCTTGTTCCTCCTCCATGAGTAGCCTAACATTTGGCATTGTTCTTTGTTGAAGCCCTTCTCCTCATCTGTGCTCCCCTTCAGGAGAAGCAGCAAGCCTCCCATGACCTGACCCTCCTGTTCTGTACTGAGGCCCCTCCTATCTTACTGCTGCTCAGGGTACATGGCAAGCTTCAGGAGTGCTTCTATTGCACATTAGGCCAAGCACAATCATCTGGGCAGGCGTTGGTGCCTGTGCTTTTCACCCTGCCCATTGTGCCTGCAATTCCACTTCTATGTCGTCACAATTCCTTGTCCTTGTATTCAAGGGCTTCTGTGCAAACTACCCACTTCAGTATTTATTGTAATGATTCATCAATATTTTAAAATACATTCCTCTTGGAATCACAGAATCTCATGTTTTAATTAAAAAGTCAGGTGACCATCAAAGACCTAGATTGTAGTTAGATCAGACACAGGCTGTTCTGAAGACACAATCTTTAGGGAATCTCAGTTTCAAGGCTTAGGAAAGACCTTTCTCACCCATCACTTCAGTAACTCAAACTTGTTTCTTCCATTGAATTGGGAAAATGGTATGAAAGCATGAAGTGCTTATTAAGTTTAATGTTTTCATTCACCTAGTTTACTGCCTTCCCATCTGCCCTTTAGTTGCAGAGGTCTTAAAATAAGATAGAAGATGAAGGAAATGCCGTTATCCTGCTGTTGTCTATTTAGCTTTCATTAAGTAAGTTGGTGCACAGCTCACACTCATTCTCAAAACCAGCCCATCATCTAAAAGTATTTACATAAGACTCTTTGCATTATATACCAACCTCTGCAACACTAGTATTAACTACTGACATCTGCCAAGGCTGACTAGTAAGTGCTTTACAGTATCAATTCATCCTAAGCAAAAAGCATGTTTGAGTGCTGCAGCACTCGTTAACGCCAACAAGAAGTATCAGAGCTCATATGACACCTAGCAGAAATTAGTACCCACATTCAAAGAAAAGCTTTTGTTATTTTTCAGAGTATTATGTGGACTTTATTGAGATGACTGCATCTGACACCTGCTGTAATGTAAAATGCAGCTATAATTAGCCAACTGATGCTCTCCGCAGTTTAGGTCGAATCCCTTCTGTGGGAATTATGCTTTAAAATATTCAGAACTCCAAGTGGCTCTCATTACATTTAATTTTTACTTAGAATTAGGTGGTCTAGAAAAAAAATTTAGGATTGTAATAGCCCCCCGCTGAATGCCACACAGCAACGTGAAAACCCATAGATTTTTTTCCAAATAAAAAAATGAGAACAGCAGACTACACTACAGCCTTCAATTGAAGTCTGGCTTTGCTTAATTGTACTTTTTGCACTCATCAGTCTCTCCTCTTCAGAGCAAGCTACAAAAATTGCCTGAATAGCCAAAGAAAAGTTTCCCACAGTCACTGGCCACAGAAAAACACCATTGTCCTTCCTCACAGTTTGATGGACAACATTCCTATAAATGGGTAGCCAGTCTGTCAATGGTACCCTTGCTGAAAAGGCAAAAGAAGAGAACAGATTCTGCCAATATCTGACAAAGCATGTTAACACATAATCAGGCATTCACTAGTCAGGCAGCTGCCCCTGGGACCTTCATAACACAGGTGCCTTTAAGCCATTTCCTATTCACAGATAAAGGAAACAAGCAGGAGATACCTGGGAAAGGAGCAGTCTATTGTGGCCTGTCAAACGTCCATCTTCTAGGCTGCCTGCATAAGAACAGAAAGAACATAAAGGAAACTTCAGCCTGAACTGCCAAATTATAAACCAGCAAAATACCCTCCAACTCCATAACTTTAATCTTCGTTTAAATAATAATTTTAGAAGAGTGGCAAAGGAGCACCATGCCTTATAAAAGGTACCGTGTTCATTCTTTTTCCTGCATCAAACCGAGTAAAAAGATCTGTCACCTCCCCCCAGCCAACAACTAGAACAAAGCCAGCAGTGGTGGTCCCAGAACTATCAACTTCACCCACTGCATCTTTGGTACGGTTTTTTCCATGTCTGGCCTGCTCACTTCTTCACCCAGCTGAGATGAAATTCATCCTTTAACTGAGGAAACTGGAATTTTCTGATGGACCAGTCTAGTACGACTAAAAGTTGATTAAGGTACAGGACAAAGACTCTTTCCCTCTTTTTTACCAACCTTATCTTAGAGAGCCTAACAAACTGACATTTCGTAGTCAATGCTACCTTTAGGCCACTAAGTAGAGCAATCATTTTAGCAATGAATAAATCGTGATAAGGCAACAGTTAGCTTTATGCACAAGAAAACACTTCTCTTTTGTACTGGTGCACAAACATGCCTATTTCATACACTCAGCATATTAAATGCCAAAATCTATAGCCCCAAGCAGGAAATCAGTTTACATTTAAGTAATCTAATTGATTTTTCATGGTGATTTTAGTAGCACTGCCTACATGTTTAATGTTAAACATATGAAAAAAACTTTATAAAATTCTATGGAAGTTCCTGATGGAAGCAATATCGAGAACAAGGTTTCAGGAGATGTATCACAAGCACTGGAATGGCCCTGCTGTTGTTGGGAAGCTCCTGGAGGTGGTGTGCTGTTTCTGAGAACATAAACTGCTGCAGTGCAGCGCAAAGCGCTTGCAGCAGAAGCCAGAATAGATCATGGTAAGAACAAGTAAGTATGGAAACCTCTTCTGTGCGCTTCTTATGAAACAGTCCTGATGTCTTGCCTTCTCCTCAAGCAAAAACACTCCGAAGAGTACCGTTGCGATTTCTCACAATTATAATTCTCTAGCCAAATCTACTCTTTAATATAGGTGCTATATGTATATATATGTGTGTGAATTTAAAACAGGAAAGCTTCTGAGCTTCCACAATAAAGTTATTCAAATGGAATTCATAGCCAAAATGAAATTAAGCTGAAGCCAAGAATCGAAAAAATATTTAGGTAAAATGCAGTATCATAAAATGTAAATGAAAAAATATCTATGATCTCCGTTGTAATTTTTCCTGGTCAGTTTTGAGAGTTCCATGTCCTACGAGGTTTCTTAGCACTGCCCATACCTGTGCAGCTGAGCTGGAGTTACACTTCTCAATATTTAAAAAGGACTGCTTGTTCTCTGTTGAATCAGCCTCAGGTCATTATCAAACTTACAACCTAGGCCCAGTCTTGCAAAGGCTTTTACACACAGGCTTAGCTTTATGCACATGAATAGTCCTTTAGAATTCATTAGAATGATTTGTGCACAAAGTAAGCAGGTGCATGACTAGCTTCACTGAAGGATTGGGACCCAAAATGTCAAAGACTCCATATTCCCTATTGACAAATGCCTCTTCTGCATTAGAAAAATACTGACAGTGTAAAGATGAGTGTGATCTTTTGTTTTGTCCACTTACTATAACACAATGGGGATCATTCAAATAACTTCATAGTAACTTTATATCGAAAAAGGGTATTATGTATTTACTTGCACAGATGTAGAAACTGAAGAATACTGCAGGTGATATGAGTGATATATCCAGAGGAGCTTAAAGGATTTAGGTGCCTCTCTTACATTGTAATATGGATATATTAATCCCTTAATGCTATTTTGAGAGGCTCAACACAATGTAGATCTCTAATTTCAACTATCAGTCCATGAATCTCACATCTAAAGCAGACCTGGATCTGTTCTCTGAAGTCAACGGAGAAGCCTGGTAGGACACGGAATGATTGATCAGACCAATAATGACAGATGTGGTCTATTAGATGATACCTGTCCAGCTACTGGGCATAAACGTATAAGCTAAACTGCTAAAGCAGGAGCTGAATTTAAATTTCAGCAACATAACAGTTCCACAGAAAAGGAGGCTAGAAAGTCTGTATGTTTAGAAAAGGACTTGGCTCCCAGCTAAGCTGTGTGTACATAGCGCAGCTGAAGAACTCTGCTTTAAGTATTCCTAAGCATCCATCACTATTATTTCTTTTAAAATAATAGTCAAAGTATACTAATAAAGATGCAAGCTGTAGCTTTTAAAATCAAGCACTCAGCAATCAAGGAATCCCAAAAGTTAAAGTTTCTCTGAAGTAAATGTGCTATATTCCTGTTTCCCTGTTAAATATAGATTTTCAAGTATCCTATTAAACCCGAGTTACTGATATAATATGTGCAACGTGTACACATTAATGCAGTGGAAAATTATTAATTTTTAGACTATCTTCAGGTATGAGTGCTTAATTTCACAATGCTTGTGTCAATTTACCGACAATTTACAGACAAGGGAACCACTGTGAGCACACCTACTCCACACCTTCTATATTTTCATGTGATAGTCTCAAAAGGAAATACAGAAAGGAGGTTTATAATCAAACCCTTCAAAGTAACTATAGAAGTCTAAAATTTGTGAACAGAAAATAATTATAATAATAGTTCACTGACTTCTAAAAAGAGCTGTTGAGCTGGGCCTTGCAGAGGTCAGTTCTTGATCCCAAATTAAATAACTGAACCCAAGAATATTGTGCAGAGGATGCTAATCTTATTTGCAGACAGCAGCAAGAAAGAGGGAGCAGGCAGGTAGATAAAACTTAAATACAGTGTAAAATTTCTAAACAAAGACATGAAAAATGATGACCAAAGTAAAGCAAAGCATGGAGCAATATTAGAATAGCTCAAGAATAAAAAAAATCAGACAGGAAGGGCCATGGGTCTATGCGCATTTTATTAGGAATTATAAAATTACTGCAAGTCATAAATATAAGAGATTTATAGTTTTTTTTTTCTTTAAATGCAAATACATCACAGCTGTATTTCCCACAGGACATTTCATACAAATCCCATTCCAAACCTGTCTGAACAGGGCTTTTTAAATTTTGATAGAGTGAGAGAAACACCAAAAGGTCAGCAAAGACATTTGCTTTGAAGGAATGCAGCTCCTATTGGAGAATTAGATTTGCAATTCAGAGCCTTTATTTGATGCAGTTATTAAGCACATGGCTGCAGGGAAGCAGGCTGAGTTTTTTCAGCTGAGCTAGTGCTTAAACTTAGGCACCAGCCTAAGCATCTTGTTGAACCAGGACCGATGACCTTGGATGGAGCAATACCTTTTCCTGGGTAGCCAGGCAGTAACAGAAGTGCTCTTCTCCTGAAATTAATGCTTGGAAAAGTAAATACAAACTTCTATTCTGGGGGAGACTTTGTTATGTCCTATTCTATTTTAATCCAACGGGCAGGATAATATAAATTTTCTATTTATAAACTGAGATAATTTAGAGCAGCACTAATAATTTGAATATTAAGGAAAACGATATTTACAGCAGTCAGTGCTAAGCTGCACCACCTGTCTGGAGCTCTGGGCAGAAGTCAGGGTATTGTTTTTATCTTTGAAGCTCCAAATGATTTCAGTTTTATTTTTTTTCTGAAGTGTTATCTCTTTTGCCTTTCTATGTGCTACAGCTGACATAAGCAGAAGTACACAGCATGAGCTTTTCCATTCAGGAGGAAAATCTGCTTGTACATTACACAGGCTCCTTAGCTCAGCACTTCACTCTTTAGCACAACAAACCTCCACCACTGGTACATTCTGCAAAGCACCCATCTCTCTTTGGGTGTTAGTTAGGGACAAAATTAAAGTGCGAGTTCAGAAATCATGTTAACATTATACTCAGCACAAGAAATAGTGCTAGTAATTGTGACAGTGGTGACCAGCAAATAGAACTTGTGTTGATTTATTAGAGTTCACTGTGATTTTAACGTGCTTAAAGGCACCTAGAGTTGGAAAGAGCTGTATATCTTTCTCATTTTACGAATCAAATAAAAAAGAGCAATAGTCCAAAACCAAAAGAAAATTCTTTTCCATTTCAAAATAATTTTAACTCAAACAACAATATTTACTACTGAAGAACTTAGTGGGTTTGTGTTTATATTTTTCAAGGTGGTTTTGGTGGGAGAGACTTTTATAAGCATCAGAGATCCATTTCAAGAATAAAAGCTGCAGAGGATTTAATCTTATCATGATAACTCTATCCCTGAATGTTGAAAGCCATTCCAGATTATTCCCTCCCTTGGTAGTGACATTATTAAAATATCTGAAAACAGCCGTTACTGCCAAGTTTACACATATTTACATCTTCTGATCCCTCTTTCTGAACTAGTGGCTTTATCTCTGGCAATCTGCTTCTTGCCAGTTTTCTACAAATTCCCTCCAAATTACCAGTGGCTTTCCAGCAATGAGAGCTTCCAACATTTTATTGTTTCACCAGCTTTAGTGAGCATGCCATATAATTTCCTCTGTCTTTATGGGAGGGCTGGATTTACTGTGTGGCCAGCTTTACTGCCAGAGGTGATTGCAAGTGTATTCATTTGTACTGTGCACTACACACAGTGAGCATATAATCATCTTTTGGAACCATTCTGCTCTGGTGTTTATCTTCCATTAGATATGAATGTTTAACACAGTTTGTCTTAGCTTTATTTGCTCATATTTTTTCCCATTTTCTCACACACTCTCATTTTTCTAATCTCTTAAATCACTTTGGATTATTTCTGGTCTGGTCATGTTTGCATAATGTATTACATAATTTAATCTGTGAAATTTCAGATTATATAAGTTTTGGTTTTTTTTTTTATAACAGCTGCAACACGGATCGAGGCCTTCTGAGACAGTGAAAACTAGGAAGAAAATCTGTGCCCTCTTTACCAATAGAAGTCATTACTGTTTCTGTAAGAGAAGACATTTGCCATCAGCACGAGGAAGGCCAAGATCCAGCCTCTGCTTAGTAAATAACAGACGGACATCAACAACTGTACAGACTACTTCATGGTCATTTGTGTACTCTTCTTGTAACGATCATTGAATAAATAATGGCACATCACATCCATGCTCTCTTAATATCCTCCACATTCATTCATTGTCCGATATTTTCACATATACGACAGTGTAACCTCCAGTATCTTCCTGACATTTAGTGCTTACATCTTTATTTTTCATTTGAAATGTTTTGTACTCCAAAACAACCTCTTGCTGGAGGTAAAGATAAGATGCCCAAAACCAAAGGAAAGATCTCAGGTCTCTCAACTAATAAAGCTAGGTCTAGTCATTGCTACAGCAGGCATAAACCTGCTCCGTCATTCCAGGAAGGCTGCATTTTTAAGAACTGGAATTTATCAGGTAGCTGAGCTTTCATCACTAGAAGTTAAAACTTGGTTCAAATGTCTGGACTTGATCTGTCTTTGCAGGGCACTGGAGACTCAGTCGGGGCAAATTACCTCCTCTGACACTGAGAAGCAACAATCAATGCCAGGCTGTTGGATCTGTGCTCCGTACTCGGTTCTGGCCAGAAAAATACTTCCATATTTATTCAGTGTTACAGTGCTGGTGGGGGAAGGGAGACTGTGTTTTCCTATATTCTTGAAAGATTCATGGTTTGATCCAAACGAGATGACTACTTTTTGCAGAGTTGCTTCAGTTGCCTGTCCAGAGGTAAAACTGCAAGAGGCAGGGCAGGCTGAAGCAGCAAGTCCTTGATCATGAGCTGGAATCAGCATTGTTGGACAGAACTGCAAAATAAAACTTCGCAATCTGTCTTACCATTCATAATTGACTACCATGTTCTGTATGTGTGTGTCTGTGTGCTTTTTCAAGATGTTGTAATTTGACAAAACCAATATCTTTGCAGGAATTAAGTAAATTTTTCTACATTTCAGAGTTTCCAAATCAGGAAGACATTGGCAGTAACCATTTATGAATCTAAAGAGTAATTCTCATCATCTAAATCCAGCCAAGTGCCATCTAGTGCACCTTAGATAAGATATTCTTGCAAAACACAGCTCTCCATGAAATATATTTGTCATCATTAGCACTGAAGTCCTTTTTGGAACTAATTTTCCTCTGTAACTGAGCAGGACTTTCTCCACTTGAATCTTCTCAAATATTTAAGTTGGTTGCTGAATGGAGACACAGGGTACTAAATCTTCAGATTAGTGGGATTTATTTTCAGTAAATTAAGGTAAGTTTTGTCTGGATACTTCAGAGAGGAATGCCTTTAAAACACCTCCCCAAATAGCAGTCAAATAAATTAATCTGCCTTTCTAACATTTTTATTTAAGAATGCTTGTACATTTGTACATACAACAGCACTCATAGTTTCCCAATGGAATGAAAGATACTGGAGGGGAGGGAACAGGAAGAGGTATAAAGGTTAAAAGATCAAAATTAGGGTATCAAAGGAAACATCAGGTAGAAAATCTTTGTCAGCATTCCTACTGTGCTAGGAAAGAAATCAAGTAGACTGTCTTAGAGGAAATACAGTCTTAGAAGCCCCATAATCAGAATACTCTGATAAACTTGCTCTTTGTGGTCTGATGAAAGAACCTTACTGTAACCAGAAGAGTCAAGGCTTTGAAGAGAAGCACATATGTATGTAAAGAAGTGAAGGTGTAACAAGGAAGCACATCTGAAACAAGTCCAGTAATCTGTATACTTAAATATTAATACACATCTTCCTTCCCTCCATGACTCAGTGGGGGCTCTCCTGTAAGCGTGCCTGCCATGTGCCCACGTTGACAGCTCCATGGAGGCTGCTGAAGGATGGGAAAGAGCCAGGAGGCAAAGAAAAAAGGTGAGGTGGCAAGGTGACCTTGCAAGGAGAGGATGCCCCTCGGGAGTTAATGCAGCCCAGGGTTCAAAGCCTGGTGGTACCAAAGGTGGCAAAGCAGCACACGGAGGTGGGCCAACACCCCTCGGCCAACGCGCTGGGACTCTGCGACCGCTGAGGTGATCTTTCACCTGAGAGCTGCAATGGACTGGAGCTGAGAAAAGCTTCAGGGTGGCAGAGAGGCCTGAGAAAGGAGCAGAAGCTAAGATGTCTCCTCAGGCCTGGGAAACAGGCTGGCGAGACAATGGCTGCAGGAGAGGGTCCGCCCCACACCACAGCACGGAAACCCGGGGGGCCAGAGAAGGAGGAGGGGCAGAGCTTGGCCAGAACAGCCAGGCCTCAGGCTGCCTCCCCACCACGGGCCCTGCTGCTACAGCCGAGGCTGCCTTGGGGCAGCGCAGCCCCCAAGTAACAACCAGAGCAGCCAGGCCCAGCAGGAGCGCACTCCTGCCACCGCTGCCCGTAGCCACTCCCTGCGCCGGCCTCGAGAGCTCAGCCCTCGATTGGCCCTCGTGCCTGTCCATCAACCTTTGGGGGCGGGGCCGGCGGGCACGGCCGTCGCGGGATTCGTCATCGCGGAGCGACGGCCGCAGCTGGGCTCGGTGTCATGGCGTCGGCGGCGACCAGCCCGCTCCAGCCCAGCGGCCACGCTCCGGAGATCGGCGTCGACCCGGTGGCCGCGGAGGTGGTGAGCAGCGCCCTGCGCTCCGTGGCCGGGCTGGCGGGGCAGGTGAGTGTGGGGCGGGGGGAGCTGCCGGCCCGGCCCTGGTGCTGCGGGCCCCGCGCCGGGCTCGCCCCGCCTTGGGGGCCCGGGCAGGACGTGCTCCTGCTTCTCCCCGGCCTGCGGGGCCCTTCTGGGTTCCAGGGATAACGTACGGCGCCGGGGAGAAGAGAAGCCTGCCGCAAACAAGGGAGCGGCCTCCCTTCTCGCAGGCCGGTTGTTCACGCCCGCCTGTGGGAGCGGTGAAGCCCCCGTCGGGGCTGGGGGCTGGCGGTACCGGCCGCATCCCTCCTGGCGATGGCAGCGCCGGGGTGCCGAGCCCGCCGCTGTATCGCGTGGTCCTGGCAGTGCCTTCGCCTCTTACTGACGGGCCATCGCATGGCACTTTGGAGTTTGACGGATGGTCTCTCCCATGAGAAAGTGCCGTCTGTCTGATTGCTGTGTCTTAATGATTAAGAATTGATAAGCTACTAAAAGCATTAAATAGAAATAAATGATCAGGAGCTTGAAGTTAGCCTCGCCTTGGGGATAACAAACTGTGAAACACGTAGTGCATCTCAGTGGGTCAGAATTTTTAAAGCAGCTTTGCTCTGTGGTACTTAAGTTGAAACACCTACTTTAGATTTAGTGATGGCTGTGAATTATTTAACAGATGTTATGTTAGTGGTGGGAGACCCTTGTCAGAAGATTTTAGTGACAAGTTAATTATTACCATAAATAACTTACAGATTAATTCCTTTTTTACTCTGAAAGCATTTATGTAGTTCTGTGAAGGCAGTAGAAGCACACTCTTGTTTCTGAAATTAGACAGCAGTTTGAAGGTTTGAGGCCAGATGATGAGCGACATCTGTGGGAGATAATATAACTTATTGTATGTTTATGCCACAAAAATACTCAGAAATTGAATCTGTTAGATACAGAGGCAGTTTAGCTACTGACTGATCTGAAATTATTTTTTAGAGCATTTCACCTCTCATCTGTATAGAATTGTGTATTATGTTTGCTTCTCACCTTAAAGTCTGCTAGTAATTGTCTCGGTTTTCAAATAAAAATGGTTCAAAAACAAGGGCCTGAAAATTCAGGCACTGACTAGTAAAAGTTTCAGTTTTTCCTGTCTCTAAAGTGATTAAAAACTACCCTAGCTTTTTAGCAGGAGTCCAGTGCTAAACATGGATAGACAGGAGAGCTATCTATATATTGAGGACAAAATATCCCATAATTCTTCCTGGTGAAAATTCTACATGTAATTAAAGAACTAATGACTGTCATTTTATCCAGATGCAATACTGTAGTTCATACTGTTGTTCTTACAGTGTTAACATGAGTGAAATGTTGAGCTCTTGTGTTTATGAAAAACACAAAGAAGAATAAAGGAAAAGTTTCCTAAGCTCTTAAGTAGGGTACTCATCACAAGTTTGTTTTCAAAACTACATTAAACACTCTAGTTTCTCTCTCTCTTCAGTAACTTGTTCTCCAGGGTTTGCTCTATGTCTAGCATGTCACTTGAGAGAGTTTAGTGATTTTTAACAATATTTGGGTTTGCACAGAAAATTTTGGTTTATAGGAGACCAGTTTAGAGTTGCTGCATCCCCTCAGTGGAGTTACAGTAGTTATGGTGCACAGTGAAGTTGTCTTCGTTGGTGTTTGGAGAGTGTCGTTTCCATGACAACAAACCCTATTTACTTGTGCGCTGCACTGAGCTGTGAGTAGGGGTCGGGTTGGTCCGTCTTCGCTGAGAAGGCCCTTTTAATTGCTCAGTCATGATTGTTTCCAGTTGTTGAGTTATGCTCTTGTCTGCCAGCACTTGAGTTCTGGTAGATTTAACTGTGGTGTTTTACCAGCTTACTGACTCTAGCAATCCATCTTGCATTTTTGACTGAAGCTACTGATTACTCATTTCCCTTTTATAGAGATGAGTGAACATGTGCCAGGTCATTAGCTGTCACAGTTTGTGATCTGTCGTAGTAGTTTTAAGTTGGATGTATGCTAGCGAGTTGGACTGTAAATGAATATTTCTGGCACAGGAATTTTTTTACTGGAGCAATCTTTTGCAACACAGTGACTAGGAGGACATCTGGGGATAGCAACTCTTAAAACTGGTATGACTGATTGTGAAAAGTTCTTTAAGCCCCAAGTGACAGTCAGTGTCTTTCATAAAACAATTTCAAAGGGCTGAAATGACTTATGATCCTGTAAATTTCTACAGAATAGGCTGTGGACTTGTAAATATACAAAGGCTTGGAAATTACCAAATCACAGAATTTATAAAGCTGCTTGTCACAGTTCTTGTAGGTAGAAGGGTGTGAAACGCTGAGAAAACGGATTCTATTGTACTAGAGACGTGTTTGGATGCAGGAGGGGGTTATTACTTACTTTTATTAAAAAACAGTGTCTATGAGTTTTAAATATCACTAGCTTCTAAATTATTCTAAGTCAGAAGCTCTACTGTTTTTGTACATTGAACCACCTAGACAGGAGTCACATGCTGTGATAGGAAGGCATGCATCAGCTGACTCTTTTTGAAAAAGGAGGCTTAAGAAATTGCAGTAGCACTCCTATTTTGTTTCATTACAATTACTCACATCTATGCCTTTTTTACCTTGTCAGTGAACTGTGTTGTAGTGTATAACAGATGTTACTCTAGAAACTTTGAGAAGAAATATATGCTTCAAATGAGCACATATCTACAGTGGCTTGATTCTTACGGTTTTATTCTTGGTGAATTCTAAATACATTCTTGATTTCTTAAGGTGTTCAAAACTAGTATTTCCTAAAACATTGCTTTTCCTTTGTAGTTTAAGTACTGAACAGGAATAACTGTTTGTGTGAAAAACATCAAAAATACATTCTATATCTAGTCAGACTGTCTCCTTTGCTATGTAGTTTGGAATCTAACAATGAATTTAACAAGGCTGTTCTTTGACTAAAGAAGGAAGGCTCAGGCTTATAGTTCTTTACATACAAAACAGTGATAATGATGGGATTTCAAAATAACATAGGACAATTTAGTATCCACTGTTTTGCCTTCAGTGATGGAGATGTTCTTGTGTTTAGTTCCCATAGTTTCCTCATACACTGTGCAGTGGCTTCAGGAAACAATTGCATATGCATTCTTTGTTCTTGTCCATAATATT
This sequence comes from Chlamydotis macqueenii, assembly GCF_036417535.1. Lineage (NCBI taxonomy): Eukaryota > Metazoa > Chordata > Aves > Otidiformes > Otididae > Chlamydotis > Chlamydotis macqueenii. The sequence goes on from NC_141560.1 coordinate 28,051,573, forward strand.
TGATGCTGTTACAAGTTAGATATCTTTAGACTATATGTTGAAGGTCACTTCTGTTATCTGCCTGAGGTCTCTTTTTCTTTGAGTGAGATGTAGATGTACAAATGTGCATATGACTTGGGAATTCTGTGTCTCAAAGTACCTGTAGGTCCTCTTGATCTTAAACAAGAGTTTTATGTGTATATAGATTTTAGGGGATCACTTACAGGTTGTTTGGTTGGAGAACAACTTGGCTTTGAGAGATGAAAGTGCTCATTACTTCAAGTTTTTGAGAAGACCTTTAGTGTAACAAAAATGCCGAAGGTGGGTGTGAAAGTGTGTGTTTCATTAGTGATTATTAACAATCAGTTTTGTATTAGAAAGTGAAAGTTTATTTTTAGCTTATTGAAGATACATAGTTCCTTTAAATAAAACTTCAGATTCACTCTGTATATTTCTCTTAATTGCTTTGAGAGTTAAATATTGCGATTCTGTGGCAAAGAGAATAGACTATGGCAATTGTTATTTTGACCTGAATGCACATAAAGGGAAATTAGTGTGATTTGGTTAGTGTTTGATAGTGGTGCTGTGTAGTCTAGAGTTTGTTTAACCTGGAGATTTTTAAAAGATTTTGGTTTTTTAACACTTATTTTTAGTATGAAGCCTCCTTTAGATTAGCAGCAAGTAAAAATTTCAAGAATGTGGCATGGTGCGGTATCAAGACCTTGGTCATACAGGCATAGATAGCCTTGCAAATCTCAGAATAAAATACATTAACCTACAGGAGAGTACCGTGGGGTATGTTTCTTCTGGGTGCATGTTGCTTCCTACTGGTCGTTCTATCATTGTTCAAAGAAAAGATTCAAGCAGTTAACATGAACAGTATGTTTGCGTATGATAGTTAATTGAATTGAGAATTGACTAAAGTTAAAGATCAAATTAATACAATGAAAGTGTCATGAGGTAGTAAGGCATTTTTAATTTTTGAATATACTCCACAAATACTGGCTTGCTTTGAAAATGACAGCTGTTTGAATTCTAATTAATGTCAAACCTCTCCAATGTCCTCATATAAAAATGGAGTCTGTATAAGATGGAGCATAATTGTTGTCCTGTGGAAGTCTTGCATACTTTTGTGATGTTAATACAACATAACAACATAATTTTTGTGGTGTTTGTTTTGCCCTTTTGAAGCTTAACCTTGGAGACGATATCGTGAAAGTTGTAATCGATTGGAGGAAGCTTCAAAGCACATCAGCACTTCAGCCAGCATTGCTCTTTAGTGCACTTCAGCAACATATTTTATGTTTGCAGGTAAATATTTTGTTGGACACATTTGACTTGACAAAAGTAATCAACAACTGAATGTAGTTATATCATCTAAACTGTTTAGTTGTTTTGATCTTATATTGCTATGTCCAACAAAAAAGAATGCAAAAGTATCATATGCTTGGAATTCCACTATGCTTCCACTCACGCTTACAGATTTTTCAGATTAGTTGTGGGAATAGCCACTGTAGGTGAGCAGGCTGAATAAATGCAGCCTCATTGATTTCTAGACCTGCATTGTAAATGTGATACATTTCCATCTATGGTGGGTTATAATTAAGCAATAAGACACGGCAGGTGTGTGTCATGCTATGATAATGATTCCATGCGTTGGGTGAGTTTTGAGGCTCATGGAGTGCTTTCAGTGGTTCAAGAAGTGGCATTATCCCAGCACGACACATCCTGGAGTGTCTTACTGCAATTAAATGTATTTTCAGCGTAGGTTTTTTTTTTTTTTAAGAGTAATTTCTTTGACATTACTGTCTCATCTTGCTCAGTAGCCATTCACCATTACTGTCATTTCTTTTAACTATTTGAAACTTTCCAACCCTGCTGAAAGTACGTGTGATTTAGTGGCATGGCAGGGAGAGTGAGCATTTTGTCAGCTGGTAACTGAACAGCGTTTTGACCTTGATAGTTCATCTGTAAAAGCTGGGGGTTTGAATACCGTTTTTCTGCTTCAGCTAGTCAATGAATTATTTCAAGTGTGTAGTACTGGGAGGGTGAAAAAGGAAGTTCCTGTATTTGCTTGTCTGTAGGTGTAGCAGAAAGACCCTTTGTTTTCCAGACATCCACCAAATCGTTAGTGTGGTAAACAGAAAGTGTGCAAGATAAGAGCAAGTAAAAATTACATCCAACTGTAAGAACACTGCAAGTAGGACTTTGATTTAATTTCAGGAAATGTAACTGGTAAAAATCGTGTTGTCTTTAAGAAAATGTCTAGAGGGAAAACAAGGAGTGGAACTCAGCCTAGATGAAACTTAAAGATTTAAAAAGAAGGTGTGATGTATATATGTACTGAGGTTTTGTTATTACATCTTGTGTAACACTTATTGCAGTAGAATAATAAGCATTTATTTGGGCTGCTGCAAATGTCAGTGCATTCCCTCATTTAATTTCATGACCTAAGTAGATAATCAACCGTGTCAAGAAAAGCATGTGTTCAGGATAACGCCTATGTATTTCATGTCTGTGTTCTCTTATTCACGTGGGCAGCTGCAGGTTCAAGTGGAGAATGTAGTGCTGTGGTGATAAAGTAAAGGCTTTACAGTGTGAAAGCATTGGCTTTCATGTTAAAGAGGAAAAATACTAAGCCTTACTGTTCTGAGTAGGCATTTGAATTACGTGTTAATTAAGTGGCATTGATGCCAATGATTGAAGCTTTGATTTAGCTAGTAACAGAGGAGTAGCAGGCAGATTTTCACAGAAATTTGGGAGTGTTCTTATACAAACCTCTAAAAGACACAGGTCAGAAAGGCCACAATCATGGTGTGCACAGCATTTGGAGCTATAGCTTTTTTTTTTTTTTTTTTTTTAATTTTATGTCTCTGTGTTCCATCAGAGACAGATGTTGTAATTCCTAAAATTATTTCAGTTGTTCTGTTTTAGAACCTGTGGTAGTACTTGGCTTTTTGTTTGGGGGATTTTTGGGCTTTTGTTTGTTTGTTTGCTTTGTTTGTGTTAGCCCTAACATAGTGTTTTCTTTGTTCAGCCTCTTTTAGAAAAACTCCAGTCATTGATTAAAGAGGAAAATATAGGCCATGTGGAACATACAGGTAAAACAGAAGGCCAAACTTGTGAAACAAGTTTAGATGCTTATGATGTTAACTGTCAGACTGAAGAAAAGTATGCAAGTTACGACTTGGGAGATCTGAAGGATGCTCATATTAATTTTGATCCAGAGGTGGTCCAAATAAAAGCTGGGAAAGCAGAAGTAAGTGATTTACCTAAATTTAAAAAAAAAAAAAGAAAAAGACCTTTATAAGTTTTAAATTTAAAGACTGAAATAGATATATGCCATCATGTTTATTACCTGCAGATTGACAGGCGGATATCAGCCTTCATCGAGAGGAAACAAGCTGAGATCAATGAAAATAATGTCAGGGAATTTTGCAATGTTATTGATTGTAATCAAGGTAACTGGCTAGCCAGACTTTAATCTTCATAGCAATTTAAGTTGCTTTTTAATTTTTTTTTTTTTCAAAACCACTATTCTATATTTAGAACAGAACTTTGAGAGTATCTTTGTTTTAAAGTTAAGAACTTGCATGTGTGCTGCAGATGTTGTCAGATACACAAAAAACTGGATGACAATGTTTAATGCATCTCGTATAGCTATTACTGTGTTCACTTTAAGAACTGCAATCTTAAATCAGATGATTTTGTAGCTGTTGTTCCCAATGGTTTAGCTAGATGTTCATTCCAAAGTCAACAGAACTGCAATTCAGAAGTGTCTTGTGAATGGCATATTCAAATTGAAGTTAAATTAATGCTAGTTAAATTACAAAGAAGTTTTTTTTTTTTTTCAATCAATTTGAATTACTGGCTACTTAAAATTACTTTTTCCTTTCAACATTACTCATGCTGTTGATGTTTTTAATGCACCAATTGGCACAATTGGCTGTGTCTATAACCAAACAGTCTTAAATCCATCTGTTAGGCTGGATCCCATTAGCATGATCAGTAACTGTATAACCAAATGCGTCTTAAAAGTGAAGACACTTTTATATACATAAGCAGTCTGGAGACATTTTCTAAGTACCTGTGAACCCACATGTGCATTGTCTCTATGATGTACTTATGCTTTTAGAGATCAAAGCTTATTGTTCCGTAAGCTTTATAGGAAGAGAGTTTAACTCCTTGAATATTAGTTGGAATGAAAATGACATCTGAAGTCTAGTAGAATATGTTAGGTAGTAAAATACCGATTCCTAAATTCTTAATTACGTACAGAAGAAATGATGATAAGACCTTCCCTTGTATGTTCAGGTATAATAAAATATATATAGAGCTTTGGTGTATATGAACAGAGATTAAAGTATAAGCATTAGAATAAACTAAGATGATCTATACTATAGGTATTTATGGTTAAACAAATTAAAGAATTCCCAGGCATCAGAATAAATGCAAGAAGGTGAGAAAAGAATGCTGAAGAGTAAACCAGACTAGTCTAAAAATACGAGGAGAACAGTTTCAAAAAAGAATGTAAAAATAATAACAGTGGTAAGCAGGGAAAAGACTTCTGTACAGGAAGAAAGAAATAAGTTACAGAGAAAGGCAGTGAAAAGTAAGAACCAAATAAAATGTAAATTGGAACAAATTTGGTTCTGATCCAATAAACATTTATGTACACATGTGTGTACATTTATATAAGTGACTTGTCCAATTAAAACCAGTGGGTCCATGCAAGTGTATGAAACTATTAATGAGCAAGTGTTTATAGAATGAATGAAGTGTTTCTGATGTTTTTATTGTATGAAAAAAATTAATGAGATTTGTTAAAAGCATCAAAGTTGATGATGGTTAGAATATTTTAAATTTTAAATACATAGCTAGGACTTCACTTTTTATATTAATATTATTTATTTAGAAAATAGCTGTGCCAGAACAGATGCGATTTTCACACCCTATCCAGGATTTAAAAGCCATATAAAGGGTAAGCAATTATTTTAATACTCATTTATTAAGATTGTCTAGATAGAACAGCACTCATGAATTTTTGGCTTAAAATCTTTTTATAGAATGCTCAAAAAATGCAAACTTAACAAATTTATTTTTGACTTTTGACTGTAGTGAATACTTTTATATCTTCTCTTACTTCTCCAAGGTTTTCAATCTCATAAGTGCTTCATGAAGCTGATGGTTATGCACTAAATACCAAAAGAAAGTAGCCTATTTTCATTGTCTGAAAGGAAAGATGCAAAAGATAAAGCTGGACAGAGAAGCTGAACAATTCTTAGAAGAAAAGCTAATTTGAAGCCAGCAGTCCAGTTAAGGAGTTGAGATTAAATAAAATTGTCTTTTATTTTTTATTAGTCGGTGTAAGTATTGAATTAGGAAATAGTTTTGGAACACAATGGAAATTCTAAGACATAGATTTATGGGAAGTGACAAGCTGGGAAACAAGCTTACCACTCTACTACCTTTTGGAAAGGAGTCAATAGTGTAGAAATGATTGTCCAACAAAAGTTATGTATAAAAGATTGCTTGTCCAGCTACTGCTCTCTAGGTGTAGACAAGTTACTCTGTGTTTAAAAACAAACAAACAAAATCTCAAAAATGAGAATGAAAGTAATCCTCTCTTCCATTTTTGACAGTGGTAGTATTCAGTTAGCCCACTTCATATTGGTTCTAGACACCAATTCATTATTCTAGAATTCAGAATAATACTGTGAAGCACGATAAGTGTAAAAGTAAAAGGTCTGGTGATCTAAGAGGGAGATGGAGAAGTGAATTTGAGTAAAGAATATTTCACCAAGAACCCTTTCAATAGTCACTTTTTTAAGCTAAGTGCTAGTTTGTAACTTGAATGGTAGTGTGTTACTGGAAAAAAGGTTGCACTTCAAGTAACTAAAACCCAAACAATTAATAACTGAAACATGAGTAACACCTAGAAAGAAATTGGAAGTGAAACCAGCATAAACTGAAGCAAGAATGTAACATGTGGCCTTAGTGGAGTACTGAGTAAGAAGGTGTGTGCTGCCTTGTCTGGAGTTGCTAACATAGTCTTTAAGTCTGCAGTATGCTGCAGTAGTCCCATCAGGAAGGACTTGAGAAATGACTGTGATTTAAAGAGAAGTGACCAAAATCTTCTAATGAAGACATGGTTCAGTAGGGTGAAAAGATAGACCCAGAAACTGCTGAAGAGTCAGTAAAGCTGTTACCCAAATAACAAAAATGAAAACTTCCTTGCTGAAATTCATAGTGGTGCTTCTAGTTATATACCTCCCCTCATCTTCAAGTATTTGTGGTACTTCCTGTAATCTTAGGTCTGGCCTCTTCGCATTCACAGCAGCTCACATGTGCAACTGCTGACATAGATATCGGGTTTTCTGCTATTTATCAGCAGCTGATGACAAATTCTTGATACTGCCATTCTACATGAATGTATGAGTAATTCTTTTACTTTGCATATGTAAAGTCCTAGGTTTTTGTTTGGTTTAGTTGCTCATGCAAAAATAGGAAAATACTTTTACTTGAATCTTGGATCTTAATATCTGTGGGACCCTTCACATGAGAGATGGGTGTGAAATTGATTTAATACAGGTTTTTATATTTTAATGTTTTGATTTTTCTAGTTAGATGTACTTTGTGTTTCATGTGCATATTTGTTAAATTTGTGTTCTCTTTACCTAGTTACTAGAGTAGTAAATACATATGGACCTCAGACTAGATCTGAAGGAGCACATGGGTCCAGTCACAAAGCCAATGTGCCCATTCATGATTGTGGAAACCAAGCTGTTGAGGAGAGATTGCAAAACATTGAAGCACACTTACGGTTACAAACAGGTTTGTATCATGTTTTAATTCTGATGTAGGTGTGACAGTTTGTACTACAGATATCTTCACTGCAGTAAAGCTGGCAAGTCTATAAAAACTGTGACTGTAAAAACAGTGGATAGATCCACTGAAGGGTTTAGTGGGACCCAAGTACTACAATCTAATGTTTAGGTTCAAAACAATGCCCAAAATGGAACACAGATTTTTGCCCAAATTAGGATGCTAAGTTAGTAAATCCACACTTGATGTGGTGGCAAACAAGAGGGGCACTTCAGAATGGAATTTAAAACAGTCTGGAATATTTGGAGGTAGAAGTTCTACAAAGCCAATGGAGCCCTTCTGCCTTGACCCACTGAACAGCAAAAGCTGAGGTTAGGACTCAGTCCTGCTCCATGAACACTTTGTGGACTGGGGACAGGATAAAACCGAAAGTCACCTTTTCCTAAAGATGGATTATTCTTGAAATAGGTGAGAAGCTCAGTTCCCAGCACGTGGGCAGCTCGTTGTCAATACTTCCCTTCAGCCATGCAAACGTGAATCCACACCTTTCACTAAAATGCCACAGCCACCAGGCTACTGATTTTTTTTTTTTTTAAGTAGTTGTTTTCCTCACCCCAGCCACAGTTTTCTAAATCAATGAGGTGCTTATCAAGGAGGAATCTGTATTTTTTCTCAAAAACGTTTTCAAAACAGAAGAGGAGCCCAGATCTTCATCTAATACAGTCAGTGTTTTACACATCACACTGCAGACACACACTGACTTTTTGTCTTCTGAATACTGAATAGATGCCAACCCATTCTGTAAGAATATGGTGAGCATTGACTAGGGTACTAGATTCCTGGATCAAAGTCCTCTGGTGGCAAGAAGAGTAGAATACTCTTAGATGCTATTGAGGCAGCAGTTAGAACTTGATGCTTAGCTGTATAGTTGTCTCAAAAATAAGATGGTTTTTTTGTGCATGAAAATAGAATTTGCAAGTGGCTGACCAGCATTAGGGTTACAACATGTAGTAGCTTTGGATTTATGCATATCAGCAATAATGATGGGGAGTAGCTAAGGAGGGGCCCTTCCTTCCAGGATGTGCGTGTAATAAGTGACATAATTTTGCTTGAAGGAACAGGTCACCTAAACTACAGTATAGAGGAAGAGGATGCAAGTGTGTAATTCCAGCTCAGCTCCTGTCCAAATCAGCATTCCTGAGGAAGGTCTCAAGATAATTTTTTACTTACCCCAGCAGCTGTACAAAAAGTGTTCGCATGAGCAGGTAACCTGCCTCGGCTACCTGCTTGCCAGTTTTTGTTTCTGATGACTGCAGGAGTTGTTCTTGACTCACCTGCTGTTTTTCAGAACAGCTTCTTCTAGTGCTAGTACTGCTCTGTTCCCGTTACATGAGGAGGCAGCAATATTAAGAAGAGTGAGAGGTTAGCCAATTTAATTAGTAGCTGCTGAGTGATGAGTAGAGAGCAGAACTGAAGGAGGGAAGCTAGCTGCAAAATTGTCTGTCTGAAGTGAGGAAATAGATGAATGGAAAAAAAAACTCATTAGTGCTTATTTCAGTAGTTTGTGGAATAGAATTGTCTTACCTAACAAACCTAGAAATGAATGGAAACAAGTGGCAAGAGAAGACGTACAAGCTTGCTAAGGCCTTGATTGTCACTACTGGTCAGAGCCAGACCGTCATTTTAATTAGCCATTAGTTACTTGTGATAAATAGTCATTTCAGTTTATAGAATACTACGTAGCATAAATAAGATGCTTTCTGGGGCTGATGTTTTGATCAATTCTGTTAATACATGGGGAAATAAGCCCACGCTGCTGTAGTATAGCTACAAACAGTAAGGGGTTGAGGTGGGGTTTTTTGTTGTTGTTTTTGTGATGTTTGTGATGTTTTAGTTTTTTTTGGGGTGGGGAGATGGTGGGATTTTTTATTTGGTTGGTTTAGTTTTTTCCAAAGCTCTGTTATTCCATTCCACACACACTTCCCCCACCTCTACTTCTCCCATCTGTAGCTAGGGCAAATGCTGTTCTTTGTCAAGCGCAACTCATACCTGTCCTCTAACCTCTAATGCTCAATGGAGAGAGGTTCCTTCAGAACAATCTGAGATATCAACACTGAATTAATGTGTAGTCTGCCATCCCATCTGCTCCTTCCTGATGCTGCTGTCAGTTTTGAAGTGGTAATATTTGATGTATGACCAGGGTATTGTAAGAGTGATCATTAGTTGTTCCAGGGACCTTGTCAGACCTTCAGACCTCTTTCAATGACCTGCATAAAGTTGTCTATTGCCTGCACTTACTGCACTGGCTTATCAATCAGATTTTACCCTAAATCATATTAATTACCCTTGCTTTTTATTATCCCATCCACTCATTTTGTTGCAGCTACTGGTTGATAGCTGAACTTGAAGAACTTGCCTGCAAAATTTATGAGCTTTAGCTTTAAAAGTTATTCAAGCACTTTTCCTGATTTCTTTGTATTTGTACTGGTCTGTTTAGGTGGTCCTGTACCAAGAGACATTTATCAGAGAATTAAGAAACTTGAAGATAAAATCCTTGAGCTGGAAGGACTATCTCCTGAATACTTTCAATCTGTAGTAAGAAATTATCTCAACTTCCTTTAGCATACCTAAATGCATTTGGGACTTTTGTGCTTAAATCTTTGATGTACAGACAAAAACCTAAGGAGTCAGAGGGCAGACAACTCTGATTTGATGTAATGGTTATATTTCATGTGGACAGTCTATGTAAGTTCATATTTCTACCTAATTTCTAATTTGAAAGAAAGTAGTATTTGTTGGGGGGAAAAAAGTTGCAGCCACTTGAGCTTAACTAATTTGTAAGAAATGGAGATTGGATTTCTCCTCTGCCCCTGCCTTAAAATCTGAAGTGTTTCTAATGACGAAAAAATTGACTGAAGTTTTGATCTCAATACAAATTATTAGTGGCTTAAATCAGCTGAAATCCTTTGGGCTTCTGTACATGATCTGATTACTAAAGATCAGCTATGTGAAATAACTTCCAATAGGATGAGAAAGTAAACCCTTTAAAAGTAATTTTGTGTGAGTCTGTGACTTTGGTTTCTTTGTTGCCAATCTTTAGGCAGAGTTCTGTCTCTTTCTGAATAGTAAACCTTATCCTTTGTTCACCAAAGGACATTAGGACAAAGAGAACATTAGTTGTTGCTACATCAGACTCTGCTTGGCTGCAGAAAGTTCTTCTCTTATCTTGCTGTTCTTTCCCTATGTAACAGTAAGAATGTCTCTTTTACTGTTGGTCATATTTAATTTCTATCTTCTCCCTGAGACCAGCCAAAGAAGAGTCAGCAGTTAAAAATCAGCAGTAATATTATCAATTTTTGTTTCTTTTTTTTTTTTGTGTTGAAGACCAATAAAGTCCTTTATTTGTGAGACTATTCCTTCAAGTTGTTGGAAACCAGAAGTTAAATCATACACTTTCATAAGCTGAAATTTCCATGGAAAGTGCTTTAGGGTCTTCTCTAGAATGGAGATCTGGGAAAAATTTGTGGTGGTGGAAACAGCAGTGTTGTGCACTAATTAACATTTTTTTTGTTCAAAGTTTTGCTTAAGTGTTGGTGTGGGTACAGGAAAATTTTAGGGAGAAAAATATTGACAATTTTAAAAGCTGAATAGTGATGTTGGTTTTGTCTGAAGGAAGCTTCAATTAAATTGATAGTTGTTGGTTGCCAAGCATGGAGAAGCTTCAACAGCTTCTGACTGCTCTCCAGTAGTGTTTCTCGTGATTCCAAGTACACTTAATTATAAAAAAGGTTTCTTTAATCCGTGGAATGGTAGTCAGTGTTCTTTGTGTACTTTAAAGACTCTTGTCAGTGTTGTTACAGAATTACTTGTGGTCTTCTGTCAGTGCAACATTAAGTCTGTTTTATGTCTTGTCTTTAGAGCTGTTCTGGCAAGAGGAGAAAGGTTCAGCCTCCCCACGTAAGTGCTGTTAACTTTTGTTTACCTTAAGTTTAGGATTTTCTGAGTGAAAAGTAATCAGAAGTTCTACTAAACAAGTATCTAACTTCTCAGAAACAGTTGCATCAGTATTGGATAGCTTGCTAGCAAAGAGAGGGAAGGAGAAGGAAAGCTAATGGGTGTCACAATGAAATGAGTCTTCTAAGAGCCTATACTAGGGTAGACAGTGTTTTTACCAGTTAGAAGGATGATACAATAAAATCTGTAATGATGTTAATCAAGTTGGGAGTAACAAGCAATTTGTGAGTTCTGATAAGCCTCCTAGTAATGTCTTCTGGTCTTGTTTTGTGGCTTGGCAGTTTTGGGGGTTTTTCAATTTTATTTAATTTTTTTTTTTAAATTCACTTTATCAGTTTATGGAGAGACAATAAGAGTAGAAATGGCTGGCTTGGCAAAAGTATTGCAGAAAGACCTGACATTATAGCAGATATTAACCTAAGTCAGTAAGACTTGCACAACGCCGTCACATAAGGGAATGCATTAATCATGTATCTTAAGCTACAAGAGAGAATTTCTCCTCAGTGCAAGTGAGACCATGGCTGGAACACTGTCTGTTACTAGCCATCACCCTTGGAGACAGATGGACTGGGTAGAATGCTTAGAATGGGATGTGGGCCATCTGAGACTTAAGGAGGTAGGCTTGTTTACAGAAGAAAAAAAAAATCCTACGTAAGGTGAAATATTTTTATAAAAAGGATAATGACCAGTTCTTTGTGTAAGAAGAGATAAAAAAATTGTCAGGTTAAGTGGGCACAGAGGAGATTTGATATTGGGTAATAGGAAAAAACCCCTTCAGTTGTAAAGCTTGGTTCTACAAGATCTAGATAGTCTCGTCCAGTGTTTTATTTATAAATGGGTTAAACAAGCATCTAATGGAAATAGCATGGATATATTGATCCATGATTAGGACTGTCAGTTTCTTCTAAGTTTACATTCTTGTTCTTTCAAGTTTAAATAGCCGTAGACTAGTTTCAGACAATTCTGCAGAAGTATTTCTATCATTTAGTGCGATATGCAGTGACCTCAAGTATCAAGTGCTAGGCCACTTCTCTAGCAATTACAAGATGTAAATGATTGTGGTTTTTATTCTGTTCTTTTAGCAGAACTATTCATTGGCTGAACTTGATGAAAAGATCAATGCTATAAAACAGGCGTTACTGAGGAAAACAAAGGAAAGCAAGTCCAAGGAGGCTGAGCGGCTTCTTCGATAAAAAAAAAAAACAACAGTCTTTTCTGAATCCTCCTCAGGCTTTACATGTACCTAAACTGTAGACCTGAGTAGTGTTTATAGAGGATGACTTTAGCAATGAAAACAAAGCATGCATATAAGCTTCTTTTGGATGATCTTAAAAGCTTGCTTTCAGAAGAGCTAATTTAAAAACAATCTTATTAATGAAATAGTTACTTTAAAATGAAGAATGTTTTAGGGATAGCATTCTAATAGTCTGTTCCCTTCTGTTATAAAGGAGGATTGTGGTATTGTTCATATGTGGAAAGTCTTAACCTGCGTACAAAAGCTACATTTCACATGTAATTCTTGATTGAGTATTCAAAAGGGCTGTCTTTTGAATGCTTTTAGTGTAAGTAGTTTGCATAGACTTGTGAAATAAAATGAAATACTTCCTCGTAAGTAAACTGTCTTTGGGGAGAAAAAAAAAGCTGAAAACAAACCAACCTTGCAGTATGCATGTTTACCTGCATTTTTTTCCCATATTTGTCATGGTTTTCACAGCTGTTAGAAATGCAGCAAGTTGTATTTCTGTCTGAAAGATGGTTATGGAAATCCTATGTGTGTAAATAGAGACATGTGTTCCTCACTTCCTCAGTGCCCTGTAGGAATTCAAACTTCATACCCTGCTAACAAACTTTATATTCTGAAGACCACTCCAGGGGAGGTTCTGAGGAGCATGCCAGCAGGCGCCAGTTTCCCTCACTTCCATGTGCATGCTTTGCATGACTTCTGAAGCATGGATGCTGGGTACGTAGTTTAAATTGAAGTCAGACCTTTGGCCACACACTGAAGTGTGATTTTCTTTGTTTGTTTTTTAAAATAAACCATTTTCTATTTATACCAGTTCTTCAGTTTCTTTACTGTCTCTGTCTTTATTCCAATTTAGAAGAAAAGTAGCTGTTACAGTCCTTTGTGTTAACTACTCAGCTTACAGCAGTCGTAGCACTGATGTCCCTTTATCATCACTGTGACAGATGTTATGAATAGTACAGACTGGACACAGTCTTGCACTTTGAAGAATACTAGGCATTTTCTGTGATTCCGTGTTCTTATCTAGACTAATATTTGTGGTAGCAGCTGCACCTAATGTTTCTCTGAAGGTGAACCAGCAGAGGTGGGAGACAAAGCTACTTGAGCTCTGATCTTTACTCCAGGAAGGAAGACTGTATGATAGTTATCTGTTCAGATGCTTAGTGTTCACCCAGGAAGAGATGAACCCAAGCGGTCATGAGTGCCTCACATACAACATCAGGTACAAAGAGGTACTTTTGCAGGTGGAAGACTGTGACCTGCCTGTGTGCGGGACCGTTACTCAGATTGCATGCTACATATCAGTACAGGATCATAAAGAGACTACTTTTATTATGCAAAGTGTTGCCATTGTTGAAAATCGTAACAGCTCATGTTATGAGGGATATTTTGATGGAGCAACACAGTGAACTGCAACTTCTGTGACAGGCTGAGAGAGTTGGGGCTGTTCAGCCTGGAGAAGAGGAGGCTCTGGGGAGACCTTACAGCGGTCTTTCAGTACTCAAGGGGGCCTACAAGAAAGATGGGGAAAGGCTGTTTAGTAGGGCCTGTTGCAATAGGATGAGGGGTAATGGTTTTAAAATAGAGGGGGGTAGATTTAGATTTTACGATGCGAGTTATAGAACACTGGAACAGGTTGCCCGGAGAGGTGGTGGAAGCCCCATCCCTGGAAACATTCAAGGCCAGGCTGGATGAGGCTCTGAGCAACCTGATCTAGTTGGGGAGGTCCCTGCTCCTTGCAGGGGGGTTGGACTGGATGACCTTTGAAGGTCCCTTCCAACCCTAACCATTCTATGATTCTAACTCAAGTAGGTAAGTTTTACTTGCTGTCTATAGAACATTTTTTTTTGTATTGTCTTCCAAGAGCCATAGCTCAAAAGAGTGCGATGTGGATATAATTGCGCCTAGCACCACATGCTTGAGCCAGCAGTGTTTGAAAGAGTGGTGGGAGGTAGCTGTTACAACTGGGGATGGAAGGATGACCCCAGGGGTTTAGCTTTTGTAAAGCAGTAGCCTCTAATCACGTGCATCGTAATTCAGGCACTGGTGGGACATAGTGGCTATGTCTATTGCATTTGCATTATGCCGTTTTCTCTGGAAAATTCTGGAGTGAAGCCCTAGAACCAATTAAGCTGTGGCAGATACCTAGGTGTGAAAGATTTGTCTAATTAAATTATTTGTTGTTAGTTTACATTGAAACAAGTGCATATATATATATATGCAGGAAAAAATACTTCAGTCCTCATCTGGGTTCAGTTCTTGGAATAAAGTGCAAACACCGGTGATTTCCTCGAGGGAGACTGGTTACAAAAATACTGCATTAGCAGTTTCAGAGTGGCTTTTTCTCTAGTGAATTGCCTGCTACTTGAAAGATCTCTTGCCATGGGATTCTCTTTCTCTTCTTTCTCAAGATGGCAGCAACATAGCAGTTAAGGGTTGAAAGCATAATGAAGGTGCATTATAGCAAGACAATGCATAAAGAGATGCTAAAGAGACAACAGAAGTACTCTGGATGGTAATTTATTAGCCCTATATACTTTATCAAATAAATGCTACAGATACCTTGACATTTTTCAAGTGTATTCATCTTGCTTTGTTATTAGACCTTTGCTGTGCTTTGGTTTCAAGTTGTTAATTTCTTGTATGCTTAATGCTGATGTGCCTGTCCTATAAAAATTAATTGGAAATATATTATCTGCTGTGACTTGCACGTTAAAAGGAGTTGCAGATTTCAGAGGGCTCCCAAGCTGTTGGAAGTTTCCCTTCCTCTGCTCTATGACTTTTATGCATAGAGGGATGAGGAAACAGGACATTTTTCTGGTATACAGCACTACTGTCTTGCCAGTTAATCCTTGCTTGCCTTTTGCGTCTTTGGGCTTCACCTTCTACACTGTAGGCTTCACCTACCTACACTGTAAGGACTATTTCTGCAGAAAGAGATGAGTTTCCCAATCCACCATACCACCATAATAAAAGGGATGCAGGCTGGATTTCTTACACTATCCCGTTTTCCATAACTACCCAGTTGGGCTGCTTTTCCTCTGCACCCAAAACACTACAGTGCTTGCTGACAGGTGGGGCTGCAGTAGCTGAAGGAGCCTGAAAGGTAACCACAAATGAAGCAAAAGCAGAAGAGTTTACTATCTTCCTGGCATGTCTCAACACCTTGACCACGGGCTTTTTACGGGTGTTGGGCTGATCTACACTCCCTTTCCTCCAAAAGGACACACCAAAGTGTTCTTGAGAACTTTATATTTTGTTAAACATGATCTTTTTCTTCTCCAACTCCAGTTAGAGCTAGCAGTAGAATGTAACCCTGAGGCTACCTTCCCTTATGCAATGTTTTCCTCTCAGGCTGCTCCTGGCATCCAGAGAAGCCTGTGTAGTGAGCAGCACTGCTGTGGCTGCTGCTTACTACAGCAATGTTTCTCACTTGGCTGAAGGATGGGTTTGAATCTGAACTGGACAAAGGAGTGGTTTAGATGTGCAAATTCACTCCAGAGAATAATTTACTGAGTAGACAAAACTACACAGGCATTTTTGTAGATCATTTATGTGATCTAGTTCACCATCCTCCAGCATATGTAACCCCAGTAATGTTCCACTGTCCATGTCACTGACAAAGATGGTAAACAGCAGCAGGCCCAATAGTGACCCCTGAGGAACACCACTTGTTACCGGTCTCCACTTGGACATCGAGCCTTTGACCACCACTCTTTGAGTGTGACCATCCAGCCAATTCCTTATCCACCGAGTGGTTCATCCATCAAATCCATGTCTTTCCAGTTCGGACACAAGTATGTTGTGCAAGGCATTGTCAAATGCTTTGCACAAGTTCGGGTAGATGATGTCAGTTACTCGTCCCGTATCCACCAGTGCTGTAGCCCTGTAACCAGTTCTTAGGATTCCTATGCACAAAGTTCACCCAACATGATATTTAAAAGCACAACAGTATTTATTGTTCTATTATAGCCTTGCACAAGCAGTTACTAGCGTAAGCAGTTACAGTTCCTAGCATGAGCAGTTACCAGCGTATTGTTTTCCCTTTGTGAGAGTCTTACCAACCCAACTAAGCCGGAGACACCGCCGAGCAGGAGGGTGATTATCAGCGGGGTCAGAGCAGAGAAGGGAGGTAGGCACAGCACCTTCAGGGTGTCCCCTGTTGTTCGTAGAGTGTGCTCTGGGTTCTTTCTCTCTCTTCCGCTATGAGCTGCCTCTGTTTATCCCCTCAGCAGATTCAGTGGCAGAGCACTGACCAGGTGTTGGTGCACGTGTGGCCAGCGCATGCAGCAAGGCCTGCCAAATACGTGCCCTGCTGGCTAACAGCGGTTCCTGGATAGCAGCAACATCCTGCTCAATAACAACCCTCCTAGCTCCCTTCTCTGAGATAACAACCCTCCTAGCTCCCCTCTCCGAGGTCACGTTCTCACAGCTGTGTGCAGCTTGTAATTTCCCACAGTGGCCCTACACGGACCATCACTGAAATCCCTCACACAGGCCCCCTCATAGAAGGCCACCAAATTGGTCAGGCATGATCTGCCCTTCATGAAGCCATATTGGTTGTCACCAACCACCTCCTGTTCTCCACGTGCCTTAGCATGGTTTCCAGGAGAATCTGCTCCATGACCTTGCCAGGCACAGAGGTGAGACTGACTGGCCTGTAGTTCCACGGGTCTTCCTTGTTCCCCTTTTTGAAAAGGGGGGTTATGTTATCCCTTTTGCAGTCATCGGGAACCTCACCAGATTGCCATGACTTCTCAAATACAATGGCCAGCAGCTTGGCAACTTCATCCACCAATTCCCTCAGGACCCACGGATACATTTCATCAGGTCCCATGGACTTGTGCACCTTCAGGTTCCTCAGATGTTCCCGAACCTGCTCTTCCACTACAGTGGGCAGTTCTTCGTTCTTCTAGTCCCTGCTTTTGCCTTCTGCAACTTGGATGATAATTAATTTGGCATTAATTATTTGAGGAAGATGTCTAAGCTCATAACTTTTACACCAAGAACATTTGTCTCCCTTAGGAATGCTTCACATTGCTATTTAGCAGCTTGTGTGAGAGATGTAGTAAAACGCTGGAGCTTGTGTTACGGTGCAGTTCTGCAATGTGTGCATGATCAGTTTCTTTGCTTCAGGCTTCCCCGAGTAGGAAGCGATTCATCTCTAGGAGGCTAATTTCTTACAGTTGAGTGCAGGATTTTAATAAATAAACCCAAAAGTGAAGTGCCCTTTTGAACAGTCCTCATATCAGCAGGTAATATCAGTAATTTAGGAAACTCAAACCATTCACCGTTCCATCCAATGTATTGTGATCAGTGGTGGATTTTTTATTTATTTTTAAAATATATATAATAATTAATCTCTTTTGTTTTAATTAAGACTTTACAACACCACTGAGAAATTTTAACCCCAGAATGCCAAAGATACATTATTTGAAGGAGAAGTAGTCAAAATACTGAATAAAAAGATGTTTTTGATTGATGAGTTTACAAACCATTTGCACCAGTCAGAACATACAAAACATTTTCTATGGTAAGAGATGCTGAACTGTCCTCTCCTCAATGAAGACACAGAGAGGGGGCTTTGAAGAGGAAAAAAAAAGAAGTCTCCAGAAAGATTCCCTTACAGGTACCTTTTCCCTTCCCCTGTAAAAGCATGTGTTTCCCCTAACCCTTCCTGTTGAAGACTGGCCAAGTACTTCAAGTTTCTGTAGCCGTAGGAATCTCTCTACCTTGATTTCAGCTGTGCTATAACATGAACCTGTATAATCCTCTCACAATTGCTTGCTACTTCAAAGCATAGCGGAAAGTGGATGAAAATTGTCCACAGCCCTGCAGGTTGCTGAGGATCCAGTCCACCTGTCCAAAAGTGTTGGGCTACACATTGCCTTCGCTGCCAGCATTGCTGTAGCCCCCATAACACGCTCCTATGGATAGGAATAGGATTTGCTGTCTTGTCACATAATCTATCCCACCCGAGAGCAGAGAGACCCAACTCAAGTGTTCTCCAGAAGATGAGTTTTCTTGTCATTGTTTCCTAGGATATATTAATTTGATTTCTCCTAACTTCAAGGGCTACCTGATGGGGGGAGAGGTGGGAGTATGTACTGTAGAAAGTCTAATGATAGAGAAATAAGCAAAAAGAAAAAGCACATTTAAACAACTGTGCTGGTTTTGGCTGAGAAAATGGTAATTTTCTTCATAGAAGATGGTATGTGGCTATGTTTTGGATTTGTGCTGAAAACAGGGTTGATAACACAGATATATTTTAGTTACTGCTGAGCAGTGCTTACACAGAGTGAAGACCTTTTCTGCCTCTCACAGAACTGGGAGAATGAAGAACTGCCCACTGTACTGGAAGAGCAGGTTTGGGAACATCTGAGGAACCTGAAGGTGCACAAGTCCATGGGACCTGATGAAGTGTATCCGTGGGTCCTGAGGGAATTGGTGGATGAAGTTACCAAGCTGCTGGCCATTGTATTTGAGAAGTCATGGCAATCTGGTGAGGTTCCTGATGACTGCAGAAGGGGTAACATAACCCCCCTTTTCAAAAAGGGGAACAAGGAAGACCCGTGGAACTACAGGCCAGTCAGTCTCACCTCTGTGCCTGGCAAGGTCATGGAGCAGATTCTCCTGGAAACCATGCTAAGGCACGTGGAGAACAGGAGGTGGTTGGTGACAACCAATATGGCTTCATGAAGGGCAGATCATGCCTGACCAATTTGGTGGCCTTCTATGAGGGGGCTACAGCACTGGTGGACAAGGGACAAGCAACACACATAATTTACCTGAACTTGTGCAAAGCATTTGACAATGTCTTGCATGACATACTTGTTTCTAAACTGGAAAGGCATGGATTTGATAGATGGACCACTCTGTGGATAAGGAATTGGCTGGATGGTCACACTCAAAGAGTGGTGGTCAACAGCTCAATGTCCAAGTGGAGACCGGTAACGAGTAGCATTCCTCAGGGGTCCGTGTTTGGCCTTGCCCTGTTCAACATCTTTGTCAGCGACATGGACAGTGCGATAGCCTGCACCCTCAGCAAGTTTGCCGACGACACCAAGCTGTGTGGTGCTGTTGACATGCTGGAGGGGAGGGATGCCATCTAGAGGGACAGGCTGGAGAGGTGTGCCAAGGCAAACCTCATGAAGTTCAACCAGGCCAAGTGCAAGGTCCTGCACCTGGGTTGTGGCAATCCCAAGCACAAATACAGGCTGGACAGAGAATGGATTCAGACCAGCCCTGAGGAGAAGGACTTGGGAGTGCTGGTGGACGAGAAACTCAACACGAGCAGGCAATGCAGCCTTGGCAATGTGGTTGGCCTTAACCGCATCCTGGGCTGCATCAAGAGGAGCATGGCCAGCAGGTCAAGGGAGGTGATTCTCCCCCTCTACTCTGCTCTGGTGAGACCCCACCTGGACTACTGCGTCCAGCTCTGGAGCCCCCACATAAAAATGACATTGACCAGCTGGAGAGGGTCCAGAGGAGGGCCACAAAGATGATCAGAGGGCTGGAGCACCTTTCCTATGAGGACAGGCTGAGAAAGTTGGGGCTGTTCAGCCTGGAGAAGAGGAGGCTCTGGGGAGACCTTATAGTGGTCTTCCAGTACCTAAAGGGGGCTTACAGGAAAGGTGAGGAGAGAGTCTTTAGTAACACCTTTTGCAATAGGATGAGGGGTAATGGTTTCAAAATAGAGGGAGGTAGATTTAGATTAGATATTAGAAAAAAAAA
The DNA here is from genome assembly GCF_036417535.1 of Chlamydotis macqueenii. Classification (NCBI taxonomy): domain Eukaryota; kingdom Metazoa; phylum Chordata; class Aves; order Otidiformes; family Otididae; genus Chlamydotis; species Chlamydotis macqueenii. The sequence continues at coordinate 28,071,368 of NC_141560.1, forward strand.
ATTAAAATGAGGATGGTAGAACACTGGAACAGGTTGCCCAGAGAGGTGGTTGACGCCCCATCCCTGGAAACATTCAAAGCCAAGTTGTATGAGGCTCTGAGCAACCTGATCCAGTCCCTGCTCCTTGCAAGGGGGTTGGACTAGGTGACCTTTGAAGGTCTCTTCCAATCCAAACCATTCTCTGATTCTATGAAAACTACCTCTGTTTATCTTCTAATGAAACTGCCTTGTCATGGACAAAACACTCAGAAGTAACAATGAAAAGAACAGGCATTGTCTGAAGCTATTATTTAGAAATCATCTAAATTTTTAAAGGTTAATTAGTGTAATTTACCCATCTTGGTTATTAAAAAGGGTTATACATGAACAATAAATGTAAGAGTTCAATCCATTTTATTTCCACAGTTGATTCATCCACATCTGTTTAGCTTTTTATGACCATCTAATTGATTTGTAGAATTCTGTCCAGTACAGATGGGCTACTGTTCATGACTACGTTCATACCATTTATATTATTGTTGTGCTGATTTTTATTCAAGGCCAAACAGAGGGGAATATAAGAGTGTGATGTTCACCTAAACATAACAATGACATTAGATTTCTATTTGGCACTGCGACAAGAATAGATTTGTGGAGACAATCCACTATGAATACAAATAAGTTGTTTATACATAAATATAATAAGAGTTCTTACTTAATTATGACCTATTTTACCAATTCTACAATATACTCTGTTATTATGAAGTTTTGTAGCAACAGCCAGGCTAAATCAATTGTCATAAACTCATTCAGCTTAAAACTAGAATTATACCCCTACTAACACTTGTTGGAGAGTAAAAGCTATGCCTCTGGAGCTTGTTCTATGATCATTCTAGTAAGTCTATACATAGTCTCTCTCATGCAGCTGTACATACATATGCTGCATTATTTTATACACAGGTTTTTTGCATTTGATGGAGACTTTGCCACTTTCCTTTGAGTTGTCAAAATGAACAGAAGCTGCCTAGATGTTTTCCACCAAAGAGTCTCCTCTCTTGCTGTGAAAACACATAGCATGAGCAAGTCTGTAATGCTGTCTCTTGCTCTGCTTAATTTCTGAGTCTTCTGGGTATATGGGAAGTATTTTGAATAACCTGCACTTCAGTTGTTTTTAGACAGAAGAATTGACATCAACCCCAGACCCCAAATCATCCAAATCATTCAAAGAATTAAGAAAGTGTCCTTGATTACCCAGTAGACCCACCTCTGCGATATGTAGTTGGAGCTTCATGCATATAACCCATACGTATAATAGCAGGAAAGCAAGATGTATGTTGAGTTAGTGCAGTAGTGAGAGGTACACCTTCACTTCAGTACTTTTGTACATATGATGTCGTAGATGTTGGCTTAAGCATGCCGGCTGCTTTGCTTGATCAGCACACGGAATTCATTTTGCCATCAATCATGACCCCCACCACTAATAACTCTCGAGAAAACTAACAAGGAGTTTTACTAACCAGGTGCTGCTCTGGCCAAGATGGTGTGTAGTATCAAAGACACTCAAATTCTGAACTGCAGCCTTTGCACAAAACTTGTGAAGGAAAGAGTGTGTATGGATTGTTGCCTTCATGTATGCATTATTTTTCTTCAGAATTTGATGTCACCAAACATCATAAAATGGCAGAGGAGAGTGGAAAGAGCTTTCTATTTAATCAGATGAAACTACCGTTGCGGGAAGGCAGCCTGTTCAGATGACGCAGCTAAGCAGATTCTACTGCCTGTAACTTCAGTCACAGGTGCAACAAGAAGCCTCATGCTTGCTTGATTGTTACCTTGTGGGGATCAGAGAGACACTCACAATTCTTCATTATTGCATGTCCCAGACAGGAAAGGGGGGAAAAAACACTGCAAAGTTGGAGATGTTCTGGAGTATTTAAAAATTAGTATGTTAAAAGTTGCAGAGGCTAATTGCTTCCTACCCATGGAGAAACTGTACTGGTAACACCCACCAGCACAGGTTGAGGGAAGCATCAGTTCAAAACCCATGCTTCCTGGGAGTGTTTCATCTCTGCTTTGGTTTTACAACAATAACACATGTTAAACAACTAACTGTTCTGGCCTGTGAATACCACTTTAATACAGTACAATAACATTTGTGTATCTGGGCTTGTCTTTTAGCTGTGCCGAAGTGTTTCACTGAGTGCCTCTAATGCAATTACAAGGCAAGCAAGCAGCAGAGAATGAGAAAAAAAGGTATAGCAAAGGTGAAAAGCTATTTCAAATGCAATTTGAAACAAGACAGAGAGTCAACAAGAGGCAAAATAAGGTTGTTCCAGGTGGTGGAGCTGCAGAAGAGAAGACACTTAGCCAGCACGGATAGCTGTGAAGGTAGAAAAGAGACCAGGGTGATACAAGATGGGCCAAAGGAGAGTGTCAGAGATTGACCTTGCAGGATGCTACACAGAAGGGTTGTTAGCACAGAGGAGATGAAAACAAAGAAAAAGGAGTTTGACAGGAGAGGAAGGAACCAATTCTGGTTATGTGACTGACAGGCGGCTGCTGCTGCTGAAGGTTACACAGACACCAAGAAGTCTAGAGGGTATCAGGTCATTAACTGCATAGAGAAGAGCTGTTTTCATGCAGAAGAAACCCAGACTATTAGTTCCTCAGAACACCTCAGTGCAAAAGGTGTTTCTGACTCCTAACGATGCAGAGCCGCACAATTCTGCCTGCAATGGCTACAGGCTTCAGGAACTGGTTTTCTCTCAGCTAATACCAGTGTTGTGTCTTATAACCAGGGTTCAGGGCTCTTGGAGAATTAACTAAGCAAGCACTTGGCTTCACAATCTAGTTTTTAAGGAGATTGTTATGGTCATTTTTGTAACTCCACAGATTTGATTAATTACAAAACATTTGTTACATCTTTTCAATTTGTCAGTCACCCAGAATTTGCTGCATGAGAACAGTAAGTTTTGCTGGCTTGCTTCCTTCTGAGGGAATAGATTTACTACGGCAAGAGTTTGAAAAACAGGTTTACCAGGTAGTAATCACCAAGATTACTACCTTCATGGGAAGAAGGAAACTCCGCCATCCTTTCACCATCCAATACTCCTTACCATATCCCAACATCTTCCCTGTAACTGCAGCTGCTTTGCATTTACTTCAGTCACTCCCATTCTTGACAATTTAGCTAGGCTATCACTGCTACCTTTCCCATCTGCTCTCCCTCGTTCAGATCACTACCCTCATCCTCCTCTTTTCTGCCATACTTTTGGTGATCTTCTCGTTATTCTCTGCTCTGAACACATGGAAAAGCCCACTGGGATAAGGGAAGTCCTTGGACTGCTGCCAGTAGGTCTATACAAGGGTGACATGCTGGTCTCTGTTTTACAGTAAGGCACTTTGGTTTCATGTGGGGTTCTATAGTCAACTAGAAGTCAGCAAAGGTTTGAAATACAAGGGGGTAGAAACACTGAAAAACAACAAAAAACCCACCCCAATTAAATACTAATTTCTATGTTCTGGGGGAAAGGATGTTCTCATGGCTACAGCTCTCTGTTGATATTCAGCAAGAACTAGACCAGCTCCTGCCACATCCACAACTTACTGGTGAAGCTTTGTACAGAGCATTTGATCTTTCCATGTTTTATCCCTTAGTTCCCTGTAGGTAAATGGGCATCATAAAGACTGTCTGTCTACAAGGCGGCTGTCATGATATATCAAGAAATGTTCAGGATGTGTTTGGGTCCTGCACTTAAAATGGTGCTATCACATATTGTATCTGGGACAAGAATAAGCAGACTTTCCAATAGGATCTTGTTTTAATAATGCTACAGAGTAAAGTGCCTGAATTATACTGTATTCTGCTGCTGCAAGACTTTCGGTAAACTGGTCCTGCAGCTGAATCCAAACAAATACAGTTTTACAGATGCTGAAGCCAAAGAAGTTCAGGCAGAGCTGTGCTGCAGGTGGTTTCACTATGAAATGTCATCGTGAGCTCCTTGAACCATCAGTGCACTGTTGCCAGGCTCTGCTTTCCCCTGCGGGTGCCCGCCTGGCCCAGGCTCCCTGTCCTCCTCAGCCCCGCTCCCAGGCCAGCCCCACCGCTTGGCACCACTGCCGGCTCGCTGCCCTTCACCCCGGTGGGTGTGAAAGCAGGACCAAGACTTCAAATGGGAAATCCTTCCAAACAGCATAGCAAAACTTTTGTTCTAATTTGAACCTTTCTGTGTGTGGCTGTTTAAGAATTTATAGTTATTTTATTCCCTTTTCCCCCTTTATTCCCAGAAGAATCAGTAAAGAAAAAAAAAAATTTAAAGCCTCATTCCCTTAGGAAGACATAATTTCTGAAAGCATTTGTTTCATGGAAAATGAATTACGGCCCACTCAAAAAACACTAGTTATACCATTCTCTCATCTTAATACATAGATGTTTCAAAGGAAAAAAAAAGAATACAAAACCCCATATATATGCTGTTTCTATCTGTGTTTATTTCACTGAAATACCATTTTCAAATTGAAAGGAATGAAGGGGTGCAGAAAATATTGAAAAGTCATGAATCAATTTCAATCAATCTTAATTCCAGTATAAGAGGAAGTAATGCCACTTGTCGAAAACAAAGCAATCATTTCTGACACCTAAATTTGCAAAAGACTTATTGCTGTCTGGAGAGAGGTAAAGCTGGATGCTTCCCTGCTTCTACCTCCGCATTAATTGACTTTCAGTGCTGCTTGGCTTATTCTGGTGAAGTTCTTCTGTGTACTGTGGCTCCTACTTTTCTTCCCTTCAACCAGCACTGCTATACAAACAGATTTTTTTTTTCCTCCCAGAGTTTAAACTGGAAGCTTGGACTTGAGTTTACAAAAATATAAGTAATGTTCTGTAAGTACTTTTCTTTAGGAAAGGTATCTTGATTTAAAACAGTTAGGGAATTTTGGAATCATAATAAGACTAGAATAAAAATAAAAATAAGGATAAGATTAGAACTTTAGTGTCATTGTAGTCTTTTTTTTTACAAACTGACTTTTTTGGCCTGTGTGTATTTTGTGGTTAAAAGGAGCCAAAGTCCTCTTACATAGTCATTGTTTAGCACCCAACAATCATTTTGGCTGGTGGTTGCCTAAACATTTTGCTAACTGACTCCCCTTGAAATCTATGAGTGTTATGGATTTTAAATTCGTGTATTAAAAAGTTGAACAATTTTATCTTTGCTACTACTACTACAAAAAAACCAGGAGCTGCTTCCATTAGAGGAATTCCATGAGGATCCACAGCCCTCTGTGAAGATTTGTTTGCAAGGAAAATACCCCAGCAGGTTCAGGAGCCTGGAGGGGGAGGACTGCAGTGAAGGAGTTTGCCCAAGTGTCTTCAGGCTCTCAACTGCAGGTCCTGGCTTTCGCCCTTTTGTTCGTTTATAAGCTGGTTCCTCCACATGCAATGGCTCAGGCAAACCACGAAACAAACATCAGGATGGCAAAAAACACCGAACATCCGCTTCATTCAATAACCTATTCAATACTGCATTTTTCATTACTGATTTCATATTTTTGAGCTGAAGAGGAAAAATTCAATGCTAAGTCTAGCTGCTACCTTACTAATAGGCAAGACCCTGTCTGTACCCAAAGGCTGTTTTCTCCAAGACCATGCTGTTGTCTTTGGCAGCAGTAGGACTTGAAGGGCACGTGTTTCCTTGTGCATGTGCTGGAATTGTTACCAGCAGTGATCAAAATATGGTTTTTACTATTATAAGCAATTCTGAACATAGATGTTTTAAAATTGAAAACCATTAATCTTTTATTTATATCTGCAATATGTCTTTCTATAAGACAGTTTGAAGAAAGTTATATTTTCCACCAAAAATTTAATGCTGTAAGTAAGGGGTTACCAGGGTCTAGTTGTAACCTAACAGATTAACAAGGGTCTAGTTCCAAACTCTCATCTTACACACCAGGACTACCTACAAACAGAGCTCTCATCCACATCCGGGCAGGCATCAGAAGCCCTGGGCTTGCATAGGCATTGGAAAATCCCCAAGGTAATAGCAGTGGAAGTTTTGAATTTGGCTGAAGATGTCAAAAAAAAAAAAAAAGGGGGGGAAAAAAAGAAAAAGCTGTGGGTTCTACATTTAAAATATACAGTAGCAGAAGAGAGTTTGACTTGGTAAATTAAAATTTTTGAAGATAAATTCAGTTACTATTTTTTAACAGTTAACTCTGTCTTTTCTACAAAACATGTGTTATACGCATTTATTCATACACATGAGGGAAAAAAGCTTGATCTGTGCCCATTACTTGTGTGAGTAATTCCTCACAGCGCAGTGAGGGCGGCTCTAACAGCTTCTTGCATCATTAAAGACTCCTAGGACTGGGCCTATCTTTTGTTACGTGTGTTGAGACTGAGATCACCAGAACGAGGAACTTTCACAACTTTTTAAATACCAAGAAACAAGTATTTCATCATAGATTTTGCCCCTGAAGTCCATCATTACGAGTTAACTAACAGTTAGTTAACTAACAATGCAGAAGTATATTTTCAGACATTCAAGAGCCTGTCAACATGACACCCAGTCTTCCAGGCAAATTCATTAGGCCAGAATTAAATACTTACTGTGGAGGAAAATATAGGAAGAGAAACTCCAGCCTTTGTCACCCATACTTTTGTTAACTTAGACTTTGCCAGATTTGCAACATGTCACAACCGGTGCTTGCCGGGGCCATTGAGGCACTAGGAATGCATTTTCTTTGTGAAGAAGTAGTTTCCGCTTGCATGTGACAAAGCAGCTAGCTGGCTAGTCAGCCTCAGTCAGTGTCTATTTATGGCAAAATGTCAAAAAAGAATGTCCTGCATTTGTGGCTCAACAATAATGAACATGGCTAAATCTGAAAATGAACAAAGGGAAGTGAACAGCTTTTTAAATCCTGAAGAACATTCGATTCTTGGTGTCCTTTTTGTTCCAATTGTTTGGGCTGAAGGCTGTGAAAGGACCACCTGTTGGGCTGCCATTTTGGGATTGTGCTAAATGCAGTGATTGCATGAAAGAACACTTTCCAAAATAACCTGGTATTATTATTCACTTATTTTATAGTAAATCTGCATTCAAAACCTGGAGGAAAGTATAAGGCTTTTTTTTTTTCTAAGTGAAATTTAAAGCTGTAAGTTCTCTATAAATGCGCCTACTGAGGGTGTGTGATTTTTTAGCGACAACCATGATACTTTAAAATGAGCTCAATTAAACTTTTGATGCAGCAGTAAGTTCCCATGTGATAGAAAACTAACCTTTTGAAGTAATAAATGCAAAATGAAGGAGAGATTAAGTTATAAAGGGCTGAGCATCTCTGAGGATTAAGTTAGCAAGAACTACTTGCACACAATGTAACTTAAATATTTATTTTGCTCCTGGCACAAACTTGAATTTTTTAGTGGCGCCAATTATTTTTAATGTCTGTAAGAATGTCCTTGAGCGTAATTTGCTTTTGCTCAAAAGACTGCATTGAATTGTGCTAGAATCTTACTAAACTTTGAGAAAGCTTACTGCAAACCAGTATAAACATTTCATTCAAAAATATGAAATCTGTATTCATTTTCCTAAGGTTTTTTTTTTTTGGTGAAAGATACTTTACACAGCCAAGTGATAACGATTATTTACATAATAAAATCAGGAGAAATGTTGCCCAAATTAAAAAAGAAAAACTCGTTTGTGTTTTATAAACATCAAATCATCCAACTTTTCATTTTTAAGTTGAGACAGAAGAATCCATTCACACAGTTTAGCATGTTTAATATACTACATAAAAACTTTATTCCAATAAACATGCCTGTTAATGTATGAACAAAGCAAATACTTTTCATGAGTGTTAAATAACCTTTGTTTACAGCCAATGTTAATAATGCTTGAAATTAATGCTGGAAATATGTTTTCCAAAGGATATTTTCTTTTTACACACACTACTAGTTATTAAGTTATTTATGTAATATTCCATATATTACCTTATTTCTTCTTAAATATAGATGCCTATGTAAGCTTATTGACACAGGCATGTTATTCACCAGCCTTTTCTGTGTGCATCTGAACAGACACTCTCACCTCATGCTACACACCACGCATTTCCAAAAAGTTTATATTAATTTTAGCTGGGAAAGGACTTCACAATTGGAGCTGGGTTATGCAATTAATTGGAGGGATAGCAAAAAGGGAAGAAAGTCTACATGAATAGCTGAATATATTTTCAGCTGCTTTCACCAGTTTCAATCACAAAAGTTATAGCTAAAGCCCATGAGTTAAATCTCTTGGATTTTGCATATTTTTCATCCTCAGAAAAGTAAAGGTGGTTGTACATCTGAAAACAAGCCATAAATATATTTATATACATAAAAGAGAGCTTATTTCCTAGAAACCCCCTGTATATTTTATACTAGCAGAAATGCAGCTTAACATATCATTGCCACTATTTTTTGAAGTTAAAGCATGATTTAAAATATATTGCAAAGAGTTAAAGTGACTCTTAGAAAATAATAGTTTCGTTGATCAAACAAAATCGCTAGCAGAGCAGATTTTCAGATGTGGCTTGAACTATATTTCCTATGCTAGAGAAAACCGAGTTTCTATGTGACTATCAGTTCAGAGGGGGGAAAAGGTGAAGTGGAACAGCGTACAATGCACAAGTATAAATTAATGTCTGGGTTTATTGTTCACCGTGCCATAAAGAGTATGTAATACACACAGCTATTCTATTAGGGAATTATGGAAACTGAGGCTAGCGAGCAAAAATTACTTATGTCTGAATAAAAATATGTATCTTTGGGAGAGATACAATATGTTTGGAACCCTGAGGGTTAATGAGAGGTAAGCTGGTGAAGGGGGAAGAGGAGATAAGGGAAATAACAGAAGCTGAATAGATAAAAGAAGTGATTCAGTGGGAAGCATTGTTGATCACAGCTAGGTGTCAGAAACAAACTAGAAAAAGGGGAACTGCTTTAACATCGGCAGGAAAATAGTATATATTAAAAAAAAGAACTTATACCACGTACTAAAAAGAAAAAGAAAATAAGAAATAATAAAAGGCTTTCAGGCTTTCTTTGGGACGCATCAATGAAAAATAAAGCAAGCAAGCAAGAAAGAAAGCTCTGAAATGGAATCCTCTCTGAAGGTATCTTGGGGAGAGGGGCTCATTGTCCCATCCTTTTCACATCAAGAATTTAATTTTGCATTCTCTTTGTCTGTCTTGAGATATACTTGCAGTTACTCTACACTGGTGACTTTTTTCTTTCTTTTCGTCCACTTAGGTAGTCTACACTAGCAGAGAGACAGCCTGAATGGGAGAAATCTAGCCATGAATTAAACTGTCTGGCTGCCCCTTGCCAATGTGATTTTTGCCTGAAGTTTGAAGTGTACCCAAAGGCAGTGTGGGATCCTTATTCCTGAGCATTAGAGGCAACCACAGTACTTCTATTTCCCTCATTTTCCATTCCTGTTTTTCATGTCTGTTTTTAAAGAGAAATTATGTCTATATGGAGCATCCAGACTTCCTTATGCATATGCTACACGGGATGCAGATATACCTTCATTATCTATTTACTTATCTTTCAATTTAGGCAACTTGAAAAAAGGTAACCGCTTCTATTTTCCCTCTGGAAAGATCTACACTAAAATGTTATTAGCAGAACATTAAAAACCCCAAAATGCTTTTTAGTGCCAGGGACATTCTGGTTCCTACGTATGTATTCTGTTTACACCCATCCCCCATGAATTCCTAAGACAGTTTCTCTTATATTAAGCTTCCTTCTGGTGCCCATAGCAACACCATCTAGTACTGAAATGTTCCTGCAGGATTTGCAGGAGTCCTTTCAAAACAAAATGCTGATTCTGCAGTTATTGCACACCCAGTTACTTAGATCAGATTCATAGTCTGAGCCCTCAGTTGCACGTGGAAGGCAATTCCGCTGACCACCGACTGTCCTCCGCACCCTTAGGGACAAAACATGTTAGGTATGTTCTGGTTGGTTTGGATTTTCTTCCCACAATAACAACCAACTTGTTCATTTTTTTGTAGTTTACTTAACTGTGCAAAGAAATTGCAGAAAGTGGTGAGGTTTGGATTTTAAGATGATTCTGCTGTTTTCTTTTTTACCTTTCTCCATCTGCAAATGCACATGAAAATTTACCTCTACCCTCTGCTAGGTGGCTCAGGAGCCACTTTCTGATCTTCAGGACAATGATGTGAAGGGGGAAAAAGTACATTTGGTTAAAAAACAATCTGGGAGAAGTTCACGGGAAGTCCCCATGGCTGGCTCCTGCAGCCCAGGTCGCTTGGAACACCTGGTAGCGGTCAGAGCTGCCCGTGTTGAGCTGGACCCTGGCAGGTGCTGCAGGTGCATGCAGCGGGGCAGAAGCAAAGGGCCCATGCCATTGCCACTGCCCCGTCTGTCCATGAGTGTTGGGATTGAGGAGGCTCAAAATCAGCTGTGGGAGTCAGTCTGCCTCCAGGCCTTTCCCCTGTGTGCTGGAGATGCCAGTGGATCTCCAGGGGAGTGCAGAAGGCTGAGGAGTTACACCAAGGTGTGCTCAGAGCCTCTTAGTCCCCTGCTCCAGATCTTCAGGCTGAAGAGGAAAAATGCTACTCCCAAGCACCGGAACCATGTACATTGTCAGTACCAGTCGTTTATATGATTTTGGCTAAAAAAAAAAAGGAAGGGATGAGGGCAGTGATTGACACTATGCACTTTCTTCGTTCATTCTGAGCACAGCATTTCATTTAAATTCTGTGTTGTGCCACGCTGCATGCTAGGAAAGGTACCCTAGGATATTTTTAAAGCTGTAAAAGTTCAGTAAATGGAGACTTCCCTGCAGGACTCAGCTATTAAATCTTTGCTGGAAAGGGGGAGCCACGTCCATTAAAAAAATCATATTCTGGTGAGACTAATCACATCTTTGTACTACTAAAGTATGCTTGAATTCAGATGTTAATCGCATAAATATTTGGCAGATATAAGCCGCGCAGAACAAACACCACGATCTGGCGGAGTTAAATAACCCCTTATCTCTGAAGTTGTCTTGAGAACGTGGAAATACTTGGGACATACTTTCAGGCTGAAGCCAGAACATTTGCAGTGGCAAGGCGAGAAGAATCCCTTTCCTCGCTGCCATTTAGCAAGAGAAAAATTCCCCTGGAGTGCAGCTGCTGGGCACCGTGGCAGGGGCTGGCACCCCACTGGTGCTCTGAGAGCTGCCTTGCGTCGTGGTGGCAAGGAGACCGATTCAGGTGTGCTTATGATCTGAACAGGAAAAGATCTGGAAAAGGGGAGAGCTTGAAGCTCCTTTGGAGGAAATAGGTCACAAATCACCCTCCCGTGTGTTAGCTTTAGCAGAATTGTTCCAGAGTGGAAGTAAAGCTCTGCAAATGGTGTCCTGAGGTGCTGCACGAGACTGATCCTTCCTTGCAACCTGCAAATGTGCCATGCAAAAGGTGTCATTCTGAATAACTAAGATTTTAATTCTAAGCTTAATTCTAAATTTACACCTTTTTTAGAGAAATAAAAAGATCTTTCTTAGTCAAATGCCCTTTTCAACTTGCCAGGAGATGTGAATTACTTCTAACATTACTATTGAGAAATATTATTTCTATCTGATGTCATTCTTCCTACCCTTCCAGCCCTAAATCCCCCATTACTGACAATTAACTCCTTATTTGGTCATTGCTATTCTTGCTCAAGCGAAATCGAGATCTCAGAAAATGTCTTTTGCTTCAGGGATGGCACTCTGGTGGGCATATCTCGCCCACGGGACAGTTTCTTCCACCCTCTTGGGAACACTGCTTGGGCAGAGGAAAGGAAAATCGGGGTTAACATCATGTGTATTGCAGGAAGGGAGGGTTGGGGGGTGGAGGGGTAGGAATTTGCAGTGTACCTTGGATCTGGCAGGATTTCTTTGATCATTTGATCAAGAAATTCTGCATTGACATTTCTAGACTGGACGGGCTCAGAGCACCAGGTTGGGATTAGAAGTGGCATCCAAACACCACGAATTAGGTGATCCCAGCTGGCACAGACAGGACTAGATAGGAGTTTTAAACAATACAGATTAAAAAATCTGGGCTGGTGCATTTTTTTATGAACATAAGGGCTAGAAAAATAATTTTTACAATTGACTTTTGCCAAATCTTAGTTTTTCATCCTGTTTCTTTTTTTCTTTTTTTTTTCTTTTTCTTTTTTTTTTTTTGTACTCTCCTTTGTAGCTTATTTCTTTTATGTAAAGGAATCCTGGTGCTACACATACCTTCAAAGACAGAAAAAAGCTTTTCTTGTGGTGGGTTTTAAGTAGAAACTGCAATCTGAAAGAACTGTTTATCTTGCAAGAAAACTTTTATTGTGAAGATACATTAATCCTGCAAAATTAACAAATCAGCCTGTTCACGCTAGACTGCATCTTCCTTGTATTTAAGATTCTGTGGGTTGCTATTTAGATCTCAGAATGGTCCAAGATGTGGGGCCTGATTCATCAGTGTATTAATTTTGATTTATGCTTGTGTAAAGCTGTAGCTTTTGAGTTAACTTTAAAAAGTATAAAAACTTTTAAAGACACAAACTGCCTCTTTCTCAATGTCTAGAAAGTCCCTGGCAAAACTCAGAATTAATTTTTTCTTGTGATAACTTCTAACAGTTGTTTGTGTGCACGTGAATGCAATGCATAATTTATTTAAAAAATAAGAAAAAAAAAAAGAAAAAATACCAAGTGCAGGAATTATTTAATTCAAGAGCAAAACTGCATAACTCAGGGCTGTCAGGTTGCTCTCAATGCTACATTTTGTCCCAGTTCTTAATCCAGACTGGTAGTCTGTGTGTCTTGCAATGGAGATCCTAGCACTCCTTGTGAAAAACTGTCTCTCTACCTGCAGGTGCTACTGAGAGAAAATCTGGGCTTTTGTCCAGCTATTGTTCCCTTTAAAAAAATTCCCTCTGCTGATAGTTAGAATCAATATTTGCCAAGTCAAGAAATGCCATTGCTTGTCTGAATACTCTGTATGCTTGTACCCAGCTATAACCCATCCCTTTGTTTTAACTTTACTCTGCTGTACAAATGTATTTCTTTTCTTAAAACGATGAAAAATCAGACTTGTTGATAGTATAAATTATTTTTTAATAAGTAAAGCAATAAAGAGTTATCTGATACACAAGTTTTGAGAATGAAGCATAGTTAATTTAATACAAACAATGAGTTCCATCCACTGAAACTATAAACGCTAGGCAGATTAGTTGCTTTTAATCCCGTTTAACTAAAGCTCCCTGTTTCATTCTTCTAATCTTCCCTCATAAACAAATCCTTCCAACTTCGCAGTCATGTTTTCTCTCCTCCTTGGAATTCCTCTCTATTTGACTACATATTTTGAGCATAAAGAGAGGCCCAGGGTGAATGCAGGATTCTAGGAGGGACTCTGTCTGCATTGTGCTAAATCCATAATTAAAAAGGGTTACAGTTAATATATTTAAGCTACAACAGCAAATCCACTTGATCAGACACGACAACAGAAGTATTTATAATGATAATGATTGTCTTACCTCTCAAATGGTCAGACTTAGAGTGTTTAATCTGTACAGATCTGTTTTCTATAATGAAGATATTACGGGCATATCCAAGGCAGTGCAAATTTTGCTTGAACTGGGAAAAGAGAATTGTTTTCAAAGGGTTTTGAAAATCTTATGCCCTGGTGATTTTGGTCTGCAAACAACAATCTCTCTCTTCTCTGCCTTCACTTTAGCACTGATCTTTCTTTCTCAGTGTAGCAGGACCTCTACCTTACAGCAGCAACCTCCATACGCAGGCACAGAGCACGCAGGATGATGAACAGCAGCAACAGCAGCTGTAAATAACATGTTCAAAACATTTTTGTGTACTTTTACTGAAATGTTTAAATAACAGTGGAGATTAAGAAAACGCACGTGTTCATTCCATCAAGCATTAACTGAATCCAAACAGAGTTTTCTTGTGTAAATTCTATTACTTAAATGTCCCCCAAATTATGCCAAAAAACCAGTTGTGTAAAGAAACCCCAAAGCTGCTGTGTTAGTATTGGACTCTGAGACACTGCAGATTGCGATTATACAACTGTAATCTGTTTATTACATTTCTGACCTATAACCGAAGCTCAACGTAATTTTAAAGTCAAGAACACCATCCGTGCCACTTGTTTGTTAAAAAGGAGCATAGCCCACTTTCCGAGTACATTCTGGTTTTTGAGAAGCTATCAACAAACTTGCTCTTTCTGTTGCCACCGATGGGCATGAACCTGATGTCTCGGCACTGCTTTCGTGCTTTGGGACCCCAATAGGGTAACAATAGTTGCCACCTTACAGAAAGTGTCTGATGTGAAGAGTTTCCCCTGGACACAAGTTCTTTCTACTTTGTATTGTCAGACTTGCAGGCACAGGGTTCAGAAAGTTTGGGTTTTGTTTTTGTTTTTTTTTTCCCAGATGGTGATGCTACGGAATTAATCCAAACTGGCTAACTTGTGAAAAACAATTGTGCTCTCTCCAAAGACTAATTTAGCGGTATGAAGCACATATGCATGTGTACCTTACCCCCCCACACACACCTGCACAAGTACACACACACACACATTTATGTGAGTAGATTAACAGCATCTAAAAATCAATTACTTATCTGTATGCACACGTGTTATTAAGATTTATGAAGACTACGCATAGATTTAACTACAGGTTCTCCTTACCTCCCTAAAATTTGGAATCAAAGTACAGTCCTGAAGCTCTTCATCCCTCTACTATTTACCTACACACCATGAGCATGTAATGTTCATTTTTATATGGTATATATAGGTGTTAGGGGAGAGATGTATACAGAAACATCTATTTATATATCTGTATATGGCCATCATGCATTATTTATTAAATGACTTTATTGCTTATACAAACAATAATTATTCTAAACATGCAATTATATATCCATATTTGTGTGTCTATATAGATTTTTTTGTCCTTAATGGAAAACTTGAACTGCGAGCAGCCATGTCAGAACTCAGATGGTTAACATTCACTTCTTGCTGTTTTATTGCATATTACTGTGCGCTCCTGAGCAGCAGGAGCAGATTCAGGCAATTACAATCAAGTCAGGGCACACGCCGTGGCTGAGCAACACGATCATGATGAGGATACTGATGAGGCACTTATCGAAAACCCCACATCATCCACACTCATCAGCCACAACATGTCACCCCAAATGAGGCATCAGCTGCCTTCAAATGGCTCATTGCACACTGTTTACAGCTTTCTTTGGACCCACTTTTGATTTTGCGGTCAGGACTTAGTTCAAACAGCAGCTGACTGGCACTGGCAAGCGTTGGGATTCAGTGGAACCGACTTCCCAGGAGTCAGGAGTGTTTTGACACGGGGCCTGACCGGCGGAGAGGAAAGGTCCTGCCTCAGTCCCCCCTAAACATGGGTCCCTCCGGGGCAGTGAGTTATCTTGGAAACGTCTGAAATTAGGCAAGGAGGGGCAGTGGGAAAGAGGGGAAAAGCAAACAAGCAAACAGTCCCACCGCACTTTCTGGTGTTTTTTATTTCCTGCCTCCACCTTAATGAGCAGCCAGCAACAGGAATTCAGGCAGAAACATTTTAGACCAGATCCCTGTCATTTCTGGGACTCCTTGAGCCACTTTGATGGTGTAAAAGGGTCCTTAAAGTGGGGGCACAAGTCATGGGTTCTCTATTCAAAATTGTCTTTGCATGGGACTTGCACTAAGCTGGGCAGAAAACTTTTTCGGGGCTACAAACCTTTCCCCATTACTTACTGGGATTCAGGAAGGTCTTAGTTAGTTATTTCTGCAAAAAGCAAGCAAACAAGAAAAAAAAATACGTGGATGACTCGTGGAGATCAGCCCCCTGCTCGAGTGAGGATCAGGGGTGACCCAAAAAGGAACAACTTCAAAGCAGAGAGACTGAGACAGACTCCCTCCAGCCCAGCTGATGGGCACTCGAAAGAGGGGTTTAAAGACTCACTGGAGTAGGAAAGGCCACATCCAGACCCTTGCCTAAATCAAGTGGAGTGAGAGCTCTGAGCTGGAGATTGGTTACTCCTGCAGAGCATCCCCCTGGGCTGAACTAGAGCGAAGGCGCTTGCTCCTGCCACCACTGCCTAGAAACAGATATTTCCACAGCACGGATTAAAACTAATTTGTTTTGACAAACAGAGATTTTTTTCTGATGAGAAAGTGCTACGTCATGGAGTCCCTGACACTCTGCCAAAGAGAGTTGAAAGGACCTTAGGGTGAATAGAAATCTAGTCCTTGAACTTCAGACGTTAGCTGATGAAAACATATACTAATCAATTATTGTCAGCTCATATCAGTTTATCTGAGAGATTGGGAAAAATGAAGCTATTTTGCTTTACTACTCTTCCTCTTCTATCTAATAATATCATATGAAATTAATGTATGTCAAAATTCTCAGATAATTGGCTTCCATATCAATTAAAATTTTTGTTTTACAAATAGAGAAGCTTATTAACTGAAAGCTGAAGTAATTCACTCAATCTTACACGGCCAGCTCAGGCCTGTGAAGTAAATCATTAGACAACCCTCCCTTTTCTGATTGTTCAATTAAGATGTAGGAATATTTTATATATATATAGATATACATTTTTATATATCTATATCTATATATCTCCTTTATGGTTACTGTCTGCAGCCTGATCTATCTGCCTTAATAGTTCTCAAATTCTAGAATGCCACACGCTCCCTCCAAATGCCAAATTGTAACAGCATATTGTATCATGAAAACATTTAAAGCAAAACCAGAGAATCCATGCAGGTTTTCCTACACTTGTACATACATCTGAGGGGCTTTTTTCCTTGCTGCTTTTGTTTATAACCTGTGTTGCACAATGCTTTTCCTCTTAGGGACAGATTCTTCCTGCTGCTTACTAAGATTTTATTTAATGTTTAAAAATATTTTCCAAAAAGGCGAAATAGATGGTCCCGGGAGAGAGAAATTAATTTGTACGATCCGTTTATTAGTCTTATTTACTCAAAACATTTTTTTCTTTCCCCACGGATAGCAAACATTCTACACAAATCCTGAACCCGTTAATTTCCTCAGAAGAGCTTAAATTTATTGTTAGGGCTCCTATCACGCTATCTTCGCTGTGGTGCTCGGGGCTGTAAGCAGGGGGAGGAGGTAAGGAGTGTGCATGCATGAGGATGGCACCGGCACAAAATCCCTGAGACCGGCTTGGCCAAAATGCAACCCAGCGGCTCGCGCAGAGCGCGGCGGAGACCCGCAGCATTGCCTGGAGGATGCTGGATGAGAAGCGAGGCACCGGTGGTAACGCATCCTAATTACCAACCCGCGGGGCCGGCAGAACAACGGACAGAGCGGCAGCTCCGGCAGCGGTGGAAAAAGGAGTGGAAGTTTGCATTTTTGCGGCTGTATCTTGAATTGAAGCGTGTGTGTGTGTGTGTGAAAGAGAGAGAGAGAGTGTGTGTGTAAAGAACTGTTTTTGGGTCATCATCTTACGCTCTTTGTGATGCACATTCTAATTTAGGCAAAAGGGATGCATCTTTCAAATGCAGATCATGTTTGCATTAGAAGAGCAATGAGAACACTTGTCACTTTCAGAACATTTATGTGCTAGAAGTACTGTTAGCAGAAGAGCAGTTTAGATAAATTCAAGACTTTTTTTTTGCTGATCACAAACATTAAGCTTCACACCTGAAACCCTCAACCCCCTGCTGTGCTCTAATCCTAGCACCATTCACCCTTAGAGACTCAAAGTGCTGTGCCACTGCTCTCAAACATTTGATTGCCCTTACTTTGAATGCCACCACCTGCAAAAATGCCTTTTTATTCCCTTTGAGCCTCTTGAGAAGGAAGTAAAAATGATAATTCATGACAAACATTAATTAATTGTTTACAAGATGATCTTTTCTTTTTCTAACTTCTGTTCAGCAGACATGTTGAGCTGCAAGACTCCACGCTTGATGCCAGAGCTTGTCAAGAGGTCTGCATTGTTGTTTATCACTCAGGCATAGGATAGACTGCAGGTCATTGTTTCTGCCGTTCAAGTAGGACTGTCTAGCTCTTGTTTGAAGAATGGAAGTGCCATGCATGAGCTCCCCAGTATAAAAGAACTACCGGTTCTGAGGAGGAACAGGGATTTAGCTTCTAATGCAGAGTAAATAAACATTTTTCACCATCTCTTGCTCCATGTGATTTTGGAAAGGTCAAGAGGTGCCATTACAGTATTTTAAAAGCTTCAAATTATGTTTAAATAACGTATCGCTAAACTTGGGGAAATCTTATCAGAATTTAAGAACCTATTGTCGTCGTTTTAGTTCTTGAATTCATCATCAGAGGGAGACGTATTTTGAAAGGAATGTTCTGCTGTTAGGAAGGCTGAGATTCGCTCAAGGCTTGGACTCAGCTTCTCCCCCAAGCTAAAGCATAACCCCCCCCCACATCCCCTACAATGCAGACTTGATTTAACCGAATCCTTAAATTCAAGAATTAATTCTACAAGAGATGTCACACCATGCTAATAACTGACCAGAGTATCCCAATGACAGACTGAAAGAGAAAAATATAGGCAAATTTAAAACTACGCTTCCAAAACATTGAAAACTGGGCAGCAAAATTTAGCTCCCCAAATTACACTCGAGCAGCTAAAGGTGAGCAAACAGGTTTGCAGAGAAACTGAGCTGCCACAACCCGGCTGAAATCATTAGAAACTGTGGTGAACAGCACCTTTGCAAATCAGACTTTTTATTTAATAATTTTAAAAAAATATATATATAAACATACGTTTATTTACACACATGTAAGCAGACATGTTTTAGACATGTTGCTCTGTTCTTCTTGCAAAAAAAAAAACAATTCCAAGAACTTTAAACCACATCAAAAGTCTGGCAAAAAGTTAAAGAGAGTGAAAGGTCTTACTTGTAGGAAGTGTACAGTAATATAGCTTCTTGCAGAATTCTGGTTTCCCCATTCCAAATTAGGAGCCCTTAGATCACGGCTGCAAGGCTAAAAAATCAATGCTGTATTTTCTGAGTTAATACTAAGGGTTGCACTTAACAGACATGGAGACTAATAAGGTATGTAGAAGGAGTAAAAGCAGTGCACAAAAAATTCAGGCCTTCGTCTTGGCGACGATCCAGCACAATGATGTTTCAACCAGATTTGAAAAAAAAAAAAATCAATAACATCTGTGGTATAATGGTTAATTAAAGAAGCTCTTCAGCAGAGCTCAAGATGAGAGGCTCGGCCTGAAATTCAGACAGCTGAAGCTTGATTATTAGGAAAGAATGCTTTTTTAGCTATGAGTGGATAGGCCAAAAGCTGCAATGTGTGGAAATGGGGGGAAAATTGCTTTTATTTTAACTTCCTTTAAGTAATCAATACATGATTTTCACCTGTATTACGAACTGTTTAGAGCAAAATCCTCTTTCTATACATCTATATAAATATAATCCACTCCCTTTGGAATCCATAGATTAAAAATAACAGTAAAGATAAGCAAGTTGGCTGCCTCCTCTTAATTCACAAATTCTCCACCTTCCCTCTCCACCCCCAGCCTATCTGGCTGTGCCTTATGTACAAAATCCATCCCGTGGCAGATCCCTCTGGCTCCATTCTCTTCTTATTTAGTTTAATTTTTAAGACCTGAGCCTTTCAAGATTAAGCCCGAAATAAATGAATCAAAGACTGAATATTAAAACATAATATCTGTGCTAACCAGACAATTCTTCCATCAGCCTCTGCACCTTTCTATCCCGTTCTTTCTACTCTTTTATTTGTCACATCTGTCTAAAATGTATATGCAGAGATTTACAGCCAGAAGGGACTATCCTAACCCCTTGCATGGCAGAAGACAGAGGTTTCCAGGTGGTAATACCTGTGCGTTTTCTATATTCCAGGGACGAGCAAGAAGACATATAGCAAAGAAAAAAAAATTTTTTTAAATCCTGATTCAGAGATTTCAAATGACAGAGAATCCACTCAATCTCTTGGCAAGTTGTTCTGAAAGTTAATTAGCATCACCATAAAACTCCCTTATTTTTAGTCTGAATATTTTCTACCTACTTGTGTCTTGGTCTGCAAAGTTCAAGAGCCCTGGGCTATCAGAAATCATCTCTCTGTAGAAATTATAGACCATGGTCAATCCTGCTTTTCATCTTCTTCTGGATAAACTGAAAAATATGGTACTTCTTTATTTTCTTACTGTAGACAGACTTTCTTACTGTAGATGATTACCCAGATTTTTTCTTGTAAATCTTTTCTATGTCAGGGTCCTTTTCAAGGACAGACAGACAAACACAAGCTCTTCTTCAAGTAGCAATCTCACTAATGCTTAACAACAGGGCTCTGGCTTCTACTTAGTTTTTCCCCATTGATCCGTCCAAAAACTTCTCAGCTGCCAACTCCCACACAAAGAGCTAAATTATTTTCAGACCAAATTATTTTTTTCCAAAATGCATGTCCCTTCCTTAAAAATAAGAGCAACATTCCTCCTTCCAGAAGATGAAAATACCTTGTATTCTACCATCTTATAACAAATACTGTTAGAAAGAGTACAGCTCTGCAAATATAACAATCTTTTCATTCTGCAATGCGAAACGAAACATCTCCCACATATTACAACTGTCAGGAACTGCATTTTCCATTTTCCAAGAAATTCGAAAACAGAATTCAAATAGATGGTAAATATTTTTAAAGTTAGATAGCAAATGAAGTTTCAGGCAGAAAAATATTGCTGAGTAAAAATAATTTATTTAAATAATTTAAACATTTCGTTCAAATTTTTATTTTAAGATTAATATTGCTTCTATTTACATATTGCTTCTTAAAATGCACATAAAAAGTAATCATCAAAACCTGTTCCAGAATGTTAAAACAAGTTGTTTCAACACTAGCAGAGTGTTTGCTTTATTTTCCCTAGGTGCAATGTCTTGAAAGTATTAATTTTCCCAGACTTTACAAATATAATGGAAATAACACTGCTCATTAAAAAATATTATAATAAATGAGTTTAACTCCCACTAATGAAAATCTAAGTAGGTAGATCTTTCCTTTTAAACTGTAAGGCACAACATAGCAATAAAGATAAAATCAGAAGTTTTGCGAAGTCAGAATTTTCAGGGCAGGGCTTCCAAAAGCAATCAGGGTTGATTGACTTACCCTTCCATTTAAATCAATGTTAGCTTTACGGCTGTTTTCAAAGGGAGCAAAGTCAAAAGAAAGTGCAAAGTAAAATCCTGCCCCCTCAAACTTTCTATCAGAATTCTTCAGATTGCTCCGGAGTTCAAGTGGAATTTTCCTCAGCAAACAGTATACCCAGTGCAAAGATCTTTTATGTCATCAGTGCTGAAGAAATGAAAACATCAGCAAGTACATATTTGGAAATATAACTACATTCACAGTTAAAACCAAAGGAGACAGATATCCTTAAGAAATAGCTGCACCTGACTTACTCCATTGCAGATTATTTCTATTAATGCATTTTGTTGCATGTGCCAAACATAGCTTGGCACACATCTTTTTCTCCTGGATTTTTTATTTGATATACATATATGACATCCAAGAAATACGTAATCTTCTTTTCTTTTTGGACAAGAAAGGTTCCCCATCCCTCAGACCTGCATTGCAAAGCATCATTCTAACTGCTCTCTGCCATGATTACAAGGTCCTGTAGCCTCTGGACCATTTCCAGTTGCCCTGCCTCACATAGAGTGAGAACAGCACTGGTGAAACCTTCTTGCTCTCCCAGAGCATGCAAAAGAGCCAAACACCCCATTAATAAAACATTTCTGCCTGTAGACCTCCTCACATGAAGTAATCCACTCTACAGTGAGATCCCTTACAAGGGTCCTCTGAATGAGCAGAGTCTGCCAAGAGATGACACAGTGAAATGGTGCCATTTTAAAACCAAGCTTTAATAATGATCTGGCATTCAGCTAGGTCCATTCGTGCCTACCTCCCACAGTCCCATTTAGGTAATCAAGTAGTTAATTATTATTTGGCATGTGTCGTGCATATGCATTGTTTGAGGGAGAATTCCTCCTAAAGAGGACCAGGGCCTTCAGCCAGATGAACGGTGGCTGTAAGGGCTGCAAAGGCAAGCATTGGACTAAGGATTTGAGGCAGTCACATTGGCATTTGCTTGCCAGTAATGCTGTCAGGATCATCTTGAAGGCCCAGGAGCCAGAACATCCAGGTGAGAAGCCGAGATGGCATTGAAGATTGTACGTCACACATGCAGATTGATGTATGTCAAGCGATAAGTTGAACTTCCCTGACCTTTGCAAACTCTCCCTCAGGACCTCTCACCAGACTGCTTTTCCTCTCCCTTCCTTCAGAAGTTGTCAGTGGATCGTGGCATGGCATTGCTCTGCTATGTGTACTCAGGCAGCCCCATCTCTCTGGTACCTCGTTAGGAGCCTCTACAAACTTTAGAGTCCAACGAACCTCTTTTCTACCATTTCCTCACATCTATGTCTGTCCCAAAACTTAATTGTAGGCAATGTTTGCAAATTTGGCCCATCTGATCAGCAGTTTTTCTCATTTTCCACAAAACTTGTTCCCTCTGAAACTGCAGATTCCTGATCTCCATTTGGCATGCAGACACCAGGGGCAGAATATACGGAACCTTAGGCAGCCAACTGGTACCTAAATTACTGGATCTGCCCTGTCAGTTTAATCACAGGACTGATATGATTTGGGACTGGGCACAGCACCAGCTTAAACACATGCAGACCTGTCACAGCATTGCTTGAAAACCCAGCTTGAGCAACCAGCCTGTACTCATGCTTCAAAATCTGGTGTTTTGCAATGTCCAGGAATAAACAGGAAACTTGAACTGCAGCTAAACTCTAACTCATGTAGTTCCTTTCGACAACTGAGACTCACCAGGAGCTTGGAGAATGCTCTTGCATCCCTATGAACCTTGAAGAAGACCAATAGTATTATCATAGAATCATAGAATCATAGAATAGTTAGAGTTGGAAGGGACCTTCAACGGTCATCTAGTCCAACCCCCCTGCAAGGAGCAGGGACATCCCTGACTAGATCAGGTTGCTCAGAGCCTCATCCAGCCTGGCCTTGAACGATTCCAGGGATGGGGCATCCACCACCTCTCTGGGCAACCTGTTCCAGTGCTCTACAACTCTCATTGTAAAAATTTTTTTTCTAATATCTAATCTAAACCTACCTCCTTCTAATTTAAACCCATTACCCCTTGTTCTATCACAACAGGCCCTACTGAACAGCTTCTCCCCATCTTTCCTGTAGGCCCCCTTGAGGTATTGGAAGACCGCTATCAGGTCTCCCCAGAGCCTCCTCTTCTCCAGGCTGAACAGCCCCAACTCTCTCAGCCTGTCCTCATAGGAAAGGTGCTCCAGCCCTCTGATCATCTTTGTGGCCCTCCTCTGGACCCTTTCCAACTGGTCCATGTCCTTCTTGTGTTGGGGACTCCAGAACTGGACGCAGTACTCCAGGTGGGGTCTCACCAGGGCAGAGTAGAGGGGCAGAATCACCTCCCTCGACCTGCTGGCCCCACTCCTCTTGATGCAGCCCAGGATGCGGTTGGCCTTCTGGGCCGCAAGGGCGCATTGCCCACTCATGTTGAACCTCTCGTCTACCAACACTCCCAGGTCTTTCTCCTCAGGGCTGCTCTCGATCCAATCCCCGCCCAGCCTGTATTTGTGCTTGGGATTGCCACGACCCAGATGCAGGACCTTGCACTTGGCCTGGTTGAACTTCATGAGGTTGGCACGGGCCCACCTCTCCAGCCTGTCAAGGTCCCTCTGGATGGCCTCCCTCCCTTCCAGCGAGTCAACGGCACCACACAGCTTGGTGTCATCGGCGAACTTGCTTAGGGTGCACTCTATCCCACTGTCCATGTCGCCAACAAAGATGTTGAACAGGGCCGGGCCCAACACGGACCCCTGAGGGACGCCACTGGTGACCGGTCTCCACTTGGACATTGAGCGGTTGACCAGCACTCTCTGAGTGCGGCCATCCAGCCAACTCCTTATCCACCGAGTGGTCCATCCATCGAACCCATGCCTCCCTAGTTTAGAGAGAAGGATGTCGTGCGGGACGGTGTCAAATGCCTTGCACAAGTCCAGGTAGATGATATCCGTTGCCCGTCCCTTGTCCACCGATGCTGTTACCCCGTCATAAAAGGCCACCAAATTGGTCAGGCACGATCTGCCCTTGCTGAAGCCATGTTGGCTGTCACCAACCACCTCCTTGCTCACCATGTGCCTTAGCATGGTTTCCAGGAGAATCTGCTCCATGACCTTGCCAGGCACGGAGGTGAGGCTGACCGGCCTGTAGTTGCCCGGGTCTTCCTTACTCCCCTTTTTAAAAATGGGGGTTATGTTTCCTCTCTTCCAGTCATCGGGGACCTCACCAGACCGCCACGATTTCTCAAATATGATGGCCAGTGGCTTGGCAAGTTCCCTTCATCCGCCAGTTCCCTCAGGACGCGTGGATGGATCTCATCAGGCCCCATGGACTTGTGCACCTTCAAGTTCCTTAAATGATCTCGAACCTGCTCTTCGAGCACTGTGGGCGGTTCTTCATCCTTGCAGTCCCTGCCTGTGCCTTCCACAGCTTGGGTGGGGAGACATCTAGGATGATCCTTCTGGGTAAGATACTGAGCTCAGAAAAGTTACTTAAGTGTTTGCTTTAAAGTATCTAGTCAGAAGAGAGCAATTGGTTTTCTGTGGTTTGTTTCACCCTTGGCTCTCCTAGAAACTCAGTTTATAAGGTGAAGTGGCAATCTTTGAAACACGGAAAGCATACACACTAGGAAACAGGCAGACCACCAAGGTACTTCACACACTGTAGCCAAGGAAAGTTACTGCAGAATTGAGACGGGATGTAGAAATGTGAAGCTCTGTATTTAACATCTAACTTCTCTGAGACCAAAGAGTAACTCAGAATGTGCACTGCAGTGGTTGCCCCGGCTTGCAGGCAAAGTAGGCTCTCCTCTTCTTGCCTTGGTGTGAGCAAAGACAGATTTGTATTTTCTCTTGCTTCTGTAGGCTGAATAAAGAAGTCACAAGAGATGTTCGCATCAGAAGAGGAAACAATTGGCATGGGATGATAATGAAATTCCAATGCGTTACCGGTTTTGATATTTTTCCTCTGTATGCTTAGGGCAGGTGTGCCAAAGGAACACTTCTGATCTGAATTAATAAGAGGCACATTTCAGAATCGCACTCTGCAGTTCAGCTTCTGAACTCCAACCAGCAAAACAAGACTCAGAGCGAGATCCTCCCACACTGCTTCCAACACGCACATGTGGGTATGCACATACTTCTGCAAAGTCTGAGGCAACACAGCAGCTGGCAAAATCGAGAATTAACAGCCAAACTGCATTCCAAAAGAGCTCTTGCTCAACAGCCTCTTCTTAAAAGTACTGAGAGCCACATGCCTCACTGATAAAAGATACCTCATTTCTGCCTGTTGTTTCTGTACCTCTGTTTTGAATTCTGCAAGTTTTCATGCTTCAGTGTTCTGGAGAACATAGTATGAACTGCAGCGAAAAAATGACAGGTAAAAGCTGAAACAGAGGCAGGAACAGAGCTGAAAAAGAAGACAGAGTTTAAATAGGGTCTACCTGGGCAAGAGGAGCAGTGAAGATCCAGTAATGGATCTCTTTGCACGAATAAATCAAAAAACCAGAGATTTCAGTTTAGAAAATGAGCTGCTTTTAATTTTGCTTGAATTGATTAATTTGCACCCTGAATCACATACCCAGATTGATGATGTCACCCTCACCACTACAGAATAAACACAGAGCAAGAGGCAGACCTCCACTATCTTTGCAGAAATCTGGAGCAAGTCTGTTGACTTCTAAGAGTTACTCTGGGTTTACAATGAAATAAATGAGAGCAGAATCTAGCCCATGAAACCATAAACTCAGCTGTGATCAGGCAGAGTCTTAGAATTCACTATTAATATCTGCACTGAGAGCTACTCTGATTACAATTGCAAAATAATATTTTATATCCACTTTTACTATCTTATTCAAATACAGGAAATGAGTCAATCTTCAGGGAACAGAAAGACCAGTCAAAAGAATTGGAGAGTCATATAATTCAGCATTCAACTTTGAAGTGAAGGAAAGGAAAACTGATTTCTGCAAATAGTCTGCAAGTGTGACTATTAACATATTGCTAAAGGTCATACCCGTAGACTCCCTTGGTACAGGGGTTTGAGTTGTTTTCTCCAAAGCACACATAGTCCTGCAGATGCCCTACTTCACTAAACAGAGAATGAGCGCAAACACTGCTGAACAAAAAAAAATGGCTACCAAAATCTTCCTACAATAATTCACTGTGAAGTAACTCGGGATTCTCTGGATGAAGAAAAGTGAGGACAGTACTCGCAGTTTGCATCATTTAAGCCTTTCCATCCAACGCTAATTACAGCTCTCTTAAATTTGGGATGTTAGAGTATTAGCATGTTTTATATCATTCCCACTTAAAGATGCATTTTCTGTAAAATACAATTAGACTCAACTCACCTGCTTTTCACTATAAACAAAGTTTTAAAAATAGAAACCAAACCACTTGGTCTTCCCTGGTGTGAAAGCTTGAGCCAGCTCTGCTCTTGAAGCTCAAACTCTCTTTTCCTTTAATGGAGTATTACAGACATGGCTCAAAAAAGAGGCAGCAGCTAGTTCTACTTTTGTCCCTTATTTTTCATTGAAAGCCCATGGCTTTTAATGCTTTTAAGAAATCCACTTCTTCCAATTTACATCATGTGCTCACTTTCACTGATGTGAGAGTGAAGCCGTGGAGGTAAAAACAGGCTTGAGGGCAAGATATACAAGTCTTTCTAGGACTTTGGATATCTACTTGGGTGCTGGTTTGCTACGTGCTGGTAGTGCCACCCAAGGCAGAGTTTAAACTACCTGCGATACTCTTATAGGACAGACGCCACATTAAAAGGAAGAGATACAGAAGCCAGGAAATGACAAAGGAAGTCTGTGGAATCATCAGGAAATAACCTTATTGAGGTCCTAGCTAAGGAGCCAGGAGCTGTGAGAAGGAGCTCTTGCTCCCAGTCTGCATTCAGAAATCACCACAGCAAGGAAAGAAAGAGGTTGCCTTAGCTCAGCGCTTGCCATTTTATCTACCTCTAATTACTCCCCCAGAGACTGCCTGGGAAGTCAAGTATCACACCCATCCTCTAAAAGAGCAGTACTCTTGCTCAGTGGACTGAGAAGAGCCTAGCTGCCATTTCCTCCCCGGCCGGGCGCAGGACGGCTCCCTGGCGAGAGGGACACTGCAGCAGAGCCTGGGGGTCTGGAGCGAGGGCAGGCACAAAGCTGTGAGCTTCCCGTCAGAAAGAGGGGACAAGTCTTACAGGGTGGTCTCTATGAGAGAGCATTTTAAGTTAAAGATCTGCCATAATGGATAGGAATATTGTTTCTACCATATAATTCTGTATATTTTAAGGTACTGCCAGAAGGTACTTTGATAGGAAACACTTCAGAAATCCTTTGAAGAAGAAAAATGGTGGATTACAGACTTGGCTGCTTCCTCCTAAACAGCAATGGTGTAGCTGCCGTGGTATAGGTGTCTGGGTCACTTCTCCCATGGCTCCCTTAAACATTTCACATTTAACAAGAGGAGGACTTAAAAATGACAAATCAAACGGGCAGAAATGATCAGCAATGTGTGTTGAGTGCACCAGCAGGTAAACTACAAAAGCATATAGTATGTTAATTGTTTTCAAATTGCATCAAACACCACTTCAGTTACTGAAATCTGCTTTTTTTTTTTTCTCAATGAACCCAGGTTACAAAGGTCATGTTAACTACAGAGCTCTGCCGGTGCCTGAAGTCATCGTGTGGTGGACGATTCCTTGCTTTTTTTCTTTAAGTTTTCTTGTTTTGCTTATTTTTAACCTCACAGACAATAAGAGCAGACTGTGCTTTCCTTCTCCAAGGGCAGTGAGAAGCCTGTACAGGTTAGAGGTGGCTGCAGCTCTCCAGCAGAATCAGGATTGTGATTCACCAGGAGCTGGGAAAAGTGAGACAGGACGCAGCACAGACCATGCCAGCTGGCACGAACATCCTCCTGGCCCTCTGGTACCACAGAGCACACTGCGGTGATGGGAAACCTGTGCCTTATCCTTTCAAAGGGGTGAAACCGCAGAAGAGCTGAGAGTCAAATGGCTTTGTCTGGAGGCTGGGTGGCAGCTGAGGACACCCAGAACATAGCAGCAAGCATGTTACCTCCATCTTCATAAGCCTGAGGGCTGGTCTACACGGAGGCACTCAGGAAAGTTGAATTAACTAAACGGAATGGTTTAACATGAATATGTTAAGCTACATTAAACCTCTCTCTGCTCTCATCTGTGTCAGTCGTAAAGAAGTATTGTCCGTTATTTTTCCATTTAAGTTAGATTGAACAATAAAAGATATTGCTTCTTCCTCAAAACCTTCCCTGCCTTATTCACTTCAGCCCTAAGACTCCTTTGTTTGTTAATGAATTAGCTCTTGTATACCCATATCAAGGCAACGGCGCAAAAATTCACTTTATAACAACATAGGAATATATCATTACCCTAACAGATAAGTATTTTGAACTGTGCATCTGTTTGGCTAAATTAATCCTCACTTCGTAATAGAATTTAATAGCACACCGATTAACTATTGCATAAAGCTGAACCCACAAACTGTCTGTGTTGTAGCTGAATGAAGTCGAATACCCACACAAATGTGACCTAATGACACAGGGTGATGTTAGTGTCAATGTTATCTGGATCTGGAGGAGGGGGTTACGTTCACATGGTCACTCATCCCTCTGTGTGAGTGATCTTCAGTGCACGATGTGTTCACCTATGCAGCTGGAGGGGTTCAGCTCATTTGCGGCAAACAACGTGACGGGTTGCACACATGTCCTCTCCGCACACCTCGGCTCCCTGAGTTTCCTCCCTTTCATCTGATTACGCCACAGTCCTAATGTCAAAGACTTTTCGTTTGTTTCTTTCTTACTAGGGTGCATGGGAAGGAAATGGATCTTGGGTTTAATAAAATTTTTGAGTCTCTGTTTAAGCATGTCCCATATAGTTATATCTGGTCTTTGAACGTGAATGGTATCTTTTACAATTTTAATTAACAGTTCACAAGTAGATAAGCTAAATAGCCATTTAGAACTATGGAAATGTAATTGCTCCACCATCTGGTCAGCTGTAATATTTTATGATGACTATATGAAGAAACAATGTTGTTTTTTTACTGCCAGTGTAAACCACCATGATGCTTTCAGAGCACAGTTGTGTACATCTGGATCCTGTCCCAAGGCCATCCTTAAACCTGAAGAGCAGCTTCCTGGGCATCATGGCTGATGGTGAGGTAAAATATCATTTATATTTCCCTTCATATATTTTGAAGTTAATGCTTGCAGATGCTTTGGCTTAGTTTTGACCTTTGTTAAGCTAGCAGGAATGCTGAATGAGCTGTATTGTGTTTTAATTTTTTCTTACGTCATTCTGATTATCGCGCGGTACACAGAGTTGAAGCAAAGGAGATATCATTCCAAGACCAATGTGATATTCTTTGTATTTACACTGCTACTTCAAAGGGAAGGAAAAAAATGTCATTACCATAACAATGTGCAGTTCATGTATCACAACTATAATAGAACTCTAGTAACTTGCTGGCTACCGCATCCTGGAGATGTAAATGTAATAACACAGTTTTGCTGCAAATGTCTGGTGGCAGAGGCCATTTCTTAGGTGCTATTGTAGAAATGATCCAGCTGCATTGGAAATGTATTTATTCCCTCTGAAAAGAAGGACAATGGTGCAAAACACAGGAAAATTATCTGCAGAAATCGACCTTTTTCTTTTAAGTTGATGACTGAAAAACATGTACATCTTATTAATAGTAAGAGTGCAAACTCTCAGATACAGCTTTAGAAGACATTAAAAACTTTGAAGACATGCCATACACTGAAATTGCTATGAACAAAATCCTGTGAAAGTCAGTAGGAATTTTACCACTGATTTGAAAGGAATCGAGACTTCATCCCATACTGGAAGGACCTTAAGGAGATTCAACGACTTGAACCTAGCTCGTTACAGGGAAGTGTAGTGGGAGGAGGGGTAAAGAATGGGCAGCTCACCCCTACAAATTGGAATTAGGACAGAATCAATCAAGAAAAGGCAGATTAATTAAAACAATAGTGACTGCCACTTTGCAGCTAGAGTGGTCAAGAGCAGTAAAACCAGGTTAGGAGATTTTAATTTTTTTTTTAAAAAAAGATTCCTTCAGTATTTGCCTTCTATTCCTACCAGTTCTGCTGGGGGAGGGTGTGGGGCCGTGGCTGTATGATGAACCAGGGTAGGGATGCTGCTGTAAGGCTGGTGCTAATGCAGTTTTCACAGAAGTTCTGCCTGTTTGGGGAGGATGGCAGGGAGTCAGCTCCTCACTCTGCCTTTGGCCATCGTCAGGCTATTCCACCAGCAGTCAAACGAGTGAAGATGGTTATTATATATTTGTGTTCTCACCCTCACATCTTCACGCTGCCTTAACACCAGCGCCTCCCATCTACTTGTAATCTCACTCCTGCCTGCTGTATCTTTCATTTTCCACTTACAAAACCAAATCACTTCCATGGTCCTGATACCTCCCACAGTCTCCCAGATGGGCTCAGAAGCTCTAAGATAGAAACACAAGCAGTGGAGGAGAGAATAAAAATTTAGAAAGCACTGAATTAAAGTCTTTACATTATTTTATTCCTACCTCACCCATAGCAGCTTATCACGGTAATCAAGGAACTGAAATACTGCCAACAGTCAATTCCCCGTAGGCCACAAGATAACTGTCAGGTAACGCTGAGTAAAGCAGAGAGAAGGTGGGTGACTGTGGATAACTAGAACACCAAACACAACACCAGGGCCAACAGAGAACTCAAATTTGTGAACAAATGACTAGTGAGACACGTCTGTGAACTACACAAGTCACCAAATAATTTCTTCACATAAGGAGACAAGATATTGCAATGTGTAATGATTTGTCTGGAAATTCCCTTCCCTTAATGGCAAATCCTTACCTCTATACACAGTGAGAAGGAACTCAAAGAAAATATCCAACTTGGAAGCTGGAGCTGTGAATGTACTTGTGGACTTCAGTTCAATATTTGCTCAGTAGCACAGAGGACGTTTTGCCTGTGATTTGCACAAAGAATACAGGGCTCATTCTCTTGCATATAGGAGGAAAGAATTAGCAATTTCAGGATGTTTCATTTTTCATCTGCACTAACAGAAATATCAGATTTTGCTAAGAGGTTATGGAACTGCACCCTGAGCTTCCTGTCAAACATGACCCTGTGCAAACAACGGGAAGTAATGCAGAACAGGCGGCCCACGGTTGTCTAGGCTCCTAATGGCCACGTCTGTGTTAGCATTTGGGTTTGGAGGAGCCCTAAGGTTTTGAAGCGAATCCCCCAGTCATCTCCACTTATTATGTGTTGATTCAGACCACAGGATGGTTTTGGTGAGCACTGACTGGATTCCCTCCCTTATCACATCTATGGCTACTCAGAGCCTCCTGACACCACTGGGGTTTGGACTGGGCTCCCGCTATTTCAGACTTCTTTTCAGGATCTTTTTCCTTTTTTTGAGCAGTGTGGTCCTATGGCACAGCTGGGATCAGTTCCAAGGCTGTGCACTAGAGGGCAATTATACTCGTACACGCATGCCGGTTCATTACAATAATACTCTTGCGGTAGTGCAGAATACGTTGATGCAGATATCCTCAATTACCTGCAGGATCCTGATGACTATAAATCACTCACTGCGGGCTAGCAAATGGTACTTTTTAGCTATCTCTATTGCATAAGATAGCTTTGCATTTTGAAAATTACCTGAATATTTTATTTTTATCCACCTAGGAGATGAGTCTCCTTAAATAATCCTATTTTCCACTGATACCTATTTAGATATAATTTTTTTACCCATCTTTTTTAACTTCAGTTTAAGAATGCAGCACCAGTGATTATATGTCTCTATAGTCAGATATTGGAAAACAATTCAGAGTTCAAATTGATGTTTTGTTGAATTAGATTTTATTTAAGGTTGTATGTCCTTTGAAGACAAATATTCCTAGTTTTGCACTGAGTAAAAATACCCCTCTGTAAGAGTCAGATTTAAAACCATTGAGCTCAATGCATTTTGTTATTTAGTTCAATAAAAACAGAGAAAACCCCCAACTTTTTTTTTTTGCTTGTGTCAAGACGTGAATTAGTTGTTATCTTCTACAAAAAGATGGTAGTTTTTTTTTTTTTTTTGTATAAGATAATGATCATCTACTGCTTAGCAGGTGATTGTGTGACACCTGGGTTCTGGTGGCATTTTGCCTCACTCTCTCCTACTATTTTCTAGCCACAGCAGCTGGCTGGTAGGTGTCATGGGAGTACCTTTAGTGTCTGTCACCAGGAGAAACTTAGGTGAAGAGAGAAGCAAAAGGGCCTGACACAAAGCTTTCTGAGACCTCAACAGAAAAAAAACCAGCTGGCTAAGAACAATTCGTCAGGTGAATCACTGGAGACCTAGAAGGTAAATGACAGCTGCTGGAGCTGAAGGAGGAGAAAATTGCAAATGGCAGTAAAAGGGCAGCAAGATAGTTTTCCAAGATTTGGCCAAGCAGAATTCACGTGAGCTTTTAGTGAGGTAGTGAGGAGTGAAGACAGATTAGAAGGTTCTTGAAAGAAATAAGAGGGAAAGAAGTATTATCCTCTGTTATTATTCAAGTAAAATACAATAGTGTTTAAAACAACTAAAACCTGCTCCAGAATCATTGGATCCATTATCGTCTCCGAAAAAAGAAGGCAGACTTATATCTGTGGGTCACCACACATACACATGCCACAATAATTAGATGTAGAACAAAAAAAAAAACTATCTCCTGACCAAAGTCCTTGTCTGACACACCTGTTTTCACCTAAAGATGTGAGCGATACTGTCCCTTATTCAAGGCCCAGCATACTTGCTGAGCTTCTACTAGAAGCTGACCAAGCCTGGAGAACCACACTGGGGTCCTAGGGACTGGAGTATCATGCTTGGGACTTCAGCTGATCCTTTCTGTGGTGCAATACTTACTTGTCGCTGCCAAGGAAAGTTTCAGAACTGAATTCTTCTCTAGCTTCCAATTTCCACACAGCCCAGAGTTCATCTCTGCAGATCCACCAAGATCCCTCCGAGGAGCCCACTGCTCCTGTCAGAGCAGGTGTCAGAGGAACCCACTCCTGCTGCTGGCTGTTTGAAGAAGAGTGTGCAACTTGCTGCCTCTTCTCCCTGGAGAAGCAGCACCTGTGTCTGTTGATGATATTGTGTCAGCTGAACATCTTCCATCTTTTCCCTTTTTATGTAAAAAACAATGAAAAAAAAAGTAAAGGCTGTATCAAATTCCCAGCCTGCAATTCCTACTGTTGCATTTCAACCTCTTCTCAGATTCAGGGGTGGTTTGCTTACCAGCATTCCTCACACTATTTAAGACTATTGGCTTATCTTGCCCCCAGAAATCTTATTCAATGAACCGATAGGGCATTTCTTCTGGATACAATGACCCAAAGCTTTGAAAACAGAGACAGGCTCCTTATTTGCAAGTGTTCATTCCTCTTTACCTTTCTTGTTATTGTGCATTTAGAAACACGAACCACTTTTCTGCTGTCCTTTGATAACAGAGATCTCTCAGCTGTTTACAAAGAACAAACTCCTTAGGTAAGATCAGGTTAGATTTTACTTCAGCTAGACTGTCTGGGTCAGGCTGCAAGGGGCATAATTGTTTATTTATGGGTAAGTTAGTTACAAGAGGCTCAGTGGGAAGAAAAGTGAGGGGTCTTGAACAAGGATGAGAAGATAGGACAGGACAGGGAGAAGATGTAAGAGGGGCAGAAAGAAAAAAAAAATCCACAAAACTCAATAAGATATTCAACCAACTGTCAATGGATGGATGGAGATTCATATTGTGCTCCCGAGCCCTGCAAATACCCCTGCTGGCTGCAGGTTGGTGAGCATTCCTTGCAGTTTGTCCTAAGGATGGAAATGGAGTGGCACAGTTCAAAAAAGGAAAAATCCTCCCCGGTTCATCATGCTGTCAGTGGGGGATGGGAACAGAGGGGAGTGGAGAGGGAGAAGAAAGGACTTTGCTGCACTCCAGATAGCTCGGACTCGCTGAGAGTGCACTAGTCCATAAAAAATAGCCCCAAACAACCTGTGGTGAAGGGGGTGACTTTAAGTCATTCCTAAAGATTATTAGAGTAATACTAATTATGGATGTGAAATTCAAACATCAGATGCCCCAAAATGCAGCTCAGATCAGAATACGGCTACTATGTGGAAAGAATAAACATAAAAAGCAGAAAGGAAAAATGCAAGTGAAAGAATCAATATACTGTGTTAATATTACCATTTGGTTCCAGTAACATACTAAGCAGTCTTCTATTTCTAACTTAAACTCCATGTTTCTTCTTGAGTTCAGGGGTTTTTTTATCAGTTACCATGATTTTAAAAAGCAGGGGAAGAAAAATTAAAAAGAAATGAGACGTTTAAATCCTGCAATTTAAAGACTATACTATGTTAAGAAATACATTCCTTTCTTTAAAAAAAAATTGGAATTATGTGCAAGGGGAAAATATTTCTGTATTTTTAATAGAAAGAGTATTATACGCAAAAACTTGGTCATAAAACTTTTCCATTAATTGGAACAGAATGCCATTGGAGTTTTGTTTTCATATTCACTAAGGTCAGCATCTAACCTAACATGTATATATACTGCAAACTATAATGGACATTATATACAACACAATACAATTATATACAATTGTACATTATATACAAATATACAGTTGTACATTATGTACAGTATACAACATTGGCCGGGCAGTTTTCTTCTGTCTTTTGTATTCACCACAATTTTTTTCTCATTGATACCAAAACCTATGGATATCAATGAATAAAAGTATGTGCTGATACTTTAGTAAAAGATTTGTAGCAATAATACTCTAATTTGTATTACTAAAACATCTCCTAAGCATAAAGAAAGGTGACTTTTTTTTTTTTACAGATCCTTTACACAGAGAGATTTATGCTTAGTAAAAACAGGCCTGATCAAGAAGCACCTTTACTCTCATTTACTATATATTAAAGAGAAAGCAAATATGTTCATGACGTTGAAGTAATGGGAAGACCAGGGTCTGAGTTTTACCCAAAATGCTTTTCCAAAGGAAAAAAGTGAAAACCAGCCATCAAAATCTTCCCTGCTCTGAACAATAAAGAGAGAAGAAAGAACAAAGAAAAGAGGATGAGGTTAAAAATAACACCTGTATGGCCCTCAAATGAAATTATTATTTTACATTAGGTTTCAGTTAGGATAACAAAGTAGAAGCTGGGAACAAAAGCAGCTTGACTAATGGGAAAAGTATCTAGAAATGGTTAGAATAGAATTTTCTCTCTTCGATGGAAGAAGAATTCAAAGAGCTCAATGTGCTCAAGGAAGGTACACGAGATAACCTTCCTACCAGACTACTGAAAGGACTGACACATGAAATTGTGAGCCCTATAGAAAGGAGTAAAAATAAAAATCTATCAAGTCAGGCTGGTATTGTCTGATTGAAAAAGAGCAAATATAACACTTGTATTTAAAACAGCAAAAAATGCCCTGGGCTACTGCAGACCAGTGGTAGGCTGACCTCAGTAGCATGTGAAGCTTTCTGGTGCACTGTAAGAAAAGCAAATACCACATTTCAAGATGTATAAATGATATACACTACTTTTTTTTCTTTTTTTTTTGCTTATAGAGGATCCCCTTGGGTTGTATACATGTGCAAGCAATGAAATTGCTTGTTTACTCGAAGTAAATAGCCAGCTCAGATCCCAGAGAGAGGCTTCTGGAGTAAACCTCCTCTTTAGACCTTTCTGGAGAGTCTCCTTCCCTGTTCCTTATTCCGGTCTTTCCCATGCTCTGAGCCCTCCTTCCCATAATGATATCTTTTATCCAGGACCTTATTGTAGTCTGGTCTGGTCTGGTCTGGTCTGGTCTCCTCTCCTCTTTTTTACATGTATTTTCACATATATAACCAATGTGTTAACCAATGAGATTGGATTACCTGGGCACCTGACTTTTGAGTACGATGTTTTTAAAAGTTGATAGTTGTCTGACATATGGGTTATACCATAAATAAACAACAATTAGATATATGAAGGATAAAAATACTTGAAGATGCAACATTGTTTTTACTTTATAAAAAATACATCATACCTTCTTTTTTTTTATTAAGAATTTTCTTCTGTATAAAATAGATTTGGTAGACCTAAGGTTTTACAAAAGCCTTTGATGTGGCAGAGTATAAGAAATTGTTAGTTTACTAGGATAAATTGAAGAATAGTCCAAGAACTGAAAGATGGATAAAGAACTGGCTAATAGAAAAATAAAACTGGGTTATCCAATGAGCTTTTGGGCTGGTCACAATTTATTGACAGAATCTTTCCAGAATTAGCCTTTCAAATGATTTTATTTAATCTTTCTTTTAAAGACGTGACAAGTCCAAAGTATCAGTCGTGTCCTGCAAAGCTAAGAAAGACATTTTTTGGTGTAAGTGGCATGCCAAACCAGTGCAGCACACTTGCACAGCCTCTTCACCGGGACAGCCAGGGAAGGAGGAGGCAAGACCAGCGAGGCAGGGCTGGCTCCAGCAGGAGAGCAGACTTAGCATCATGTTAACCCCCACACGCAGATACGCGCAGTGCGAGAACGGCAGCCTGGCTGGACCCACTACAGTCAGCTCCTGGTTGACCCTCTGCTCTCTCAGGGATTTGCAAGGTGACCTTAAGTCCCAGTTCTTTGTAATTTTGCTCCTTCTGCATGTCTCCAATTCTTACATTTGCAAGATCTCTCTTATGCTTTTGATTTGACGTACCACCGCATGTTGTCTTGTTCTTTTGAGTTGTTGTAACAACCCAACATGCCTTATGGCCTTCTTATGGCCTTCTTGTCCAGAGTCCCCCCATCTCCTGAGCAGGCACCTGCCTTACAGAGACAGATTTTTAATGAAATTTTTAATGAAATTAATTTTTAATGAAAATAGCCCGCTCCAAGGGTGTAACAGACTATTAAAGTTCTCTCACAGGGCCCTCACAGGCAGGTGGAGGTTTTGCTGCCCCAATTCTACTAGAAAGAAGGCCCACTTTCCTATGAAATATCTTCTTTCTGTGCTTTCCTTCATAGATGACTGAGGGTATTTAATCGGATGGAGAGCCAGAAGTAGAGCAAGGGGGCATGGTCCTCTGTGGAATGAAAAAAAGAAAGGAGAGGGGAAAAACCAGCTCTTCTAATTCTTAATAGTCATTAGGGCAAGCAGAAGGCCAGGTGTAGCAATAACAGGCCTGGTGTAAGAAGAGGGACAGATCCAAGGGTAATAGGATGCCAGGGCAAGCACGGTAGCTTGTTGTACAACCATGATTACGTCCCCAGCGTTGTTCTAGCCTCCCCTGGATTAATCTGGTCTCTATCCTCACTCTCCAGCCTAGGCATGGCTGACCTGAACTTGTGTTCAACTGAGTCCCTATTCTCTTATGCTTTCTATCTTATTCCTAAGTTTTGTGCCAAGCTTTACCATTATCACCCAGACCTATTCTATCTAATCTCTCCAACATTTTATCTAAGTTAACCTAAATGGTGCCCAGCAAACAACACAAACTCACCTCCTAATTTGCCTCTGTCCCTCCTCATAGCACCTATATCCCCAAATCCAAGATGACTGTGAGGAGAATCAGCACTTCTATGTTGAGAGTAGAGCTCATTGCTGGTCTTGGAACCTTCTGAACCTTCTGAAAAGCCTGAGCTCAACTAGGCTTAAGGTACTTTAGGTGGGAACGGTGGGTTTTAGATGGCTACACAAAGCAGATGATCATCATCAGTGTCTGAGTGAAATGCAGACATCTAAGAGAGCAAGAGGGAAAGAGTTTTGTAGATGTACAAAACAAGTAGCATATATGTCTCAGGATCTCTGTGAAGCTATCTCTAGTTAACTACTGAATTCAGATGATAGGATGGTGCTAGAAATCTGGCGGGCAAGTGGGAGAGCAGAATTTAGTGGGAGAGTGGCAGAGTAGACATAGAAGTTAGCAGCCTAAAATCTTTTCTACCGCTAATTTATGTTAACTTATGGAGATCACGTCATTGTGTGACGACCTCTACATGTAAAGCACCACATGTTTTTGCTGCTAGCTTGTATTCCACCCTCAGTTTGTTGAGTTGTGTTTGGCCCATCCCTGGTGCCCAGCAGTCTCCTCGTCCTACATGGTGGAAGCTCAGCAACAAGTGCTGACATCTGTACCAGGCAAAGATTTGCTTCCGGTAGAAGAATCCCACGGCTTTCTCTTTGCAATGGCTGAAGGCTGCCTTACACAACCAGTCAAGTTCAACATGCTACAAGTGAGGACAAGAGTTTGCCTGAGCATTTTTTCAGACAGTTGTTTTAATTATGCATTTAAGTAATTAATAATTCCACATGATATCCTATCTAAACCTGGCTGAAAGATTTATCCCGTAGTCAGCAAGGGCATGCAAGTGGGCAGGAGGGGTATAGAGGCTGTTTTGGCTAAGGCAGGGGGTAGTATGGAAAAGACTGGCCACAGGACTCTAGCATGCCATTGTTAGATAAACACAAAGAAATGGCC
Organism: Chlamydotis macqueenii; assembly: GCF_036417535.1. Taxonomy (NCBI): domain Eukaryota; kingdom Metazoa; phylum Chordata; class Aves; order Otidiformes; family Otididae; genus Chlamydotis; species Chlamydotis macqueenii. Next base: position 28,110,057 of record NC_141560.1, read on the forward strand.
AGGGCTTTGTGCCCATCGCTGTTTTCAAATCACTAAAGCACCTCCTGGCTGTCCTTAAATACCTCACCATTTAAAACCAGCAGCTTCTCTCCTCCATCCCCTTCCCTAAAATGTATAAATTATTCTCAGCAGTGAAATTAGACACTTTTTTTTTTCAGTAATAGCAGAAAAAAAATCCCTTCCCCCCTTTCCTATAAAGAAAATACCAGAACTTCTAACATACAATTGGTAGCTTATAATAGGAGGCTATTAGTGAGAGGCTAAATTTGGGATATTTCAGAGAAGTGCATTGTTATGGCTGTTGCTTGATTTGTGGCACATGTACAGTTGCAGTTCAAGTTTCCCTGGAGCTGGAAGAGAGGTCTGCACAAAATGCAGTGATAAATTTTACAGCAAATACCAATATGCAGAAGGGGTTGGTTTAAAAACAACAAGCCATCACTTCTAATCAATGCTTGACACGTGCTCATTGTTCTGAAATTAAAGCGAAAGGCGAGATGGGCTATTCATTGCACAGTCTGGTGCAATGAATTTATTTGCATCTGTGTATTTGAAAATCTGAGTTTACATTTTTAAAGCTAAATAAAGTTGGCTTGTGACACTCATATTGTATCTATTACATATTTCACTTCAAAACCTCATCTCTCCTAAAGCCTCTTCAGCGTGCTTGAAGTAGCACAGCAAAAGAAAAGGAATTTTCAATTTAACTAGAGCACTGACATTCTGTTACACAATTCGATCTTGTCTATTTACCTGCTCTTAAAAAACACAAGACACTAAACAAAAAAAAAAAATGCTGAATGCATCCAGTCGGCAGTGCCATAGGTGTCTGAATGCATCTGTATCTTCCCTCTCACTCATCAGTGTAATTGTTGTCATGTTATTCCATTTTTTGATTAGGCTGGTCCGCCAAGCTCCCAGCTTTTTCTGGCCAAACGTTCTTCTGCTGGTTGTCATGGTGACTGCATTGTTAGCGGGGAGAAAGGCTCTGTTGTCTGGCATTGTTCTGTTGTGCTTTAGGTAATGCACGAGGCATCACAAGTGAAGTGGATGGACCTTTTTTGCTCGGCATCATTGCCGAGTATTGAAAATCTCACATAAAAAAGGAGCAAATAGGCCCTGACCAAAGAAATAACCAAGTTCTTTTTTTTTTTTTTTTTAAAGAAAGCGCGCATTATTATAAAGAGGTAAAACAGCGCTGCCGATTAACTGAATAATCTAAGGAAACGCTATAGAAATTATATTTATTACAAGAACAATTGCCATGATTTGAATGTTACTACACAATGCTAACCATTTGGCAATTTAGCTTGAATATAGTTTTTAACTATTCATTGATTTCTCTGCAGCTTGCAATGTCATTTAACCCTGGGTTCTGTTTAGCTTAAAACACTACTATTTGGAGGTGAATGCAATCATTTGTTTTTTAAAATTTAATCTATGAATGTCTGCCTTTTAAAGTAAGCTACCATAGTTAGTTTATTACTTTTTATATCACTGGCTGTCAGACTATGTAATCACTGATTTTTTTTTTCCCCAAGAAATGAGGTTTTACTCCAATATTAATTAAACTGTCTGAAAAAAATATTAAAACATCATGCACTATTCACAGGTTTAAATTTGACATTCAGACAATTTCTTTAAGAGACATCTCAGGAAAATTAGGGGAGAAATCCCAAGAAAGTTCTTTGAAGAGCCTTAGCTTATTTAAATAGATTGCCAGACAAGATATTAGCTTTAAATTGTGATTAATTAACACTTTTTCAATAGCAATTTACACTTTGAAGTTTGAAGGTAAACCTAATGTAAAACCCAACTGCTTTAAAACAATCAATAGTATATGGTTTGAAAGTCTCTGATTTTCAGTGTAAAATATATCTGCTAATCCCATAAGGGGAAACCAGCAGGATACCAGCATTTCTCTCCTGTGATTCCAGGGGGAAAAACACCTTTCAGCAGAACCTGTCACTGGATGTCACCAAAGTTCCATGGATTTGCAGGCAAAACAGCACTAATTTATCAATAAAACTCAGGAGTCTTAAAGAAAGCAAGCAAAAATGAGTGTTGCAGGTAACCCAGTTCACCTGTAAAGCTGGCAGGGCCAGAACCTACACTTGAACAGCTGTGGATGTGCTCACCATCTTCAGTGGAGCCACTGTGGTTCATGCGCTGCAGCTTTCATCTGCCCAATATCCCACATATATGGACTGATGTGAGATTTTGACTGCTGGCACAGGTGCTGGCTATTTTTAAAAACTGCACAGAGTGGCTTAAATTGGATTGTCATAGCTGTTAACATAAATTTTACCCATTCACGTCTGTAACATGGGAATGACATTTTCTCTTTTCCTCCTTATTTAGTCAGAATTGTTTGTCTGGACTGTTTACTGAGCCTAGCAAGGCTGGGACCACCCTGTACCCCACGTGCCTCCTGCACTGGGGACCACTGGGGGCACACACTTAGCACCTGAAAGAAGTTTTTGCCTCTCAGGTGCTCAGCACCTTCGCATGTCAGATCAGGAATCTAAAACCAAAAAGTAGGAGATACTGATTTCCTTGCAGGGGAACCAATACAAGGAGTATTTTGTTGACTAATGCAAAATAATACTGGTTCAGATGGAAAAAAAAAAATAATTGCCACAGATATGAAACTTTTTAATAACTATTATGTGCAACAGAGACACGGTTTGTCCTTTGGGGAAAAAAGATTGTCCTACCATGGAGAGTCCATGTGCTTTTAAAGCTTAAGAGTGGGGAGTTCAAAATAATGAAGTTACTTGGGCAACTGTGCCACAATGACTTCCCATGGGTATTACATCCCCAAATCCCTTGTCATTTCTAGTTTTCTCAGAAATTTCTAATTTTCTCTGAAATTACTTTTAAAAGCTAGAGAAATCACTAGTATTCATACAAGTTGCCAAGGAATATTGAAGTACAGTGACTCTCTTACTTAGAGTTCACCTTGGACTCCAGCTGGCCCTGCACTTTGCAAGCACTCACCGGGGCAGGGTCTGGCCGCAGTGGCGATCCTGCCTTTCCATGCTCCTCTGCTGTGAGGAGCTCTGGACAGGGAACGTGCACCCCAACACCTCTGGGACTGGGTAACTCGGGATTTAACACGCTTGCATAAGTGCAAACAGATCATTTGCTCACACGGCAGAGGCAGGTCTGCATGCAGCCTCGCAGCAGCTAACGGCAGCCTCATCTACAGCAGAGGTATAACTCCTGCTAAATTCCTAATTCTCTTTTAATTCTGTGAAATTACTATATAGCCCTGTTCATTTTAACCTTATTAAATTGAGGAGAGCTTTTGCATAAGGGATAGCTTCAGAAACATTAAAAGAGGACAATTGCTGTTTTTTGGAGAGCTCTATTGCAAGTGTATTGCCTTCTCAGCTGGAAAGGATGATTACTGATGTCTGAAAAAGGTACTTGCAGCTTAGTACACAGTAAACATGTATTCTGTTTTTCTTTTGCTCTGTTAAACAATATAATACATAGAAAAAATCTACAGAAATAGCAATCAAAACAGACACACTTTAAGAAGAATCCCAATGCTTCTTAATTTGTACTTCATTCCTCCCATCAGCGTTTCCACCCGCATTCATCACTGAATATTCATTCCTGCTTCTGCCTTGGGATTGAGCGTGATGGCAGCCCTGCAGAATCACGCAGGTATTTCGGTGAAGGGGGGGTTACAAGTCACCCCTCCCCCTTCCCTGCTGCAAAGCAGGAGGGTCCCCAGCCCCTCTCTGGTTTGGGAGAGCCCAGCTCCCCACCAGCCCCCTTTCCCCTGCCTGATGCGCTGAGAGCTCCCCCTCCTGTTACAGCCAACCCTAACCGCAGTCGACAGATTAATATTATTACCTCATTTTAATTAATTCCTCTCCTCAATTAAAAAAAAGCACATCTGGTGCTTTTCAGAGCCAGACAAAGCTTCTTTCCTCCTATCCTCTCCTGAACATCAATTAATAACTTGGCAACAAAAAGAAAATAAGAGTTTGTTCTGCACACCTAACAGCCCAAGTGACAAAGAAAGAGAAAAGGCCCTTCCTCCAGACAGGGACCAAGGAAAATGACAGAACCGCTAAATCTCCTGTGTTTCTGCACCTCAGCAGAGCTTGTTAGGTCAAGCCCCAGTGATACAGCTACTGTGGCTATGCAGTTTCGAGGCTGGGGTTGTCTCACGTCTCTTTAACCTGAAATGTAAGGAAAGTGAAGGGTAGCTCTTCACACCCATCCAAGTAGGCAGCAAACAGCTGGCTCCCATGCAACTGCTCGAGCCCAAAAGGTAATCCCAGACCTTACTGACAACATTTCATCTCTCAAAGCCACAGTTCAACTTCTAAAGAAGAATGACTTCACTTTCAAAATTTCTAAAATGTCTCCTAATACAGGAAGAAAACACAACATTTTCCTGAGCCCACAGTCCTATGTGGCTCTGTGTCCTGCAAACATAACACAGTGACCAGTGGGGCTGGAGATGATGAGGATGAAGACTGCTTGCCAGTTCTCCAGAGCAGGTGGAATTCTCTTTAATTAATTAGAGAGATGAAAATAAAGTTCAAAGGAGACTCTTTGATTAAAAAAAAACTGAGGAGGGAGTTGGGAATACAAGAGGACAAGAGTTTGTTACAACCATTTACACAACATTAAGAGAGGCAGGACTAAACTCTGGCTCTCTGGGTATGTCCTCACTGGCCATTTAGGCCAGATCTGCAGGCCAAGGGGACAGCACAGCCACAGGCGAGCCCAGGAGGTGCCCAGTTGGCTGACAGGACAGCTTGGCTAGCTCGGGCTGTGCATTAAGCGGGGAGCCACTGGTGTTCTGCAGGCAGGAGGTCTGGTGGCTGTCAGAGCCCGGTCACCTCGAAGTCACTCCCTTGGATGCACATTCAAACAAGGCTTGACATGCACCATCGAATTTTAAGCGTGAGTGGTTCCTGTTTTCTGACCTGACCTCAAGAAAGTTACTGATGGCAGAAAAAAACCCACAAAAAATGTTTCAGGATGATAAACATCCATGATAAGCAAGGAGTGATGTCACTGAAGCCCACTGAGTCAAAACCAGATGTGAGACAAAAATTAAATGAATAATTTACCAGTTTTCAAAAAGGGAACTGGTGCCATATTGTTCTGTGTTGTCTACAAGCAACTCCAGGACCTCAGTTCTTCCATTCTCATTGGAGAGACAGGCTTTGAAGTTACTGTCCAAACTGACTTTCTTCTTTTAAACTCGACATTATTGCCAACTCAGTAATTCAGGTTCATGACTTGCTCGGGGGCTTGGCTTTTCCTTAGACTTTCCCTCTCTGACGGTGCCTTTGTCCCTGCTTTGTAGCAGCTACTTTCTCCCTTTCTGTCTCCATTTCACTTTAGCTCTTTTTTTTTTTCCCCCCTAGAGAAACTCAGAGTATGGATCACTCTCATGTGTTTTCAGTTACAATTCCAAACTGAAGTTCTTGGAAACCAATTTTTTTTAATGACTATTTATCTTTTAGTGGCTATTCTTCATAGTGCTAGGTACATGAACAGCTATATATTTTAAAAAGCAAAACAGACATGAGAACGAGATGAAAGATGTATTCATGCACATTTTATATAGAACATAAACATATATTTTGCATCAGATGGGAAAACGTCTTCTCAGAGGATGGAATTTTACGAGACATGAGATGAATTTCATTACAGCTAAATCAGATCTAGGAAAAAAAAAAGCAGGGGAGTGTGGGGAAATAGCTAGCTGCTGATAAACACAGATTAAAAAAAATATGCAAAAATTAATTCAACTGCACCAAAACATGAGATTCAGCAAATTAGAAGTACGCTCACTCTTAAAACTTGCTTTAAAATTGCTATTTTATTTTTATTACAGAACTGACTGTCACACAGAACAATGTAGGGAAGGGAGCTGTGTTAGCTAATCTGCCGTAATCCTTTCAGCTCTTTGAAAGAACAACAAGCGGTTGATAAGCAGGGTCAGTCTGGGTCAGGATTTCGATAGGAGACATCTAAGGAATGCCTAGGTGCTTCAGGAAGGGGATGTGGGTGATTTGGCAAGCTGGTTAAATCAGCAAGCTTGCTCTCCCCTCCACTTCAGTAAGGAGCAAAGGGAGCAGACCATGTGTTGAGGAAAGGGTAATCTTTTGGGGGAGATAGGTGTAATAACAGAAACGCCAATCGAGGTACTATTTTCATCTTTTATTAGGCAGTGGCTTTAAGTAATATCAGCTCAGGTAAATACATTTTGCCTTGCTGACTGACGGATAAACTGTTTCTCACATGCAGTCCTAAAATTTGCAGGGTGTTGTCAGGTGTTGTTAAGCCACACCATAAATCATGTTGTCAGTCCATTGTCTAAAATCACTTCTCTTCTACACACTTCAGAGGTATTAAAAATATATTTCTGCAAAGTGCTTGTAAATTGCAGGAATACCAGCTGCACCCATTACAGCTACCGCCCGTATCAGTTCCAGTGTTGGTTTTAACAGCTGATTACATATATAATCACTCAAAAATGGATGATAAGCAATATCAGTAAACATTTTTAATTTATCTACCATGAAGTTCCCATCTGAACAAGAAAAACAAATGAGATTGAGATAAAATTATTTTAGAAGTACGTACCTTGCACTTCTGAAATATTACATAGTCTGTGCTGGCAAAAACAGTCACCCTCCAAGAAAACATTTCACTGAAAAGTCAGTATCTGTGGGTTACTGAAAAAAATGTAGCAATTTCAATGAAAAGAGTAAAAGCCTCTCCCTCAGACCTCATTTCATGCTTTTTTTTTTTGTTTCCACTGAGCATATTTTAAGAACTAATCAGCCTTATAAAAGGTACCACTGTTAATCTACTGTTTGTCTTCGTCTTCACTGCAGCTGCTTAGTAGATAGAGAGCAAACAAAACCAGAATTAAGGTCATTCCATTTAAATCTTTCAGAGTGGAAGACAAGGACTAAATTATTGCTGAGAATTACATGAAGGAAAAGCCCAGGATAAGATAACTATTGTTTATTATTTGCAAAGCTGTAGTGGCACTGCATTTACATATTTGTGAAGGGATTACATTAACATTTTATGAGATTAATTGGTAGCACGGGGAGATTCTCTGATATACTGTCCACACAACTTAAAACTATGCTCCTGTGCTTTCACAGACAGTATGCAGTAATGGCTAGCATATGGCTAGTGAGAAACAACCCAAACCTAGCAGCTACCAATCAGTTCTCATATATGAAAAGTTAATGACATTTTTTCCCCATAAATAAAGTATAAAGGACTTTATTACATTTCATGATACAGCACAGGTCTCAGTCATGCAGGATCACAGTAAAGACCTTAATGGATGACTTTGCTTTCCTTCACAAGACATCTTGGACTTGCATTTTCACATCTCTAAGACAGAAGGAGGAATAGCACAAAAGATCTCTTTTATGCTAATAACAAGACACCATTTCAGAGTAGTCAAATCTGAGTAGAAAATGAGTAGCCAAAATGAGTATAAAATCTTTTGGCCATCAAAAATCCACCAGCTTTTCCTTCAACTTATTCCCTGGGAGCTACTCTAGAAATAATAAACGGTGGGTTTTAGTGTGATCTTTAGCATGAGAACATGCTTTCTTTAGAGCCAACAGTAATACCACTTCAAGGAGGAAATGCTGTGTGAAAAGAGGATCTTGCCGCTCTCTCCCACTTTAAAATCAAGTACATTGGCTCTGCGGTTATCTCCAGCCCCCAGGAGCCCGATGGCTGCAGGGTATGAGTCAGCTCCACCACTCCAATCTCTCAAGCAGCGGAGAGGTATGTCCCAGTTTAGCACCCCGCACTGGCTCGGGCTTCCTGCACTCAGCCTCCCTGAGGCTCAGTCAACACTGAGGCTGGTCAGAAGTTAAATATTGGCACTAGGTATCCACAAAGAAAATGCAAGGAAGGGGGGTGTTTAGGTGGTTGAAGAAGGACCTCGGCCTAGGCACGATGCAGGTGCGGGACAGGCATTGTGTTGTGATCCAAGCTGGATGCTCTAGTGAGAGGGGCAACTGCTCACACCAACACAAAGCTTGTGTCTTTCTTTTTTCAAGCAACAATTTTGATAGGAGATAAGTCCCAAGCACCAAATCACCGTGGATTTACAGATAGCCTAGAAATAGCCCTCCTTTCCCCCCACGCCTGCATCCTTCCCTCCTTTGCCCTCAGTATATCCATGAGATCTTTTTGCTTATCCTGTTTCGTTTGGTCTCCCAAACCTCCTTCACCCAGCCTGATTTCACCCATCCAATCAGGGTTGGGAGTGATGGGCATTTAATCCCAGCCATTTGCTGCCTGCTGTGGCTGGGCTCTGTGAGAGGTGACAGCAGGCTGGTGGAGGGGGGACCCAGAGACATGACCCCCCCAGGAGACCAGGGTATAACCAAGCCATTAGGACTCACTGTGTTTGCAGGCTGTGCGAGTGATCCTTTCAGCTTGCTGGGAGACAGCAAAGCTTAGCGAGGAAGGTTGGTGTCAGCCCCTCAGATAGCTTAGGAGCAGAGTCAACTGGACTGTGCTCCTTCGGTCACATCCCTTCTAACAATTTACCTGCATAAGTCTAATTTTATACAGCTCTCCCAGGCTGCAATATCAGTGAGTGGATAAATTGCAATAGGAGATGAAAAGTGGTGGGTCATAAATCTTTCAGGTGTTAAATCCCTGGCACCTATGGAATTTCTAGGAGTATCTGCAAATAGAAGATTCAAGAATAAAACTGTTTTTTCTCCCTTCTTTAAAGACTACAAAATGGAAATGACGTTCTTTATGCTCTACTCTCCTCTGTGGAATAAACCTATCCTATATCTGTGTTCCTGATACAAAACACACCTTGTTTATCTGTTTAGGACATATATAGCTTTAGTGTCCTACTGCTAAGGACTTTCACTAAGGAAATAACGGCTATATACAATCAGCTATTGGGTACAATGATGCTGGAGATAGCAGTCACTACTAGAGCCACTGAAGAAACATAAAAATTCTAAAACTGTCAGAGGTGACATCTGCAAATAATGTCACTTGCATTCTTACATCTCTGAAACATATTTTGAAACACTTACACAAAAATGCTACTAACATAATTCACCACAGAAATGTTACAAGGATGATAGGACTACACAAAAAACAGGCAGAAATACATAACAGCAGGAAAATATTTTTCTTTATGCATACACGAATGCAAAAAGAAAGCTTCTGAGTCACATGTTGAAAGCAATCTGAAGGTATTTTAATGAAAAAAAAAAGCAAACCCAAACCCCACGGTATTTGTTAGAATAGTGGAAGTCTAACTTTAGCACAGGATTTAACACCCTTTATACCTGAAAATGCATGAGCACGTCTGTATTTTCTTGCATGTATGTAAGGCCAGAAATCCTTTCCCCCTCATTCCCTGTTCTTTCTGAGACATGCTACTACTGTCTTGTTTATTGTTAGAATCATCTGCAATCATGACAGTTGTGTGCCATTTCAAGTACTAAATAATCAGAAGACACGGAGCTCTGAGCTCTTCCTCTGCCTACAGCTGATGTGGCGGGCCAGAACAGAGTCGGGCTGGAAACCAGCAAAAAAAGTCCTAACAGAGAGAGGGGTACAAATGGGGAAAGGCGCTGTTGGTTCTAGTCCTAATTGGCTGGAAAGCATTAATCAAGAAACAAGTCACAGCAGATGTATGTCATCTAACGCAATACGTGCGTCCCTGTCAGCAAGAGGCACTGGCTAGCAACTGCCAGGTTCTATAGGCTTGAACTTTAATTCACAGGTGATGGTGTACTAAGTCTATAGCATATAGCATTAACAGCAAACTTGGAAAATGTATGTAACACAACACAAAAGCTAGTTGCCCAGTTTGATGACATCTTAAAAAAAAAAACAACGCATTATATGGCAACAAAATCATAAATGGCTTTATGTATCAATGGTAAAACACTCCATGTTTTATCAAAGCTAAGCAAGTAGTTGGGATGAAAAAGAAAAGGCAGAAAAGAATTGTGTTTAAGCTATGATTACAGTTAAGAAACTAAAAAGTTATTTATTTGTAAATGTTAGTCTCTTGAAAGGAAGTTTCATAGACATTGAATTAAATAATTTATCTAACATAAAGAAGGCATTATACTTGCAACATGTAAATATTGACTGACTTAGCTAATGAGTGGCTGTGTATAAACAGCCTCCTTTTTTATTTCAACTGGAGTCTAGAGCAGACAGCTTTGTATATTTTACAGTCTCTTGTACCTGAGCCAACAATTGATAGTGCAGGAGATCAAAGCCTTGATACAGAGATGCCAAGCAATTTGTGTATAAATGTGCTCCTTAAAAAGCGATAAGAGCACAAAAGAAGTTTGAAGATACTTTCACCACAATTTCAATGGTAAATAGCTAATTACTCTGATGAGCTGTGTTAAAGTTGTACCCCATGCTAAAAATGTACCAACAGGATAGAAGTTCAAAAATTGATATTTCTTCCCACAAAATTTGTAAATGAGAAAATATTTTAGATTAAAAGGAGCCATGACTCTCTGTTACCAACAGGAATATTTAATTTAACGTCTTAACTTTTTCTTCAGATTTTATGCAATGGGCTAGGATATAATTTTGTCTGTATAATTTAATGGAGATATTTAAGGAGATGAGTAAGAAAAAATAACTTAAATGGCCATAAGATGGTCACTAATAGTGTCTGCACAATTAAAGTAATTATTAACACATTAAAGTCATTATTGAAACATAAAGTGATAACATTCAGTCCAAGACTCAAGCCTCTTCATGTCATGGTTTCTATTACAGTTATACTGCCTTATTTATAAGCAGGCTGAGCGTGCTATCCCTCCATAAATTGTTGTGTAAAGAAAAATCAATTAAAACTATAAAAGCAGTAAGATATATTTTACAACCAGCTTGCTGGGACTGTAGAACTAGTTAGTGTTGCACTATGATGCCTTCATTAATTTGAAAAATTCAATGGATTATGCTTTGATTCCTATATATTGCTTGAAGGGTTAAACCACGGGCACAAGTATTTTCTACTCATACAACAAAGTACTTGGCTTCTTCACTTTTTATTACGCAATAAAAGAAAACAAGTCAGAAGTACAAATGTAACACTCACTATGGCTCTTAGAAATGAACATTATAACCCTCTCTCTCGACTTATTTTCTCACACTGTATCAACAAAATTGCCTAGAACAAAAGAGAAAGGTGAATAACATCTGAACAACAGACACTTATTTACTGCTGTGTAGTACCAGGAGGCACACAGGCTGGAAAGGAACTGAGAGAGAAAGGCACCTCTCCATGCAGATGTATACTTTGAGAGAAGAAGAAAAAAAAAAAAAAAAAAAAAAAAAAAAAAAAAAAAAAAAAAAAAGTAGCACTTGCACTAATTCTGCTCAGTTACAAACGATGCAAGGCAACAGTCTACCGAACCCACAACTGAATTTAGGGTAGACTTGTGTCTGAATGAGTTCTGCAATTATTTTTAACAGGGAGGTGCTTTTAAACAGTACTACGCTCCATATTGTGTAGCTAACGATTCTTGCATCCTAAGATGAGTCTGGGTACAAGATAGGCTACGAGACTCAGCCTGTACATCCAACACTGTTAGCAAAAGCAAAGAGCACCGGCTGCAGAAGAGGACTGGGCAGGGATGGTGACTCCAGGCTCAGCCTTTCTATATGTGCGTGTGCACGTGCACACATGTGTGTGCTTTCTCTTTGCTTTGGGGGAAATCTGAACAGAGACACTTCTCCCCAGCCACGGCTTATTTTACCCAAATGTAATGACACAGGCATAGAAAATTCATTTTAATATTTTTTCCCCATTTACTCTAACTAAGAATGTTACAGTAATTAGAAATAAATACTGAGTGGTATTTTACCACTGAGTGGTAAAATAAATTCTTTACTGCTGTACCTATAAATGGCTGTGTCCATACTCACTGTACTGCAATACTATCCCAGGCCAGCAATAGCTGAGAAATTAAATAAATACCATCAACCATAAAAGTAAGGCAGAACTGGGGTTTTGCTGCCAGTTAAATCCAGGTTTGACCTGGGAGGGTCACCCTGGTAAGGTACTCTGAGATCTCCAGGCAGAAGGCCTGTGACAGAGCCAGGCACGACACCGTACTGTAGCTGCTACAGAACTACTTTCTGCCTCCTGCCAAGGGAAGACAAAACCCAAATGAAAAAGGGGGAATGGGATGGGGACCTCATATGACAGTGCAAGTACCATGACAGGGGTGTGGGATGCTTTCCAGAGCTAGGGAATGCATCCCCGCTGAGAGGACAGATTTCTCACAACAGCCTGAGCTCAAAGCCACGTTCCGCAGGCTCTGGTTCTGACACACAGCAAAAGCAAACCTGACACTGAGCGCAGATCCAAGGCAGTGGTTTTGTTCTTCCCAGCCACAGCCACAGCACCCTGCTCTGCTTTGCTCTGTTCCTCTGCATCTGCACAGCTCCAGGAATGTGAGTGGTGCCGGCGCTGCCATGGGAGCGATGCACACCATTCACGAGGGCACAACCTCCCCCACACACTGAGTCTCTCCGGCTGCTACAAGGTGAGGATTTTTTATTTTACGTGGTCTATTTCTTTGTTTCCTTTGGAAGCCCTCCATTTCTTCGGGAGAGTTGGATTGTCCTTCGTTCCTCTTGAAGAGGAAAGGAGACCCAATGGGTTTAAAGTAATGACAGTTACAAAAAAAAACAAACAAAAAAAAAACCAAAAAACAAACCACCCAACCCCCCCCCCCCAAAAAAAAAACAACAAAAAAACCACTAATCTATTAACATCTCATATTCAGGGCATATTCCGTCCTTGGCCTCTGTGGTGCCTGCACACTCAGACACACTTAGAAAATCCCCCAATAAAATAAGAGTGAATAATAGATGCATGTCTAACATGTCTTATTGGATTTTCTAGTCCAACGGAAAAGGAGTGGACACAAGACCTGGAACTTAATAAAGGATTTGCATTCGCCTGATTCAAGAGTGGATGCATGACAATAAAAAAGGATCGTAAATATGTCCTACAGCAAAAGACTAAATATGTTGTATTTATTTAGCTAACTACAGGGGGTAGATTCTAAGGGGGAACTTCATCACAGCCTACAAGTGTCTGTGTAGGAATCAAAAATGTAATAAAGGGCTCTGCAGTCTCCCAAGGAAATGTACAACAAGTTCCAACCACTGGAAGTTGGATCAATGCAAATTCAAGGCTGAAATGAGGTACAGCACTTTTGTAATTATACTAATTAGTCACTGAAACACTTTGCTGAGGATAGTGATGGCTCTCTGGGAATTATAGGAGCAAGTTTAACTGTGCTTTCTTGGAACACACTCAGTTTCCAACTAGGAAGCATTCAGAGGAGCCCTACAGCAGCTCTGTGCTATGTGGGCGAGATTTCATGTTGTAGGTCCTGCTGCAACAACCTGTCCCATCCTTGCCACAGAACTTCCTTTCACTTGGCACATTATAGCAGGGCACAGGGGCATGATGCAGCTCCATACACATTTATAACTGCTTCACTCCATGTCTCTAGATTTACAGACTACAAACCAGAACGAACCACATCTCCAGTTGAGGTTTCCTTCTACATGGGAAATAAAACCTGAAAGAAGCTGCCTTTCTAAAGCCTATTCTGTAGCATGGTGCCATATGGTGAATACAGTCACACAAATATTTTGCAAGTAAATGGTCACATACTGTGCTGAATACTAACCGTCAACATGAATCTGATCATCTTCACACTACATATTTTTGGAGGGTGCTTGGAAAAATGCTGGTGCTTGGGTACTGAATTTTATAGTATTTCTAGAAACCACTCAGACCCAGTATTCCTGACATTATTTTCCCATTGTCAGCATTTGATCATTTTCTTTTTACTCCTTTCCATGAACTACTGCTATCTAGAAGAAGCAAGAATTCTTGTTCACCATTGCAACGTCCTCTGAGACACCAAGACACCAAGTACCTTTCCCATTTATATTAATGATGTGCAGGATCTTTCCTTGCTATTTATGGGCCAGGGCTGACATTTCTTATATACATATTAATGCTTTACCAGATTTTAAACCAGCTCCTAAAATGCTGTTACCTCCATAACACAGTGCATGTCTCATAGGAATATACGGAATGCCAGATACTACAAGAGTTCCCGGCTTTCCTGCACTTAGGGTTTGCCAATCTGTAAAAATTAAATGTCTTCTTGTCACAGGTCACCCAGAACTGGATTTATCACCAACTACTATTTAGGAATCAAATAATTTATTGTTTTAGCACAGAATGCCAAATCCAGAATAAACATGCAAAACCTAAACACTTACAGAAAATTCTCATAAGTTTATGAGAATTTTTCTTAGCTCCCTAGCATCTTAGAAGCTCAGGATCCTGGCTAATTCTTCTCCAAAATTTGACAGACAACCCTTGGAAATTTCTCAAAGTCATATATTTCCTGGTTTTTACTGTTTGAGAAGATTACCACAGCTATTTCAAGCAGGTTTGCAAAAAAAAAAAAAAAAAATTGTTCCTTCCATCCTCCCTCTTCCTGTTCATCAATATCTCATTTTCTGTGGTTGGCCTTGGGAAATCAAATGGCTTAAGTAGTTTTAAGTAATTTCTCCACCCACAAGCTACCTGGCTTCCCATTTTTTAGCTGCATAGATCTCTATTAGTAGAGTCTGAGCTTTAGGATCCAAAAGGTCTCTGTTTTTCTTGTTCCACAGCCTGAAGAACAGAGAGGCCAAATTTAAGAATTATGTAGCAGTTGTTAATCACACATATATGTTCAACGCTACAGACTACAAAGAAATATTTTAAATATCTGTGGATGGTGAAGGTAAGTGGTGTACTTGGTCTGGGTCTTTCCCTCTCTTCTCCAGTTCGTTGAAGTGAGGTGATGCTGTGTCCACACTGTGCCCTCAGTGAACCACATTGCAGCCACCCTCACTTGCTCGTGGACCCCTCTGCAGTGAGCCACCCAGGTCTTTCCAAGAAGAAACCTAGGCAATGCTGATGGCACGGCAGCTCTGTGGTCTGTGCCCCACACAGAGTAAGCCTGGGGCTGCTCTCAGTAGGAAGCAGAGGACGGAGTGCAGGTGCAAGCACCTCTGCATCCATGGCTGAAGGGCCAGGGGCTGCGCCTCTTCTTGAACAGTCTTTAACACCTGAAGAAGGTAAGTCTAATACTTGAAAATTTGCTCTTTCACAGTTAAAAAGACATAAATTATTTATTGCTTGGCAGACAGTTACAGTTTATGCAGACAGAACTCCAGAAGGTGTTTCTGCTAGGATTTCACCATTACCTGACATTTTCCAATGTCTGTGGATTTGATGATGTGGTTGAGTTACATTAGCTTTGAAATTATTGACCTATTCATTACACAGGTAGTAATTTACATCCCCTGCTAATTCACAGAAGCCAAGGTTTCTCTCACTTTCAATTTCTCAGTAACATGGAATCAAGCCAAAGCTAACTTTGCCTTCTGATCCCACATCTTGCTAGTCCCAGAAAGAGTTATTCCTGAAACTATCATGCATTTATTTTGGAAGATAATAACCTATTTTTCTTTAACAATTTTTCTATTGAAAAGCTTATTCATACTTTTGGACACTGCACATTCAAACAAGAGATTATAGGTACAACTATATCAGATATTTGATGATAATATTTTTTTTTCTGAGAACCTGAGCAGCTGATCTGTTTCTGCATATATATTGTAGGTCTCACTGCGTGACAGACAAAGTGGATAACTCAAAAAATACTATAGTAATCTCATAATAGATATCTTAAGAACCTTGTGCACATCACTGCTATCAAGGGGAGTCTCTCATTCCTTTTAGTGGGGTTGGATAAGACTTCAAGTAGCCTTTGTCTTTTTGGGTAGCAAGTCAATGTTTTCTAAAAAATTTTTTTTTTCCCCACATACAGATATTCTTACATCCTAACTGAAAAAAAAAAAAACAAAAAAACCCACAAACCAACGTAAACTGTAACATCCCATTTAGTAATCACAATAAGGATTTCTAATGTGGTGATATGTAATGCCTAGATTTGGGTCAGATTCCACTGGAGTGGACATGTTTACCTCTTTTGTTATAACCTTTTGCTACTTCTTGCCAGAGTGCCCTAATAAATTTTTGTGTGTCCTTCACAGTCTTAATAATTTTAATTTAAATATCTATATTGCTCCCACAGAAATGATGAAGTGATATATTAGGCCACTTTAGATCCCACACTATTCTGTAACACCAGAACCACAGCTCTTAATTATTTAATTAATTTAATATTGACACATTACTGCAAGGAATCTCCCCAAATGCTAAAGCAATAGTAAGAGCAAAACTCTATTCAGCGGCAGACAAACAGGTCAGATCTTAAGGTCAGGTATTGTAAGCACTACCATTGCTTGCTTTCCAACTGGGGAGATAGAACTGCCTAGGCAACACAAAGGGCAAGAGGAAATCAAATCAATAGTCAGCTCCTGTACTCTGTCACAACCAACTAGTTGGCTATAAATCACCACCTAACTGGACTCTCCAAAGAGTTACTTTAAAAACAGCTGGAAGATTACTTTTTTTTCCATAACATTACTCTTGCTAACTATAAATTAGGTATTTGAAGTGTCCATGCCTTTCCAGCATATTCAAGCATTAGTTGTCTTTTTAATTACATTTCACCCAAAGGAGCGAAGTGAAATCTGTCTTTCATCGTCCAGCCTGAGACTGTAGGTAAGAAGAATCATAAGAATAAAAAAAAAAATAGATGGCTTATACTCTAACACCTTAAATCACTGTATCTAATAAGTAATATTACTTCAGCACCAAATAGAGGATACGAAAACAAGATTTAAACTCACTATTTAAAATTTAAGAACGCTAAATTAAGCCTGAAGATTTGCAAAAGGTAAATTTCCATATTATTATGACACTCTGAGTTGTCAGTAGTTCTAGCAATTGGAATACTTACATAATTTTCTGGGAAACAAATGTCTCTTTTCTAATATTCCTGCAAAAATTAAAAGAAGAAATAATCAAAGATCATTAGAAAATTCAAACTAAACACTGATATTAATTTTAAAATTTCTAACCACAGTGAAAGATACTCTGCTCTTATTGTGTAAAGCTTAGAAGCAACATACAATGGTTTGACATTTTAAAATAAATATTTTCAAAGAAAAATGCTAAAAATATCTCCTTTCTATATTTACATGTCCAATTCAATCCTAGATAACCACTAAAACATAAATTCCGATTGCAATCCAGTTACAATGCACACCAAGCACAAAAGCCTTCTAATGATCTTTGATTAGTTCTTTATTAAATTCATCAAGGGAGCAAAGAAAATTTAATAATCTTCACCATTTGTCATCTTTCTGATTACAGTTTTGATTAGAACTTTCAGCTTTTATTTTCTTCTTTTCTAGTCATTGCTATTACTGTGATAGTGCTTCTTTCCTCTAGTTTAAGAAGAACGAGATAGGGCAAATGAAACAAATTTGTAATTCTGGATATGTACTTAACTAGGTGTGCTCATGTACTGAAAGAAGATATGACATCTTAAAAATGCCAAATAGCCCTTAATGTAATGTCTCCCCATTCACACTAAAAATTTTCAGAGTCCTAGGTAAGAATATCTTTCTTAACAAATCAGATACCTTAAAAATACTCTATACAGAGCTTTCTGTAGAAAAGAAAAAACATCCAACATTTGAAGAGGAATTTACATATTTCAGAAACATTCATAAACTTATGCGACTATTTTAGTATTCAGTATTATAGTTCACTTATTTAATACAAAAATTAAAAAGATGCTTTACTATGTATTACTGATATTCTTATAAAAAACTGGAAAGAAACAAATGTAAATAATCTAAATAGATAAAACACAATTTTCACAATACCATACACTCAGTCAAAAAAAGTGTGTATTACAAATGTCTAATTTTTTAGATACCCAATGCAATGGTACCCTGTCCCCGCACTGCTCAAGGCAGGTCCTGATCGACCGGGCAGGGCTAAGGGAGCTTTATTATTTGCAAGGATTACTGCCAACAGCATCAAGCACTGTTTTCATCAGCGTGCATGGCACACATTAAATAGTTAATTGGCAAAATCCTAAAACAGTCCTGAACCAAGGGATGAAATCTGGAAGCCCATCTTTAACACGTAAACACCCCAAGCACTGGGCTGAAGAGCTGTCCTTTCTCTCCATTCTTCCCTCCCTGGCCCAGGGAACCTTTAGATGTTCCTACAGAGCTGAATATCTCAGAAGAAACAGAAAGTTGTGCTGTTCCTCATCCCTTGTAGGGATGAGTTCTCTTGGGCAGAGGACAGACCTGAGTCTAGGCTGTGGGTTGTAATGCCTGTGTATAGGAGGCTTATTTTATATATAATTATGAGAAATGAGGGAGGAAAAAGGACACTAGCTTTGTTCCAAGGTTATTGCACACAGTGTCTGTGTTGTCACAGGGACTTCACAATAAAGCATGACAGAGATTCAGAGTTTCACACCACAGCATATTGGAGTGGTAGCTTCTTTAATGCAACGTGGAGGGAAAAAAAACCAAACAACTTTGTTGGTATCGCAAAAGAGAAATTCAGCAACATCCTTCTTACTCAGCCTAAGGCAAGGCTGAAATCCCTGCAGAGGAATATCTTGAGTCCCTAAGGTTCACAAGTGCACATCATGACCTCCTCTCAGCCAGGACACCTTCTCCTGACTCTTGATGGTCACCAGAAGACTGTTGCTCCACAGCCACCCCTCTAGCCCTACTGCTGACTCACAGCTTAGGGAAGGTTTCCTCAACTACCTTATACATTTCTTGATGCAATGTGCTTCAGAATTGCTTCAGGACCACAATTTTAAGGCTCACCGCTACCAGAAATGGAGCATCACTCTTAATAAAAGCAAACACAGTTATTTACTTATAAACTTGAAAATAGACAATACAAAGGTTTGTAAAAATGCAGGGGGAAGCAAGGAAGTTAGAAATGCACATATTCCAATGTTCCCATCCCTTTCCCCCACCGAAAAGATATTTCTCTCTCTAGCTAGCTGATAGGTGGTGTGGACTTACTTGACCACTCTGGTCCAAGGATGCATTCCCTGTCAATTCCTTGTCATTACACCACACAGGTGAGAAAAGGCCCTTCTCTGCAAGAGGGACATCTTTCATAGCTACATCTTGGAATTGTGCTTGTGGGTTCTTCATAATATAGATCTTCCCTTTCTCCACTCCCATATACTCAACAGGTAGTTGCAATATTGTCATCCAAACTGCTCTCCAATCAACTACCAGACCTGTCCCTTTGGAAAGCAAGGTAAAAAATGCCTTCTGTGCTTAGGGAAAATGTTAGGGAAAAAAAATTAAATAACACAATAAGGGATGAAACTCATTCTTACCAGGAGAAAGGCTCTGCACAACTGACTGAAGCCTTCACGACTTCATATGAAATCTCATATTCCAGAGGTGCTCAACTTTCCCAGTCTGGCCAGCCGTTCCCCTTTTCAGCAGTCAACCTTCCTCTCAATACATGGGCAGACACTTCACTTGTGAGCAGGGAGAATTGCTTAATGGGAAACAGGTTTCTAAAGGGTTCACAACTACTGCCAGCTGAAGGACCTCTCTTTTAATGGGGGCAAAAGGACTCCATCCAAAAGCTAAAGGAAGAACTTTTCCACTTCCCAACTCCCAGGGACATATTTGATTTATATAGCTTTATCAGTTACATATAATACAGAGATCTCAACCTTCCTGATGTTGCTAATGTACCTTTTTCTCTCCAAGATGTTACTTACTAATTTTGTCTTGTTTTATCTCCTCTAAATTATTACCTAACAGATTCTCAGTACCAAATAGCCTTACTCAAAAAAGCAATTTGTATTTAAATGTATGTGAAATCCTGGACTTATATTATAAAAAACCATAGATTTGTCTTTTCGTTTGTTTCTTTTTTTTTTCTAGGTTTCACGATGGTTTTTAATGTTATGTCATTATAGGTACTGTTCTATGAAAACAAAATGCTTATTGTGATGTTTATAATTTGCCTTATTGCAATTCCACTGAATGTTAAACTCTGTATTTTTCAAATCTTTGCATTTCCAAGTACATAAATGAGCACTTTCCCTAGCTAATTGAAGCCCTTTTTCTTCCTCACAGGCTGTCTACAATCTCTTAAATGCTCCAAACAATTATGTGATGTCGCAAATGCAAGACATTATATTGGAGCTTTCCCTTGTGCATAGTGATGTATTTATCATGTGGCCCCAGAGGCAGCAGTCATTTGTTTGTATCATGTTTGGCTTAATAGTAGCAAGGGAAAAAAATGAGGAGAAAGACTAGAAATAACAGAGACATTTAACATTGATGTTTACAGTAAAATCTGTACATGTCTTCACTGCAGAAGATTCATGATGTGACGTTGTCACTAGGATATTAAAGGCTGCATTTTTTAAATAAAACTTTTCAGTCAGTGTGAAAAAAGTCATCTTCAGCACAGAGAACTTGCAGAGAGCCAGAAATGGTAAAATCTGCAGAGGAGACGACAATGTCGTTGAGAAAAAGTCAAAGTTTTACACCTCCTAACTGCTCTTTATTAGAAAATGATTTATTCAATATAAAATAGGTTTTCAAAATGATGATGGGATTAATCAACTTGTTAGCAGAGGAAGTATTGAAATAACTTCACGGTTGGCATAGCTAGTTGTCGGATCAGCTCTCCCTTTCATAGGCACTTGTTATAACAGGCAGGGGGCTAACCCTCTCAGACATGGAGCTAATCAGTCCTTGAAAGTCACTTCATCCACTGGAGTGGAATAATGTACTCTAGCGTCGTTTGTCCACCTCTACCATTTGGAGTGATGGTATTTAGATTGTCCATTTTTGCCTCATCAGCTCCCATTTCAAAGAATTACATTTTTTTCCCGATGGTATCTTTTATCAGAACATCAGGTTAAATGTATCGTCTCATGCTACCCGCTTTATAGCTCGCATTGATAAGACCAGTCTGTGAATATATAGTAAGATAAAGAAAAGCAGCTGCATAGTTGGAAAGGCTAGTCTTTAAGCTTGATTAAGTTCTCACAAAAAAAAAAGTCTGGACAAGAAGGAAGATCACGGTTAATGACAAAGAACAGTATTTCCAGCAAAGAGTTAACTTAATCAATCTGCTGAACTGCAGGGTCCATTTACAATTGCAGTGCAGATGCTAGTAGCTTTTTGGGCGCACGTGCCTGCCCGCCCTGTGCAAACTGATGTTCTTTGTCTCATTTGCAATATTTGTTGCTGCCTTCCCCACCACGACTAGCCGCTTTCGCCGCCTGCAAGAATTGCTTCTTTTCCCCAGTCTGGGCTGAGCCTAATTGAACATGAATAGATTCCCTGGCCCCGAACAAGATCGCTGAACTTGGACAAGACAAAAGCTGATGGACAAGGACAATATAATAAACTTTTCTTTGCGACTGGCTTTTCCTCGCTGTCACTCTGCGCTATCAGCAAATAAAAGGATTGAGGGAAAGGTGTTTTATAAAAGCGGTTCCTCTTTCTCCTAGCCTCTGGATATTCCCCCTTGGGAAATTCCTCAGGTTTCTATTTCTTGTATAACACATAAAACCAATCTTATTGGTGCTTTGGGGCTTTGGTACTAGGTGTTACGAAGCCCTTTAAGAGTAGCTTCAGAATTTAAGCACCCCTCAGTCAAAAATACCAGTTTTCTTCTTCTTTCAGACTTTTTCCTAATGTACTAAGTCCAGTGAACGGTGCATTAACAAGAACAAGTGGACATTGTCTCCAGCAAATTGTTCTTCCAGCTGAACTTTCCTGAATGTTTCATTACTCAATTAACCATTATTTAAATTAATAAAAAAATCCAGGAAATGAATAAAAGTAGAACTAGACTAAACAATGTTGACAATTTGATTATGTTGTACACAGAATTCATCTATTCACTGAAATCCTCTTAGTGCAATAACTCCACTCTTCTGATTACAATTATTTCATTTATGTGGTGAATGTGTTCTACTCTTATTCTAATACCGGCTGTTATTTCAAGTGAATTTTTCCTCCTGTCTGGAGGAGGCTGGTATCACCAAAGGAACAGACTCTTTTGAAATTTGTTCATCCAAACGCATTAATAAAACAAGCACCTAGATGTATTCCTCTTCATAATGCAGTAACAGCATGCAAGCGGCTACTTTAAAACATTTTCTCCTAGACACAGAGGCATTCTTTGTGTCCATGCAGCTATAATATGTTTGCTAGATGGCCACCACAGGATTTCCAGTGTCTCTAACTATCTTCCTGTCTCTTCCAGGGACCCTCTTTATCTACAAAAAAAAAAAATCACAAAAATCAATTTTATTTTGCATAAGTGATTGTCACTTAAGTATCAATAGCACAAAAAATGGTGCATGGGTTTAGGAAAGAACATCACCTTCCTTGAGCTGGGAAGAGTGTGGGTATTGCTGCCATGCAGAGGGGAATATTGATGCCAGCAGGACGTTTTAAAGGGGATGGCTGTTTGCATTGCTTGGGCCATAGGGCAAAAAAGCCCAAACTTGCTCAATTAGCTTTAGGTTTTGTCAGCATCACTGCTCTTCTTTGTAATTATAGCACATAATATACTCACTTCCTGACAAAACAGCAAAATAGTTGAAGCAGAAAGCAAGTTAATCTGAAAGCCATGGCAATTTATTGCCTATATTTTTCTCTTTTGGTTAAAGAAGGGTTTCTTCTTTATCTTGTTTCTTTTTAATCTCGCGTTACTTTAAGAAAACAAACACAATTTTAAAAAATCCTCCCTCATCAACATTTCCTCTAAAACTAGAAACTTTCCACAGATTTTTTTTTATAACTGAAATGAATTAACTTAGTTTTATGAAATTTAATTAATTTAGTTTTCATGACATTCATCACAGCCTACATAACAGGTACCCGGCAGCAGCTACACCACAAGGTCTGATAGGGCTTCCTACAGGGCTTGGTCTTCTGCTCTCCCAGCCAGGTAAGCGTAAGGAGAAGTCATTACACTACAGTGAAAGTCAAATGGGAGGAGGGAGAAAAAAAAATATAACCATCCCAGGTCACATTTGCCGCTTCCTTCCAGGAACGGTTTCTGCTACCATTGGTTTGAATAGAGAAATGAGTTGTATTTCTTCCTAACCTACTCCATCTAGTTACAAATTGTGTTACTTGAAAGGCTAACTCAAGTCTTTTGCACTATAATGACAGTAATAATGAATAATGGTACTTATGTGTAGTAAATTAGGCCCTTGCCAATAAACATCCTTTTTACCCAGATGCTTACTTTCTAGAATTTCATAATAAATCAGAAATAATCTAGGTGGAACTGGATGCAAAATTAACTTAAGCAAAAGAGTAACTGCAGTGTTCAGTAGAAGTTACTAGGTAATAATCAGCTTAATTAAACATACCTTAATAAATCAGAATTATGAAAATAGAGTAAATTAATTTAAATAGTTACCTCAGAGTCTTCACATCCAAATCACAATGATCAAAAAGACAGATGGCTGCAGATAATGAAATATGTTGCTCTCAAATATGCTGCATGATCACAGATTTATTTTGGTACAGTTTGTGTTCTTTGTTTATTGCCAGATTTTCTTTTTATATCATGTCTCTTGACTGCTACTGTTCTTTGTTATTATATGTATTTCCCCTACAAGAGTAATCCTGCTAAAATCATTAGTACTTTTGCATACGAGTCTGTAAGCAACTGTTCACAAAATCACCTATTTTACGCTTACATGAAACAGCAAATTGATGCTTAATCATTTTACAGGAATTATTGGTGCTTCAAAGGAAAGCAGGGGACCTTTCTGCAACTCTTCTTTAAAACTTGTTTAAAAGCATTTTAAGTTCAATATCTTGACAATTTCTGACTGAATATGTCAGGTGAGGCCTTACACAATAGCAGCAAATCCCAACATTAGCTGAAAACAAAATGGAACGCATTACGTATAACTTATATTAATAGTTGAAATAAATTTCACATTGCTTACAGCAAAGCATAGTTGTCTTTTTCAAAATCCATACAGGCATCCTGAAACTTTACTCCTGAAGGAGGAACATATGCCCGGGCCCAGCGGCTGCACTATGCTTCTACAAAGCTTTCTGTATCCCAGGTCAGCAGACACCATTCCCTTCCCATCTTCACTTGTGACTATCAAATCTGTCCTACGACTCCACATCCTAAATTTAAGAGCAGTGTATTTCAAATCCTAGTGTAATTATGGGTAGGTGCATGTCACACTACATGCTAAGACACGTGCTTAGTGCTAAAGTTGGGGAAATCTGGCTGTTAAAATTTCTCTGCTGTCTAACATTACAGTGCAATTGCAGCTATGTTTCTCAGAGACCAGTTCAGTACATTAGCTCTCAAATATGAAAAAATACACTTTCATCATTGAAATTATTCACTTAAAACAGCACTTCAGCAAAATATTGTCCACACTGACCTTGCAATTATATCACATCTAGTGTGTACTGATTTACATACCGTAGCTTTTCCACCTCTAATTGAGGTTATTAAGCAGAATGCAGAGGCTGAGCTCCACTCTCTGTATCTACCAGATTACACAGAAAGTGTAAACTCAATAAAACACATTGGGGATGCTGCTGCTGAAGTTACACTACGAGGGCTCATTGCCGGTCAGAGTAATCCTCCTCCTGCCTGGAAGGTGCAGCTCAGCATCTTTTATTCAGTAGAGACACTGCCATTCCCAGTGTAAATCGCAAACAGTGCTTAGCAAAAATAATCCTGGGATAAACTAATCTGGAAAAAATAGAGACACTGTGATGACACAACTCTCATTTTTAGAATTAGATTAGAATTAAATTTTAGATTAGATTAGAATTATTTTTTTTCAATAATTCTAATACTGCTGTTTGAATTACTCCTCAGAAGAGATCGTATTTCTCTGACTGAATGAGGAACTAGTAAAAATGCTGAACTTTAAATCACAGAATCATAGAATGGTTAGAGTTAGAAGGGACCTTCAAAGGTCATCTAGTCCAACCCCCCTGCAAGGAGCAGGGACATCCCTGACTAGATCAGGTTGCTCAAAGCCTCATCCAGCCTGGCCTTGAATGTTTCCAGGAATGGGGCATCCACCACCTCTCTGGGCAACCTGTTCCAGTGTTTTACAACTCGCATTGTAAAAAATTTTTTCCTAATATCCAATCTAAATCTACCTCCCTCTATTTTAAAACATTACCCCTCGTCCTATCACAACAGGCCCTACTGAACAGCCTCTCCCCGTTTTTCTTGTAGGCCCCCTTGAGGTATTGGAAGACAGCTATCAGGTCTCCCCAGAGCCTCCTCTTCTCCAGGCTGAACAGCCCCAACTTTCTCAGCCTGTCTTCATAGGAAAGGTGCTCCAGCCCTCTGATAATCTTCGTGGCCCTCCTCTGGACCTTCTCCAACTGGTCCTTGTCCTTCTTATGTTGGGGACTCCAGAACTGGACACAGTACTCCAGGTGGGGTCTCACCAGGGAAGAGAAGAGGGGAGAATCACCTCCCTCGACCTGCTGGCCATGCTCCTCTTGAATCCCTTTCAGATATAAATAATCATTTGCCCACAAACTTTTCAGGATTTGGGAATTAATGTGTCAGGTTTGTCTGGTTACTGAAAATACCAACAAATCAAAATCATCACTTTAATTCATACAAAAATATTTTTAAGTATTTTTTTTTTTTACAATACCTGTTTTTTTGTACACTGTCTCTGGTTATTAATGTAGTATGAGCTGAGAATGCTGACAGTCTAATTGGTTTCTGAAAACATGGAAAATGTCTAAATTGGAAATGTTCCCAGAGGCCCAGCGGAAAGACTAACAGAAGTAACTCCATCTTGAGATCCTAATCTGGGATAGTATTTTACATTGTTCTTGCCATATAAAGTAATTATGGGAATCAACTATTAGAAGATGCTGGATTAGAGTCTAGATGGCACCAAAAATCACTGTCATGAAGGATGGAATAGGGCATTTGCATGTGAAAGGATTGTGAACAGTATCTATAAAGAACTGTGAAATTACTACCATATTTATTATTATAATTTTGTGTCATCACAGTCTCATTTCAGCATGACCTTTAAGAATAGATTAAATTAATGTCATTTTCTCTTCTTGTTAACATCTTTATCACAAGAGCAAGCTGTCACAATTTTAGTGTTTAAAATAGTCTGCGAATTACAGAGGGCAGGAGCTGGACCATTTCCCCATTCTGCGCCTTGGTTGGCTCACCTCTCCTGGTTCGCTCTTCCTTCCCCACCACACAGGGTGACAATCAACATAAAAGCTCTTTGTATCCTGATTTCCTGTAAAAAAAAGAAGACAGCCTTCACTGTTTTAAGCCTTAAGATGAGTTAAAAATATAGAAAAACAGAGATGGATGAAAAGAGAGCAGAGGAAGAGAAGGTTTGAATGGAGGCAAGGATCAGAAAGGCTCGTACAAGAAAATTAAAGCAAGTATAGCAAGTATATATATACTTGTTTTAATGAACATAGATACACATGGTTAGAATATGCACTGTCAAAATAATTACTTTTATACCTGCAACCACCCTGTCCCCCAAATGGTCTGATGATAAAAGAAAGATCTGTCTCTAGGACTTCACTGACAGTTTTCAATAACAACTATTTTGGACCTTAAAAAGACCAAGACTGTTACATGAAAATAATTTGGCCTTTGGAAATATTGTCTTTTTGTATAGCTAGACTATGGAAAAATAGAGATTATGGTTGGTAAGTTTTGTCTTGTTTTTCCCTTCCATTCTCCCTTTCCCCTCATCAATTTCAAGTAAAATGACAGGAACAGAAAGACCAAAACATTACAAAGGAATTTCCAAAGTGAAATTTTGAGACAATTTCTTGAGTATTTAAAAAAATACAAAACTGTTGAACAAATGCTTCAGGATTTTGAAATCAGTCAGTCCCTCCTTTCTCAAACATTTTGTTTCTTGGCTTTAATGTACTATTCAATAAGTGCAGATACATCTGTGAGATGTTGCTGTTCCTGATTCAACACTGTTAATCATTGTCTGAGCTTCTACAGTCCACCTATACCTACAGAAATGAGGTGTATGCCTCAGACACAAGTTACATGAGAAGTCTTATCATTTTTTAGGAAGGTAGGAAGTGGTTGAAGGAAGTAAAATGACTGGATTTTGATATCAGGTAAAAGAGTGCTGCAACCTTGCTCTGCTGAATTATGAACAAATACTACATCCATTTAAAGGTCTCTCAGATCACATTGTTCACTGGGTATTTAAAAAAAAAATTGATAAACACAGACAGTAGCTATGTGCTGTTCTCTGAATAACATCAAATCATTTTTATACCTTTTAGTAGGGAAAAAAAGATAAATTTTTAGTTTAGAGGGGTTTTTTTAGTAACTTAGACTCTTAACTTGCTTAACAGGCACAAGCACTTTCCTTCAGAGTGAAAGACCCATTCATGATGCCTTCAGGCTCCTGGTGTGAAGGTGCGGTGTGACCTCTTTTTTCCATCCCCCAGTTGCCCATGGAGCAAACGAGACCTCCAGTCATGGAGGGAAGCACTGCTGTTTTCTGGGCGAAATGTTAGCTACCAATGTAAGGAACCACATATATGGCTATTTCACCAAATACCTCAACTCTATAAACCCCTGGGATCGTCTGTAATGGCTCTATGCCATATGATCTTGTAAATGTACTGTTGTACTGCTGAACAGGTATCAGAATTGCTGCTGTCATGTTATCATTATAGAATGTGGTATAAACATGCAGAGCCATATAAACAGCAATTGGAACAACAATGGGTTCCCGATCAGAGCTACCCATTCTGGACATTTAGATACAATACAGAGAACGTCCTCCCTCTTCTCTCCAGCCAGCTAAGCTCTGTCCTCTGGTGCTCCAGGACATAGAATCATAGAATCATAGAATGATTAGGGTTGGAAGGGACCTTCAAAGGTCATCTAGTCCAATCCCCCTGCAAGGAGCAGGGACATCCCTGACTAGGTCAGGTTGCTCAGAGCCTCATCCAGCCTGGCCTTGAACGCTTCCAGAGATGGGGCCTCCACCACCTTTCTGGGCAACCTGTTCCAGTGTTCTATAACTCGCATCGTAAAAAATTTTTTCCTAATTTCTAATCTAAATCTACCCCCCTCTATTTTAAAACCATTACCCCTCGTCCTATCGCAACAGGCCCTACTAAACAGCCTTTCCCCATCTTTCTTGTAGGCCCCCTTGAGGTACTGGAAGACCGCTATCAGGTCTCCCCGGAGCCTCCTCTTCTCCAGGCTGAACAGCCCCAACTCTCTCAGCCTGTCTTCATAAGAGAGGTGCTCTCATTCTCCTTTGGGCTCAGCAAAAGGGCTGCATGCTCAGCTGAGTCCCACACAAGCAAAGGGATGTAGCAGGTTTACCAGAGAAAACCATAATTCCAGCAACAATTATAATTCCAGCACTGCCTGGAAAAGGCACAATATTTATATATTCCATGGAAAATATTGTCAAAGAAGAAAAAAACTGTCGTGCCAGGAGTACTTTACTTGACCCCACAAAATACTTGTGCAGGGACATAACTTTGTTGAAAGCCTTTCCCAAACCAGCATTACAATGCCCCTACCAATGAACACCTGTGCTAGAATGCTCATGGACCTGGGGGATGCGAGGGAGGAGCATCAGAGTGAGCTACGCCACACTATTTACAGCTGCTCAACATACAAGACTTTTGGAACACCACATGTCTACTCCCTTCAGTTTTATTCTGCTTGATAATCAGCAGTAAGGTGAAATCAATGGCTTAACCAAGCTGACAAATTGTTCTATCTGCTAACGAACTGATTTGGGAGGGCTACTGCCTTCTTCACCTACACATGGTTTTCAGTGCTGGCAATCCAGAGGTGCTGCCTGTCTGACCGTTCATCTGACCATTCCCTAACCTCTGTCTGCCACACTATCTGGGTTAAAAAGAGAACTGCAACCTAACACCAAGACAGCAGCTGAACAACAAAGCTGACAGAACTGGGGGTACAGTGAAGAATGAGTTTTGGGCAACCTGCTGTTCCAGCTCAGCAGGAAATAAAGCCATTTGGAGCATTATTTACATGCATAATTCACAAGGATGCTTCTTAGGGAAAAGTAAAACCAAACCCTTGTGGAGTTCCAAAATAATCTCTACCTTCTCTTTGATATGCTGAATACATTGACAGCTCAATTATACTGGGGTTTTTTGGTCTAAGAGTATCCAACGGGTATAACTGCATACCAGTTTCTGGAAGGATTAGGAGAATACGGCACAATTTGATGTAGGTCGTGTTGTTGTCAAACGATGGCTTTTCAACATGGTGTATTTATATACCACTAATTCCAGTTTCCATTGTATGTAAAGGATGATTACGTATTTAATGAAGAGACTTGACTGGAACAGAGTTTTGTCACACGATAATGGCCTCATGCTGTTAACTAAATGGGAAAGCATTTACCATAAAATAGATACACTGTAATTTATGAGATTAGCTTGTACAAAGGGAAGGTCCAGCAATGAGATGTGGGCAAACATAAGCAACTACATTATGAGAAAAAGAATATTTGCTTGTCCATAACAACAAAAACGGTAGCACACACACACAAAAAAGGACTACTTTGTTGTACCTTTATTCTCACAATACACGTACACGTCAACAACTGGTTGTATCAGTGCAAGTTATACGCATCTGTGGCAAAAAAAAAAACATTGCTTAATTGCGATTGCTACAGAACTGCAAGATTCAACCCTTCTGCCATTGGAGAATGGGTAAATAACACAAAAGGGTATTTTCTGTGAGTTTCTATGCCTCTTGGCTTAGGCAGCCTCCACCCCTAAGCACATGTTACATTCTGCATTCAACGCGTGTTCAGGGAGTGCTCCCAACTCCTCTTTAAGTTCTTCTGTTTCAGTTACCAACATAAATTAATTTGCATATAGGAGCTTCCTAATACTCCTGAAAGCGGTGTTAATGTACAGCTGTAAACCTAAAGTGTTAATCAGGACTAGTGAGACAAAAGATCTCCCTAAGGGGAAATTGTCAGTTACATAATCAGAATACATTAAAATCTAGTAGACTGCATGTTTTTAATAAAAAAGAGCAAAATGGAAGGCTGAATTTACAGCCAGCAGACAAAGCTCCCTTAAAAATAAGCCTATTAATGCTTTCTGCAAGGTCAGATCAAGGGTGATGAAATGAGAATTGACCAAACACGAGAGCAATTCCCAGCTAAATAAAAAGCCAGATATTCTTTTCTTCACTGACAACAGAAAATGAACATAGAGACAAGAAGGGTTGATCACTGATGCCAAAAATGTACTTTCCATTCTCCAAGCTTTCTAAAGTCTCTTCTTTTATCCATTTTCTATTTTTCATCATATTGCCATTCTCCCTTTTTTGTCAATGACCTTTCTTCAGTCCAACTCAGCTTCTGTCTAATGACCTGAAGAGGCCTTCTTCACAGGCTGGAAAGCTTTAGATTTAAGATCCCCCTCCTTCATTAGAGTGAAAAGTGAACAGCCTCTATGTGCTGGGTGTTAATGAATGTGAAGAAAGATTTTTTTTGTATGTGTTTTACACATTATGTTCTTGACTCCTTGAGGTGCTACAATAAATTGCTGCGCTTCATTTACAAGGAGTGATAACAGAAGCAAAATGAGGATCTGGCGGCAAATTACTTCTCAGTTCACCCTGGGTCAGGCTGCTGGGGCTAATGAGAAGAGGTGCTCTAATTTTAAACTCCTCCTCGACCACGCTATTCTTGCATTAATGTTCACTGCTATAAATTGTAAAGTCAAATGAAGGAGCATTGTTGAAAATTAACCAGTATTTTTATCCTTTGAGTACCCAATAGAATATATTTTGGCTTCTAAGCCTGGTGGTTATCAAAGGCAGCCGCTCCTGCCTCATTGCAGCAGGATGCTCCCCGCACGCACACACCGCTCTTTCTGCCTTTTCTTTACAAGAGAGGAGGAAATGGTACGGGTTTCCAACAAGATTATAATTTAACCCAAAGAAGAAGGTGTTTAAAGCCAGCCTTTTTGTGTCCCTTTAACAGGACACTGCACACAGACATCAAAAGTCGTGCAGAATTACTCCGTCCATTTAATGTTGCTGCATGTTTAATGAATTGTAATTGTGTACACGGAAAGACCCTGTAAATCACTGATCCATTTGGGTCTATAAGCACTTTGCTGCTGTAAGCCCAAAGCAGGATTTGAGTAGTTAATGAGAAACTAATGCAGCACCTGCTTCTCTCATGAAATATCTTCCTAAGCCTGTATTTTCCCAATTTAAGAAAATCAAATACAATAGCAAAAAAAAAAAAAACCACATCAAAAATCCAAAACAAATAAAACCCCAAAACAAAACCATAGCCCAGGGTTCGTACTAGGGGAGTTATGCTTCTTTGAAGAACACAGTTCCACATTCTCATCACTGGATTTTTTTATTGATAACTTGGCACTGATTCCAGCGACGTTAATATATTTAAAACATACATCAATGACATGGCATTCATTTGTTGTTTGATGTGTCTGTCCTGGTACATTCTTCCATGAAATTGCTACATAACATACAAATTAACCACACTACCCTACTCTAATCATTGTAATCAGTTATGTTTTCATGTGTACATTACTAATATATAAGGTTGTTGTAGTTCTTGTGTGTGGTTTAATTGCTTGTTTTTGCATATCTTGTGTGATTGATGATGTTCTAGAAATCTTTTCCCCGAAAGGAGACTTTCTAAATTACTTTGTTTAGATGCTAATGATTGTATTTCATTAGTGGCCCTCTCATCCAGAATCATCTTTAAATGAATGAATATGCCATAATTAAAAATCTGAATTATGAATTACTTTGAAAGGAGACAACATTGTCCCGATTTCCCACTGCGACTCAGTGTTATTTCAATTATGTAAATATGTTTAATCATTCCCCTTTTGTTTTTCTAATTATTTAATATTAATGTTGCTTTACCCCTTTATTGCTACAAGAAGGGATATGGCATCTTAAATGAGAGTACTTAGACAAGTGATACACAGATGACTAGATTCAAGCAGACATTTACCAGAATGCATAACCCATTTCAAAAACAAACATGCTATTAACATTCATACTAATATAGCAACACTAGCAGTAATTGCACTTCATGCATGTTTTGTCTTTATAAACCTAATGTATTCACAATGTACAATCTCCAATCAATTTTCTTATCAAACTTAAAATCTATTTGTACAACTTTAAATTCTCTTGAAGTGCAAATTTTAAGTAATGAGATTTCTCTGCCCACAGGCTGCACTTTTTCAATAGTTTTAAAAATTATAAAGAATCTGGACATAAGATCTTGTTTTCTCTACCATTACAGCCAGTCCTATTTTACAGGACCGGCAAGCAAATTCTTTCCTATGAGTTGAGCAACATGAAAAAATTAATGCTTCTGAAAATTCATGCAGAATACAGCAGTTTTACTGAAATTCACAAAATCAAAGGATTGTGAAATTCATATATGTAAAACTGTAAAACTACCAGCATCATAAATCCACATAAGGAGTTAAACATGCTGATAATGGAAATGAATTATAAAATATTTATACATCATAGAAATTCCATGTGAGTTTCTAACTAAATGTAATTATAGTTTAAAAACATGATAATTTGGTAATTGCATTGAAATATCCTGAAGTGGAATTCGTAGAACTACAGTAACTCACTCCTGAGTAACAGTAGAAATAAAAGTTCAAAACATTATTTAAAATATATTTGCTTGTAAATAATCTGAAACTCAGCCACAGGAGACCGAAAGAAATGAGTTTCATTCCCATATGCTTTAACCATCACTGCAGCCCTGTGAAAAAGTGGGAACCTCTTAGTGGAAGCTACTGCATCAGTTTCAGTTCTTATTAGCAACAGCCATAAAATTTGTTTAATATAAAAAATCTATGATTTTAATTATAGGTTTTACATTTTGCCAACCAGTAGGGTCAAAAAGGATGAAATGTGCATCGGCATTATCAGCAAAAGCATCCTGCCACTTCCAGTTTGAGTTTATTACTCTCTACTTTGCAGTTCTTGCAGAAAGAATATCTCCAATTGCTGCTCTCTCAGCCCTTGCATTGCACTTGGAAAACTAAATACCAATTTAAAAAAAAATCGCAAATAGTATGTTCTTGTTTGGATTTTTTTTTTTTTTCAATAAAAATGTTCATAGGCAAAAGGAGGATGGTCCTTTTCCACAGACTTCTCTGTACTGGTGCAGCCACAGCAGTGGGCTTTATTCAGCACATTGCTCTGCCATTGGAAGGAAGGTCCCACCTGCAGGCAGATTTGTACACTTTGTCAAAGGCACTCACACTTCTGGCCAGTTCAGCAAGTGCTGTTGCGGCATGTATTTTTGAGTAGATTTATTTTTTGTCAGTAACTTCTCTCAGTCTTCATTAGTGGTACTGACATGTTCAATCAGAAAATGACACAAGGTATCAGCTGCAATTTCCATCCTATTACATTTATTTTTTTTTTATGCATGTGATTTCTATTGCTAATTTAGAAAAAACTAATGGAAGCAGCCCCTTAGTATTTCTGCATATCTGTTCCAGTGAACTACCATTTCTACGGAGATCACATTTTTTGAGAGAAGATACTTTCTTTGAAAAAAAGTCAGAGGAGGAGAGAAGAGATACCCGAACTTTTGTAGACTGCTGTGTTAAAAATGAATAAAGCAAACAGCAAGGGAGCTTAGCCTGCCAGCCTCCATTTTATATGTTAAATTTTTCACAAAACAGTTTAATTACAAAAATTAGGAATAGTAATTGCCACATATAAATGTAAAGTATCTCTCTTGGCTCAGCACAGGGGATAAAAACCCACAACCAAATCCCAAACTACAATGCCACTCTCTGTTCTCAGGATTCTTAAGTATGCAAATAGTTTTTCCACTTAAGATCTCACAGACACAGATCTGGTCAAAGCAAATTACCCAAACAGTTTGCATTCATCAGAGAAGAAAAAAGATGGTAAGGCAGATAAAAACCAATGACTGTAGACACTTTGAACAAAAGCCTGACATTTTACAAAGGAGATTATCTTGTACTCTAATTCTCCAGTTATATAGGTAGCAGAAACTTACTTTCATATTATAAGATAATATGAGGTAAAACGCCAGATAAAACCTGGCTTCACTGAAGTGAATGACAAGATTTGCATTGACATGAATGGAGTAATTTTGTTCCAGAGGGTTTATGCTATGTATCAGTTTTACAGGGTTTTTTTTTTTTGTAAAAATACTAGCCTTCTTAACAGAGTTCTTTAACATTCAGTACTATTTTCACAGCCTATGTTCAACCTGGTTACATGGAATTAATCACCTCAAAAAAAAAAAAAGATTAGCTAGAGTATCAGTTGTAATTCAATTTTCTCATAATCATTTTGTGAAGAAAATGTTCCCTTTTTTTTTAATATTTTAATTAAGATGGGCATAATGCATGGAATTACCACACAGACTGTTACTCAGTGAAAGGTTAAATATGACTGATCCTCAGATAATATACAAAGGTACATAAAATCTTAGTCTTGGTATAAATGCTTATAACCTCACCACACAGATGTCCCCAAAAGCACCATTTATTATTTTATTACCACCTTTTCCTAACGAAATCTCTCATTGCCCAACATTTAGGTCCAGGCTTATGACAGAATCTAGACCCTAATACAAAACTCAGGCAAACTTCAGCTGCCAAACTCCAAAATAGCAATTAAAAACTATCCCTGCTCTGCTGAGCAGCTAATACTGAGAGCACCTCACCAATTTGGGGGCTCCTTGCCTAACCAAAAATGTTGCTGAATGTCATACCTATGACATCTGCACATCTTGAACACCCCAGCTCTGCACAGCAGAGTTTTGAGCGCCCACCTCTGTCAACCTGCGTCCACGGAGTAGGAACAATGATGCCATGATGCTCTGGTTCAGATGGCACAAACCACTACCTACTGTGCAGTGACAGGACCAGGAAAAGAAGTGGCATCCAACCTCTTGATGACGGCTGGGTGGTCAGAGAACCAAAGACTTTGAGGCTAGGAAGTGCAAGCACACTGCATCCACCCTAAAAACTTAGCTACCCAGCTGGACCGTATGGGGAGGCGGTGGGATAGAAAGAGAGAAGTAAAGCCTCTCCTTCTGCTGAAAAAGTGGGAACGGGGTCTCCTGAGGTCACCTTGCCCATCTCCAGGTAGTATCAAGAAAATCTCATGCTGTTTTTCTGGCCAGAGCTTTCCTGGCAATGCTAACTGTATAGCTGTGTACTTACCTGCCAAACAGCTCCAATCTCTCCTGCATGTCCATTTTAAGCAGAAGCAGGCATTACTGGGCATCTCAAACCCTTTGCCTCCATTCTCAGCTTACTGACATAATTTCTGAAGTGCTCAGGGCCATTTTCAGTAACTTCATGAGCGCCTCTCTAAAATGAGAATGATGGCACAGTTATCAGTTATCTGGGTGAGTCTAAGTAAACTTTCCAATATGTCTTGAGTGAGGACAAATATTCACATTATCAATAAAAATAATTAATACAATTATTAATATAAACGGTTTTTTAACAAAAATAAGGAAGATTAAATGGTAAGACCATGAAGTAACATGATTAACACAATACACAGAAGCTGACAAAGTGAGTAAATCAATTGTAATTACTGTTCTGGTGATGCTTCAGCCCTCTGGGTTTATGCAGAGACTATCATTGACCCACTTGAAGAAAGGCATTCTCATTAAACTCCTCATCCTCCCTGTAGCAGACATAAAGAACAACTGTTACCCTCTTCATAACTAGCTGTGACATACTGAAAAATCTGCCTTTCCCCTTTTTGTGTTTCCCCTTTTCTATCATGAACTAATCCAGATACGTCATGCTTTCCACACAGTTCACCAAATATGACTTCTTTATCATTCCTGTGGCTTCTCTCTCCAGTTACCTGCTTTGTTCTGGAAGTAGCATGTCCAAAACCAGACACAGTACTCAACAACAGTAACCATCTCTCGTGTCCATGACCTGCCATTCCCACTAACACCCTTCTGAATAAAATCTGCCTCTTTTTTGGCAAGGATTCCTCCAAACCACTGCTAGATCTACTGCTGTTTACAGTCCTTCCCAAATGATTACCTCTGGGATCTCCTTTGATGCAACGGATAAAACTAGTCTGACTCTTACTTGTAAATGGATTTTTCTCAGATCAAAAGTCTTAGGTTAACTACTAGGAAAAAATACAATATTTGTAACCTCTACTAATTTTAGAACAAAAAATTACTCCAGACCATGAGGCAGTGTCATTAGTAAAAAAGTATCACCATTAGCAAAGCCCACTTTTTTTACAGCAAATAGCATAAAACCTGATCTTCCTCACAAAGTTCTTTTCACCTCCATCTGAAACAGGAACTTAACATTAACAGGTATAGAAGAGGTTTTAATAAAATCAGTTTTTAATTGCTCACAGCCTTTTCATCAGCTGCTGAGAATATTAAACCTATCAAAACAACAAACTCTTTAACCTGAACAACACAAAAGATATAATTTAACTCCACCTGCCTCCTCAGAGGAAGTGCTTACACTACATCGCCGAGACCATTCTGGAGATGTTCTTGTAATAGCTGGAAACACAGTACTTAAAGAAGCAGCATCAGAAACAGCTTCAGCTTTATTTTAAAGAAAAAAGCTAAAGGAAACACTTCATTAACTAAAGCCATTGGCCAGGGGAAATTAAAGAGTGCCAGAGCACAACAGAAGGCAGGTGGCAGGGTAAGGAATGGGACCAGGGGCCCAGGCCTGGGGTGGTTCCTCTGTGATCTGGGCATGGTGATGCCCACCTGGGCACTGGGGAGCGGGGAAAATGAGACCTCACCTACACCAACTAAGATCCTGCCAGCCTGGTGAAGAAGGCAGAGGACGAACACCACGTACATACAGCCTTGTTATTGAGTTTAGAAGGATGAATGTCAGAAAGAATAATTATTATACATCTAAAATCACTAGACTCATCATTTCAGACCATAAAAAACACCTGCTAACATTGCTTGCCACTTTCAGGAAAGCAGAGTCAGACCACCAGAAAGAATTCTGTTTTTCCCATTCAATGGCTGAACTGCGAAATGGGAGGGAAATAGTTTCAGCTTGGTTTTAAAAAACCTTTTCTAGCCTATTTAAAAAAAAAAACACTTCCAGGTTCAGCATCTTGACTCTGAAATCAGTTTTGAAATGAGATATCAAATGATTTACTTTTTAAAATAGTGAAAGAAATTCAATTTCTTTTCCAATTTCTTTTTGCCCAAACTCATTATTAAATTCGACCTAATTTTACAGAAAGTTTTGATTCCTATCCATAATGTTCCATTTTCAGCAAATGTAGTGTTCACTGAGACAATTCTGCCTGGCTGCAATTCCCAGGGAAAAAAGGTGAGATGTGTTTGAGACACATTTAGGCAGACAGGATTTTGTGGGAACAGGGATTGCTTAAAATTCTTCTGGATCTGAAGAAGAAATAAGTGTCAATACACATGCTACTTATTACTGACAAAGAGCAAAGAAATTCTAAAATAAGATGTCCAAATATACAACATATGAAAAAGTAATATTATTTTAATCTTTTGGACTATTCAATGCCTTTAATGAATTTCTAGAAACGTGCCAATTTCAAAATCCAAAAGCCATTTCAAAATAGTGAGACATGTTCATTCTTGGAAAATACTGAAGTACGTCAGCTTCTCTCCCTTATTTTTTGGCGAGTCCAAAATCTTCACTGGATTTGATCTGATTTACTTACTTTTTTAGCTTTGCTATTCTTCCTCCTCCACAAGATGCCTTTTTGACCAATTTTAATAATCTAGTAAAGGCTACTACAAAAGACCACAGTGTACAGGACAGGGGAAAAGAGGGACTCCCAGAACTGTGATTTTCCTTATGCCATTGCAATGTTATTCTAGTTTAAATGAACAGCAGCCTCTCCTAAACAGACAGACTGGCTAAAGGTCAAAAATCGAGCACAGACAATTTTGCACAGTAGCAATTTACACCAAACTGATACTGGTAAGAACCAGCCACTTCCTTGCTTCCCTCACTGTTTCCCAGTCAAGCCTCTGGCCTCTGCTTTCTCGGATGCCATGAATCCTGCATTTATTTCACCACAGTGGACCACCTTCCGACAAAAGGAAAAGGAGAGCTCCCTGTTTTTCAGCGGGTAGGTCACTATCCTAGGAGATGGGAGCTGAGCATTTCCATCCTCAGCCTCAGAGGCATGTAATAATACTCTGAACAATCAGCAGATTTTAAGAAAACTCAGTTATTTATTGATTTTTAGATATCAGGACTTGAAAGTCCGATGTTAATGGGTACTATAGGCAACTGTCCCTGACACCTGGAATGAGTGTAATTGTCTATGTGTGAAGAAGAAAAACCCTCTGTTTTCCTGATATTCAGGTTTTGTTAATGCTGGACAACACTGATGGACTCTTTTTTCAACCTTTTACATCAGCTTTAAACTTGCAGATCTCTCCTTCCAACATGGTTAATAGAGAAGTCAAATGTCACAAAATGTCTGAGGAAAAGGGGGAGAAGGTAAGAGAGATATTAATAATGGCACTGTTCTTACTGCTACTGCTGGTGTCTAAGCTTTAATGGTGCCTCAGCTGCTAAAGAAAAAAATTATGCTTTCTTCCCTGAAGAGTTTACAGACTAACCAACAGAGATTATACAAGACGCACTGAGAAGACCAGTGATCATTAAGGGGATCATTAAGATTTAAGTACTTAGATTGCAACTTGAACTGTCCATCCTGAAGGAAGAGACAGATTTTGTCCAAACTCAGGACAACCCATGTTGAATTATTCTTGTTCTCCAAAACTGAAACTCTAAAAAATATCTGATTTGAAATGCCAAAAAGTTTGAAATTTCTAATTGAAGGAAGACATTTCCACTGTCTTGAATTCCATAAAAGCACTTCCTAGTGCACTAGCTCAACCTAAATTTCTTTGCACATGTTGTTCTCCAGCAAAGAGACTTTGCAAAGACTCTTTTCTCACGGGGCGCAGAGAGGGAGCAGGAGTGTGCACCCGAAGTCATGTTAACTCACAGGGAGATAGACTGAGGAGGGATGTAGTCCTCTAGCAACCTGATGCAACAGAGAGCTAGTGGGAACCTGAACATTTACTCTTGAAGGTAATTCACAGCCATGGAAATTTAAGTTTATGTTTTCTTGAATCAACATGAACCAGAACATTCTACCTAGGGTCAAACCAACTCTAGTTAAAACATTTAGTTAAATTTAAAACACCCACAAAGAAACAATTTCTAATGAAAATCATTCATGTTGTAGAACAGTGTTTTCCAGCAGCAGACTGTTCCAATGCAAAATCCATACCTGCCTACATCTATTTATTTTATTGTTTCCCCTTCTAGTTTGATAAGCCAATGTTTGGGACTTGCTCAATTGTCTCCATTGGGTGGCAAAGCTTACAATTCAAGTCAGATATTTCTTTGCTACAAGCCTTTTCATATACAAAGAAGGTACATAAAATTCTGCTTCCTCAAGCACAATAGGAACAGACAAGAAACAGTTCATCTGGGCACACTTCCAAGCCTGCCTTTTCAAACACCAATCTGCTCCAAAGAAGCTCATTCTTGGCTTCTTCTCAGGACCAATGCTGTTCCAAGTGCTCCTGCCTCTCCTGCTGCAGCTTCTCGCCTTTCTGCTTCCAGAACAAACATCCACAGCTGTGTTCTACCCACTGCCATCGCTCTGCATCACCAAACAATGGTAATCTCCCCCTCCAAAAAAAATCACCCCCTTAGTCTTTCAAAGATAGCTTTGCTGCAATATTTCTAACTGTTTTCTGCTTTGGGCACAGATATATCTTATTTCATTGTTTGCTTTCACAAAGGAGCTTAACTGCATTTGCTGTTCAGTTAAAATTAAGAGAACCAGTGTGCCAAATAGCTTGGCTATGATTGCCAAAGATAAGCTTGCCAGAAACCATCCCCTTCAATGCCACAGACCTGCTCATTGTCCAAGTGGAACATGGAATACAGAGTCCTTGTAGAGCACATCTCTGATTTGTCTCCATTTAATTAACAGTGCATAGTTGTTTCTTACCCCAAATATCCTCTTATTCATGGCACTGTGCTTTGGATCATGTTTCACCTTCTAATGATGCCTATACCAACGTGAAAAAGTCTAAAAAAGAAAAAATTTTGCTCATGACACACAGTTCAGAAAGTTTTACTTGCTTGTAGGAAATTATAACAAGAAAAGCCAGCCAAGCAAGGAAAGACATACAAATTATACAATGCAATAGCACCTTCTTTCAGAAAGCTTGAGGAAGAGAAAAGGTCAACTCACCACAACAACTGGTGATGTTGCCCAGTTGACGGGTTTTGGAAGTCAGATATTCCAGTGTAGGGGAGGTGGAAAGATGCCTTGGCAAAGTGAAAATAGAAACAGGAAAGATGTAGCCCTAGGAACACCTACCCCTCTGGAGTATAATGGAGAAGCTAATAGCCAGTCTTTCAAGCTAGACGAGATGCTAAAAGATGCTAAAGCAGTGGGAAAAAAAAAAAAAGCTTGTTTAACAAACAGTCTAAAATTGTGCTCTATTGTCTTTCGTATTTGTTCCCATGGTTGCAGATCCCATATTATTTACTCCTTATTTTAACAGAATGAAGTAAAATGACATTTTTTAACTTAAACATTGTGACAAAGCAGGACCACCCAGGAACACAGCGTGCCTCATTCACTTTGAGAGTGCATACATTTCCAAGAACGTGTGCAACACTCCTGCAAGAACTGAATCCTAGGTTTGCAGAGAAAAAAACTTTGTTGTCCAAGTTTGCCAAAGCCCTGCTGGAAAGCATTGGAAAAATGAGGAAGGGACAATATTTTACTGAATATAATGTTCCCAGATTCTTTGAGAAACTCTGCTTTAGATTGTAGCAGTATGGAGCTTTCTTTCAACAGCTTCTCATCCAAAAAAAAAGGGAGAAAGAAGAAGAAAGAGATCTCCTTTCCTCTCCTCCTCCATTATGAATGTCACTCCTATGCAGCGGCTAAAACTACAACCTATGCGCAGGGCTTTTTTGTCCTGGAAATTGGTCTAGTCTGCAGAGAAGGAAAAAATGTATAGGAGGTGTGGAAGCAGATTAATGGGCCTGCTAGGGGGAGTAATAGGGACCAGTGAACCAAATTTAAAGAAAACAATGATGGGCAGCACACCCCCAAAAGACCACATGAAACAGGAAATGCAAACACCGCGTACCAGCTATCACAGAGCAAACAGCAGATGTGATCTCATTAATCCTTGATTTGATATTATGCAAATTAAGAAGCATATTTGTCTTTTCTACATTTCCATCTAGACTTTGCTAACAAATCTTGTGTAGGCTCCAAAGGAGAGACCCAACCAGGGCTCAGAATATTTTGACAAGGACAATATTTTCTGGTGGGCAGTAGTGCTGAGAATGACACCTCCATCAGAAGAGGGCAGCTTGAAGGCCACAGCAATCTCATTGCAACCAGTGTTTTTAATAGGAGTCCTTGTTCCAGCCCTTCAGATAAGATGGCCTTGATAACTCATCCTGTGCCAGGTGTTGGGAACTACCTACAGAAACACATAGATTTGCTGCGGAGAGAGGGCAAAGAGCCCTTTAGCTCCCTGTGCATTCTCTCATGCTACATTTCTCCGATGGCTGGGCACCTAGACCGTTTTCAGGTTCAAACTCAGATTGCAATAATTAAACCTGTTACTTTTCTGCCTGAGACATTATTTCTTCTGTGCTGTGTTGGCAACAACAGAATCTGGTTTGCTATCCAGTGGTAATGTAGAACTCAGGCCAAGGCATAGAGTGGTGACACCATCATCAGTATTCAATCAATACAGTCAAAACGGATTTTGCCCTGGCAATATGCCATGTATATCTTTGCCATTTCATGAGACTTTGTCATTTACACTACTGGCATTATTTTTTTCTCATCTAGTAAGTCTTTTCTTTTCTGTCAGCTGCTATAGAGGGCTATCATATACATGAATAATTTTCAAGTTTGATCACCAGCCTGAGATCTGGCACTTTTGTGCACTCTTTTC
Organism: Chlamydotis macqueenii; assembly: GCF_036417535.1. Lineage (NCBI taxonomy): Eukaryota > Metazoa > Chordata > Aves > Otidiformes > Otididae > Chlamydotis > Chlamydotis macqueenii. The sequence goes on from NC_141560.1 coordinate 28,152,230, forward strand.
ACCAGTGTTAGCAACAGTATGGGCTAACAAAAGTTAGTATACTAAATGTAATTAAATAAATCTGTGCATTCCAGCACCTGCAAGACATTCTCTGGCGGAATCTATACCGTAGGTTACTTAAGGAGCTTTCATAAGGACAGTGACTGCCATGAAGGGCAGCCTACTTATGGTCTAATGTGCAATGTCCTTCAACCAAAGAGAGTCTTCGTAAATGTTTGGGAAAATTTCATTAGCTAGAAGAGACAATATCACATTCTAGTTAAGAGAGAGAGAGAAAGATTGAAAAACATAAAAAACCTAAATATCCTCTCTCCCCTATGAAGATATATAGCACGACTGTGATAAGATACATGGGAAAACTCCCACAAAATATTTGGATAAAACATTTGCATGAAATGCTGTCAATGTTATGTAAATACTGATTATGATTAAATGCCTAATTAATTATTATTATTATTAGTATTACATCCATATTTGAACACTCTAATTAAGAACACAGTTCTACTGAGTTCAGTGCTGTACAAATATGTCAGGGGAGAAGCTCCATTTCCCCGGTGAGTTTGTAATCCAAACAGCAAATGCAAAGTAGAAAGGGAAAGAAATTCAGAAAGTTACTCTACCCAAGGGCACATAGTAAGCCACTGTCAGAACTGTGGGGAATAAAAAAAAAAAACAAAAAACCAACCCCAGTGCTATCAGACCACAGTGTCTCTATTCGAATCATGAAACACGTAAGCCTGTATGGGTCTGTTTACCCACAAACACTTCTTCCTTCTCTTTCTCCTTTTGCATGTCCCTGTCACCATTTAGTTTATAAGTCAGCTGAACCATATGAACATAATCAGACATTCTGAAAGGCACAGATATTTTGTCCATAGACCACAACATTAACTGGAAATTTAGCCCTTCCCATGCTACATATATTTTATCTGGGATAATATAGCGTGTATATACACAAACCAAAAATCAAACAAAACTCAAGAGGTTAAGTCAAGGACCCAAGTCACTGAAAAATATCAAGGGATGAGACAGCTAAGATATCTCCAGCAGAAGAGAGTACCCTTGCACTGATGTTTGGATGAAGACAAAAATGTGCTCTCACAAAAGGAGGTTCCCAGATCCAAGGAGGCACTGATCCTGCCATGAAGTTGGGCTAGTGTTCAGAGCAAAGAGCAAGATCAGTCAGCCTCAAAAACAGGCTGAGCAACGAACAGTAAGGAGAAAGAGGCACCTCACAGCTTTGGTAATGGAGTAATACAATAACATAAGCTGAATTCTCCAAAAGTGCTCTATGGTTCTATGTCATTTTTAACCGTGCTACCAGAGAGCTGCTCTGAGGCTGTGGAATCTTTCTTTGGGTTAGTGGTACCTGGTGGTCCCAGCTGCAGCATCCCACTGGCCCAGGACGACTTGCTGGTCCTGCAGGTCCCAGGTAACTGGCACATAGCGGCAGCAGTGTGCAGCCAGAGCAGAGCATGCCATGACCATCTGGCAGCATTTCCACACATTTCTCTGCTTTTTAAACAAAGGGGACAGATGCTTTAGCTGCAAGGAACAAAGAAATCCTTGACAGAGACTGGGAGGGGGGGAAGATCCACTGGAATACTGGGACGAAAAAAAGCAACTTGTGTAACTGCGCTTTCCCCAGAGCGTTTTCTCAATTTCAATGGACGAGTAAAAGAAATTCTAGTTAAATACTTCAGACCAAATACAGAAAATTCAGATTTGGAAATATTGCCATTGTGACTTGTGTTCCCACTCACCACTGGGAACGAGGCTCAGTACAAGGTGGTTTCCCTTCCAGCTGAAACATCCATCACTCCCGGCCTTGATAATGTGTGCTCTATTACAAAAGTCAGCCAGACAGGGGTGTCCAGCTCAGAGAGAAAAGTAGACAAATAAGCCACAATTTCCAGGTGGGAATTCCTGGATGCATGATTTTGGTAGTAAGCTAAAGTTTTGGTCCAATCAAAACTACAATTCTCTAGTTATTTTGAAGCTTTGTTCAGCTCCTGCCTCAACAACTTCAGCCACCAAGAAGGCATCACTTCAAATCCCTGTTTTGGCGTTTGACATCTTCAGGCTTTCCAAGAAATCTCAACATTTTTAAGGAAAGTACATATTATGGAAAGGAAAAAAAATTAATTATCATTGACTATCTTATCTGACACTGAAGAATTGCTTCAGGCAAAAAAAAATTACAACTAGCTTCATAAAGAATAGCTATTTCCACTCACTCTGTTATTCACAGTGGTTTATATTTGCACCTGACAGCAGAATTCATGGACCAGCCTCTGCAACTGTATTTAGAGATACTTTAAAAAGTAAAAAAAGAACCCCCCAAGAAACAGGACCTCTTTCTGCCATTCCCTCCCTGCCTGCTGAAACACACCTAGCTCACCTCAGAAATCTTTTTACAGAAAGATCATGTAATAACTTGCAATCAGCTCCAACGCCAGTTTTATTGCACAGTTACAGCCAAGCTGTACTCAGGACCAGATCAAAGGATAAGAAAAAGGTAATTTTCTGTCACCCTTGTTATCCATCCACATCTCTCACACAGTAAAAAGCAAGGAGCTAATTCAATCGTCAGGACAATTTAGAGAAGGTTTTCTGAATTACTTATCTGCAATGAGCCTCAGAAGGCTGTCCTATCAATGGCAGGCAACCAAAGCGAAGCAGTGATCTGAGCTCACCTCTCCCCACTGCAGTGTGCCAAATGCAGTAGGAAGCCAGGAAGAATGAGACCTGTGCAAGGTAACCACAACTGGGACCAGAAATGTTATAAAATCCTGTAGAAAGGGTCAAAGGTGAGCCTGAAACACCAGAGAAGACCAAACTCCCGTTTCTCTCTGTAATGGGCTATCTGAAATGACTTCTGATCCTCGGATCACTACAATGGTATCTTTGAGGATAAATAGCAGGACTTAGCTATTTCTGCAGGGAAACACATATCTGCAGGTCCAGCTACTACTGAAATTTTCTGTGCAACCAGAGATGTCCCCAAGCCTTCTCATGATGTTACTGTGTTTCCACAATTCCCAGCCTGTGCTGGGATCTCTGAGTTTCCTCCTTGCTGGCCCTGGTAACCGCAAATTCTCCTGCTCATTTGTGACCCCAGCTAACAGTGGAAGCTTCCTTTGAGACCCTAGAAACCATGAGGGGACGACACCAGAAAGACAAAGCAGCCACCAGCACTCACAAAAGAGCTCTGAAGAGCCAAGCAGCGCTGCAGACCACAGCGCACCACAGAGCTGTCAAACCCAGCAACCTGGAGACAGGGCCGATTGCCTCCATGGCCAGAAGGAGGGCTCAAAGCTGAAGAAAGCCATAATTCAAACACCTTGCAAAAATTTTGATGGTCCCACGGACTTTATGCCTGTTAACAACAGCAGAAGCAGGGACACGCTCCACTGAATCTATGGTGGTCTGTTTGAGTCTGGAGAGAAATGCATTAACTGTGGTCAACAGTGTGACAAGTTGGGTAGCAGCAGCTGAGCAGTCAGCAGCTAAGATACTGGTCCCCTCCCTGATCAGCTTCATCAGACATGTACACAACTCTGCAAAGATTAATACATTAGCAGCTTTTCTGGGGAAAGGCGAGTACTGATTCAGCAGCGCTAACTGGCTAACGAGGAACTGAATTAACAGAGCTGAAAAGGGTTCCGTCCCCCAACGCTACCTGAATTACATTGACTGTGTAAAGAGAGGGGTACATATGCTATTCATGAAGGTGTGCATCAGACCCACCCAGCCTTGCTGCCCAATTTCCATCACCTCAAACACCACTGGCCCCCTGGAGTTCTTGTGCCTGTAACAGATGGAATTGCTTCATTGCTTATCAACATTCTTCACATACGAAATCCAAAACATACCAGTTACTGAGAGAAAAATTAACTCCATCCCTGCCGAAACCAGGACAGACATGCATGATTTAAATAACTTAAATTTAAAAAAAAAGTATTATCTAGTTCATCACCTGAATTTCAATGCTGTATACTAACCAGACTTTAATTCATCAAAAATATTCCACAAAAGAGCCAAGTAGCAGAGGCAGGCACTTCAGGTATGGTTTTAGGCAATTGGCCTCCTTTATTGCAACCTGGGATTTTGCAAGCACTATTTCATCTTCATTGTGCCTGAAGCTTTCACTCTCCATGATGATTTGATCCTTTTTGCCAAGCCTCTTCAGCTGCAGAAAGCTTTGGTTTGCTTTCCAGTTCAGGTTCCCGTCTGCCACTTCTAATCCTCATCTTCATTCTTGCCAGTTAGTCATCTATCTCTTTGATCCTTTGTAGCAAGCCTTGAACTCTGTTTTTATTCAGATTAGAATCCAGTGTCAAGAAGTAATGTTTTCTTTTTCCTGTGGTTTTGCAAGTCTTTAGCTTGTTTAAGTTGTTTTCTTCTTCCCAAGTTTTCAGTCACTTCACCTGCATTTTCTGTGGTTTCAGGCCATGCTTCTGACCTACACACAGCATTTGTGACAACAGCTATCAGCCTCTGGGGCACAATTGCAACTGATGAACACCTTCCACTTCTCTCTTTTGCAATCCCTGGATGTTCAGTAGGCAGTACAGAGGCAGCTGGTGTAGAGCACTGGGAAAGCAATAAGTTATCCAGCTCTAACAGGCGCTCCTTGGACCCTCACAGCCTTGTAGGTGCATAGGATAATGGGGTCTTTCCAGGGTTTATGTTCACTGGAGTGGATGATGCACCCTGAGGGTCTCCCTTGTCATACAGCAAGCTCCAGAATGCCCTTCAAAACTTATGGTGGTGTGGATGGGTGTCTGGGCTGGCTGCAGCATCTCGAAGCACCACTATAGGATAAATGACTACTCCATGTGTGTGCCAGAGGAGATCCCACTGCAGATGACTGACAAACACAATCCATCCAGCTCACACAAAGGAGGATGGCGCTTGGTCTTGGCATAGATCATCTGGTTGAAGGTGCTGGTGGACAGTAGGATCACTTCCTTGGCGAACAATAATGATTACGAAACCTTGGTAGCCAGAATGGTCATCTGCTGTATCACTCCAGTAAAATCCAACAGTATTTTCCTCAAGGTTCCTTTCCACAAAGAAGGAAGATTTTTCAGTTGAAACCAATGAAAACAATTAGTTGAGTGGGGTTGATGAGGTACGGGCTTATGAAGTGACACAACTATCACAAACATCTGTGTTAACTGCTAATTGCCTGTAGAGGACACTGTCAGACAAGGTGTTAAATCCTCTATTCGGATGCACCACTGTTCTTTAATTGGTTTATCGGTATGGACAGTGAGGTTGGGATTAGTACCAAGATTCCCTTCACACGCATCACCTAGCAGTGTACTCTGTATGATTACACAAGGGGCAAGAGAGGACACTGATTCTTTAGCTTCAGACCGATATAATGTTCTTAGTCTTCTTTCAGAAGAATCCCATAAAGACTTTTGGAATTATGTTTATTTTCCATCAGAGTCTCCCTCATGATGACTTCAATGTCATGAACTCGAGCATTGGTCTGACATTACCAGCACAGCAGTTGTCAGAATTACATTTATGAAATACTGAGATGACCACTGTTAATGATGTCAAGCCAAGAATACCCAAATTTTTGCATTCTTGGACAGAAGACAAATATGCTGAACACTTCTCTGGGGCCTGAATTTCTCTAGATAAGAAAGACTGTGCTTATACATGGAACCCAAAGGTTCAGAATTTGGCGTAGAAGTTGTAATGGATGCAAAACACTGAGTCCTATTGGACAGGGCTGCCAGGTATAGCTTTAAAAAAAAATCCATTTAAAACAAGGAAAGAAAAAAAGCTCTTCACACCTTTGTAAAAAGGTTTTACAGGTTTTAAATTTCTCAAAAAGAATGAGTTGAGCAGTCATTGAGCTGCATCTTAAAAGTGCTGGGGAAGAGCCATGAATTCCACATTCTTTATAGCCTCACATGGAGGCACGAAAGTCGGGGATTATATACATGTTCTTGAAAGACCCTGCTATCCAGAAGTCCAATTTCTCATACACTAAGCACACATGTGCCTCTGGATCCACACTGATAAGTACCCAAGGAAGACAACGCATTTCTCAAAAGAGAAAATAGAGTCCAAAAACAGTTCACACCAGACAACCTGAAGTCTATGCCATGAAGCCATGAATATTCTGATTTAAAACATTGTTGACAAATTCTAAGGACCGCCAAGCTACAAAGTTCCCTTAAGCACAGCTAACAAAGAAGTTAAAGGTCAAGGGATCATTGTAGGAGTCCTTCAGAATGGACATTTTCTCCAGAAGGATGAGTCACCTGTTTGTCCAATAATCCCCATATAGCTTCTCCTCCAGACTCTTCTTGTCCCATAGGTCTGGGAAAGGCATTGGTACTGACTCCCCAGCCTCTTTGCTCTGATGTTCTGACCAGCAGTGTAAGTAAGGACTGATTCATTACAGCTTCCACAATGCACCCAAGACACTGCAGACATAAACCCTGCTGGGAGAGACATGCTGTGTGAAGTTTTCTTGGGAAATACCCAAAGGGGAAGTGGTCTTTTTTCTCTTGGTCATATCCATCAGGCATTAACTGCTTCCCTGGTTCCCCACGGATGCAGAGTTTTCTTTTCCTAAGTCTCTTTCTCTTATGAATACATTTCATGCATTTCTTACCTGTATAGAGCTACTGAGCCATTTGTTGCCATGGTTTCCTTAAATGTTTCCACGTCTGTCCTCCCCTGTTTTCCACAATATACAATTCAAAACTTTTGTCAGCCAGGATTTTAATTACTGATGTAAGTCCACCTAAGTTAACCTGAGACCCGCACCTTTTACACCACTGCATTTGTATTTTATGTTTTGACTTAGACATTTTCTAAGATTTAAGAGAAAACAATATTTTATCTCCTAAAGCATTACTTCATTCCAACTCATAATCAGCACGAAATAAGAAAGACACATCCAAAGAGTAAAGCTTACACACATAAAAGCCAGCTTTACCTAAGTCTTAAAATTCAGTTTCTCAAACAGCTTGTCTAACTACAGTCTTCCAGATTCCTATGCTATCTTCACCTCCTCTGAGATGACCACACTGCTTAACAAAGGAGGTAAAGTGCTTTGTGCAGGTAACAATCTGTGCTTAAGAATATATTAAAGAATTTAAAGAGTGTCAAAGATGAGGATAATAGGAAAAAAAGGGGAAAAGTTCATGCTGCTTTTCTTGCATCTGCTAGATGCAAGAAACACTGCATTCAGGCTGATGGCTACAGGACCAGCAGGAATAGCCATGTTTGCTTTAATTTCTCTGTCATTTGATTACACAGATATTTGTGTGTACATACAAGCCATTCTACTAGCCCCTCCTTTCAGGCTAATAACCCAAGAGAAACATAGAATCATAGAATGACAGAATCTTCAAGGTTGGAAGAGATCTCCAAGATCATCAAGTCCAACCGTCAACCTAACACCACCACGCCTACTAAACCATGTCCTGAAATCGTTACCCGTTCTTAAAAAAAAAAACAACCCAACAACCCACACGCTGATTTATTTGGTTCATATAACCAGAAGTTGCTTCTGATGAGTTAAAAAGAGAATATGAAACACTAGCAATTCAGCAGTGACATTCTGAGCAAGGAATGGCGCTCATAGACAACACCTTTAACAATGACTACAGCAAATATATATATTTATATTTTAGTTAATAAACCAAGAAGTTCCACTTGACCAATGTGATGGAAGGTGGGTGCAGAGGTGCTGGCCTGGTGACCACCTCGCAAACCTCTGGCTTGGTTTGCCCCTCCCTGCACTTCTCATTCACGAATCCCCGCGCTCTTTGCCCAATTTAGGCGCATGTCCTCGCTTTCAGCCTCACCCTCCCCCCGCCCCCACCGCCACTGCCGGATTGCTTCTGCTCCACGTCGGTAAGTGTCCCGTAATTTTGTAGGGAAAAAAAAACAAACCACGGGGTGCAAAGCGGCGGAGGCCGTGTGAAAGCCGAGCTCTGTAAAGCCCGCTGCGCGGAGCCTAGCGCAACCCGGCCAGGCGCGGCCGGAGCGAAACGCGGAGGCGCGGACTTCGGGGGGCGCAAAAGTCGCATAAGAGAAACGGCGGACATTTCTGCCGCCGCTGCCCCGCCTGGGAGCGGCAGCAAGGCCCCTTCCCCACCGCCCCGGGCCACTACTCCCCGCCGCCCCAGTTCCGCGCCCTCAGCTCCGTGCCCCCCCGGCCCCGCCCGGCGCGGCGGTGTCGCTTGTGCAAGGGCGCCATCTGCCGGGCGCGGCGGGCGGCGCCGCCGGCCCTTTCCCGCCGAGCGCCGCGGGAGCCCCGCGGACCCCGGCCCCGCTGGGAGCAGCGCCGCCTCCCGCCCCCGCGGGAGTCCAGCAGCCTGCGGGCAAAACGAGGAGGAAAGGCACTAAAGGTGAGGCGTTCAGGTGGCGGAGCCTCGTCGGAAATGTGAGGAGTTTTTTTGGTTGGGTTTTTGTTGGTTTCGGGTTGTTGGTTTATTTTTTTTTTTGGCCGAGGGAAAACGTAATTCCGGGAGAGAGTTTATCACAAGATACCAGTTTATCCTAACAGACCAGTTATCCCATCGCCAAACACCTTCGCTGAGGGTCGCGCGTGGGAAGCAGAGCTCTGCGTAAGTCCCAGTTGAGCTCCGGGGGACGCCCGGTCTCCCTGGGACCGAAATCCAGCGGAGGCAGGAAGAGAAAAACCAAGCAGGAGCCAGGGTCGGTGCGGTGGGCAGGGGGGTTTCACAGCTCCCGATCCTCACACGCCTCCTGAAATAAATGCTTCGGGGGGAATTTAACCCCCCCTTTTTCAGGGAGAGGTTCTTATCAGAGCCCAGCTCTGAAGTGAAGGATTAGAGGAGCTGACCGCTCAACATCTTTGAACGTAGGGACGCCGAATTCCTCTAAGGAATTTTTTTTTTAAAGCTCCCTAGTGCTTTTATACCTGAATGTTTATGGTTTTCTGTAGTAAAGAGATTATATTCTCTGTATCCAACAGACCACAGTTATGACGCTATTTTATACATACCTACTTTTCAGCTCTTTTTCTCCTATTCACTGGTTTTCCCCTTAAAAAAAAACAACCTACACCAAAAAAAAAAGAAAACACCAAACCAACCCCAAACCAAACCCCACCACAAAAAATTACCATATGTTATTGGCAAGTCAGAACCTGTGGTAACTTGCAGCTCTCTCCTTCAGAACAGCTGCCTCTGAATTTTTAAACTACTTATCTCAACAGAAATTGGTACGCTGGTTAAAGAATAAATCTCAATAGCTGCACAAGAAGAATTTGTATGCATTCAACCTCACGTTGAGGACTTTGCTTTGTAAGACAGTATTTTATAATATGTCAAGTTTTGTTGTTTAAACTGACGAGCAATAAACTACCTTTTATTTTTAGCGTCCATCACAAAAAAGTTCACAATTTCCTACAACATCAAATGGAGCAGAATAAAAAGAGTAAAATCTCCAAGTGAAAAATACTTGAAAAAAAAAGCTTGAAAAAATAAATCTTGAAAAATCATACCTACTCTTGTTTGTAATGTGTGAAATTATTACAAGTATGTTCACTACGAGAACTATTGATAGATGACTCGCAATTTAGCTAAATTCAATAAACCACATACTGTGCCTGTCCCAGTAGGTGACTCATGCATTTTGTATTTCAAGTATCAAATGTTTGCCAAAAACAGTATTTTTAAAAGTAGGAAAATTGTTCAAAAGGGCTTGTGAATAGGTTGGGACTACCCACAGGCAGCTCTTGCTTCTGTTCTGACCACTCACGTAGGATTTCATGGCACCACTGCAGCATTCTGCTAGGGGTGCTTAGCAGCAGCCTTACCTTACACGCTTCATGTGCTTTTTTCTCATATATTGTACCCTTTTTAAATACATACACATTAGAATTTAATGTGATACTTTAAAGCAGTTGTGTTTTAAAGAGAAAAGCCTGCAGAGTAAACATTTTCCCTACAGAGTCACTGCTCTGTAATTTTATACACATTTCCTAATTTTCCTAGCACCATGCTTTGCCTTTCTAAAATTAAATGTAAAAAAAAAAAATAAAATAAAACAGCAATCTCAAAAGAACTATTTAGCTGGTCCCCGAATACTGTATAATAGTATTTTAATTCAAATAACTCAATGTAAAAGTGGCAGAATTGGGTCCACAAGAAGGAATACGTTTCAGTCCTGGTATTGACGCCTTTTCACTGCTTCAACAGCGTGCGGAGTGGCAAAGGAGGCTACTACATGCTGGTGACTCAACAGGTTAGCTTAGATTTTAGGCAGTTTTCCAAACTCATTCTTACAGACCCCAGAATACATCTGAATCTTACTTTTAACTTTGAGCAGGGCTTATCTGATCCCAGAATACCGTGCATTGCATATGCTCGGCGCCCACATATGATGAACTCTTTTGTGAAGGCAGAGAATCAGGTGCTTCCCTGGCACACGATGAGAAAGGGCAGTTTTTCACCAGGGCCTGTGAATTGTACGTATTTATAGCAAGTGTGAGTTAAGGTGTCTGTTTTCTGGGTGACTCAGAACAGGTGAAACATTTGGTGAAATATTTTTACATGTCCGGTCACTCCTTTAATTGGTATAAAACAATTCAATTTATTTACTGATCATCTCTGCATCTTCTGTCCCAGTATTCCTTTGGCACTTTCCCTGCTGAGCTGGCTCTTGCTCTGACGTTAGCAAGTCCCTTCTGATCCCTGGAAGGAGCCAATAGACTGTCATCTAAAAAGAAATGAACTCAAAGTTCATGTTGACTAGGGATGTATTAAGTTGATGGAGTCACAACTTTCATATATGCAGAAGTGGTAAAACTAAGCATAATATTAAGCTCTGAACTTTAATTTCCTTCATTAAAAAGCTGGCACGAAGCATGTTTTATTCATTGTTTTGTCAACCACTTCACATTTGCACCCTGGTTTTCTTGCAAAAACTATCAAAAGAACTCATGTGGAAAAGTATTGTGGGAAAACATTTGATCTATTTTAATTTAATTTAATGAAATTTAGCATCCAGAGAACAAGTAGGAGAAACAGCATCAATATGCCCAGACAATTCTCCAAAGGCCTTAGCAATTGCTTTGTAAGAGGATCATTACCTGCCTGCCTATGAAATTACCAAAATTGATCTCGTCGTGTTGACATGGGTGCAAGTTATGCTACTTGAAGGAAATATTAAATTTTAAGCAGACAAAGTATACATACTTTGCTGGTAATACAAACTTGTCCAGTTGTTCTACGTGGGGAGCAAATGCGTACACAGTGTGGAAAATCTTAAACAACATATGGAGAGTATTTTTTAATACTCGAAGACTAAGGCATTTATGCACATGGGAAATCATATTAGTTGTCAAATGATAGCAGCTGTAATATTAACATTATTAACAAGGGGCCAGAGTATTGTTCCACTATCCATGCACCATGCTAGAAATGCTTTTTAACATCAGAGACTCAATATTTATCAAGAGCATTTGATTTAATAATATCCAGTATAACAGTACTCCACAGTTTCCATTAGTTTGATTGAATGTTGCATCTGTCTAAGCAAACCAAGCATTAGGCGCTTCAGTGAAAGTCACTTGTAATAGAGAAAAATATAATGCATGAATATTTCATTAGTAGATGAATACCCATCAAAACTTTACTTGAAATGCTTGAAAGTACCTACTGAATGTTTGCCAGTTATTTCATAAAATAGAGATGGTTGTAATGCTGCTGTTGAAACAGGAAAAAATCTATTAGATCATTTAACGTACTAAAACAATTATGGTATAATTATAAGGAATGTAATTATATGTTCTTGATGTCTTTAATTGTGCAAGCCTCACTAATTAACATTAGAAATTCAATCAAAACAAATTATGCTTTAAAATTTAAGGATGAACTTAAAAAGAGAGATCATGATTCCCACGTCAAACAATTATAACTTTGAATTCCACCTGATAGTAGGCAAACTCTTCATATATATGTTTGCAGTCTCTCTCTCTTTCCATCTCCTAAATTTTATTCAGTGTATCTGGAGAGATATAAATAGATAGATAGATAGATAGATGTATATATAGATATATATATATGTACTCAAGTGACTTACCCTTGTTTAATGTTATTATGTCAGTTTTGCCTGAGTCAAAATCCGATAGGGATTTCTTGTGGCCTTTGGATTAAACTTTAAAGGGAGAGATTCATACTGTGCCCACTGTATTTGGGTGTTTTCTGCATGGCCCTGCACCATGCATAGACCTAGTCTAAGGTCTGGGGCTCCAGTTCTGTCCTTTGCTGGTTGGTGTTTTCCTTCTGTTGCTTCTCACGTCTCTGGATCATGGATTATCTATAGAACAAACAAACCACAGTTTTGGGGGGAAACGTTCCATTCTTTTGTAAAGTTTAATCATGTCATATTGTGAAGGCAATTGAACAGTAGACATTTTCCTATCCATAGTACTCTTTTCGAAAACTTTTTTTGTAGAACTGGAATTAGCCTAATTACTTCAACCCTGCTGTCATTTTCAATTTTCCGCTGGAAAGGATTTCTCTGAAGATCAAAGTGGTTACAATCAAAATATATAGGTGGTCTATTTTTACCCCTTCAATACACAATGTTTTCTGGTCCAGCTGGAGTGTGGAAAACCTGTTGGAGTGAGTCCAGAGGAGGGCCAGGAAGATGATCAGAGGGCTGGAGCACCTCTGCTATGAGGACAGGCTGAGAGAGTTGGGGTCAGTCTGGAGAAGAGAAGGCTCCGGGGAGACCTTATAGCAGCCTTCCAGTACCTGAAGGATGCTTATAAGAAAGACAGGGAGAACCTCTTTAGCAGGGCCTGTTGTGTTAGGACAAGGAGTTTTAAAATAGAAGGAGGTAGATTTAGACTAGGTGTAAGGAAGACTTTGTTTACAACGTGAAACACTGGAACAAGTTGCCCAGAGAGGTGGTGGATGCCGCCCCCCTAGAAATGTTTAAGGCCAGGTTGTCTGAGCAACCTGATCTGGTTGGAGATGTCCCTGCTCCTTGCAAGGGGGTTGGACTAGATGACCTTTAAAAGATCCCTTCCAACCCAAACTATTCTATGATTCTATGACTTGTTCCCTATAGTTTTTCCCTGATAATTTCCACACTACATTACCCTTCCTTCTGTACGCTTAATTTTTTAAAATAATTTTATACATTTTTTTTTCTATACGGTCAGCTATGTAATAAAGTAGGTTTCTGTTATTTGTTTTAGGTTGTAAATGTATTAATGAAAAATGCCAAAAGAAGAAAGTTTGTGGATTTTTTCCTTTAGTGAAGCTTACAATAACATATTTTCTAAAGCCTAGTATCTTCTTTCCTCCTTCGAAGAATGACCAAAATGCCTCTGTGGCCCTGGCATGCATTTTGCTGGTGTTTGGAATGGTAGCACACAGAGGCAAATAAATAAATAGTAATAGAAAAAAGTAAAAAAAATAATGCTACATCCATTTCACTTTGAAACAAATGATTACAGAGCAGCTGATTACAATTGGAGGTAAGATGCAGAAAGGCAAAATGCTAGTAGTAGCAATTGGAGTGAATCAACTGGGGTGCTCAGGCATGCTCTCAAGAAATGGATTGACTCACAGAAGGAGTTTTAGTGGTGTGAAAACTTGTGTTGCGTTTCTTCAGCACAGAGAAATGCAATCTACTTGATTTTCCAAAAAGTAGCAAAGCAATCAGATGTTTTAGCAGTCTGTTGCCTGCTAAGAGAGATGGGGAACCATGGAAAGCACAGAAACAGGAGGAAAAATTCCAGAAAATCTTTAACACGCACCAGTACATTATGAAGAAATATACTTACTTCTCAGAAATTTTGTCTTAAGAATGATTTTTCCAAAACACTTTTGGAAGAAAATGTAGCCCTAATTGTCAGTTAGCTTACTTGACAAAGAAAAGGAGAAAGTAGAAAAAAGCTATTTTGGATGCTGCAGGAGGCTCAGATTGAGTTTCTCTTAAGAGTGTTTTTTTCTAAACTTTATTCAACTATTTCAGCCATTCAAAAGATGTTGTTAAATAGAAATTCAAACTTCAACTCAGGAAATTCCAACACATGCACTAATAATTTCAAAATGTTTTTTCTCTTTTACTCACGACCTGTTGCTGTATTATTTACAGTCGCTTCAGTACCTTCCCTTAGCATCTTCAGCCCATACATCACCAAGTTCAGTATGTCTGGTCTTGACCAAATCTAGAGGTCTTTGGATGCACAACAATCAATGGAGGGCTTCCTTTGGGGATGTGTGGGAGATTTCCAAACCCACTTGTGTGAAAGAGTCCAAATTTCATTTTCAGTCTTGAAAGTATCAAGCTGAATTTAAATTTTTTTCAGAGTTATTATTAATGAGCCAAGTCTGACCTGGGATGCATATGCACTGCACATTTGTTCAGTGTTTTAAATCTGTAGTTAAGGAGGTTGAGGAAACAGAATATGAGTGTGGGAGGTGAATAACCTGGCCTTAAGACCTAATACTCTGAGCACACGTTCATTTTTCTTCACTCATGCAAGTCTAGCTGTACCTTTGTTATTAGATGCAAGGATTTCAATGTCTTGCCAAAGTATTGCACCACAGCAGAATTAATCTTCTCTAATATATTTTATCCAATGATCAGGGGAAAAAGATTACATTCCCTCCAGAATAAGCTTATTGCATTCATAGATTAAATCTTATTTTTAAGTAGCTTTTCATCCATGCTATCCATTCACAAAAATTAGCAATGTGACAAATAACAAGAACATAATTTGCTGTACTGGGACAGAGACAAAATAGAGTTCTTACCCTGTAATTGTCATTCAGATCAGACAACAACAGGGGAGACACACTAAACTAATCAAGAAACCATGGCATCCTGACTTTATGACCAAGGTCACCAAACTGGAAAATCAGTTGTTCAATATTCACAGCAGACAATTCTCAGAGTCTGAGTGAAAGATAATTCCATATTGAAATGAGGGTAAAGTCAATACTGGTTGTGCTTAAATGAATGGCATGGAAACCTCTCAGGTTAGATATAATATTTTCATATGCATTCACTTATGAAGTGTAACTGGTGGTACATTGTAAGGCTCTGCAAAGAGGTGGAGTAGTAGTAGAGGGAGGAAACAGCAAGCCCAAAACTTGCTTTCCCAAGACACAACCAGGAGAAGAGAAAAAATAGTAAAGAGGCTGCTCGGGGGTATTTTGCTCTCCGAGAGGTGGTAAAAAGCAAGCTACAGGTAATGTAAGAAGATACATGAGCACAAGGACTGCTCAAAGAGGCTGGGCTTTAGCATCAGCAGGAAACTGCCAGCCTCCGAGGGTACGTCCCTGTCCTCAGCGGTTACAGCTAGCAGCTGCACTTAGTGTTGTGCACCTATGTCAGTGCAAGACATCTGACGCCATTCGTCACTCTCCCTTCTATAGAGTCACTTTACTGCCACAGGATGTGGTACCCTGGCCCTCAAGGGAGAAAAACAGCATGAAATCTGTGGACAATGTGCTCCTAATCATATGTTCGTGTTTTCTTCAATTCTTCCTTTGAAAACCAAAATTTCTGCTACATTTGGATGCTCAGGTTTTTATTTCATGATTTCTTAAACAAAAATAGGCTTCAAAACAAAAATTGGAACTGAGTAATTTCTGACTTGCCCAGATGGAGGACATCCCAGTTCCCGTCAGTAATGCAGTCCTTACCTATATTATCGATCAAAACAATAGAAGCTAAAATGCTAGTGCTACATTTGCCTTGCTAACAAAAGCATCAGCGCTCCATTTGCCTAACTTGTTTTGGCTCCTGTTTTTTGCGTTCAGTCTTCCCATCCCTGCTACATCTTCTGCAGTTTTCCTGCATCTTCTGCAGATTTTTACTTTTACCTTGCATGCAATCAGTCTAATCCCCTTTGTGAAACAGGGCAGTCTGTTCACAGAAACACAGGCTCTACAATGGCCTGGAGAAACCTCTGTGGGCTTCTCAACTCCACAGCTGGTTCAAACCTCCATTTTCTTACTTGAAGGGACTGTGGAAGGCTGCTGGATTATTTTATTTTTTTTTTACATGGTACAAAGCAGTTTGTCTTCCCTATGCCCATCTGCTCCTGTTCATCCTGTTGCTATACAGAGGTTAATATTTTTTACTTCAAGAGTTGAGGTTGTTCAGCCTGGAGAAGAGTAGGCTCCAGGGAGACCTTATAATGGCCTTCCAATACCTCAAGGGGGCCTACAGGAAAGATGGGGAGAAACTCTTTAGCAGGGCCTGTTGCGATAGGACAAGGAGTAATGGTTTTAAAGTAGAGGAAGGTAGATTCAGATTAGATATTAAGAAAAAAATTTTACAATGAGGGAAGAAGAACACTGAAACAGGTTGCCCAGAGAGGTGGCAGATGCCCCATCCCTGGAAACATTCAAGGCCAGGTTGGATGAGGCTCTGAGCAACCTGATCTGGTTGGAGATGTCCCTGCTTCTTGCAGAGGGGTTGGACTAGATGACCTTTAAAGGTCCCTTTCAACTCAAACTATGCTGTGATTCTATGAACAGCAAGTTTTTAAACATTTGGAAGAGGCTGGAAGGAAGTAATTGGATTAGTGGCCTTCATCTGAGACTGGATCCTAGGAAACGCTGACTTTCTCAGTTCACTTTGACTCCTGAGAGCTGACAGTAGTCAGCACATCACATCAGTAAGCCATAAACCATTATATTCCTCCAGGTCTGAGGTACTTCAGGCCTTGTGTCTGGCATTAGTGTTATTTTTAGCCAAAAGGAGAATACACAGTGGTTTGCTATTAGATAAAAATGTTTTCAGTTCCTAGACAAAAAGGTCTCATCCTTTGTAGAAAGATTGATAATCCCCTGAAAGTAGCATATTCCAGTAGTTTTGCTTTTTTTTTTCCCTGTATATATTTCACATCTCAAATCTTCTTTGCTTAAATGGAAATGGGACAAGCCCTACACTAGAAGCAGCTAGTCAGTGACACAGCCAGTATCCACATCATTCCTCAAAACTGTCCTCCTTCTAAAAGGCAACATCATGTCAGAAAAGAGTTTCCAAGGAGCGGGGGCTCAAAACTGCATTTTCCATAGCGTGGCTTTTAAGCCTTCCCAAATCCTACCTCACTAACGCCATTTGTCTGAATATAGAAAAATGTATCTTTTTATTTATTTTTTATTACTTTCCCTCTGATACTTAAAACTCCTCATGACTCTGAAAAATCTGTCTTCTCATTAAGACTCACTTGTGCAGGTCAGCCTTGGCGCCAGACAGGAACAAAATCCCAAGCAAATGCTTGACTCTCTTCACACCAGGGTCACTGCAGAAAGGTGAGCACCAAGTTTTGTTCTCTGCTGTTCTGCAGACGTAAATCTTTTCTCCTACAATAAAATTCTGCTGACAGATGTCAAGGTCCATCTTTTAACACAATAAAGCATAAATATTCTCCTGACAGCAGAAGGTTAAAATTGGCCCTTCAGTAGTAACCTACAGTAATATTCCTATTTGGCTCAGCATTTTGGGGAGCTTTCAGGGCATAGATAGTTGTTCGTGGTAGTGTTAATAATAATTTTTATTTTAATAATAAAACGCCTCTCAGTTGCTAGTTAGCATGCAAGATCTTAGCTTTCAAAGGATGCTTTCATAGATCTATGCATCAGTCCTTTGTGAAGGCAAAGGAGAGGGACTGGTTTAAACCCTTGCTGAAGGTGGTTTCAGCTGATCCGTTTTACTGTGCATCGAAACACCTATGTATTCAATTACCATTTCCCAGCAAATGAGGCAATAACCAGCAACATAATTGAACATGCTAATGTAATTGTCTGAATATGCCCTGTGAATGCCAATGTACTTGTTCAATCAGCTGATGGCAGCGTCCTGGTAAGAACTATATTCATTCATTATATCTCGAGCTGCTAGTAAAGCAATTAAAATTCCATTACAGAGTCCACAGAACAAGTAGATTTTAAAAATCTTCATTGTGATGATTAGAAATTTAACAGAGAATAAGTAATGTTGATTCCAGAAATCTTTTTTTCCCCTCAGAGACCAAGCCTTAAGGTATTGGAGGTCACATTTTAGATCTAAAATATGGAGATAATGAGACTCGTCTCTTTTGTACGGTGCTTTAAAATCTCCTGATGAAAAGTGCTATATAAGTTCTCGATATTATTATGATTAATGCTCATAATCACTGTCTCGTCAGTACTTTTTCCCCTTCTGGCCTTGTAGTTTCCATGTAGTAAAAGGCACTTACCTCACTGCTTGATCAAGCTCTTAAGACAGCTCAGGCAGCAGGTTTATGCCTCCTTTCTAGGAGGTGGATTCAAGAATCTACCTAGGTGGCTTGATAAAAGGAATGGGAGAAAAAAAAAATCATTGGTTCTTATTTATCCCAGAAAGTTTTTTTATCTCCCCAATTCTCGGGCTTTTTTTCTCCTTGGGTTACTGTCCCTTTAGGAAGGACATCCGTGGAAATCATCCTGAGTGATTTGTTTGAGAGGGGATGCATTAAGGATAATGTTTGAGGAATGGGGAGACCTCTTGTTCAGCAGCACTCATTCCACTGCAGCAATTTCAGGCTTGTGGGCAAAGACTGTGGATACCTCTCCACTGGATTTTGGCCGGTTGGCACAAGTAGGTGAGATGCAGCCCTGTCAGATACAGGATTTGGAAAGCACTGCAGATCAGAAGCCAGAATTTAAGGAGTTGTGTAAATTACACATTGACGCCTTTCTGTTCATATTGGTGGTGGTGTTTCTTGAACGCTACAAAACAGCAGCCTGGCAGGCAGCAAGTGACTTTTATAGGAGCTGCATCCTTATGTGAGGCCTCAGCTCTACTCCATCAGCCTAAAGCAAAATCCACACTCACTGAATAAAACCCTGGTCTTGGTGGAGTTGATGACAAAATCTCTGCTAGCAGTAGATAGAAGATGTCATCTGTCCTCTGGCTATGCAAACAAGTATCCTGGAAAGCTTCGTTAACACATAGAGCATTGTCCGGGTTTTTAAAAAATGCACACATTTCAAAAGATGCATTGCAAAAATTAAGATTCCAGAGCAATATAAGTGATTTAATAGATGGCTTTGAAAGCTTAACCATTGCACACACTGTCCCCAAGAGACAAAGTCCCATTTATCATTTTAGTGTTCATTCAGTGTCAATCCATTTATAATGAACTTCACTCATATACTTTTCTGTAAAACTTAAAAATAATTATTTTTTTTTGTTAAACTGAAGATGTTTGAATGTGAGAGAAGAGTGGATATAAACTTTCTACTTAATTACTGACATACCTATAAATGAGCTGTTCCTAAAGGAGAACATGAAAATATTCTTTTTGAGTTAAGTGTGACAAATTTCCTTCCTACTCAATACTATTTCAGAGTGCGCACTGTGGTAGAATATTAAACTCACTGATTTTTAGCAATTTTAAAAGATTTTCTTTTATATTAAAATTCACCAGACAGGCTTGATGATGGACAAGCTGCTTCAATTTGCAGCTTATATAAATAGATATGACTTCATATCATATTCTACTGACATGTAACAATATTAATATAGCTCTACACCAGTGTAGGATCCAGTCTTGCAGGAAACTTTAAGAAATGGGTATCCTGAAACAAAGGGACAAAGTAGAGACTGCTCTTTAATTGTAGATTAACCAAATATTATTTTATGAACTTGCCTCATTTCTGTTGCAATGTTTGTTTCTGTGTTTCTAGGTACTGTTTCTCCTTAGAAAATAGAACAGATCAGAATGTATTAAGAAAACACTTAACGACATTGTAAATAGAATAGTTGAGCAAGGTCAATTTGATAAAAGCAAGTAAGGTTCATTTATTTTAACTTTCTGTTAGTTCATGCCTCAGTACTACAAGTAGAATGTATTTGCATTATAGGTAATGTGACTGACTCCTGAATGCCAGTTCCTTAAGTTTGGTTAGGAAGAATTTATTACATATTTAAAGTGAGCAGAAGTCAGTATTTCCAGACTAGAATGTGGCACTGTTCTAGCAGGCTCCCCACCTGGAGTACTGATGCCCAGCTTGTGGTGTTGTACCCAAAATACTAAGGCAAAACAGTAAAGATAAACATTTAGAAACATGGAAGCAAAGGAAGGAAAAACACATCATCGGCAGAGAAGTAAAAATATTTTCTCTGTGTTTTAGTCAAAATTTTCCTTCTGAAAACCTGAAATTAATTTCCTAAGTTAATGAAAGTCCATGGTGGTTTTGGCATTAACAAACACATAACCTACATTTGTCACAGAACTGTAGCCAACTGTAAGGATTTAAAATAAATACAAATATCTCTGGAAAAACTTACTGAAATAAAATAGATCAAATTGCATTTTAAAGAGGAAAACCCTCTAGATTTAACTGAGACCTAAACTGAGACAGATACCGTAGCAATATCTATGTAAGTATTTATGTTTCTTGTCACTAAAATTCAAGACAAATTGCCAGAATTACGTACATTAAAATGTTTAAATAAGACTAAAATAATTCTAGTTACACACATTTATAGCTGTTTTGACCAACAGGTAAGATACTTAAACGTAAATAAACACAGTACTCAAGGAGTAGGTTATCTGTGCCCCAAACGCTCTCTTTTCATTACAATTTCCCAAAGTCATGGTTCCTACAATAACCAGAAACTCTGAATGTCATGAAAAATTAATAGGAAATCCACTTTGGTCTTTTTCCTCTAAAATAGCCTGCATACCAGTTGCATTTAAACAGATTACATATTAAACTGCAGAACAAAACCAGTGGGTTTTGTCTTTCCTTGCAGATAAGGGAAACTCATGGTTAGAGTCTCAGTGGGGATGGTGCTACCTAGTATCTGTGCAGCCATCCCTAGTCCTGTTAGTAGTTTAAACGGGGTTAATATGAGTATTACTGGAAGAGACGTGGGGAGATGGGAGAAACTAGTTTGGTGGTACAAGTTTTGTTTCCAGACTAAGAGAGGAACAAAAAGCCCTCTAACTGGCAGTAGTTACTTAACAATTACACGGGAAACGGGCAAGAATTTTGTGGAAAATAAATGGTAAAATAATAAATATATTCTTCCCATAAATACATTCTTTCAACATAAGAAGGACATGGACCTGTTAGAGCAGGTCCAGAGGAGGACACAAAGATGATCAGAGGGCTGGAGCAGCTCTCCTGTGAGGACAGGCTGAGAGAGTTGGGGCTGTTCAGCCTGGAGAAGAGGAGGCTCCAGGGAGACCTTATAGCAGCCTTCCAGTACCTAAAGGGGCCCTACAGGAAAGATGAGGAGAAACTCTTTAGTAGGGCCTGTTGTGATAGGATGAGGAGTAATGGTTTTAAAATAGAGGGAGATAGATTCTGACTGGATATAAGGAAAAAATGTTTTACAGTGAGGGTGGTTGAACACTGGAACAGGTTGCCCAGAGAGGTGGTGGATGCCCCATCCCTGGAAACATTCAAGGCCGGGTTGAATGTGGCTCTGAGCAACTTTATCTAGTTGAAGATGTCCCTGCTCTTTGCTGGCGCAAATGGACTAGATGACCTTTAAATATCCCTTCCAACCCAAACTACTCTATGATTCTATATTCTTATTCTTCTAAACACCTCTCTCACAGCAATTATTTAAACATATGTATAGCACATTGTAGAGGAACTGTCAATAGTGCCATCAGAGCTTGGTCTTTGGAAAATGTCAGTATTCAACACATTTCATAAACCCCAAAGTCACATTAAAATATTTCCTTTTTCTTGGCTGTCACAGGCAGGTGATCAACCTTTTTCCATGCCAGATCAGCCTTTCTCCACACAAACTCAGATGTCTCTCCCAAATAACCTTGGCTTGTATTATTTTTAAATTTCTTCGTACATTTTCCTCAGTGCTTTGCTGAATGAGTTGTGTTTATTTTTACCTCATTCTGCCAGCTGCACAGATACCACTAGCTGTGAGACAAAAACCTTCACAGCTGGAAACAACCTAAAATAGTCTCTGGGATGATGCCACAGATACACAGCATCAATTAGCAGCAGGAGCAGCTGTTGCAGCAAGCAAAGACCTTCCTGTGTTTGGTTTGCTCCCTTGTCATTTAGCATCAGATGACAGCACTCCTCATCAGGAGGCAGTCATTGCATGCGTGCTGCATGACACTCGTTCCAGCACAGAGGGCCAGAATAAGTCTTTGGAACCACTTACGTGTAGCGTAAGCTCTATTTTGAGGCTGGTAAGTAGTGCACAGTGACTTTTTGCTGGCCCTAACGCACGTAAGCATCTTCCCTTATGGGGAGCAAAGCACAGCGAGTGCTTAATCACCAAGTAGCTGCCCTATTTTTAGGTGGCCCAGATTTATGGAAGCTCTGTCATCTCAATGACGGTGTCCCAAGGACAACATATGGCACAGAGGCCTTGACAGCCACTGGTGATGCTACACAGCTCTAAGGGAGTGTTATCTGCACACACTCATCTTTCAAACTGTAGTGATGATGGTAGCTCAGCTTCTGTGACTTGCCTATGCTTTCAGGAGAAGACAGAGAGACAGAGAGAGGGCATGGGTGAGGGGATGAGAGAGAGAAAGAGGGAGAAAGAGAAAATGAGGGAGCAAGGTACGAGGAGAGAAAGGAGAGAGAGAAATAAAAAAAAAGCAAAGGTCTCATTAAACTCAAGCTGTAAATTATGGGCCAGATAATAACCCTGTTTCATTAAATTAGTGTTGTTAAACCAAAATTCAATTAGCCTCCCGGTACTGTGTGTGTACACAGGTTCATCTCCTAAGGATGTTGTTCCATCAGGCATCCAAGATACCGTCACGCATTGATCTACAATAATCCTGCTGCAGATCACAACAGAATTACTTGAAATATCTTAACTTCCCCGGCAAGTCTTTCTAAATGAGAAAACGTCTAGGAGTAGTACCATGTACAAGGCGTTTGGAGGGAACCATGAAATGAAATGCGATGAAATAAGCTTGTCTAGGACAAGCTGCAGCTTGGAAACATACAGAGACTGCAGTGTCATCTAGGAATAATGCTTTATAGGTGGTAGACGGGTGAACGCAGCACATCACATGAATTCTGTCAAACTCTTCGGCTTCCCATTTCTCAGTATATGCAAAATTAAGCATAAAAATTAATACAAGATTCCAGTAGGTCTTTAAGAAGTACAAACAGAGCATAGAAAAAAATAAGGAAATATTCTACCATATTTTGGTGTCTACTTTGAAATAGCGTCATCACAAAATACAACACTGTTGCGAGATCAGTTCTTTATCTTTGAATTATTGCATTTAATTATAAACAGTCACTTGCACTGAATTCAGACTCAAATTAATTGAAGTTTAATAGTTTAAAATGATTCTTTAAGGGAAATTAGTAATGAACACACAAGTCCCTCAGAGTTGAATCACCAGGGAAATACAAAGTGAGGCATTTAATCTCAGATCACTATGAGACAGTTCCCCAAGAGAACTCGTCATCTCGATACTGCTCTGTCAAATAACAATTTTTTTTTTCTATATTATCTTTTTTTCCCTTAGAAAGTATTCCAGTATACTGGAGCTCATCTACTGTGAGCTCCAGTAGATGCCCATGGCAGACGGGGAGAAGTGTGATTTCCATTCCAAAGTGTTTAATTCCTCCTATGTTTTAAAGCCCCAGTGAAAATGTTAATTACCTCACCGTAACTGTTTCACAGACCATCATTTGTGTCATTTCAAAGGTGCTCAAAGAGAAGATAGAACAAAGCCTAAAATGACAGAATTTCTCCTCTTAACTTCCTAAGAGCAGTCTGCGAAACTCAGCCATAATTTTGCATCGGTTCTCAATGTTTAAACCTCCAAGATATCTGTTAAAAAGTGTCCTAGATACTCAGAGCTGTGCTACTTCTTATATCTAAAGGTACCATATCTTTGCTGAACCATGTGTGTATGATTTTCCTGCCTGAGATGCTTGAGCCTCTTTCCCTGCAGAGCCCAGGGTGCTGGATCTGCTCGGTCCCCCACTCCTTCCCTCGCTGATTATCTTGGCAATGCCTTTCTCCCTCAATTCCTAGGCATCACTGCCAGTGCTGGGCTGCTCCGTGAACAGCAGGCATCCTCCTCTCTAAAAAGAAAAAGAGTGATGTGGCTTCAGTGGGGCAGCCTGTGCAGCTAATGCGAGGGGGTACATCAAACACAAAGCTTCAGTGTATGTGCAGTCCAACTAATCCTGGTAGGGCTCCTTGTCTCTAGCATCCTTGCTGGCTTGAGTTATAGTCTTTGAATACACCATATGCAGTTTCTGAGGTGCATACTGATTTTAATACATTTTAATACAAATTTACCCCTACACTTTTTCTTAGAACTGGTGTTGGTGATACCTACATAAGTATTTCTATTTTAATTATAGAATGTAAGGACATTTCCTCCATTGTTTTAATAATCATATTTTGGCTGAGGTAAAGAGCTGGATTATTAAATGAAAGATGTTTTACTCATTGGAAATTATTGGTATAAATCCACCCGGTTTTAGTACTACAATAAAAAAAGGTGACCCAGTAAAAGCTGTTGTACACCTTGTGAAGAGGAAGGTAATGTCCAAGCATCGACACCACAAAACCTCTCCACAGCTGGAATCAGACTGCAGTCCTGTGACAGTGTCAGATGAAAATCAAATGACTGAAGAGCATCAGAGCCCAAATCAGTCTTTTATCCACCATGGGTGACTGTTTGGGCTTGAAGAACACGCATGAGTACGGCAGGGCAGGAGCACCGCTACCACCCCAGTCTGCACTGCGCATGGTCTGTGAATGAACTTAGGGCCTCTGTTCCCTGGGCTGTCAGTGCAGGGCCCTTCACAAGCACTACATTCACATAAAAGTGCTGTAAAGTTTTATTAGGGAAAAAAAGACCCTTTAAACAGTTGGCTCGGTTCTCCACTGAAGGGAGTCTTTCTGCTTGAACAGTCAAAAGTCCTCGGGCCAATACAAAAGTACACTTGGAGAGTTTAGCTGAAACTGGCACTGAGCTAAACAGCAATTTCCACAAGCAAAGTATCACTAGCTCCTCGCTTTGATTATAAATCAGGGGTGCCCATGTATTTTCAAAACTAAAAACAATGGTCAGTGAGTTATGCCTGAGCTCATGCTTCACTCTCACAGAGTCCAAACTAAGCCAAGACATTATATAGCACCATATATTAAGTGAAATTGCTCTCAAGAGCTTAGCAAATTAAACTAAACAATGTTACATTGCTCCAAATGCTCTCAGCGTGGTTCTTTTTTTTTTTTTTCCCAGAGAAATAACATGGGATTTTAAGTATTATAGCTGCAGACAAAATGAAAAAGCCAGCACTTACTCTTTTCTTCTCTGCATCTTCTATTACCATGGAACAGATAATGTAGCAGTAAAATGCCATTAAAAACATTTCCAAAGACACATAAGTGCCTTTGGAGCCTTGGCCCATTGGGTTTTTATGGCTAATGTTGCAAATGTATTCAGTGCCTAAACATACACTGAGGTAGATAGATAGATAGATAAGAGTGTTGAAGAGCCCAAGGGTGTAATACTAACTTACTTCTACTGAAAATCCCTATGTGTCCCAGTACCAAAATGAAGTTAATTGCTCATGCACCTTTGACAAATCAAAACAAAGCACTTCTGTGTACTTTCACCCACTATGTATCTTTTAAAAAGTTGCCTCCATTAATTAGATTCAGGAGGAGAATGTAGGCATCTTAATACCACTTTAGGCATCCAAATAAAAAATTCACATCCTCAAAACTTCCTCAAGTTTCCACGAGAGAAATATCCTAGGAGACTAAGTTTCTGCACGAAGAATGAGCAGAAGTGCTAGAGTCCTGAAAGCATTTGGCAATTTAGTGTCTATCCCACGTGTAGACACGCTGACATTCTGTCATGGTTTAACTTCAGCCGGCAACTACACACCACACAGCCTCTTGCTCACTCCCTTCTCTCTGGGATGGGGAAGAAAACCAGAAGAGTGAGAAAACTCATGGGTTGAGATACAGACAGTTTAATAAGTAAAGCAAAAGCCATGCACACAACCAAAGCAAAACAAGGAATTAATTCACTACTTCCAGTCAGGAGGCAGGTCATCTCCAGGAAAGCAGGGCTCCATCACACATAATGGTTACTTGAGAAGACAAACACCATCACTCTGAACATCCCCCCTTCCTTCTTCTTCCCCCAGTTTTGTATGCTGAGCATGACATCATATGGTATGGAATATTCCTTTGGTCAGTTGGGGTCAGCTGTCCTGGCTGTGCCCCCTCCCAGCTTCTTGTGTACCCCCAGCCTACTCACTGGTGGGGTGATGTGAGAGGAAGAAAAGGCCTTGACACTGTGTAAGCGCTGCTCAGCAGTGACTAAAATATCCCTGTGTTATTGTTGTTTTCAGCACAAATCCAAAATATAGCCCCATACTAGCAACTATGAAGAAAATTAACTCTATCCTAGCCAAAATTAGCACACATTCCCAGATGAGGCTTTCTACCACCTGCCTTATTTTCAAAGGCTGATATGTAAGATATACCCTAAAGATGTCTAACCTCAGACAAATCACAGCCAGGAGGAGAAGCCATCCATCCCCTAATTCCAGCCTTTCTCATCCCAGTCATTAGTAGAAGTATTAGTGGTATCCGAAGTGTTTCCTTGGGATACAGGATCAAACCCCCCCTTAAAATTCTGTTCTTCATGTGGGCATCTTAACCATCAAACTGCATCAAGCTGTCCTGTTTTGTAGAAGCCCATCAGAGGCACGCCTCACCCTTCATACGCAATTATGAATTTATGAGGTTATGGAGAAGAGACTCACACTCCTCCTCTCCAAGCTGACTTTGAAGAGGTGAAAGAGAAGTAATTCAGTAAGTGCCAAGGCAGGATACTCACCTGATACTATGAGATATGTAGTCACATCCCTAATACTCCTTGGTATTTCTTTCCACAGGTAATTTGGGTAGCTCTCTACTGTCCTCCCTGTTTTCTCCATCCACTTAGAGAACATGGGATGGTAGATAGGAATTCACTATGGCAAGACACCTGGAAGTTGGATGCTGCCTTGTAAAGCTTCCTTTGTCAACCTAAGCCCAACTGTTTAAGGACCTAACACTCTAGTTGTTAAGCACCTAGTAGCCATTTATTTAGTTTTCAGTTAATTCAATTAATCTGGTTTATCACTTTCAATAAATAGGACTCACATGTCCACATACCTTTAGAGACTGAAGCCTCAGTTGATTTTGAAGCTGTGGTTTAGGGTCCTATATCATTGAGAAATGTTATGAAATTTTATCAAATATGACATTCCTTAGTATTCATAAAAGACTAAAATAGCTGGAGATATAAAACCTAGTCCTCATTAAAATACTGTAAGATCTCACTCTGCTCCTGCACAAAAAAAAAAACTGTAAAAGAGATTATGTAATGTAAGAACAAACTATAATTGGATGAAGTGAGACTAGGTTTATGTTCCCCTTAATATTAATTCTCTGCCAAAGCACTTCATTAAATCTCAGTTACAGGTCAGAGTTGCACCATGAAATAGTAGGATATGTTAAATAATTATGTACTGAGCGTGGGTCTATATTGCCTCACTTCGTTTTGTGAAAAAGGTAAATGTGATTTTGTGAGGCAAAAATTCCATATCCACCAGACATTTATAGATCAGGAGAAGGAAATACATTTGCTTGCAGGATCCCCCAGTGTTCTTTCTCCATAAAGTATTTTCTCAGGTTACCTATGAAATCAGCGAAGCAATAGCACAGCTGTTACTAAAACATGCGGCTAAAAATTTTGAAACGAAGGAAAACATACGCCTTGTTCCTTCACAGACTAGATGAAAAAACATTTGATAATTCTTTTGTGTTTTCAGTAATTTGACTGGGAAAAAAAAATCAGCTGAGCAGTGTAAAGTAATAAGGGAGCAGGGAATATCTAAGTCTGTAATGCTTAATTCTTCGCTAATAAATGGGGAGATTTAGTGCCAAGGAAGTGCACTCATACTATGCAATAGACTCCTTCAATAGATAGGTCTAAGATATTGGGCCTGAATCTGTGCTCTTGATAAAACAAAGCATCCCAAATCAGTGGCATTTTTGGTTTCCACTCTGGCCAGTTTGAGTTGACTTTGAGTTCCTCCTGCCTTTGCTAACACAGGCCATGTTCTTCCACAGAAGCTAGAGCAAGAACTGATTTTTTTTTTTTTTAAGTGAAAGTTTTTTTTTTTCATTAAACAGTTTTAAAGCTCAAACCACACAACCATCTAGAATTTCTAAAAATGTTTTCTTTGATTTAATTTAATAAAATAAAATTGGCTGCATTATTTAGAGATGGCTTTATTCAGCTTTTCTGCTATTGAACACTCAGACTGGATAATTGGCTACCTTATACATGCATAATCGTAAATGAAGCTTAAAACGTGGTCCTTTACACTAAGCATAATTTGGAGGAAAAAGCATCCTAGACAGATGTCTACTCCATGGTTTATGAGAGTATGTGATACCATCCGCACTTTTCACAGCTAAACCCTTGAAAACTGGGAGATTGACAAAGGGACCCAAACGTGAAGAGCATTCATTAAAAGATGTAAATAGCCAAGATCCGTGCTGTTTTGTTTCAATCTTCTTTATCCTGTTGAAAACAGGAAAGCCTCCTGTCATGCAGGCTCAGGGATTTTCAGGACCCAATAAAGGTTAGTGACATTTTCAATTCATGTTTGTTTTCATTCTTCTAATCATGAACCCTGTGTCAGCCTGAGAAACCAGCTGAGCTTAATCCATAACCTTTTACAAGTGAAACATTAACTCACAGCATGTTCTGTTGTCTTTTTAAAGCAATACAAAAGCAAAAGGAGAGAAAAAAAAGAGCCACAATATACATGATAAAACATAGCAGCAGCCAAATGTGAAGGTTACTTGAAAGCAGTCACAGTTGAGGAAAACAGCATATTTTTTAGGTCATTAAATTAATCATGTTCCAATGTCATAGCTGCTGTTTGTTTCAGAAGAGTATTCAGGACTGATAGTGACAGGAGGCTAAAGACAAAAATGTAGAAATAAGTAGCTAAAGATTATCTAGAATGTTTTTCATCCTACATTTTCATATATCACCAATACTCTGACACATTTTCGTACCATCATTTTTGATTGGTAATAACTGCGGAGAAAATACTCAACTAGGTTCTCCCCTTTCCTTCTACAGATTAACTACTCCCACTGGTTTTCCCTCCGCAAGTTGCACGCGGTTACGTGGACCATGCTTTAGGTTTTTATGGCAGTGCAGTGCAACAGGCTGGATGTTATCCAAGGCATATGACTGGCCACATATGGCAGCCCTCCTGCCCCACTGAGCCTGGGGGACGGCACACACGGAGCAAACCTGGAGGGAAGAACAGCCTCTGTGGCTACAAAGCACACAGAGCCAAGGAAGGATAATTATTTCTCCGGCCTGTAAAAACCATTATGGAGAAAGCCTGACCTCCCATCTCTCTGTTGGATAACAAATACAATCACACGTGTATGGAGGAGGTTCTCAAGTTCCAAACTTTTATTACCCAGAACAAGAAACCATGTTAATTCTTAGAGAAAAATAAAGAAACAGCAATGAGAAGCTATCTGAAAACAAAATGGTAAGACAGAAATTAAAGGGTTTCTGATTTCATGAAAACAAACACACTAAGGATGGCAAGGGAGCCCTCAAAAAGGAGAATATTAAGTTTGAATTAATGTACGTATCAGTTCCTGTGAAAAAGAAAATGAGGGAAAAAAAGTGAAAACTAAAGACTGGCTTTGTGAAGTGTTGTGAATATATCTGAGATTATGAAGAGATGTGAAACAAGTGCAGCAGAAAGCAATTGCTCAGCACACGGTGAAACTAAATTAACAAAGCCGATGGATTTTGGTGTCATGGCCAACTGCTCTTTTGACTGAATTATGTTAATGTACAGCATGAGCTTACTCAGCGTTAGACAAGGCACATGTACAAGCCCTTACAGGTGGCCCAGCCATAGAAAATGCTTCAATCAGAATTTTTTCTTGATTAGACACCAGAGAATCCATATGGGAGGTAAAACTTTACCAAGCAGTGGATTCTTTTGTGTGTGATGAAGGCTGAGCTCAGGCTGCATCATTTTCCTCAGAGATGGCATACACAGGATTTCTTTTCCTTACCTGACCACCTATGTCCCTAGCACATGTGGATGCTCTGTTCCTGTGTGGTTGGATTTGGAAAATAGGCTGAAATATTATGGAGGAGGGGGAGGGAGAGAAAGGGAGAAAGGAAATAACGAAAAGATAGATGGACGGAAGTGTACACACACATATCCAGTAAAATCATATAAGGGCCATTTCCTTAGAAAAACAATCTAAAATATCCAGAGTTAACAGAGGAAGCTGACATGGGGACCCAAAAAGAAGGATGAACTGTCCCAGGCATTACTCCACGAGGACATGATGCTGTTTTCCTACCCAGACTGCCTGACTGTACCGTTTTGACAGTAAATGCGTGCCTGCTGGCCAGCACAACACTGAGACCTTCTTTTCTAGCTCAAGGCTATGAAAAATTTAAAAAGTTGAAGCTGAGACTAACAGAGACAGCAAAATATTATACTAGCTGCTGCATGTTGCTCTCTTGTACAGCAAAAGGTTTGGCATGGAGAGCAGGACACATGGCCTGCATGCAAGTCAGCAGGGAAAGAAGTCACTGTATCTGCAAAATGCTTTTCCTTCTGATTTGCTGGCCAGTGTTACTGGTTAGACTGGAAGTCACACAGCCAGAACCCTGTCTTCGGGAGCAGAGCACAGGGAGAGACCAGATCTCCAAGTCCCACTTAATTCTCTGGTCTGCTCCTGGGGCAGTGTAGCTACTTACCCAGGGCATAGTGTACAGTTATTATCAAGCCCAGAATGAATAAAAAGGGGATCAGGAGGGTTAAAAAGGCT
Organism: Chlamydotis macqueenii; assembly: GCF_036417535.1. Classification (NCBI taxonomy): domain Eukaryota; kingdom Metazoa; phylum Chordata; class Aves; order Otidiformes; family Otididae; genus Chlamydotis; species Chlamydotis macqueenii. Next base: position 28,183,124 of record NC_141560.1, read on the forward strand.
TTTATGGCTAGGGAAGTAAATACAAAAGAGAAAGAAAGTCTATTAACAGATGAGGGGGATGAAATGAATGGCAACTCAAAAATGGGTGAGAGAAGGAGAAGGATTCTGATTGCTAAATGAGAAGGAACAATAAGGAAATGGAAGGTCCACTAAAAATAACCATTGGTAATCACATGGAAGACTCTACATTAAATAGTTCATTTATCCTTATGTACTAAGAAAATTAGCTAACAAATTTATTCACTCACTGATTATTGCAACTTCACTAAGTACATCTGTGTACTCATGCATGACCTGTGATGACATTGTGGCGAAGTTTCCAGGTGCTTTTCTGGTCAGACTGGTATCTTTGCAGCCTTGCCAGTTCATCTGTCATCTATCTGATCTTCATGTTGGCTAGCCTTGCCTATCTTACTCCACCCCTAGTGCTTCTGCAGTTACATTCCTGATTTTTTTTCCCACCCATACACAAATTTAAGACTGTCAGCCAGTTTTTGACAGAGTTAAATGTCTGCTTATTCCACATATCAAAATCCTTTCACAACAATTTCAAAATAAATTCAAGATCCCTGTTGAAATGGCATTTTTTTTATGCCCAGCCCACCAGAAACCATTCATTTTCCCCTGTTGTTCTTCACACTGTGATTTGATATTGACAGTAGAGGTCTGTCTACGGAGAAACTGTTATGAGTTCAGTGATACACTATTGAATCTCAACACCTGTCAGTGGAAAGGTGTCAAATGCTTTCTAAACAATACATAAAATATGCAGTTAGTGAGTGATCCCATTTTTTCAGTGATGTCATTTCAGTACATGGTGCCTTACCATTCTCTCTGACACTGAGAGGGTGAAATAGAGCAATATACAGTGCAAGCAGAAATTTCAGAGGCTAGAACTTTAGAAGTGGCTGAAGTTAGGCTTCTGGGTCCATTTCAACTCTTAAATACCAGGGCTGAAAGACTGATGATCCCAATGCTTCCCACAGCCTCCATGGGAGCTGCTGTATGCTCAACATCTCTGAAAACCTAGCCCCTGCCATTCAGTGCCCATGGAAATTTCAGGTCTCGGAGCTGTTTGTGAACAACTTTGGAACAGCTTTGAAAGTCTTGCCCAACAGTGACTGGAAGGAATGGGACTAAGCAAGGAGAGGGGAAACAGTGTTAAGCACCATGAAATCATTACTGATTGTGCAATACAGATGTTCAGTTGTAGTAGTTCCCAAGGAAAAAAAAACAAAAATCTCAACACTTCGCATGATCAAGCCAGCATTTCTCACCTGCTGCATCTCCTGGCTTCATCAACAGTTGTGCCGGAGCTAGCAACACTCTTCAGTGGCATATTTCTACTATTTGTTGCTCACTGCCTCACCCTCCCAGAGTCCTTCCCCCATTTGCCTGGTGAAAATTCCGAGAATTAAAAAAAAAAACACTCTGTACCTGTGCCCTGAGTACAGAACGGCAGGTTTCAGGCTGTGCGTTAGGCAGAACTTGAAGCAAACTGAGCCCAAAGTCATGAAGCTCTCTCAGTAGTTAGCAGGAGGTGGGGTTCAAAGCCGATGGGTATCCTTGATCTTTAGCACACCATTTATTTCATTACATCTAATTTGGTTGATATTATCAACATTATTACACTGATAGTTGTTTCAACTCAGACTAATTTAATTGATAGAATTCTGTGTCCTTGCTATTATATGAGACAATTAGCTCTCATTAGTTCACATTTCACTCATTTTCCACTGACTGATTGCACTACATACTGATACTTGCTAATATCAATATGTAATGCAATCAGTCAGAGGAAATGTTGGTACAGTATCTCTAAAAACTATCACACTTATCATTCTGATTGTCTTCAAAGTACCAATATTTTCCTATAACTTAATGGTTTCATAATGTAATGTTTTGTATTAATAATAATCTTTTTAAGGTCACACAGTTAATCACACATGGATTAAACAGCAGTTAACTAATGAGGATGGCAACTTATTAATAAATTGCAGATTATACATTTCCGTTATTCAGTGTAACCTTTAAAGAGCAGAGCTGAGACTGAGGGTTGACTTGAAGACTTTTTGCCTCCGTTTTCCTATTTCTTCCTGAGGTTTTTTTTTCTGGAATTCTAAGGTTTTTTTGTATGTTATTGTCACAGTCCTGCTGTAACCATATGGAGAGCTTTAGCAAAGCAAGAACATGCAGCTGATGCTTTGATAGAAAAGGTGAAGAGGTTACTCGAATTGTACTACTGTTAATTTGTCCTTTAAGCACCTACAGCAGGGAGTCTATAATGGTAAGGACTGAAGCACTGAGATTTGTCTATCAGATTGTTACGTCAGAAATGCTAAAGATTCAAAGGAAAGAAAAGGGCAAAAGGCTTTTTGTAACCAATTTAATATAATCCATAGAGCTTTCACCAAGGCCCATCTGTAAATGCAGTAGCAGTTTACTCAAAAAAATTGCGGACCTAAATTTCACTTCTTAAACATTTGTATATCACTACTCACTGGTGTGAATTGGTAGCTGTGTTTATAAACAATAAACTTACAGTCCTTACATTTATATGAGGTATGAAATCCCTCAACATGTCAATATAATACAGATCATTCTGTGAAAAAATAATAGTCGAACACTCTCCAATATGCCATTCGTTAAATCTCAGCTTTCAATAGCAAACACATTTAATCACCTCTATAGCTAGTCTGAAACAGCATCATAATCTTTAAAGGAAAATAGTTGATGTGGGAAACACAAAAAAAAGCATAAAATAAATGGTTTGCAGTTTGGGACTTTAAAAATTTTCAACAATCATACTTTAAAGAGTAAATCCAAATTAGTCTTAAATAGTAAATCCAAATTAGTCTTGCTATGCTAAATTTGATGCTGAATAATGACAGAGGACATTCAAATGCCATAGTTACTATAATAATCCCTGTTTGAATCATGGCTTCCATGAACTGGGTTAAGCCTTTAGACAGAAACTAATTGCTACAAACACTAATTTTCAAGTCCCTTTTGTTTCCTATCGCAGGCACCTCTGGATGCAGAAGGTACCCAATTAGCAGAATTCATGGTTCTGATTGTGCATTGTGGGGCTAGTATAAACACTGCTGATTACTCTTCCACTGTAATGGTTGATTTTTATTTATTTTTTTTTCTGATTGCTTAATAAGGCCATCTATTCTGCATCAGGCACTGGCAAGGCTGCTGGTGAAATCAGTTAGGTCACTTTTTCTGGTCATAGTAGCAGGAGGAGCCTTATGATGGTAACAGATGACTAAAGGCATAATTATAGGCTATTTAACCACATCTGTTTCCCCACTTAACATTGTTTGCTTAAGTTAGATGTAGTTAAATAAATCAAAAGGAAAATAATGGTGAAGACAGTAAAAATTACTATTACATGGGTAAAACTCTAGGGTTTGTTATAATTACAGAAAACAGAGTTTACAGTGATTTTTAAAAGGCACTAATTTATATTAGAGAGTTTCTATACACATACACTCTGGCTGGTTGCTGCTGCTTTTATACCCTATGTTATTTAAATACCTATTTGTGCAGAAGAATTAGTTGAAACTAGAAAATGGAGATAACTATTATTTCTTGAATTTAGCTGTGTGTTCCTATGCAGTATAATAATAGTATGATGAGTCTAGTAACACTTTTTACAGTTTTGTGGTTAAGGACAAATGCCTAAGATACCACCACCTCCTGTCAATGACAATGGGAAGAGCAGAGAGCTCCGAGTATCTCTGTATGTTTCTCCAGTCATCCAGGGATACTGTTTTCATCCTTTTATTTCTACAGGTAAATCCCTTGTTGTCATTCCCTAATATATTACTGCTTCATGATCAAATATACCCCATAAATACATATGTGCTGTCAAAGCCCATGCTGCACAAAGACATATCACCAAACCAGCTAGAGCAGCAGGTGCAGACATACCTGTAGATCTAGCTAACATCAGCGTATGTGTTGTAAAAGTTCCCCGCAATATTTTTTTCTCTGCAGGAAAAATTACATAATATAATCAAAATAGGCACTAAAATAAAAAGGCAGATCAAGGGAAATACTGGGGTTTTGGCTGGTTGGTTGGTTTTAAACTAAGGAATTGAAGAACCAGAGCAAATATTGAACTTCTTTGTGTCAGCTGCTACCAACAGGCAGATTTTTAGGGCTATCCCTGGGCAGACTAGCATGTTTGTCTATGTGAAGCCCTCTACCTGTGCAAAACTTACTGAAAAGAATGACATTTGTATGATTAAGGGAGGTGTCCTTACATGCTCAGGCTATGAGTCCTAGCATGAGATTCTCATGTGCTTATAATGTGATTTAAAATATCACTGCTTGACTTACAGCGATTGTGGAATTACGCAATCTTATATCAGATATGTCTATGGCCCTATTTCTTTTATTCAGGTTTTGTTTGTTTTGGTGTTGTTTTTTTTTTTTTCACAGACCATTGGAAATTGCTTGGGGTATGGTAGGGAAAGTAGTTTGGACTTTCAGGTTTCCAAATGCTCAGCTGCATTGGGAACTGGTTTTGCTGGATACAATGGAGTGTAATGACGTAGCTCTGCATACTTGATTAGATGCTAGCACCACACCTGTAACTATTAGAGAAAAAAAGAGTTAGGAAACAAACTATTCTAAAAGCAAAAATGGATTTTTAGGGAAATGGTACAATCCTAATTTCTCCAGTGTGGCAGAACACAGTGTCCTTTCAAAACCAAATGTTCCAGGGTCAGATACAAGAGAGCAATGCCGCTGGTGTGATGTGCTGACAGGGGCTGTCATCACGCCTCGGTGGCAGTACAGACAGAACCCGCTGACTCCATTAAATCTGGAGGAGCTACTGTTGACACAGGAGATTCCTATTGTGCAAAATGATCAAGTGATAATTTTTGCTTAGTAACAACTAGTTATAACAACGCACATCGCTACTGTCTGTGTGCATTTGTACACGTATGCTCACCTATGCATATACATCACTCAGGTCAGAAGTATGATTGTGGAAGAATGAGAGACTCACCATTCTGTGCACCGTAAAAGCATCTGTACTTCAATTACACTACTTGTTCCTGGGATTAGACTTCTCATTTTCATGAGACTCCCACTCAGGGCAATACATTGAACACTGACCTTATTCATGCTTCATCTATTTCCACACTGTAGAAAGAAAATGAGACCACTGTTCCTATTAACATTACAGTCCCATTTCATTATTTTGTTTTCCTCTAAACTATTAATACAGCATCTTCCCTTCTAGCAGATCTTACTCTTGGGTCTACCCTCTACATGCTGCCCCACTGCACGTAGCTAAGACACCATTCCTCCTGTGCTGTTCACTCCTTCCCTCTCACCCTTCCTTAAAACTCAAACTTCTGCTCTCGACTTGGAGGCCACATAACAGCTCTTCTCGAACTTCTTCTCTGCTTTTCAGTCATGACTCTTAATACAGTTATTGCAAAAGACCTGATTTATTCTTTGACCACTTCTAGTGAACTGTGGCTAAACGGACTTCCACAATAACTGTGGACATCAAAGTTAAGTTTCCAGTGTCACAACTTCCCTTCTGAACCAAAACAAAGCGTTTAGAGAAGAAGATATGAATATGATACAAATAGCTCTAAGCCATCTATACTGTCAACTGAATTTCTTAACAACTTTCAGGATATCTTTTGAAGTGCCTTGTGTGGTGCTTGTGTGGACATCCGACCTTCAAATCCTCCCCGCTATACATTTAAGAGATGGTCAGTGCATACACTCTGTTTCAAGCAGCTACCATTATAATTTGCCTGAGCCTGTCAAAAAAAGCAGATCCTTGCTATCCTTCATCTCATCAGTTGGTTTTAGGGACAGCACTGCTTCTCCTTCTGGAGTACGGCAATGCTACAACATCCTCCTAGACATGGGCACCACAGAGTCACGCAGCATTACCCTCACACACAGATGGTGGCTCAAGGAGTGAGCATCTATTTCCTGGGAAGAGGGAAAAGAAGGCTACAGCCATAAATGATGTATATATGTCCAAATTTCATGGCAAAATCACCATCAAATCGTTCTGCAGCTCATGTCTCCTATTACAACCAGGCTGAGGATGAATCTACTGCTGCTGTAGTGGTAATGCACCATAATTTAATCAGACGTAAACACAGTAGGCAATCTGTGGCTGGCTCTATTTTAAATACAATTTTGTACACACTGTTTTCGCTGACTACTTAGGCTGAGAATGGTCACGACCACCACATACCTATGTGAGACTGCATAGCTCTGCCAACTGCTTGACTTCCACACAACAGTGTGGCTTGTCAGCAGGCGGTAGACTTGTAGGTGGCGTGGTACAATAGATATGAGGTACGTAATCACTTCCTTAGCTGCAGTATATTCTGATAAAGCTATTTCAGGGAAATTAGGGCTAGCAGGTACCTTTTTCAGACTTACAGAAACAAATGCATAATTATTTTACTCCAGACTCCGATTTTCTGTTGCAATGATCAGGAGCTCTTCTGTGAGTTGACCTGTGGTTTTGGCAGACACAACAGCTCAACAGCTTTGCATATGTTAATGTTCATTTGCCTATATAAATTATTCTAAACCCATTCTCACAGACTTGCTAATCCTTCACGGTTACTCACATAACTTTTCTTTCATTTAACTTATTTTTTTAATTACTGTTACAAGTTATCATCTTAATGTTTTTCAGTAAATCCTCACCTAGTTTGCTGAAGTGGTAGAGAGGCCAGGAAAATGTGACATCAAACATGAAGATAATATCCTGCAAAATGCATTCAGAAGTATTTCTGGGTAACAGCAGGTGAGTTTTGTCTGAGACAAGGCAGCGTTTGTTGGTTGGGTTTTGGGGAGGGAGAACAGGCGCTCTCAGCTTTTTTAACTATGCTAGTAAGTACCAAATTTAGCTGTGGCCTTTACTGCCTTCAGTTGTTACAAAGCTTACTCAGCTAGCAAATAATGTGTTTATGACTGTGTCAAAAATATCTTAATTCTTTGGAGATGTGCTTGTAGTAAAAATTACTGGGATTTGGAAGTGGATTTATGACTGGAATGTTTGGAGCATTTGACCCCAAATCACTTATTTGGTGGTGAGACACAAAAGTGGCTGCATCTCGTTCACAAGGTCTTTCTTTAGCATCTGCATCTGTAATATAAGGTAAAGTAACATATTCTGGTTTAGTCACTATTCAGCAACATCTAAGAATACTGGAATTAGCAGTTTCATTTCCCATTTAAAAATAAAGATTTTTTTTTTTCTGTACTACGACCAGCCCCACAGCATCTGTCTCTGTTGTGACTGTTGACATTTATCTATCTGACCTTCGTCTCTCCTTTTCCTTGTTGCTTATAGTCTCCTCTGGTTTATGACACCCTGTACTCTGCAGGATGCAGAGTGGCCCAAAGGTTCTCTGCTTGCTTTCCAGCACTCTGGATGCATTTCAACTTGGTCGGCGTCCAGGAAGGATGCCTTCGTGGTATATTCAAAGTTTCCTCATCCAAAAGTACCACTGTATCTCACAAATCAGAGGTCCCTCTTTCCAGATCCAGGCTCAGCCCCCAGATGTGACTACACCAAACACAAACCAAGAGTGTTGATCTAAACGTATCAGAGACTTTTGCTTTCGTTCTAAAGGAGGACTTTCCAAGGCAGAGGAAGATCACATTCACTATAGATATATGTGCAATAGCACATTTACTATAAACTTGTGTGTAGCCTCCACGTTCTGTAGGAAGTTATTGCTCACACAGTGGAGTTGGTGGAGAACACAGGACAAGTTCATGTGTCAGTTACAGTAGCTGGGATTTGGACCATGATTGTCCTCAGTTGCAAGGGCGGGAAGCTCTGACAAAGCAGAAGGACGGACAACATGGCAAACTACTGCCAGAGTCATTTGTTACAAAGGAAATTTTTTTTTTACTTGCATAGAGAATGAGAACCAGCCCATCAGCCCATTGCCAGTGTTTATATGGCAGAGCTGGACTTTGGCAAGACTCTTAACCAAACGTGCTGGCAATATCACATGGCCAGTTAAGCCATCATTTTCAATTTACATAATTGTTCCATTTATCTTCAATATCTTTTTTCCATTCATTTTTTTCTAGTAAAACTAGCAGATAGTTTTACTTTGCGGAACTGCTCAGTGTTTTCCTGGGTGTAATGTGCCCGGAAGACATTTCTGTCCCTTAACTGCATCTTGACAATTTTATATTAAATGTTGGAGGACAGTCACAGTACCTAATCATTTGTTTTGGCTTGTGTTTCTTTACTTGTTATACAAAGCAACTTGGTTAAAATAATAAATTCTTTTGAGTTCTTATCTAATTGCTTCAGGCTGAAAATTTTACTTGGCATTGTAAATATAATTTACATTTCTCCTGGTGGTATTTTATCATTCCATTGTACAACTGCAATTTGGATGGGTTGGATTGCTTTTCTTCCAAAGAGCTGATAGCATCATTGTAGCCTTACATGTTTAGCTTACCTGGCTTGTCTGTTGGCCTTCATTTTCTGAGCTGCACAATATGGTTGGTTTTGAAGTTTTGCATGGCACTAATACGTGCAAAACAGCTTAAGTCCCTACAGTACTCCTCAATACAGTGCGCTTTTTTCTCCTTACCTTTTGACAAAGATTTACCTTTTCATAAAAATACAATTTTTTACATAGTATCAAAAGACATCCTGCTTTTTTGGGGAAGGAGGCAGGGAGGGTCCTCCAAAGCTATTGCATGTTTTTCCATGCATCAGTTAGCTTCACTTGAATGAATGGTGATTTGTTTTCTGTTTCTCTGCTGTGGTTGTACTAGCAAGGCACATATTTACGACATTGGGTGGAGTTTGTGTTTGATCTTGGAGCATTCCCATTAGGTTGCTACATCTTTCGTGCTCATTACAAAAGTACAATGAATTGGTCCACCTTTTAAAATGTGCCAATCATGAATCAACCATTTGTGCAAGCTAACAACATACCCATCTATTGTTTTCTCTAGATTCTTGCTTGCAGATAAATCCTATCACTAAACCCAACATCCTACTGTTATAGTAGATGTTCTCAGGCCATGTTGCAGCCTTAGCTTGTAACTGTTAAAAGGATAAATTTTACAGAAAAAAAACCCCAAACATTAAAATGGCCATACAGTATCAGTCCAAAGCTTCATCTAATGCAGCTTGCTGTGGCCAAAAGCAGATACCTATGAAAATGCACAGGAACAGGAAAAAAAAAAAAATTAATACTCTCCCAGGCTTACTGTAGTCATCTTTCTTCCAGCCCTATTGGAAGTTTGCCATTTTCCTGTGAAGATCTGAGGATTTTACAGTTTTTAAACGCAGTCTCTTTCATACCCATGTGATGAGGAGCAGGGATATACTTTTTCTGCTGTTTAATGTTGTTTTCTGCTGAGTTCACGTGTCTTTAGGGTGTGACTCACTTTTGCCGTCATGCTCAATCTTCAAACTGAAGTCTCCATTCCTCTCCCAGACGGGCTGGTCTCTCTCATAAGGATTTTCTGAAAGTAAATACTCCTATAAATACAGAATAATATGGTACCTCTATTTGGAGATGCTCAAGCATCAAGTAACTAGAATTCAATCATAATGTACAAACAGTAAAGATGATTCTACGAAATTAATAAAAGCACAGAAATACCTCATGTCATTTCCACTTATCATAAATCCTTACTTTATTAAGCTAAAGGCTTGAATACTCAGAAACCGTAAACAGGTGTATAAATATAAAATATTTTAAAATACATAAATTATTTGGCTTTGTTCTTGGGCTAAGTAAATTTTAGGAAACATATATGTTACAAGTTATTAGACAGGAGACAAAGAGTGAGTATTATTTTAAAATCAAAGGACGAAGTCTTATTAATCTAGGTTGCAATTTCAAACTTGAGATTTTAAGAGAGAAGAGTTTGGATTTTTTAAAAAAAATTTGGATAAAAATTTTGGAATTTTTTTTTTTTCCCCTTGTGTAATAAGTTATTTAAATCTATTGAAATAGATACCTTGCTATGCCAAGCAGTGTTACCAAGCAATCAAAATCTGGAAGCATACAAGTGTCATTGAGGACAAAACATATATATATCACATGTTCTGAAACGTATGTTACCCTTTTGTGTCAAAAATATTATCCATCAACTTTGTTCCAACTGGATGTTTACCAAAAAAACAAGACAAGTTGGAAATCAGTGGAGTTAAACCCCTTGGAGAGATGTAATACTGTGAGTATAACTGAAATGTTAATAATTATGTTCATGCTGATAATTACCAAGAATAGTTTGGTACAGTAGTTACAGAGTTCACCTTTCACCTCTAGGTCTTGGATTTGATTTCTACCTGGGACTGTATGAAAAGAGTTCAATTATCTCCATCTCCCTTTTAGTGGATAGATTTTCCACCCCATTCACACTTCAGAAATAAACAAGAATAAAAATAGAAAGGGACAGAAAGAACATTCTATGGCCCCTAATTAGCTAATTAGTGTGAAGTTGGTTTTTTTTTAAATTAAATTTGACAGGAAATGTAATACAGTTTAGACCATTTTGGAAAGATACAAAATGACTGAAAAAATGCAAGCAGAGAACAAAGCTCTACTGAAGACCTTCCACTACAATTTATTTTCATATTTTGATTGTAAGGTACAAAAAAGACAGTGGTCTTGTCATGTAAAGATAATACACTTCATTGCTGCGCAACCGCCACATAGCTATGTACCCAGCCGTAGCAACATGACACAAACACTTTAGCACAACGGTCATTTCTATTCAATGTAATGTGTAATGAGAAAAGGAAATAAATTATGGTTTATGCACAGGATTAACAATAGAAGTTCAAACAAATACATTAAGCCTACTCAGTGATTTGATGCTGGGTTTTAACTAGCCCAGTTGCATCTATCTACATATAGCAAGGCAAAAAGAACGACTGATAGAATATGGAGATATCTAAGCACCTGGGTCTCTGACCTGAAGGTTTCAAAGATTTAATGAAGTTCCACTCTGCAGCACATTTCTTGTACACCATGATAATCAGAGCTGGGCAATACCTGAAGCCCTAATGCAGAGCTATGAGGCAGTATGCAGTCAGGGGTTTAGGAAACAGTGAAGCCTGTCTTATCATAAAAAAATGAAACCTCGGAGAGTTCTTTAGTGTTATATGAAAACTAAGCAATAAAGATCAACATTTAACAATAACCATTGTTTATGAGTGACTGTAATGAGTCTCCATAAATTACTTCTTATTTATGACAAATGCTTGTTTAATCTGGGAGTTGTGGAGGTCTAAAAAAAACAAACACCAAACCCCACCAAGTTGCCATTGCAGACACAAGCTGCATTCCTTAACTATATTAAGAAAATCTATCTAAATGGGATTTTACACCATTCCTATCTGGAAGCAATACCATAATTATCTGTACTCATCTTTCTTAAGAGTTTTAGATACCTAGATAGAACAGGAAATGAAACAAGACCTAGGCATCATGAAGAAGAGTATGTTTTAGAAAATTTAGACTCTAGTACTTAGATACAATATAGGAAAATATATACAGTCAACACCTGCAAGTGAACAGGAATTTTTCCATGGATTTCAGCAGCATTCAAGAGGAATTTGAAATAAAGGGGGCTAGCAGCAAGAACGTGAGGGGCTTCAGCTTAGCTTAGAATAGAAATATGCAGAAAGCACTCAGGCTACTGACAGTAACACCACCCATTGCTCCATTCCTCTCCCCCTTTCCCTGGTCTTTAGTTAGAAGTGCTTTGATTTTAAGTCAAATGGTAAATACTATGTCTATACGTGCTTTGTCCCTTTTCTTTCAGCAGGGTAAGGAGGTATAAGGGGAACAAGAGGGAGCTGGAGGCATTGCAGTTCAAGCACAAGGCCAAAAATTTATGAAATCAAGCTTCACTAGCTCTGTTATTAATGTCAAAGGAGAGGCAGATGGATGGGGACAAAACCCTTGCCCACTGTAGGACACATCCATGTAGTTTCCTGGCTTTTGTCTTTTTTGCCTAGGTTATGCATAGTTTTATTTTTCTCATAGCTCCCCTGGTACAAATCAAATATATATCTTATAGCAGTCACAATGACAACTGCTCTATTTCATTCCAAGCACCCTGTATACTTGATTCCTCATACATGGCAGAGCAAATTTAAATTTACTTTCTCTAAAAAAGTGCTTAATGATTCTTTATTTCTCTCCATGCTATGTCAGTATCACCCTAAATTGACAAATTAGCCAGAAGAGGGTATTTAGAATAATTTAAGTTGCAAAATACACTGAAGATCATCGAGTTCAACTGTAAAGCTAACACTGACGAGTCCACCACTAAACCACGTCCCTAGGCTTCACATCTATGCATCTTTCAAATACCTCCAGGGATGGTGACTCAACCACTTCCCTGGGCAGCCTGTTCCAATGCTTGATAACCCTTTTGATGAATATTTTTTTCCTAATATCCAATCTAAATCTCCCCTGGTGGAACTTGAGGCCATTTCTTCTTGTCCTATCACTTGTTACTTGAGAGAAGAGACCAACATCTACCTCACTACAACCTCCTTTCAGGCAGTTGTAGAGGGCAATAAGATCTCCCTTCCGCATCCTCTTCTCCAGGCTAAACAACCCCAGTTCTCTCAGCTGCTCCTCGTAAGACTTATTGTCTAGACCCTTCATCAGCTTCGTTTCTCTTCACCTCAAGGTCTTTCTTGTAATGAGCAGCCCAAAACTGAACACAGTATTCGAGGTGCAGTCTCACCAGTGGTGAGTGCAAGGGGACAATCACTTCCCTGGTCTGCTGGCCACACTATTTCTGATATAAGCCAGGATGCTGTTGGCTTTCCTGGCCACCTGGGCACACTGCTGGCTCATATTCAGCTGGCTGTCAATCAGCACCCCAGGTCCTTGTGGTGGTTTCTGCCAGGCAGCTTTCCAGCCACTCTTCCCCAAGCCTGTGGTGTTGCATGGGGTTGTGGTAACCCAAGTGCACGATTTGGCACTTGGCCGTGTTGAACCTCATAGAGTTGGCCTCGGACCATTGATCCAGCCTGTCCAGATCCCTGTAGAGACTTCCTACCCTCAATCAAATCAACAGTCCTACCCAACTTGGTGTTGCCGGCAAATTTACTGGAGATGCACTTGATCCCCTCATCTGGACCACCAATAAAGATATTAAACAGAACTTGCCCAAATACTGAGCCCTGGGGAACACCACTTGTGACCAACTGCCAACTGAATTTAACTCCATTCACCACAACTCTTTGGGCCCAGCCATCCAGCCAGATTTTCACTCAGCAAAGAGTGCACCCATCCAAGGCATGAGCAGCCAGTTTCTCCAGGAGAATGCTGTGGGAAATGGTGTCAAAGGCTTTACTAAAGTCCAGGTAAACAACATCCACAGCCTTCCTCTCATCCACTAAGCAGGTCATCTTGTCATAGAACATTTGTTTATTAACAGAACAGTCATTTATTAAGCAACACTAAAGTTACTTTCACACTGCTAGCAGGATACCTTGTGGATGAGCCATACTTCCATTTGGTAAATATATGAGTTGCTCACCATTTGCCATGTCTACAGTTTTAAACGCTACAATTACAACACATGAAAACACCGAGTGCTTTACTAAAGATGGGGAAATGTTGAATTATCCTAGCTTTCCTTTGTAAGACAGCAGATTTCTTCATTCATCCAGTGACACATGAAGGGCTTTCCTGAGGAGAAAGCTGTAAAATGAGACTCGTGTTTCTTGCTGTGAAGTAAACACAGTAGCCTCTGCATAAAAAATGCAATAATATTGGCAGTAAAAGTGCTGATCACATGGACATAATAATCTATCTGGTAGTAAAAGCATCTAAGAAAAAGGAGAAGAAGGAAAAGGTAACGCTGTGGCTGTGTGGGCTGCAAGATGGGAGGAATGAAGGGATTTGAGAAGAATCCTGCACCAGCTCTTGCCAAGAAAAGACCAGAGTCAGAGGAGAGTGTTTGAAAGGCCTTGCTGTCCATGTTCCATTTATCTGTGAGAGGTGTCATACCCACAGGCACAGCGCTGTGGCATCATGTAGTGCATGACAGTTTGCCCAATTTGATTCATTCTCTGACTATGTATTACCTGTGGCATTGCCAGTCGCATTAAAAAAATCCAACAAATCTGCATCAACCAGAGTCTTACAGACGAAGTTACCTAGCAATTCAAATGTATTTTGAAATTCTTGAAGTGATAAAATGCATAAATCTGCAGGAAATGCAGGAGTCACTGGAAAGAACAGGGCAGGGAAGAAGAACCCCCTCAGCTAAACATAATCAAAGGCTTTGATTTTAAATGTGGAGGTGCTATATTTCTCCCACAGAGTTTCAAAACAGTGAATATAATGTTTTCCCTCCTTGGGTTCTACAATAGGAAAAATACTAAACCCCAAGCAAAACTGTGAAAGTAGAGAATCCATTAAGAGTAGTCTCACAGCAGGGCACAATAGGCCTTCTATTTAGCAGCTCAAAGCTAAGGGGTTTGCAAACTTTATAGCTATCAAGTAAATTATAGGTGAAGGAATTTAAAATAGTGTTTTCAAATCTGTATTTCTTTGGCCTTGCTCTATTTTATTTCACAAGAGAAGTTTACCTACAAAATGTTTAGATATCAAAGGATTCTGGCCTTGAAACTCCTCTCACGTCTACTTTAAACTGGTGCCTCTTACATCCATTATTTATTTGGAAATAAAAATACTTCCACTTCTTCAGATATAGTTTGACTTATTTGTATCCCCAAATTCTCTGATTTCTAAAGAGCAGAGGCATGGTGCTATTGGTCACTCCACATGTATTATGGTTTTCCCCCATATTAAGTGTCCTTCTTTTTGTCTCCATAAGCATTGCAGTACATGTGAGGACATAAGTAAACACAGCATTTCAAGTGCAGATCCATTAATGCTGTGCGTCTTGCAGACACTGTTGCTTTTCATTTGTGCACTGACTCACAATGCATTCCACCAAAACCAGCTCGTACTTTTGTCTGCAACTTCACATTTATTTTTGTTGTCATTAAAACTCCACCCATTCCTAAACTTGCTAACTTCTAAAGAGCTAATCTCCAATTTGTATCCATTCTATTGATTTGCTTTCCTGTGCCATATACACAACCTTACACTTGCTGGTATTTAATATTATGTCAGATGCAATTTTGCAACAGTCACCTTCTGAGTCTTCATTTTTTTGGCTGGTTTTGTACAGTGAATGTGTTAATCTCTTGCTCATACCTCTATTTTCTTTGCAGTTAGTTCACTGTTCTAGACTAGCATATTTTCTCATGTGTGCACCCAGCTCCACTGTCAAATCTGTTGCCTGTTGCAACTTACACAGGGCTGTAAAAGGTCTCAGAGTGGTCACTTGCCCTGTGACCTGGCATTACAAGAGATAGGGGCCTTGGTCATAGTGAACCTCGAGTCCTTTCCTCGCACTTTCCCCAGCCTGTTTTGACCATTTCCAGGCTCTACCAGTTGATTTTCCTATTGGAAAATGTAAAACATTGCAGAGAGGCAGTGGGTGGGCAAATACTTTGGTAGAAGAAAAGCACCTCTATAGTCCTTCATGTATGGTTATCCTTCATGGATATCACAGATCTAAAGAAGCACTTTCACAGATGCATAGATGATGTCAATATGATTTCTGCAAGTTACTTCTGTCTTCTCTCTTCTTTCTCCTTTGAAGTGCAAATTTTACACCGTATTTTCTATAGACATGAGTTGGTAATTAAATACCAACTAAGAGAGCGGTCGTCACTGCGGCTGTTGGTGCTCCCCTCTGCCAGCATCCTGGTGCCACGGGCAGGTGGCTGCTCGGCTGGGACACAGAGCAGGCCAGCCGGAGGATGCCCACCTCCGGAACACACAGCTCTCGCGTGGGTTCGGCTGCTTCACAGCACTGCCCAGCTGCCGCTTAAACCAGGTGGATCCCGCTTAGG
The DNA here is from genome assembly GCF_036417535.1 of Chlamydotis macqueenii. Lineage (NCBI taxonomy): Eukaryota > Metazoa > Chordata > Aves > Otidiformes > Otididae > Chlamydotis > Chlamydotis macqueenii. The sequence continues at coordinate 28,199,082 of NC_141560.1, forward strand.
AGCAAACTCGCTACATCAGGGACTAATGAGTTAGCTGTGACAGCCTGACCTGAAGTAGAAATACCCTTGGTTTTTATATTAACTTTTCTTTTTCCTTCTTCTTACCACTGGTGGGTTTTCTGCAGTCTGTGAAATGGCACCAACTTCCCAGAGATTTCTTCTTCCAACAAATGCAAATTTGTTCCACCATAATCATCATTTTCGTTGTGTATTGGTTATGGTTCACATTCAAATTGAATCTGAATACCTTACGACATTGAAAGCATTGGGTGGCGAAAGGAAAAGAAATTTACCTTAATTGATCCTTTATCACTCTTGGCAGACTCTGTGCCAGTTCGTCTGACATTTTGGATTGTCTGACTGATTTCCTTTGGAAAATCGTTGACTGTTATTTTTAGACACCTGGTTTTTTTCACTGTTTCTTTGTAAATAAGCATGCCTGTTCTACACTAAAACACGTTAGCTTGGTTAAAGAGCTTTGTCTCCATTTTTCCACAAATACCATTCTGTTGAAAATTGAATCCTAGGGCACTGGTTCTCTGCGTGTCTTTGTAAATTGACTCTGCTTTTTGTTGTTGATGTTGTTGTGTGCCCTCCCTCTTCCCTCTGTCTTCTTCATATTTCTATGGCTAGAAGACAAAACTGAGCTGGTTATTGAGACAGTATCATTTATTTGTGTTCTTTAGGCAGACTGCAGCAGAGCCAGAAGATAATGGGCACCTCATTTATTCAGGCTTTGAATGATCATATTTAATTCCCAGTGACAGCTGTCTTCACCACATTAGCATTGCAAATCAGCTCTGTTTTGTAATGGCCTTCTATTGAACATGATTCAATTATGTGTGGTCCGTAGCGAGGCAGGATACGGTCTTAGTATCTATAGCAATATTTCTGCAAGCTGCTGCTCTTTACACTGCTCACATTTAAGCTGTCTGTTTACCACAATGCTTTCCTTGAACTACACTGAACTCTCTTCATTTTGTAGCTAAATAAAGAAGAATGAATATAATTTGTAATAGCAGTTATCTGGTCAGGCATATTACATACCCCATCTTCTTTACACATGCCTGGAATCAGGAAACACTTGTTAAAATAATTGTTATTATATTTAAAACATTTATGTTACAAAAGTCATTAAAGTGGATTTCAATTATTATACAGCATTAAATGGTACTAAGTACTAAAGCTCAGTGCTGGCTTGAAGAAAAATTGTAATAATATACCAAACAAGTAAATTTTATTTTCATGTTGTGGTTTTCCAGGAAAAGGGCAGCAAAGCTTAACATTTATAAACCAAGCTAAAAGTCACAGAATTTAAAAAATACAGTTTCAAAAGTCCTGTTTAATTTACTGTGAAATGGTTAAATCCTATGCGCCATATATTCTGCTCTCTCTGCATCCTGGGCTGACATGTGCAGATGACATTTCAGACTAAGCTGCTGGAGGCCTGGATCACATCACTATAGCTTAAGAGGTTTGTGTATTTGTTATAATACAAAAACCTTTCTAAATTCTGATTCCATGTGTAAGGAAAGCTCTCCCATTGTGTCAGGCAGCCTCAAAAAGAAAAGCTTCATCTGCACAGATCCAGCAAATGCATGCTTCAGTTTGTGTAAGGCAAAGCACAAGCCTTACTCTTTTCTCCAGGATTTCCACCCCTGTGATCTCTACAACATTTAGCTTTTGCAGAAATTTCATTATACACAATACAACTGTCCCTAGCCTCAGGGCTCTCTCAGCATCCTTCATCTTGGTGACGAAGTGCACCTATAGCAGAAATACGTTATTTATTCCACAAACTAGAGTGCTGGGCCATCATTCTAAAGTATTTGATTGAACAAGAGGAAACGGTTTTTAATCATACACTAACCTTGAATTCTTTAAAGACACTCTCTAGACAATGATGACAGAGAAGTTTCAGTGTCCCTTCTGTGAGATCCCCAGTTGGAGGTTGGTCCTGGGCTGAAGCCAAAGGCCACCACTAGCTGCCCCAGGTGGGCTGGAAGGTCACAGACACCCATGCTAACCACATCACTCCCTCTGATGCTGCTGCATTGGATACCACATTCATCAATTTTTTTAACGGATTAATTTAGTTTTTTTCTTTTTTTAAGCCTTCATTCACACCTTTACTCTCCACTGTCTCCTCAGACAGATTCTGTTGTCTTTTTTTGCAAAGATTTGAGAGATATTGATTTCTTTATTATGTCCTTAACTTAGTTTATGAGGGTTTACTGCATTTTTGAAACCGCAGAGCTTATGTGAAAAAAAGGACTCCTTCATCACTCAAATAGGGGATTCATTTCATTTTTTAAGGTAAGACTCATTTGTTGTTAATACCTGTTTTTTTTCACATATATCAAATTATACATTCATCTACTTGGGAAACAAACTGGAGTTTATGGAAGCAGTTTCATTTGTTCTTATCACATCTACTCCATGAAAAAAAGTATGTGCAAATACCTGTGCAGGCTATTTTTGCACATGGTCCTTCCTGAAGCTGCTCCAGAGGATGGGATCTCAACACAACAGTCTGCCGAGTGTCAGTTTGGAGCTGTTTAGGGATCTCGTGCCCCTCAGTTCAAGTGCTAGATGAAAAATCCAGCTATGCATTTTACAGAAAAGCTGTGCAAATATTTTAACAGTTAATGTATAAATTGTATCCAAAGTCAAAGTCTGCTCTGCTCAGATATCCAGAAAAGGAAGATGTCTCCATTTTTTTTCTAAGCTACTTGAGCCTTTCTGCTGATTAAAAACAGTCTACAAAGTAAGTGAAATAATATGGATAATGGAATAAACCAGTCTCTAGAATATATTATTAGAGTCACATTCTCCAAAACCTTCAAAAACAGAGATTTAAAAAAAAAAATATTAAAAGGGAGATGTTCAGTTCTTTTTAATATATTTTGTCTCCTTTTTTTTGTAATAAGATTTAAACTAAAATTATTTTTCTTAACAGAAACCAACATCAGGGATAAAACTTTGTTTAAGGATGAATAACGGAACAAGGAAAAAGAGTAAAAGGAAAGCATGAACCACAAACTCTACAGGGAAGAACAAAGTGAAAGGCTTTAGAAAAAAAGTGAAAGAGAAACAAGATCTTATCTGTGCCTTTCAGCTTTTTTCTCCCATTGAAAAAAGGGAATAAAAAATTTTTTTTTGTTAAATGTGAATTTCCAATGTGCTTAGTTCAACTATTCAACTATGATATGCATTAAGGAAACTTGTACGTATCAGAACATGTCCCTTTTTCATCACGGTCTTTTACCTCAGAAAGATGGCACTGTGACTAAAAAGGAAAAGCAAGTGTGATGTCTGCACTGTGGTAGGGGCTGATGGGGCTCCCATGGACCATAATGTCATGCTAAGGCAGCCTGTCACATGGATTGTACTGTCTGATCCTGCTAGACGGCTCTCAGGTTCACATTTTCAGATGCTGACCTTCATACAAAAATATTTTTGCCTGTTTCTTTGCATATGGAAACAAGGTTTATGTTACCGCAGTATCTCTCTCTCATCTAATTCCTTCCCCCCACCAATCATTACTAACCCAAATTAGAAAGGTACTAGAAGTCCTGTAGATGATTGCACTACTACAGGCTTCCTGAAGACCAGCAGTTAGTGATAGAGAGGGAGAGACTCCTGCCTGCCCCAGGGGAGGACAGACAGCCTCTAGAGCTGCCCACACAGGTGGCACAAACGCAGTGGCAGGAGGTCAGTGCACCTCACTCCAGGCACGCACGTTACTGCTTGCTTTTGACCAGTCAAGGATGCTACAGAGGACATGGAGGGAGGTGGAAATGGTGCCACAATAGTGAGCACAGGGGACCTTAATTCACAGGAACCCCAGCTTCATTGATTTTCTTACTCAGAAGCAACCTTCTTATTCTGAAGTGAGTAAGCTCTTTGCACATGAAAACTGCACCAACAAAATTAAAATCACCTCCTGAGTACGCGTTGCTATTATGTAAGACTGGTCATGTTTACAATTACCATAGAAAACCAGGGAATTTCTTTCTATATTGCTATATGTAATGGATACTAATGACAATTTCCTCCACCTGTCATGTAATTTGGTGTAATTAATGTAATTTTTTCTGGTAATTGTAAGAAGGTCAGGACCAGAGTTCATGAAATATGAATCACTTCCACATCCCATTTCAATATTTATCATCCCATGCTATCCAGAGATACCATTAATATACAAATAACTTGATTGAGAAACAATAAAGATTTCTATAAAATAAAATAAACCTTTCACAGAAGCAAGGAAATGGAAAATAGATCCCATAACACCTTCTCATTCTTCAGCTGGAGGCACACACTCTGTAATGTTCACACACCGTAAGTCACCACTTCGAAGTCTCCTAGAGGTGCCAGCCTTCCAAAGGCATTACTTATCAACTGTACTACTGTAGCACTTTGAAGTTATTTACACTACTTGTCTCTGCCCCAGATGACTTTCGTTGCAAGTACAGAGGAAATTAAAGCGGACAGATCAATGGGGAAAATAAAGCAACCAGCATTGCTCAGCTTGATCTCATGAGACTGTGCTCATGCCGTCTCATGTATTAGTCATAGTTAAGATGAATATTAAGCAGGAATTTGGAGGATAACAAGATAGGTTTGGGGCTGCTTATAGGGACATTCCCATTTCCCAGCTTAGGGGGAGGTATAGGAATACTACAGGGAAAAAAGCAAACGTGTCTGCCTGGAACTTCAAAAAGTACATGGAGATGGCTGGGCTTGCGGGCTAACTGGAGGCTGGTGTTCACCCTCAGTCTTCAAGATAAAGTTGTAAGTACAGTGCGTGCCAGAGGTTGTGGAAGGCCTTGCGAATGAATCGACAGCTTAGGTTTAGTGAGGCAAGTGAGGAGAAGAGGATTTTGCAAAGCAAGGGAATTAAAGGTAAGAGAAACATAGGAAGGAAGATCTTTGCAGCAATATGAAGAATTGTCAGAAGAACAAAATTACAGCACAAGATAAAAAGTATTTTGTAGTCACTGAGTTACAAGATAATTCCGACTTCTGCTATATGGAAAGAAAAACAAGAAAGATCTGAAATATTGCAGTAAAAATCATCAGGACAGCCTGAATGGGAGAAATACCTGCAGAGCAAACCCATGCTGTGTGCCTCACTGACAAGCCTAGCAGTGTCCATACTCAGAAAAATGAAATTGTAGGCTGGAATTAGAGTCAAAGGTTAGTAGCTATCTCTGAACTGAACATGAGTTCGCAGCCTTCTTTGAGGACATGCAAGAAAATTGGTCTAAGATTTAATTTGGACAAAATAAGCCAAGACTGGAGTAGAGAGACAGATTTGTGAGGCAACAGCCTAGAAAAGGTTGTCAAATTCATGTTTCACAGGCAGATATGCAGCGATAGAGTTAAGGAGAACAGACACAGTTCACATAGAACTGCTATGAAAGTTGTAAGAAAGGTGAATCCTTCACAGAGCAATCAGAAGTAAAAGAGTCAAAAGTGCACAGAATCTGAGCAAATTAAAGGCTGAGAGGGAGTAATCATGTCATAGTTACCCTTGGCCACAAGTCCACGGCATAAGGATGGAATAATTGTTCACTAAATTTGTCTAAAAAGAAGCTGTAGTGACAGAAAATAGTATTGTGACATGTAAATCCTAAAACCAGATTAAGGCTATTAAGGGTAGAACCGGAAGACAGAAACAGAAGTAGAGTTTAGTAACAGAGCATCTATGAGATCAGAGATCTATGACATGAAAAGGAGGGAAGATATAGGTGGGCAGAAAGATCTCATCAGTTTAGAACAGGAACTTAAGACGTGCTTTTATTGTGAGGAAAGAGTGTGAAGTTATGGACAAAGTTGGAGGAGAAGTACAAATGTGGTCACCAGGTATAGCATAAAGTAGGACGGAAGGCTCAGTAGCTAGAACAGCAGGAGAGGCAGAGAGGAGGAGGAAGAAAAAGTCACATCACATTTTGTCAGCTTCGTGCAGTAAGAAATAGGTGAGGTTCTGTGGGAAATGGATGTGGAAGCCAAATGTGGAAAGAATTGAGGATGAGCCCACTGTGCTGAAATAGCTGGAATTGTCAGTGTGGGATTCAGGCAGCAGTCAGGATGCACGGACTGCAGAGCTGCACGGCCACAGCTGCATCACATGCAGAGGCAATGCATGTTCTCAGCTCCTCCTGATATACATCAAGGACTTGCTGTTGTCTTGCACATTTATTTTCCCTTAATGTGCGTATGGCCTCTTATATTCTTCTATTTTTATATTCTTTATGCTTGAAACTTTTAACAGATTATTATCTAGTAATTATCTTGCTGAGAATATTGCCTGCATTGTAGAGACCCCCTGAAGTGGGTTGCTGCTTAGTTCTTATGCACAGTTTGGATTTTTCAGATCCACTTTTGAAAGAGGGGAGGGTTATAGGCACTAAGATGCTTACCTGGAAAGGCTCTGATTTCATAGGGGTGCTCTGAAATTGGTTTAATCTTATTAATATCAGTCTCCAGAAAAGGTTGAGTAAAGTCGGCACAGAATCAAGTCAAATCTGAGCATAACTTGGGAAAGCACAACATAACCATTTGAAAAGGTTCTACAGTTAATCCATCTACAATCTTTTGTGTAAGTCAATTCCTCCATCAACAACTTAGATATACAACTCATCACAGTTTTCTTTTTGCCAAGAGATACCACTCTTAAGTCCTAAACTGTAGAGAAGTATATTTTATAAAATTAGTTTCTAATAGCAGAATGGCAGTAAACAGTAACAGTCCATAGGAGTTAGAAAAACAAGCAGTCAATCCACAACTGCTGATGTAAGAACACGCAGCTGCTTGTTTATTGTTTACCAAGTTCCCCTCTTATTAAATAATTAAAATACAAATATGGTGAAGTGGTGGCCAGTAAACCTGAGGCATTCCAGTAATCCATAAATAAAAACGTTATATTAAATTGTAACAGTCATTAATAAGCCCTGTAAAATTGATATACTCTGTAAATAAATATATATTTAGTTTGAATTTAATTGATCTTCATCCAAACTTTAAGTATTCGTTCCCTAGATAACAACTAGGAGCAAAGTCATGTAAAAGATTATAAAATTCAGTCTTAGAAGATGAAAAGGAAAACAGTTTTTTCTGGTTTCCCATTCTGTTCTACGGTACCATTTTTTCTGGAATGCAATTTTATTTTCTCTTACATTCCTTTCTCCCATATAGATTCTCTGTACTTGATATATGGTAATTCCCAGGCACCATTTTTAAAAGGCCTTTAAGGGTACTATAGATAGAACAAAGGGAGGCTATTCTGAGAGCCAATTCTCTGAATTTTCTGTGGACAAAGAAGTGAGATTAGCAAACTGCCATTACAAAAGAAGCTCTCCAGCATTTTCTCAGTTTGGTTCAAGTTAAGAGTTGCCAACTAAAGCAAGGAGACAGAAGCTGAGGAGTTAAACGAGATAAAACATATGTCAAATTGCTCATGAAGAGCAAAAGCTAATAAAATAACCAGTTTATCAATTTCCAGTGCAGTTAAATAAACAAAGTATGGTATTATTAATATACCAAAGCAGTCCTCTCACTTTCTAAGACTTGCTGGATGCCAGTCTCATGAACACCATGAGTGCTTAGCAGCAACGCTGAAGAGAAAACTCTGAGGTGAGTACTCTGGAAGCAAAGTCTGTAGCTCTGCAGCTGAAGAAAACTCTGTATTAACTTGGAGCCCGACAGAACATATGACATGAATAGGGTTGTCGTAGTTCAGCCCTGATCAGGACCAGACTACGCAGTCTCTCTCTCACTCCCCCCACCCTCCGAGAGAACAGGGAGAGAAAATATAAGGAAAAACGGCTCGAGGTTTGAGATAAGGACAGGAAGAAATCCTTAAAGTTACCGTCACGGGCAAAACAGACTTGACTTGGGGAAAACTATTCATTTATTACTACAAACAGCAGGATAATGAGACAGAGAACAAGATAACCTCCTTCCACCCCTCCCTCTTCCCGGGCTTAACATTATCTCTACTACCTTCCCCTCCTGAGCGGCACAGGGGGGAAGAGGGAATGGGGTTTGCAGTCAGTTCATCATACGTTGTTTCACGCCGCTGCTTCATGGTCGGGGGAAGAACTCCTCACATTCCTCCCCTGCTCCGTTGTGGGGTCCCTCCCACGGGCCACAGTCCTTTGTGGAACTGCTCCGGCGTGGGTCATCTCTTCCACGGAGTTCAGTCCCTTCAGAACAGCTGTCCCAGCGGGCCCTCCACGGGCCACAGCCACTTTCAGACATCCACCTTCCCCGGTACAGGGTCCTTCACGGGCTCCAAGTGGATCTCTGCTCCTCCGTGGACCTCCATGGGCTGCAGGGGGACAACCTGCTCCACCATGGTCGTCACCACAGGCTGCAGGGGAATCGTGGCCAGGAGCCGCATTACTCCTCCCCCTCCTTCTGAACTGACCTTGGCGTCTGCAGCCGTTCCTCACAACAAGCTGGTTGATGTCTCTCAGGATCTTTTTTTACATCTTATTCACTTCTCATCTCCTTTTCACTTCTTGCAGCCGGGCTAGACCGAGTCGGGCCCAGTCGGCTGCCTGGCGAGAGGCCAGAGGGTGAGGCCTGCAAGGCCCATGAGGCCTGCGCCTCCCCCTCTGCGCCTCTGCCCCCACTCAGCTTCTTCACATCTTCTCTTCTCTCTTTTTTTTTCTGTTTTCCCCTTCTTAAATACGTTATCGCAGAGGCGTTATCACGGGACATTCTGCTACCAATCGGCTTGGCCTTGGCCAGCAACAGGTCCGCCCTAGGCCTGGCCAAGTCCCCTGAACAAAGGGGAGCGACTTCTAGCAGTTTCCTACAGAAGCTACCACCTTAGGCCCCCCCTCACTAAACAAAACCACGACAAGGGTCAATTATTTTATGCATTCAAAGTCTTTTAGAAAGATAACCTATCTTGATTTTAAAATGCAGGGCAATGTAGATTCCACCACCCAAGTTGAAAGTTGCTGGCACTGATTCAATGGCTTTTTCTACAATCTCTCTTCTACCTATATCTCTTTCTACCACTCTCTCCTATCAGATACCCCAACTCCAAGTGAATACTCTAGAACAATGTTTCTTGATCTGATCTCAGAAACTATTGCAAAAACACTTGGCAACAGACAACTGTATTTGCATAGGTATACACGCCCATACATGGATGCAAGCAAAAAACCCTAAATGATTAGAATTTATTCTAAATTTTTAAAAAAACTATTATGAACTATTATTTATGAAAACTATTTTGATAATGCCATACACTGAACTGTTTTGGAATAAATAAATTCTCTTCAGTTTTTTAAAGACTGAAAATACAACGCAACTAAATGACAGTCTACAGCTGGCCAGCTCGGTGCAGTTCTGCGCATCCTAACACGGTGCACTACCACATGAAATCCACAGCTGACTGAGAAGTGCTCCTGATTTTATCTTCAGGGAAAATTCCTCCTTATTATACCAGAGTGCTTTAATACTGAAGATGGATGGAGAGGGTTGCAAAATATAGGATATATTGGCATTGCGGTATCCAAGACATTCATACTTTAAATACACTGTGATATACAAGATTCCATTTATAAACAATATACATCATATGTGTTCAACCGATGTGTGACAGTACCTTAGGATTACTGAAGTCGTATATATACATCCTCAAAACCTCTATCCATATACCTATGCTTTCACTTCTCTTGATTAGGTGCAAACGAGTGTTATTCTGATCTCAAAGAGCAAATGAGTTAAAAATCAGCGATGTCTTCATCATGAATATTTGTCCTTATCAGAATGGAGGCTCCTGGAACAATTACTATGTATCTAGGCAGCAGCACTACAAGTGAATGTGAATTAGCATCACTACAGATTATTCCAATAGTTCCTATTCATCACAAACAACAACAGCTTCAGGAAAACATAACACTACCACATGCGACCACACAGGGGATATATCAGAAAGCACATTTTCAAATCAAGAAACAAATCTGAAGACTACCAAAAATGCTAATGCAGGAGGAAAACTACAAGACCTGTGTTCAAATTTTGAATATTTAATCAAACTTTTTAATAATTTCTGAGAACAGGATCAGAAAAGCTCTTATTTGTACAACACAAAAGGTTATAAGCAGACAATCCATTCAGATAGTGACCTTGTAAACCAGTACTGGGGAATTAAAAAAAAAAAAAAAGCACCATTCCATGTCACATTCTCTAACACCCTTATTGCTCTACCTCCCCACAGAAATGTCATGCAATTAATAGAGGATAATGTATGTTAAAATGTGGTCCATATAGGAAGAAGTTTGGGAAAATATAAGCAGTATTAACATGAAGAATATTTTGCACTTTATCACCATCATTTTTATTCTAGCAAATGAAAACAAATATGCCTGCTCTCCCCATCCTCCCTCTAGTTGTTAGTTATTACCAGTATAACTGCATGCAAGCAGTACAACAGCATTAGATCCTGTATTTATATGAAATTGTTGAACTAAGTTTTACAACTAAACACAAGGAACAAATGTGTTGTTTAAAGCATTAATTTTGGATCGATACTTTCAAAGAAAAGTGTATCAGCTCTGCTTTTTTTGACAATCAATTCTGACAGCAGAAACTGTATTGCTAAGAGAAAGTGAGCAAATATTTTCAGGGATTACAATCTGCTATTGTTAAAAGAACTGACAACAATTTTATCAGTATTATATATCTCAGGAGGAGAGGAACCATTATTCATACCTTACTTCTATCAGACTCATCTCAGTGGGCCAGCATTTGTGTGACTGTGTACAACTCAAAAAACCAGCTTAATTTCTGGAGTCCAAGGCAAACTTGCGGAGATAACAGTCACCAAGAAGATGGGTTTATTTTATACCATTCTCAAATTTTTTGAGGAAACATTTTCTCTGCAACATCATATTTATATTATTTTTCTTTGTTAAAATAATTTCCAAATTGTATTATCGACCTTAAATACAAAATGATTTACAAATATGGTCAAAGTTTATTACCTGCAATTTAACAGCATGAAGAAACAAAGCCTGTGGGTCTTGGATGTTTTATTCAAAATTACAGAATAACAGCAGGAACTGAGTCCTGCTCTTTTCACCCCACACTTTCTCTCCACTAGTCCATAGAAATAAAACCTACACTGATATTGGGACATCCAGACCACACGCTAGGAATTTTTCCATTTTGAGTATTCCTACTCCAGCATAAATGCTGATCCCATTTCTATTCTGGTTTCATTGAGCTGTCATTCCAGGAGTTCAAGAAGTTAATTCAGAACATTTCTGCAAGGAACTACTTGGTTCCACCAGCTGCAAACATACATCACATATAATCAGAAAGCAACTGGGAGTGACCATAATGCCTCAAGCATACCAGAGCAGATGAGAACTTAAATGCAAAAGTTCAAAAGAGTAATTTGGAAATCTAATCCTCACTGATACCTGTATTTAATTTGCATCTCAATTTTTGACACAAATTCCTCAAACCACATAAACACGGACACTGAAGCACATGTGGCAGCACCTGAGTCCTGCTCAGGGATAAAGCTAAAGGGTTCTTAGAGTCTGTCCAAGTCCCAAAGGTTAGGATGTTGATACGGTGCTCAAGACAGTGCTTCTCTTACACCACAGACTTACAACCCGACAGGACCATTCAGCCCATGGCCATTGTGCAATATATCCAACACTGCATATATCCACTTCCACTTGGCATTTCCAGTTGGCCTAACTTGACACACCAGACATGCTACTGTTACAGCTGGAGCCTGCCTGGATGTGTCTCAGAGCCAAGCACGGCACACGCACCATCACATGCAGCCAGCGCCAAGTTTAACATCACCAGACCTCTTGTGCTGGAAACAAAGGGCAGCACAAGTCCCAGCTCCATTAGGAAACCACCTGAGTAGCAGGGTGCCCGTTCAAACAGGCTTTTTCATTCTTCGGCTTTGAGAGGTGAATATTCCAGGTAATACAATAGTACCTGTCTATAAATTTTAAATAATAGAAGAACACTCAATTCTTGACAGTTCATCTCAACATTTCAGTTGCTGATGGCAACATTAACAGCCAGCCTTTCCATTTTCTGTCATTACTGCCATCTCACAAGCACTAAGGGTTTGATTCTGCCTCAAATATTTAGGGCTCTTTTTTGCACAATGCTCTCAACTAGCAGAGCAAATTTAAACTGTAACTTGCTCAGCTTTGCAGTGAGGAGAATCTCATTTTCTCTCCTCAGAAAAGGAGGGAGGAAAACCCCACTAACATTTTGCAGACCTTCCATGTGTCGGTCACAAAGTTGTGGTTTTGTTCATGTTGGGCCTTGACAGAGAAAGGATCATCGTCACATTAGCTTTGCAGATCTGTGAAGATACCCACGTTCTCCGACCAGGCTGTTTTCTGTTCCCACAGAAACCACATATTTAGTGGGGGCAGCCCTTGAAATGAATGGAAGTCTCCACATTCATACAGTAATAAAGGATGACAAACACCTGGATTACTGTTCTTCTGGTATTATTTTATAAACACAAAGATATTGAAAATACTCGACGATTCCTTCCTTCCCTATTTTTGCTTCACTAAAGCAAGACTGTAGAGAAACTGAATTAGCACCCCTTGCTAGACTGTGGAGATCTCTCTCTCTCTCGTTGGTCCTTAACCCACACTATTGTGGGTCCTTAACCCACACTATTGTTTTGAGTCTCAAGCTGTATGTTCTATTTTATTCCTTATTTTAAGCAACACTGAAAATATTTTTATACTATTAGATATATGATAAATGTCTAAAAAGAATAATTTGATGGAAGGTTTTGATTGGATTATTATTGAAAGATTAGCGATTCTGAAGTGCTCAGTTTTACGACATTTAATCGTGCAACCCCAGTGAAACCTGGTTAGCTTTTATACTGAGAACAGGCCAGGAGAAAGAATAGCAGAATCAGAGCTTACATATTTAGTATTGAATAAACCATATTTTCTGTGCCATTTTCCATAAAAACAGACATGCTAGATCAAACGAAAAGATTTTTCTCAGCCAGTAGCCAGCAGCTGATGTTTAGAAAAAAGAACACATGAAAGAGGGAAAGTAGAGTGGTAGTTGCCAGCTACTCCTGTTTAAAATCATCCATCTCATGTTTAATAGCTCTTCACGGACTTTCCTTTATAAAATTTTTAGATCACTTTTTGAACTTTTTTGTACTTTTGACATCCCATGAAAATGAATCTCAAAATGTAATATTGTTATGCAGGAAAGTGCTTTCTTTTGTTTGTTTTAAACCTGCTGCCTAATAGTTTCCTTGGGTACCCCACAGTGAGTAATCATCCCCTATTCAGTTTCTTCATGTCATTCATAATTTTATATTCCTCTATCACACCTGCCTTTTGTTATCTCTTTGTCAAGTTGAAGAGTACTGGTACAGTTATATCTCTCACACAGAAGCTGTCCCAAACCTCTAACCTTCCCCTCTGCAATTCTCCCTGCCCTTTCTAGGTCTATATCCTACCACACTTCCACAAATCACTCACTATGTGCCCATCACCCCAGTATACACATAATCAAGCTTACTGTTTCTTTTTTTATTATTCTTTTCCCAATACTTCCTAATATTCTGTTTGTCTTTTGATGGCTGCTGAAAACTGGGATGATGTCTTTAAGGAGTTAATCAGAAGAGCTTCACCTTTGCTAATTTAGAGACCACCACTGTGAGCTTCATCATTAAAATTGTTTTTTCCTCAGGAGGATTACTTTGCATTAACTTGGTCTTTTCTCTCCCAATCACTCAACGTAGTAAAATCCTCCCATAACTCTACAGTAAGCTCTGGCTATTTTGAGTAATTTCGTATCAGCCCCAAATTGTCTCTTTATTCACCCCTTTTCTAAATCAGTTAAGAATATGTTAAATAGCAGATAGCTCCATTCATTCTCCTACTAAATGTTTTGGAAAAAATATTATCTATCCTATTCTTTTTTTCTCCCCTTTTCTTTAACCCATTGCTAATTCAGGAAGAAAGTTATTCCCTATCCCATATCAGTTACTTTTTGTCAGTCTTTGGTGAGATGCCTATTAAGTATCCAAGTTCTGCCAATTCTTCTCCATTACAACACATTAAAGCACTGTGGCATACTAATTCTGGTCTTTATTACAATTTCAACCAATCTACTCACTGCAGAGTCCAGACGCGCCAATAAACTTCAGTCTCACACTCTACAAGTTCTTTTAAAAAGCTGCCTTCGCAACTATCACTTTCTGCTCCTTGGGTATCAGGGCTGATGTAAGTCATAGTTATCCACTACAGGGAGTAGTTCAGCACCTGAGTTCCGATTTCTGCTAGAGTTCTTAGATGAACACAATTTATTTCAGTTGGTTTGTTACTATCTAATTTGTTCTTTGTTACTATCAATTTGTTCTAAATCTCTTTCATAACAGGTAAGTCAGCTCTTCAATTTGTTAGAATCATAGAATCATAGAATGGTTAGGGTTGGAAGGGACCTTCAAAAGTCATCTAGTCCAACGCCCCTGCAAGGAACAGGGACCTCCCCGACTAGATCAGGTTGCTCAGAGCCTCATCCAGCCTGGCCTTGAACGTTTCCAGGGATGGGGCTTCCACCACCCCTCTGGGCAACCTGTTCCAGTGTTCTACAACTCGCATTGTAAAAATTTTTTTCCTAATATCTAATCTAAATCTACCCCCTTTATTTTAAAACCATTACGCCTCATCCTATCACAACAGGCCCTACTGAACAGTCTCTCCCCATCTTTCTTGTAGGCCCCCTTGCGGAAGACCGCAATAAGGTCTCCCCGGAGCCTCCTCTTCTCCAGGCTGAACAGCCCCAACTCTCTCAGCCTGTCTTCATAGGAAAGGTGCTCCAGCCCTCTGATCATCTTCGTGGCCCTCCTCTGGACCTTCTCCAGCTGGTCCATGTCCTTCTTATGTTGGGGGCTCCAGAACTGGACACAGTACTCCAAGGTGGGGTCTCACCAGGGCAGAGTAGAGGGGGAGAATCACCTCCCTCAACCTGCTGGCCATGCTCCTCTTGATGCAGCCCAGGATGCGGTTGGCCTTCTGGGCCACAAGGGCACATTGCCGGCTCATGTTGAGCTTCTCGTTGACCAGCACTCCCAAGTCCTTCTCCTCAGGGCTGCTCTCAATCCATTCTCTGCCCAGCCTGTATTTGTGCCTGGGATTGCCACGACCCAGGTGCAGAACGTTGCACTTTGCCTGGTTGAACTTCATGAGGTTGGCACGGGCCCACCTCTCCAGCCTGTCAAGGTCTCTCTGGATGGCATCCCTCCCTTCCAGTGTGTCAACGGCACCACACAGCTTGGTGTCATCAGTGAACTTGCTGAGGGTGCACTCTATCCCACTGTCCATGTCGCCGACAAAGATGTTGAACAGGGCCGGGCCCAACACGGACCCCTGAGGGACGCCACTCGTGACCGGTCTCCACCTGGACATTGAGCCGTTAACCACCACTCTCTAAGTGCGGCCATCCAGCCAACTCCCAATCCACCGAGTGGTCCGTCCATCAAACCCATGTCTCTCTAGTTTAGAGAGAAGGATGTCATGTGCGACAGTGTCAAATGCCTTGCACAAGTCCAGGTAGATTATATCCATTACTCGTCCCTTGTCCACCGATGCTGTCACCCCATCATAGAAGGCCACCAAATTGGTCAAGCACAATCTGCCCTTGGTGAAGCTATGTTGGCTGTCACCAACCACCTCCGTGCTCTCCATGTGCCTTCCACAGTGGAAGATACCTCTGGTAGCTTTAAACATCTCCTGCAAGGATTTTACCCTTTGGACTGCCTCTTTAATTTCCTTTGAGAAAAGTTCTTCATTTGTATGTACTTTCCTATTGGAAATTACGATGGGGAGATGGGCAAGAAGTTGTATTTTTTCTGCCTTCAAGGATATTGAGTTTGAGAAGGCCATGGCCAGGATTGCAGGGCAGGTCATTTTTATGATTTTTAAAAATAATTTCAAGGACAAAATGAATTTTATTTTCATTACGAATTTCTAATAATCTGTTGCTGCTTTAAAATAACTGCCTTAAGAACTGTAACCACTGATGGATATGTGCAGTGTATGCCACACAGTTAACATCAGAATCGAATTTAAATCACTGCCATTATATAAGAAAATGGAATAAAACTTATTTTATCTTGGATTATTGTGAACTATTATTATTATAATCTTTATGATGTGGGGCTTTTTGTTGCTGTTTTAAAAATGATTTTATTTGTCTACATGACTAAGCCTGCCTTTTTGATGAAATTGTAGAACCTTTCACCTAGGAGAAAGATGAGACATTGCATTTTATCATTCAACATGAATATAGAAAATCTTGTAAGGAAAAGGGATCCTTGTTATTTCAGCAGTCTCTGTTTTGCAGATTATTAAAATGAAACAAAGAGCAAAGACTTCAGTGTAATTTGTACCACTAAAGAAGAAAAAGCAAAAAAGATAATTGCAGTTTTCTAGTTAAGTAAACAGCTTAAAAGAAAACCTCACTGAAACAACAGTGTCTGTATGTTGCTGTCGACATGAGCGACCTTGTAGAAATTATTTCAATCTGTCAGCAATTTCTTTTCATTCTTTGTGAATAACGTGAAAAACTGAGTACATTTTTGGTCAGGAATACTCTTGCATTCTCATTTTTAAGCATATCAAAAGGCAAAATAAGAAAAACTTAATAACTGAACTGTTTTTTCTTCTGTGTGACAGTAATTGCCGCATTGTACTGGCCATAGTGATATTCAACGGAAGTTCATTTTCAGTTGATCATACAAATTTTTTATTTATATAAAGTGTTAGACGATCTCAATCTTCTCTGTCCATGTTTTACCAATGACTGTGGCAGATCCCAAGTTATTTGAAGACACTGCATGAGAACAACAAAAGTCACTTTTGATAGACTCAGAGCAAAACAAAAGTTACAAACAAAAATTAATTCAAAATCAGTGTTTTAAAAGGATGTGTTTCAATCCAGTGTGTTTTTTTAAAAAGTGAAAGAGGGTAAAAAGTTTTTAAATCTCAATTTTAGATAAATATTCACTCACATTTTTTGTCATTTTAAGTTACTGAGATTTGCTGCAACAAGAGTCAATGTCAGCAATGGCTCAGCATAAACAGCATTTTCTGATCAGCTGGATCACAATTAAATTGGTTCAGGGGTGTTCAGATAGTGCTTTATAATTTCTTCTCTATCTCTTTTGCCACTCACAACCTTTATTCTCCCAGCTCAGTGAGCTCCCCTAAAGTAAGAACAGAATGAAACCCAGAGAAAAATTCACCAAGGCCACCCCAGCACAGTGAGAAATAGTGGGTGGGAAAAAAGGTTTATATTAGTAAACGTTTATTGAGTGGTCTCAAAAAGCTGTGCCGTGAAGCAAATTTTGAACAGAATTCAAGGATGAATAAAGGTGACTAAAGACTATGTTTGGAGGCTCTTACTTTCTTAAGTGAGTATGAAACTAGCAACAATTTCCAGGACCGCCTGAAATGTAAATGATAGAAACTGAAGAATGGCAGCGCCACTGCCAAGAGGAATTTTCCATCCTATAATTACATGGATTGCAACCAAAGCCCCCTTCTATGCACTTCACACTGGAAAAGCAATATTTTTCTTTCAAATACACTTAAAATATAATAAAATATTGCACATAACCACCTCATGCAAGAACTCTAGAGAAATCAAATTTAGACAGTCTAAGATATAGGCAAACATCTACAAATCTATGTACACAGAACATTGAAAATAATTTAAACTACATGCAAATGTATTTTTGCAACAAACTTTTAGTAAAAGAAAACAAAAATATTTTCTCTTTCTTCCTTTGCCCTTTTCAGAACGAATACGTTTTTTCTCCTTCCCTCTACACCTTGCCTTGTTAATTTTTTCCTACCAGTTTTAGATTCTTTTCCCTCTTCCTCCATTTCCCTGTGTATTCTTTTATTCATCTACCTGATTTCCTTCCTTTTTTCTATACCCTCTCAATTTATTTTTTTGCATTCAAATAGCTGTGCTGCCTGGGACATATTCTCAGGCTAAACCACCCTCAGCTAACTTACACCCATTGCTTTCATAAGAGGGTACTCAAGGCATAAATGCCTTCTTCCCTGGTTCCTCAGTGTCCACTATAGCCAAGCACAATCTTGTCATAAATGTCTAAAAATAATAAGAATAGAAAATTTATTGGATTAGGGATCTTTATGCCTGTTTGCAGTTCAGAGAATACAGCAAATATCTTACTGTGCTAGCTCTTCTCTGGTTTTGCATTTGTTTTGTTCAATAGCGTGTTTTTAAAAATGAAATAAAACTCAGTGTCTTTTTTCTCCAAGTGATGCTTCTTATCTCCTCCTCCCATCTGTGCCACACTGGACTATTCATCCGTAGCAAAGGAACTTGTCATGCACAGCAACCAGGGAAATGCAAGGCCGTGAAGGAAGAGTGGAAATCTTGCAAACCCTATTTTACCATTTCACAACTGAACTTTGTGGCTTGATGGAATTCATGGAGACATGTATAAAAAGATATCCTCTGATAATATCAAGCCATCTTAATGTCAATGAAATGCTTGAAAACACAACTCTCAGAGTAGTTGGTACAAATACAGACCCAGGTTCCAGTTGAGACAGAAGCCAGATAAGTTCTCCCGGTATCAGACAATTGCCTGCAGGTCTTTTCTTGCTACTATCATGATGTTTTCAAGGACACTGTTTCCTTAGTATTCTAGCATGTAATTAACTCACAGTGCAATCAATGGGATGTATAGCTGAGGAGCTCTGAAGGTATTTTATCTGGCTACAAAACATGAGAATGAAAGTTTTTGTTGCTGAATATACATCTGTTCACAGAAAAGAACAGGTATTTACTACATTTTCTGCAATTTAAAGAAGTTTAATTTTCAATTATATTAAAACGTATTGATGAGGAAAGGAGGGTTTTTTAACAGTGCTCTGAAGGCATTAATGAAGCCTTCTCAATCATACTCTGCCAATTGTTTTACCAAGAGGCTCTTGCAGAGGAATTCTATCTTAGCTTGTGACAAATTTATATCCCAGAAGTACACTAGCTTGAGAAACTCTGGATTCTTTATCATTACATTTAGGCAAAAATGTTTCTCCTAGCCAAGAAGGAGAAAAAAAAAAATCCCTGGATCAGAAAACACATTAAAATCTACTGTCTTTGGCAGAAATTAATAGAATAGTACAGTTGACAGTTTATATAATTTTTAATGATTTTTTTAAAAACAAATGAATGAGGTTCCTGTAAGCGAAAGATTGAATGAAATTCCTTTCAGCGGGCGATTTCCTCTTCAGAAATATTTTACTGGATAACAAAAATAACAAAGCATTCTGCTGGAAATCACTTCATTGTTAAGTTGTGATTTACTGTTAACTCAAGCCACCCAATGCATCCATAAAAACAAAATAATTGCCCCATTAATTTGTTAACATAATTGTAACCTTCATAAACATCAAAGTCATAACTGAATCCTGAAGAGCAAATGCCATAACAAGATTGGTTGTTAGACACTTGGGGGATAAGTGTGAATACCCGCCTTGAACAGATTTCCTCTTTTTAAATGCCTGTTTCTTGGTTAAATTATTAGATTGCCACTTATTCCCTTTCCAATGGCTCATGGGTTTTTGTGACGAGGCAAGTTCTCTTGTCAATCTCTTCACATTTTTCTAGTCTGTTTAGACTGTAATCGCCTTGCCATTAGGAGTGAAGGTAATGCTATGCACTGCATGTCCTTTATTACCTGTTATTTATAGTGCAATTTAAAAAGTGCTTTACTAATTGATTAAATAATCACAGCAAGTTTCTTTTTAGAGCTCTTGTTATATTGTCAAAACAGTTTACTTTTATTTTTCTGTATGTTGATACAATGCTTTACTTGCAGTTATTTTGGAAGAGTTTTGGTAAAGAACCGTCCTCCTGACACAGCAGAAAACAACTCTGCCACCTTTGCAATGGGCATCCATACATGTTCACCATGCTGGAGCAGTTTGTGAAGCAGCCCATGGGAGGGACCTCACACCAAAGCAGGGGAGAAATGTGAGGAGTTCTTCCTCTGAGGAGGAAGGAGCAACAGAAAAGACACATGTGATGAACTGACCGTAACCCCCATTCCCTATTCCTCCCCCTGTGCCACTCGGAGGGGGAAGGAGGTGGAAATAATTGAAATGAAGTTAAGCCCAGGAAGATGAAGGGGTGGAAAGAAGTTGGTTTTGTTTCTCATTATCCTGCTTTGGTTTTATTAATAATAAATTGAAATAGTTTTCCCCGGGTCGAGTCTGTTTCGCCTGTAACGGTAACTTGAATGTTCTCTCCCTGTCTTTATCTCAAATCTCGAGCTTTTTGTTGTACTATCTCCCCCTCTTTCTCTCAGAGGGTGGGGAGAGTGAGTGAGAGGCTGTGTAGCTCAGTCCTGAGCAGGGCTAAACTACGACAAGCATCTTATAAGGGCCTTCAACAGCAGTTTACTTAAAAAGAGGAGCATGATCCACAGACTAAGAAGCACTATAGGAAGATACAAAACCAGCTCACTCAGTAGCAGTCAGAAGTGACTTGATGAACATTAACCATTTCTCCCTCAAAGAGACTTGCGAAAGCAATTTGTGCAGCAATTGGTAGTATGAGAGAGGGTCAATTAGACCACCTCAATGCTTACAGGTAGTTTGTTTTCATCTTTTCCTAGTGTTCAGGTAAACAGGCAGTGGGACCAGAGCAGTGATCGTTCTCAGTGCTAAAGAGACCTTATGTTGACAGACAAGCCAGAAAAAAAGGAGACAGCAAGTAAAAAGGGAGAGATATCTCCCCTATAACAAGTCACAAAAAAGGCACAAGCAATGGTTGTTGCCGTTATAATGGGACAATAGAAGATTGACACAAAAGCATTCTCATTAACCCTGAACTAAAAACAAATTAACAGATCATTTTAATGTGTGTTAGACAGACGTCTGCCTGAAACAAAATTAAATTGTGACAGCATAGTCAAAACAGGGTAATTCTGACAATGACAGCAAGGAAATATCTTTTGGGGAAACGTAAAGTTGCTATCCAAACAAAGAGCTCTAATATGGCCAAGTGGGGTTGAATAGCTACAAGTTTGCTCAATGTGGCAAAGAGAATAGGAAATGGTTGCCCTTTGTCTGAGTGAAGGTCTGGAAAAAGGAATTATTACAAAATTGCATTAGAAAGAATATTAAAATACCCTTAACAATTGGCATGGGATCAGGTTGCTAACTATTTGTGACAGTGGTACTGTACAATTTTGCTGATCAGAATAACATTATGCTAACAACTGCAGATTATAAGTTCACCCCAACCCTATCAGTGATATTTTGCATCAGTGATATTTTGTCTTTCCCCTTTCCCTCATCTTGCAGGGTAATAGTGTCACACGATAGCATTGCTGGACAAAGCTTGATGGGAGGTACTTCTCTTCCTCTAGAAACACTTCAATTGTTTTAGTGAAGGCCATCTGGGATAAATGATGGTGAGATATTTCGATGGAAAAACACATCTTTTAGAAATTTTATGAAAATAGGAGATATCCTGTGATGTCCAAACTAGAACAAAATTATCGTCTGAATATTTCCAAAATTCTTAAATATACAGATACATACTTTTTCCATTCCAGTTTGCCTTACAGCAGGTCTCTTGCACAAAACCAGAATTCTACAGGGAGGCAAACAGATTTTGCTAATGTTATCTGTTTCCCACGGGCACTGATAAATGAACCCAAAACCCAGTCAGTAACCGAAGTCAGTAAACGTCAAAACTGTAGGAAACAGAAGTTAGTGAGATTTCAGACAAGGTGCCTGTTCTAGAGAAGATGGCTCTTCAGTGGCAGCTGACTAATGCATGAACTAAGCAGAACCACATATTGCCCTGATGACTACATTGCTAATGTACTGAAGGCAGTAATGAGAACCCTGCCTCTCAAACCTTGCCTGAAAAGCTTAACACCATTGCTCATCACCACTAAGCTACAAGTCTTCAAGAATAACTTCAGTGCTCCTGTGCCCAAGACTGTGAAAGTGCCATGGCTCTACCCAAGGGAAGGCTTTCAGTACCGACGTGTGTGACACACTGCAGAACTGCCAGGCAGAATAAAAAGGATTTTGAGCGATGGCAATGACCAGCAGCCTGCAGCAGCATAGATGCAAAAGGGGACTTATCTTGCCAAAATAACAAGTTTCCTCCAAAAGTGTTATGTTTTTTGGCAAGCTTAAGGGCAATTCACATGACATTTAAAGACTAAAGGCTGAAAAATTGATCGAAGCATTTCTCAGGATTCTCTGGGATGAGATCTCATCTGCTTGTTGCGCCTCCAAGTGCAGGAAAGTGACTGGATTGGAATGAGGAAAAAAAAAAAAGAGAAAGAATAAAAATTAATGGGGTTTTCTAATTATGAGGAGCAATGTTGTTCTACAATCTTTCTTCATACTTGTACAGCTCAGTGGAGACAAAGATGTAATTATAAGCAAAGTGTATCCCCAAAGCAAACAAAAATTATGATCTGAAGGAAGAGAGTTTCCCAGCTTTGAAGCCAAGCTATAGGACTGACAGACAAGGGGTCTTTTACCACCACTACTGATTCACATTGCTTCCTACATCACATGTACTGTCACTCAGTGAAAATTTGCCGGCATAACCGACAGTCTTCTATCACGATGTTATCATTCAAATAGAATAAATCCAAGTGCAGATATGCACAGCAAATTATTCCAAAGAGTAAGTGAAATAAATACATGTTTCTCTACTTTTCAAATACAGTGCTTTATGAGTAATACCTTTTTTTCTAAAGCAACAGTATTTTTTAAAATAATCTTTTAGTAAACAAGACTGTAGCCAGGAAATGATCTCGTAGCCTCCTTGGATTTAATTTGAATTCAAATGCAGTGACAAATAACATGCATTTAAAAAAAATAATATTTTAAATCATACTGCTGTTCTTATGTCTCACAGTTAATTCATTAATTAAGACATTTCCAGGAAACATACTAAGGGTCGGAAAGTGGAGTAGGGGAGTAGGGCACAGACAAAAATGAGACCGAGTTTTACTTTCATTATAATCTCTATACAGCTAAAGAAAAATATGGGTTTATTGAGGCTGAGAATCTTTCTTTTTCTGAAGGGCAGTTTCCATCACAATTTTTTAAAAAATTCAAGTATAGACCAGAAAATGGGTGGTATTTTTCCAACATTGTATTTTCATTATGTTAATTCAGATAGCAAGCATCCACTGTTTTTTCAGATCAGATAGATATTTAAGATGATTCTTTCTTTTACGTATATATACACAGTTTAAGAAATTGCATGCTATTGGCTTCTGTTATTGATTTCTGTTCCCCTTTTCTAAGCTGATAAATACAAAAAGTGTGTATCTGCTTGGTGACATTCCCAATATATAAATGCATACTTTCAGCAAAGGCATGCCCTTTCCCTACATTTTTTTGGTTTGCATTTAACAAAATAACTGCAAATGTCAGGTATTAGAAGGGTTGAAACAACCTTTTCTATTTTGTTGTCTTTAGAACCCCATCTTTTATTCATGACTTCTCTGGTGGTGCTGGAAGGGAGGCTGTGTTGCTATAGCAATGCCCTGCGTATCCTTGTGGATACCTTACAGTTTCACTTTTTTTTAAACAACAAAGAGCCATTGATACTACATGTTGCCAAAGGTTACAAAAGTTGAATTCTAAAATGGAAATATTTCTTCTATAAGACTGCATAGGATAGACGCCATGCAAATCTAAAGCTTTAAGTAAACATAAGGCTCTTTTGTGAATACAGATGAACTGTAATACTGTTTGGTTTCAATATATTATTCAGAAGAAAAGTATTTAAAATATACTCATTATCTACTGTTTTCAAGATATAGGTGTTCAAATATGTGCAACCTACTCTTACACCTTTCTGACCTGCAGTAGAAATAAAACCTTTCTACTTTTTAACAGTTCTGTATAATAAAAGGCAATCTCATATTCCAATTACGATTTAATGGTAAATACACTCCCAATGTCAGGGAACAGTCACCTTACAGAAGCTTCCCTGCCCACAATGGATATTAAATATAGTTGAGTGTCCTTCAAGACTTCTCAAGTATGGTTTTTGTTCCTACCCTAATTGATTTCTCTTCTGTCAGATTTGAGTCCCACAGATAGATGTTTACGTAGTACAAATTCAATAACGATTCAACAAGTTAACGATTCAATCAAATAAAGAGTTAAATGGAAAAAATTAGGGTTACAGTCATAAAAAATAAATTTATACTGGTGATTCAGCAGACAGCACCAGATGACTCAGAACAGATCAAAGAGGGTAACACTGGCAAAACATCTCCTGTCACTACTACAGAACAATAAATCAGAGAGGAAATCCAGACTTTTCCACCCTCAAAGTGCAACACAGGCGGAACAAATACCTCCCGTGCTGGGTTTACAGCAGGTATTCGCTGCCGCACTCCCACTGCGCTCACAGGAGGACCAAAGCCGTTTCAGGAGGTGTTTCAATGGAGTGATTCAGTTTCCTGTGTAATCCTTCTGGCATTGCTGCCTGGCAGCCACAAGGGCCAGGTCCAATCCCTAAATCACTGAAACACTTAAAACAAGCCTGTCTCGCTCTCCTTTCTGCAGTAACCTGGCACGTGAAGGCCACCGCTCAACGGACAGCATTTGTGCCACAGGGAGCCCCTCCTGTGCCTTGCAGGTGCACCCCAGCCCACTCCTCCCTCACGGCTGCACTGATGCAAGTCTGCTGGGGCTGGACAGAAAGTGAGCTCAAGAAAATAGCTGTCCTTCCACTCAAAACCAGAGTCTTCTTTAGTTTCCAAGTCTACCTAGATTTAAAAAACCATGAACAGTTGTGAACATGACTGCAGGGGCAGAATACAACTGAGGAAACAAGGGAAAATTAATCAGATATAATCCTGACCCGGACCATTTGGGTTCTGGACAATCCTTCTCCACTGTCAAGCGGAGGAGAGTAGGACATGTGGGCTTAAACAGACTTTTTTTTAACTGGAAAAGAAGGAAAAGAAAAACCATATACTGACCATCCACAACAAGCAACACCACTGCCCCAGCAGAGTACCTAGCAATTGTCCTGACCCTGTCCTCCTCCAGCTGCTACTGACCCTGGCTCCTCCTGAAGACCTAGTCTGCTGGATCTGGTCCTTCTGCTGAGGATGTGATTTGCTGCTGTGGGTACTGCTCTGCTGCCCCACCTTTGACGGCAGTCCTGTGGAACACAGGGAGGCAGTGACGTGCCAAATGGACCCAGGGTCCTTGTCCCAAAGGAAGGATTCACCAGCGAACTCTTGGTTCCTTGCAGCTTTGGGATCTCACTTTATTTTCCTCCCCAAATCCTGAATTGCAGAATTTTATTATAGTTGCTCCCTTGTCCGAGGAAACAGCTAGGCTGCTTGAGCTTTGCCAAACTTAATTACAACTGTTCTGTTCTCCCCAGTTTTACAGCTTTATTTTACAGCTCAGAAATACCTCTTGTAAACTTCAGAAGTTGCCAAGAGGGACAGGTTACATTGCCCTAAGCCAAAACCCCGTTTTGGCCATTGCTTTCCAAAAGAGGTTCTCAGAGAGACAGGAGAGCTCTGATCTTGGAGTTCCCGGAGAAGCGCTGATCTTTGTCCTTCTTTACACCCCCAGTCAGGCATATGAGGAAATATTACTACAAACAAAAGACTAGAGTGAAGATAAAATGTAACACATCAATTCACATTCTTTAAACTACAACAGAACATTTTCTGGAAATGATTGCATTAACTTTCTTTCCTTACATGACAGTGCCACAAAGCTTGCTCAACATCTACAAGGCTGCTGTGTTTGAGCTTGTCCTCCCACCAAAAATGGTCTGTATAAAGATTATTTAGGCTGTATTTTTATTGCCTAAGAAAACCACGAGTAACAGGAGGGTGAAGCCTTTTGCTATCCCCCAGCCAGCTCCATGCCACTGCCCCCAGACCCATGCAGCACCAGTGAGCGTGACAGGGAGTGACAATATGGGGATGGCAGAAGCCAGAATCCAAGCTGTCTGTAAATCCCTTTTGCCTTTATGGCATTTGATGTCACAGTGTTTTTCTGAAGGATTTTGCCTTGCTGCAAGGGGAAATGACATGCATGATACTGCTGGGCCAGATGTGCTATTAAGCTAGGACCAAGGACACTCAAAGCAAAATTCTCCTTATGCTTCCTCTTGGAAGCTCCTCTCAAGTCCATGGTGGAGCCCAGATTTTTGCCTCTATGTTGATTGTGACTAGTTGGCAATTTTGAATTCAGGCATGGGCTTATACCTGAAGCAGACAATCTTACCTCTCCGCTGAAACATGAAGAACTAGTCTCTTCTAGACCCCCCCTAACTCATCTCAGTAGGAGATGTGTCAGCACAGCACGGAAGGCAACCAACCTGCTGCTTAAAATAAAGCTCTCAGTCTGATACTAAGCATGCAATACTAAATACAACTAATAGACTGTAGATAGGCAGCTGTCTGAAACTACCCGATGCAGCTTTCAATGACTTGCACCTCCCAAACGTGGGCCAAGTTGAGACTGTCAGGCAGAGCCAAGCTGGCACCCAAACTGTCTGGATTAGCAAAGTCTCGGGTTAGAAAGACCTTGAAATGACCACACTTACATGTCTGAAACTTTTATGCTCCATTTCTGGGGCTCTCCTTGCTGGCAGGCTGCTTATTAAAATCAGCATTTTTGGGTTACACAAAACAGCAAACAGCAGTTTGAGATGATTGAGGATTCTGTTTTGTGGGTTCGTTTGCAAAACTAATTGCCTTTAACAGCTGTTTAGCTTTTTTTTTCCACATATAGTGGTATTTAGTGTTTGAAAAGCTGCTAATTCAGTAACAAACTTATTTGTTGCTATCCTACTTTAAACAAGTTTACTGCTTTTTGTTTACCTTGTTTGATCTGTTTTCCATTGCAATTGTACCTGGCATCATAAACTCTTTCCCAAGAGAGCTACCTACCTACCTACCCCCCGCTGCATTACCTGCAATACTGATTACCGTCTGTTGCTCCAAGTTCTCAGCTGCCTGTCCCTCTTCCCAAACCCTCTGTAGCGCTACTTTCATGCTTCCCTCACACTGCTAGTCTAGCTTTTGACCCCTTATACATCCTTCTTCTGTTCTCTGACATGTTCTACAAATATGTTTTCTGCTGTATGTCTGCTCTTGTAACACTCTCAACATGCTCTTAGAAATGAAGTCTTGGTTTATAACCATGTACTATATGTGTAAAATTACTCCTGGATAAAAACGTTTATAAAAACCCAAGTTTAATGCTGAGTGACAAAGAGGTGTCATGGTCGAGATTTATAAAAGCCTTATTTCTATTATGTTTGTCCCCACTTGATTGTTATGTTTAAACATAGGATTTCATGTTGCAAATTCTAAGTAAACCTACATGCATTGGACCTCCCTCTGAAACCCGACAATAGAGATCAGTGCTTATTGTCAGATAAAAACTAGAGAAAGATGGAGCTGAAGTTGAGATATATGCAGCAATGACTTGGGGTAAAACCATTACAGGGCTGAATTGTAACCATTCTAAAAAACAGGCTTTAATAAATCCTTGGAAAATCAGGGTATAAGTCACACCTGAATTAAATCCAAACGTATGAAGATATCTAGGGTATCGTTACATGCTTTTTGTCTGTTTTTTTTTTCATATGCAAAGGCCTTACATACCTGGAATAACACGAGCTAATAATCTTGAGATTCTGATTAGGCAAACATGATTGCTGAGGCCAGGTTAAGAGACTTGCAGTCTCTCCATTGAGCAATATTGAAGCTTATAGTTTTAGCATAACCTTTAAATAATTTGTTCTTGAAAGTGTAATAATAGATGCTATAGCAGATCATGAGAAACTGAAAATTTCCACAGCTGAAAAAGGGGTCGTAAATTGGGGATTTTAGTGCTTGTACTCCCAGATAAAATCCACTTTTAAAAGCACACTTCATTTTTTATGTTTTCTTGCCCTCACAACAGAAGGGATATTCTTACAGTCATTCACAGCAAAAGAAAAGATGCAAAAACTTCTACATGACCCAATTTTTAGTTGCTTTCAAACTAATTTTCATATTGAAATGCAATATTTTTTAAGAAAAGAATAATTTGGAGTCCATCACATTTTCTAATTAAAACCTCTGCAGCTTTCATATTTTACAGAGAGACTTTTCTTCTTGCATAAAATAGAACTCCATGTTCAATGCAGTACAGCATATTAAACGGTTATGCTGAAGACACATATTCTAGACAATTTCTTCTGTGTTTCACACAAAAATGTTAGGATAGGCATAATTCTAGGCAGCAATATTCAATAGCTGAGCTGTATGTGCAAATACTTTAATACATTAGTATATTGGGCAATTTCCAGCATTCAAGTGATAAACCTTGTCAAGAATTTAGAAGGCACAATGATGACTTAAGATTGATGTGGAAGATGACTTAGAATAATTTGTTATGTACTAGAAGGACACAATGATATGTCCTAGAAGCCAGGGTGGAGGATGTCACACCTGTTTGAAGAGAAAGATTGCTCTATTGAAAATAAGAGATTTGAAAGTCCTGAAGAAATGAAGCATGGGGATTTGGGCTCTCCTGAGACAAGTGGTACAACTAGCAGAAGGACTAAGTATTATGCATAAGCTATCTTAGCTAGTGGCCTAACAGTCTCTCTATCTTAATTGTTAGTTAACATGATCTATTGTCTGTTTTCCCAAATTACACATTGCAAATTAACGCCTTCAATGTCATTAGAGCTGCAGAAATGATGGCCATGAAAATTAAGGCCTTATTCAGTCATGCCATATTGTTTACCTAAGTTGGATGCTGTTCTCTTGACCTCCAAAGTTTTAATAAAATGCTGTGCAAAGAATTATTGTCCTACGTTTGTTCAAGATGACGGTTAATAAACAGTGTGCCCCTTTGCAAGCTTACGAAAGCCATGAAGGCTTGCCAGCATCCCAAGGAAGCTCACAGCATCCTTCAAGGTCTAGAAATTATTAATCAAATTTCAGCATTTTCTCTTCCATTTTCTTTGCATTATTTTTTTTCAATATAGTTTAGACCACACCACAGTTGCTAGTAAGACCAAGCAAACAGTTAATTCAGTATCTGTTTGAAAAAATAAGCATGTATTTCTATACCTGTCATTTGGTATTCTCATACACTTTGAAATTTGTATGCATGCTTTGGATTAAAGTCAACATTTCAGAATGTTCCAGAAACCTGAAAAGGAGACGATGGTAGAGCTCCAGCACTGATGAGGACAGTCGCACTCAGGATTCAGTCTCTCCCTATGTGATTGTTGTAGTTTAGCCCCAATCAGACCAGACTACGCTGTCTCTCTCTCACTCTCCCCACCCTCCGAGACCCTCACTAAGTAAAACCAGAACAGTGATTCAGAGCACAACTTTAGAACTAAGATTTACCAGTTTCACAAAAGCAGTCCCTTAAAGAAGTCCCCAAAGAACCCATCTTATGCTCTGGTCATTCTGGCTGGAACCACCTTGCTTCATATTAAAAAAAACCAAAAAGTAATAAAATTAAATATCCAAGAACTGAGACTGAAACTCAGGTCTCCCACAACTGTGACTGAACTTCTCATCTCTCTTTTCTGTGCTCAAATAGATATTTAAATACTTTGTAACATACACAAAAACCCCAAGATTAAGCAGGGCACAGATTTCTAGTCTAAACCACACATTTTTGGCCAGCTTGTTAAAGTATTCTACTGGGATGAAAGGGACCTGGTTTGCAGCCTCTTTCCTGAATCAAACAACAAGGAGATGTGAATGTAGGTTTATATGCTCTTGGTGGGAGTCTTGGTTACCGATTACAGACAGATTCAGGAGTTTTCTCCTTGCTCTTCCTGTGAATGCTCCCTAACACCTTAAAATTTATATTCAGCCAAAACCAATTTATCAAATTCTGCTGGAATTTGCAAAGTTTCTCCTTTCTCTTGAAACTTGCTCCTGAAAAGATTGTCCTATTGGGCATCTGAATTATCAATCAAAGAGAGCGCTTGTGTTCATTTTCAGCTTTGAGAATCACAATTAATTACTGAAGAAACATCTGCTAGCTACAAAGAGAGTGCTGTTTACTACTTTATAGCAGGATGTTTAACCAGAGAACCTATTGAAGAATGAAGGGAAACTCTTGTTATTTTCAGTTATTGCATGTATGTTTGAAGACAGTTAATAACACACAAAAAAAAATCTGACTTAAATTAGCCCCTGGATCCTTCCTTATTTATCACACAGTTCTCGACTACTGATAACACCATAGGAACAAATATATGCTGGGAATCCCGTAGACCCATTTGATTCTAATTGAGTTTATGGAGTGTCAAGTAGATAAGCTGCCCCTCTGGGATTCCAGTAATGGGTGCGCGAGAGAACCCATAACACCCAATACAGAAACCACTTGGCAAGAAGCGAAAAAAAAAGAGCATCCTTTCTAAAGGACTGCTTTTCCACACGTCAGGATCCTTTACAGTAATGGAAACAATCTGGCAGGAAGCGGGGAAAAATGACCAGAATCATTTTTGATCAAGGTAATTTTATCAAATTTTATACCAGAGGGTAACCACAGAGACAAGAGCATAACAGAAAAATTAAACTGATAGCACTGAGCATGTGTAAAACTGGTAATGTTTGCAAAGTCACAAGATTTTAATTAACATAGTCGTATAACCAGTGTATAAAAGTAAATGCAAGACTGCTATTGTAGGAAGCCTAGTGAAATTAAACCCAAGTTTTCTTAAGATGTAGCAGCAGAAGCAATTATTCTTCTAAGGCGATGTGTGAAGCTGAAGTGGCTGGTCCATCCAGGCACAGGAGGTGGTAGCGTGCTGCCCCCCAGAGACTGCATTGATTGCTTCTCTTAACACTTTCTCTTTTTCAATATTAGCAGCAAAAATCTTGCATCTTTGCTTTGCCCTAGGCCCAAACACCTCTGACCTAGTTTGTTCTGAGCTGTTACAGGCTTTGGTAGCCATGTGAGGGAAACTAACCATTTTTTTTTAACTGCTGCAGCTGAAATCTGATGCTAAAGGCAATAGGTAGGTTCAGTGTCTTATGCTTTTTCTTATTGTGTAGCTGAAGTTTCCAATATATCTGCAGTCATAAAAAAAAAATTGGTTATTTATTGTTTGCTCACACAGAATCACATGTTCTCAATTACTGCTTCTTTGTGCTTACATTTAAGAAAATAACATGAGATTTGGCTGCATCTTATAGGCTTAGTGGCCACCAAAATGTACCAAGGTGAGGAAGGTTTCCCACTCATTCTTCCAAAGCCTCTCTAGCTGCCTGAGTCCTTGTTTGGTTTTGAAAAAGCAGTAAAATGTCACAAGTGCTATGGCACCAAAAGGTATACAAAGTCATGGACGATTGTGTAATGAGGGAGTAGTTTTATCATTAAAAAAAGAGGCGAAGGAAATAAGAACTCTGGGCTCAAACACTCACAGCTGACTCACTGGCTCAGTCGTGCCTGCCCTCTCTACATACATTCGTTTTTTCATTTGACCTCTCTAATCTCCTCTGAGCAAATCAGGCTCAGCTAATGTTTCCTTTCTGGTCCTCTCGCTCATCTGGCTCCTTCTCTTTCTTTATTTTGATCCCCTTTTCCCCTCATCTTTTTAACCAACCTGAGCATTTACAAAGGACTTCTTTCTGCTTTATGCCTTTTCTTTGTAAAATTCTCTCTTCATATTGCCACTTTCAACTCTGTTTTGCAATCCTGAAACCACAGTCTGTATTTAAAATTAATAAAATGTGGAGCTGAGATGCCCACAGTATTTTTCAACTCATTCTTACTGCTTTAGCGACCTCCCCCCACCTCTACCTCCACGTACCTCCTGTTTTTTCTCTGAGGTCTCAGGCTAGGTCCACTTTGTCTTAATTTTGATAAAAGCACAAAGCTAAACAAAAACCTTGCTAGAGAATTTTTGCTGTAAGGTGTTATAAAGTCAAGGAAAGAAAATTACTCATTTCTCTTCTGTCCTTCATTGTCAATCAAAATGGAAATTTGTTATTTACAAGAAGCTGAGAGCTTGTCATATTGTCTTCTGCTGCAGAAAACTCACATGCACTTTAAAGACAGGAGAAGTGATCTAGAAGAAACAGGGCTCGATCTGTGGAGGATCAATTACAAAGCAAGTATACAGCTACTAGGTACACCAGAGAGCTCAGTCCCAGGGGTTTTTCCTGAAGCAAATCAGGAATGAGGTGCAGGAAACATAACAAAGTCACATATACACGATTCCCCCCAGCTGCAGGGACACTTGGCACTCACACAATTTTTGAGGGACGTTTTCACAAGGTTGAAAGCAAACATTCGCACAGATAAATAGAAAAGGTGTATCCCCATTAGCTGAACAAATGAGCAAGTTGGACAACTGAGCTCACAACACCTACTTGAGGCTCAAGATGTTTCTCACAGCTCTTCTCTTAATCTTCAGGGAAAACTGTTGCCCAAAGGTCTTCAGGGAGAGCATACAAAGATGCTGGGACAGGGATAGTTTTGCATACTACCCTTGTTCCAAGCCAACCAATGTCTTTACAAGCCACAGATCCAAATGAGACCATCTTAGCCTTAGTCTGGTGTCGTAGTTCAGCCCCGATTAGACCAGACTACGCAGTCTCTCTCTCACTCCCCCCACCTTCCAAGAGAACAGGGAGAGAAAATATAAGGAAAAACGGCTCGAGGTTTGAGATAAGGACAGGGAGAAATCCTTAAAGTTACTGTCACGGGCAAAACAGACTCGACTTGGGGAAAACTATTCATTTATTACTACAAACAGCAGGATAATGAGACAGAGAACAAGACAACCTCCATCCACCCCTCCCTCTTCCCGGGCTTAACATTATCTCTACTACCTTCCCCTCCCGAGCGGCACAGGGGGGAAGAGGGAATGGGGGTTGCGGTCAGTTCATCATACGTTGTTTTACGCCACTGCTTCGTGGTCGGGGGAAGAACTCCTCACGTCCCTCCCCTGCTCCATTGTGGGGTCCCTCCCACGGGCCACAGTCCTTCGTGGAACTGCTCCGGCGTGAGTCATCTCTTCCACGGGTGCAGTCCCTCTAGAACAGCTGTCCCAGCGGGCCCTCCACGGGCCACAGCTGCTTTCAGGCATCCACCTCCCCCGGTACAGGGTCCTTCACGGGCTCCAAGTGGATCTCTGCTCCTCCGTGGACCTCCATGGGCTGCAGGGGGACAACCTGCTCCACCATGGTCGTCACCACAGGCTGCAGGGGAATCGTGGCCAGGAGCCGCATTACTCCTCCCCCTCCTTCTGAACTGACCTTGGCATCTGCAGCCGTTCCTCACAACAGGCTGGTAGATGTCTCTCAGGATCTTTTTTACATCTTATTCACTTCTCATCTCCTCTCCACTTCTTGCAGCCGGGCCGGGCCGAGTTGGGCCCAGTCGGCCGCCTGGCAAGAGGCCAGAGGGTGAGGCCTGCAAGGCCCATGAGGCCTGCGCCTCCCCCTCTGCGCCTCTGCCCCCGCTCAGCTTCTTCACATCTTCTCTTCTCTCTCTTTTTTTCTGTTTTCCCCTACTTAAATACGTTATCGCAGAGGCGTTATCACGGGACATTCTGCTACCAATCGGCTCGGCCTAGGCCAGCAGTGGGTCCGCCCTAGGCCTGGCCAAGTCCCCTGAACAAAGGGGAGCGACTTCTAGCAGTTTCCTACAGAAGCTACCACCTTAGGCCCCCCCTCACTAAACAAAACCACGACATCTGGTAAAGAGCTCAGAGCCGACAGCTCACCCCGGCCTTTTTTCCTGAACTGTGAGAAGAAAAGCTCTCACTACCTAGCATGTGACTGACATGATGGAGTAGTTTTAATGATTGCAAACAGGAGCTGTTAGTTGCAGTAGGTACAAGTTAAAAACAAAGAAAAAAAAAATGAGACAAATATTTCATAATTACTGCCGAATTGCAAAGAAAATCCTCTTTCAACAGAAGATTATTTTAAAATTGAACATAGTGGTTACTTAGGAGAGTGATCCGACACAGTATCTGCCACTTTCCATCGTCAGTTCACCCATTTTTGGTTGATGCTTGATGAAGACTGTTACCTTTATCAAATTAATAGGCACAAATAGTCAGATGAGAAGTTCAATTTTGCACTTAATTCACTTAGCTGCTGCTGATGTTTGATATATGTACAAATGTGCACGGGCCCTATAGGCGAGCAATGTGTAAGGTTACGCGCATGTGTGTAAGCAATCCGCAGCCATTATTACACTGACCGCAAACTCAAAGGGAAGGCAAATGCGGCTGTGATGAGAGCAAGAACTCAGCTACATCTTCAGAGCGGCAGCGCCCAGGCGATGGGCGCAAGGCGCAGTGCAGGGCACAGGGGTCCCATGGTGGTAGGCGTCCCCTTTTCAGCGGAGTAATCAAATAGGTTTGACTGGTCTCTGTCTGCCTTTGTCCGGAGCTGACCTACACGTTGCGCCGAGGGACATCTTTGTCTCACTTTTCTTTGGTCACCGAGTTCATGGAGCTCAATGGGCCGCGGCTGGCAGTCCATTAACCGGGGTTCTCAGCGCAGCCCCGGGCCACCCAGGAGCCCTGCTGCATGTTCTCACTGAATGGCTTCACTGGTGGCCCATTCAAATGCGCTAATGTCAGAAAAAAAGAGCTGAATGGAGGAGCCAATGTACACCATTGCTCAGGCAAGTGACTGCAGCCTCCGACAAAGCCTCCCCTGTGGTGATGTTAAGCAGAGTTATCAATAGTGCTGAGGCAGAGCAAGAACTAATGCTCCAATCATGTCATCAACAGGTGGCACAGATGCAGCCACTTCAATACAGAAATCACAGGGCAACATTTCCTGGTAATTCTATCCTCTTTCCAGCGTACAGAGAAATGTGCAGATGTCATGTGGCTCTCTTGTAGTGTGTCAGACCCCCTTGAACCAAGCTCCCAAGGACTTTTTTGTTTCCTGTTTCTTTTACTATTCACACCAACTGTAGACAATGTTAAAGTCTCGTTTTGCATGGAGCAGAAAACTTAGGTTTTAAGGTACACATAAATAATTTCCTTTATTTTTTCTGAGCTGCATGAATGGACCTTGCAAGCAAGAAAGGAAACAGTTTCGGTATTCACAACAGTATAGGACACACTATTACACCGTCTCATTAATTCTTGGAGGGCACATTAAGTTATTTCAATTTATTTCAAAAAATGTAATTAAATCAAAATATGGTTGAACTCACATCCACTCTGAACACGAACATCTTTTCTTCTCACTTGAGTACAAGGTTCACCTCTAATGTTTTGGAGAAAAAACAGGGCACAATAAAAACAGGGCTCCTAACAATTGGGAATGCAACAGCTATACAAAGTGAATTTGCAAAGAACATCCAAGGCAAAGAACTGCCACAGTTTCTGCTCTAATTAACAACTCATAACTTTGGCAGTGGATTTTCACTGCTGTGCTCGTAGTAGGTGGTAAATGTGCGGCAGAAGGGAAGTACCCATCTCCACAAAACCCGTTACTTTGAACAAGACAGACCCCTTCCTCTGTTAGGCCTGAAGACTTGCATTCAATTTCAGATCATTCATATGAGACAGAAGGGAAGAAAACAAAAACCACTAAAGAAAATTCCCCTGCCAGGGGAAATGCCGGCACTTAGGGAGGCTGAGATAGGACTCCTTCCAAAAGTGGTTCCCACAGTTCAATTCCTCAGGACAGGCTGCAGGTCATGCATGCAGACCACTCACCAGAGAGCTTTCCTCAACACAATAAGTAACCTGAAACCAGAACCCATAACTGCCAGGTCACACATAGAAACAGAAGAAACCACACCAATATTCTGAAGCAGAAAAAGCTAAAATAAAATAAACTTAATAGTCCATGTAACTATTAAGCAGGTATTCTTTATTACAGCGCCGGGCACACGGGGGATCACTCCTCCAAACGTGTGCAACGTGTTAAGGAACAGGGACAGTATTTATGCATCATAGACTCATATTCATAGAATTCCTGCAGACTTGGTTATATATTAATCAGGTTTCCGAGAAATCATTATAATAAGTTTTCCTCCCACGACAGGTTATTCCCCGGTCTCTGTGTCCATCTCGTGTCTGTTCTCAGGAGTCATAGTCCCTCTGGTGGTCATTCTCTCCTCCTTATCACTATGTCCAGCTGTGTGGATTCAGACCTTTGTCCTGCTTTGTTCTTGTTGCCAGGGCGGGTTTCTTGATGACTTATCTTTGCTGGTTCCCAGTTTCCTTGGTTATTGCACCCTATCAGTTGGTTCTAAACTTCTTAAGTCCCTTTATCTTGGTTTCAGCCACTGTGTCTGTACTTCCTATCAGTTGCTCCTAAACTCCTCAAGCTCCCTTATCTTGGTTTCAGCCAGTGTGTCTGTACCCGCTCAGGATGTTCCCATCTAACTTATCTTAGCTCTTGCTAGAGCATCCTGGAAGTATCTCGTTAGGTTAAGTTTATGACTCTACTGTTCTTTCTGTCAAGGTTAGTAAATCATCAATCACTATTTATCAGCTTGGTTCCTTAGAATTAACCCCTTCTTTCAATTCTAGGTCTTTGTGCTACAGGAAATTGTTTAAATACAGTTCCGAGATGACTTTGGGAAGAGAATTGAGCACCGTGCTACAAAGGGGAGAGAAAAAAATTTCCTAGCAGTCCAACCTGGGGGAAAAAAAAACCCTCTTATTTCGACTTTGGCTCTTGTTTGAATTCCTTGCTTACCAGCAGGGGACACCTTCCACTTTATGTAGACTGGAGAGAAATTCCAGGCCAGAAAACAAACTAAGCAATGGCCAGTCCTGCACAAGCAACAGATTTAACGTTCCTCCACTTCAACACAAAGAAAATCCTCTGTAATGACAGATTTGATAAAGGGAGCTAAGATTAATGAGATACAGGTGGTTTTTTCACATTGGCCTCATGTGGACTGGTACACAGATTTGCTGTCAGAAGGTGGGTTTTTTTCCAAGCTGCTGTAACTTTTAAAAAAAATCTATTACCATGAATATATAATTCATTATGTCAATACAAATACTGAAATAAGATTTTAGTTTACTTGTTTGTTTAATGTTCTGGATATGATTTGCATTATTTATCGATGGGTTCTTCAACTCATGTGTAAATAAGCTATTCCAAATTCAGGCTGATAATATAAACCATTGTGAGACAGAGTGATAATCTTGCAGTAAAATTAAAAATGCAAAATTTAGATTAATATCCAAGTTAACTGCTGCTATAGATACCCTTTCTATAGATCTATCCTTAACAGTTTGAAGCCAGAATAATATTAGTTAAAGATTCATAATTTAAACAATGTGCCTTTGTCTGACCTGTCTAAAAGCAAGAAGCATAAAATGATAAAATGCTAGCGCCATCAACAACCCGTGAAGAACTGCTTAGGTTTTCCAAACTACTGAAGAAATTAGGGGAAGGGTAATTCCAGCAGGGGTTACCACGACCACCGACTCACAGACCCTTTACCCAAATCGTTCCACCGACTAAACAGAAGTAGGTGGAGTAACAGGACTGAGCACGCGCACTCGTTTACATGCTAGGCAAAGAGACTCTGACCAATCACTTATTAAATTAACGGTGCATATGTATTAGAAAGTGGAATACGTTAATGTTTTGCATATAAACAAAAAACTGTTTGGAGCTTTGAGGTCTGCTGTCTTGGGACAGGCACCCACACCTGCGCACGTGGGCAATAAAAGGAAATGCTGTCATTCTGCGTGCGGATTGGCTCTTTGCATACCAGGTTACAAACCCAAGTTTTGGGACAACAATAATACTTTCAAATCATCATTAAATCATAGCTGTGGGATATATGATTACTTATTAAAAGCAACAGGACAACTCCACTGAAAAAAAAAAAAAGAGGTTTTGCTTTAAATTTGCGATAAAAATATAGAGAAATTACCATCAGACACAAATGAGCCTTTGATAGACATTTCTCCATTTACATCAGGTTTTCCATGACCCTTTCCATGAAACTTTATGCATGTTTGTTTTCTTTCTCTGAGTTTTTGAAAGATGGAAGAAAACACAAAGGATATCTTGGTAAAAGAAAGTTTTCCCTAGTACCTAATTGTTCACTAATTGTTACTATTTGTTTTCCACTTCATATTCAGCATACAAAAGTTCCAGAAAATTTAACAGAAATTTTGTCTAAGAAGAGGTCTAAATTGCAGACTTCAGGAACCCTTTAAGCTGTGTTCATCTTCGTGACACATTTTGTAATAATTTTCATTACAGTTGGAACTTGTCAGAGATTCGTTGTCCAGAAAAAACAACATGATTTTTTTTCATGTTTTCACCTTAAATACTGCTATACAATTTCAAAAGGACATTCTGAAAAAATCTACCAGAATACCACTGGGAGAAACTTTTTCAAACTAATCTGCCCCAAGGAAAACTGTTTTTACTTAGTGCAGAATCACCTGCTTTTCATTATTTCCTCCTTCTTTTACTCTATATGCCAATGACTGTAAAGGCTCAGCAGATCTCTGTGGAACTTTAAACTGTGAAGCAGGAAAGAAACTCCTGCTGCTTTGTACGACTTAGTCTTCAATACCTTTGTAAATGTGCACAAAAACACAAACTGCAATAATTTCACAGCTGGCCTTCTCCTTCCACATTTCCAATTCTCTACTTCTAAAAGCTGCTTTTTTGTGTTGCTGCCCCAAACAGCCAGCAAATCGAGGAACCTGCTGCCTCTCCCAGAGGAATGAGCAATAGGCTTCAGCACCCAGCTGGCACAATGGCTTTTTTTACACAACTTTTGCTCTTAAAGTATGTGCCAAAGTGTTTTACAGGATAACATTTATATTCGGATTTTTTTAAAAAAATCTTCCTAAAAATCACAACTAATAGCTCTTAGTTGCTTTTCAAAATGTTAAGAATTACAATGCTGATTGCTTCTGTTTCACCCAGGTCTTCTCACTAATGACAGTGAGAACTTCTCTAGTGAGGACTGGAAGGTTGTACACGTAAGGCCTCACCTTTACATACCTCCTGCTGACACTCAGAGGAATAGTTCATTTAATTAAAGCAGGCTTTGGCCAAAACATTTTTAACTTACACTTTTAAATATATTTTTAATATATCCAAATATATAACAGGATCATTTTCTGAAATAGTGGTTGGTACCATGAAGAGATGGGGAAAAAAAGATTAAGATTTATTTCTCTCTATTCTAATGACAAAGCAAAGAATATCTGTGTTTAAATATTACAACTATCTTAAAAATGTCTCCATTTCAAATGGGAAGTAGCAACTTCAGTTCTCCGCAGTGTGATATTTGTCACTGTGTAATCAAAAGTTCTGTGCCTTACAAATTCTGTAATAGGTAGGTCAATCACTTAATAGCATATCATTCCTATAATCATATACAGCACTTGAGTTTTACATAGATCTCAGATGTTGTCACTTCAAAGGAGATCAGAACAAAAGCAGGAAGAGAAAAGGTTCTCTTTCTTTAATGCAAATGGGCTTCTTTTAAAGAGGTGTTTTTAAAAGCCTTCATATCACATTAAGAAAGTTGCATTATGGCTACCGGAATTAAACATCTTTACAATTGTCTGATAATTTAAAAATTAAACTCAAAGGGATTGCTCATATGTTGAAAATGGCAACTACTATCCCCACTCAAACAACCTACATTAGAACATTTGCAGTGACAGAGATAATTTTCACTTGGCTGTGTTTGCAGGCAGTTGGCATGCCGCAAGGATTCACAGTTAGCCCACCTCCTCTTGGTGCTTAGCGAGACAATAACCCCTGTCCCAGCGTTTGACAACGCAATAATCCTGTTTTACTACAACGTCTGCATTCAATGGAAAAAAAGCAAGCAAACAAACAAAAAAAAACCCAAAACACCCAACTGTAAAACAATTGTGTTGAACATTACAGTGTCTGGAGCACAGAAGTTTCCGGCATTGCGGGATATGGGCATGCAGCAGACTGGGAGGGAGATGAGGTTCTCCCATCAGCACGGACCAGGGCAGCTTTCCGGTCAAATCAGGGCTGAGCACATTCTTGCCCATTCTGTAATGCAAAGACATGAACAACAACAAAAAGAACCTGTTGCAAAAGAATGTCTATGGATGACTTGTAGGAAAAATGTATCTGGATTTCTATCATTTACAACAAATACTTAAGAAAATGTGCATAATTTTAAATGGTCACAAATCTCTATGGGAAAGATGTGATGACCAGAGGGGTTTCCCATGTATTTAGGTAACTGAGACCTGTTGGTATTTTCAGGATATGGGATCAGTGTGAGCTGTTACAAACAGAAGTATTTGACTCCAGCTACTCTGTCCTGCAAGAATTAAATTTAGGAGTGAATATCAGTTCTTTGACCAGTGCTAGAAGAAAGCAAACACTGCCTTAGTTTGGCAAACCAGTTCCCAGTCAGGCAAGGGGAGAACCTTTCACTGCTGCTATAATCTACCAACTGTTCACATAAAACCAGAGAATGGGAGAACCCCACACGGATCAGAATTCAGACCAGCGTGTAGTAGCAGAGGTCCTATACAGAAGCTCTCCCCACTCCCGTCCTTCACCAGATGGGAAGAGGGAGAACCAGCAGTAAAGGGAAGGGAGCACTATGGCCATGGCACGCTTTTTGCCTCATGATGCTCTTTCTTCTTATTCCCCTTCATCCTAAGGCATTCCACAACTTTTATGCTATCTTCAGTGTGTTAAATTCCCTCCATCATTACCCCCTGCAGTGCTCGGCGGGGTGGGGGGTAATGATGAAGGGAATTTTTCCCTTGCTTGGTGAAGATCTCCTTTTCTGCCACCTTGCTCTCCATCCGCCCCAGATGGGAACACAGATATGCTCCCACTTTCTCTCTTCTTAGAGAATGCAGCAGTAGCCTCTGCTTTTAAGAGCAAAGAACTTGAATCAAACCTCTTTTTTGCCCTAGCCACTTGACAATATAGGGCAGAGAAAGGAGAGAGAACAGGACTTTGAGTACTAGCCAAAATACTGAGATACTGTCATGAAATAATAGAAATGCTGGGCTGAAATAGATTTTGAAGAGATTATCTAGCTCAGCAGGGTGCATTAAGAAAGAAATCTCTCTGCTGACAATACTAATGGTGGGCTGTTAATACTACCGTTCCAGCTCTGCAGCGTCTCATCAGAGTATTTGGCTGTCAATCTTTTTTTTTTTTTTTTTTTAAAGCCCACATGGTTTGTATCTGTCACTCAGCAAAGAGTCAGACCAACTCACACATCTTGGGACAGATGTGTGCCTTCAAATACCACCTTCCCCCTGTGTTATGTTCTGATGGCTTTTAGAGATGCAGTTGCTCAAGGAATTTCTTTTTCCCTGTGAGTCCCTCACAGAAGAGAACGGTTACATTAAAGAGTAGTTGTTCTTGCTAAGCCCATTGAAATTACATTTGCAACATCCAAATGGATTTTTTTTTCAAGCAGTGCACTGGATTGACAGGAAAGCAGCTGCTCTGCAGCAAACAAGAGTGAAAATTAATAGGAGACCAAGGCAAGAGATGAACTATTGGTTATGTTCACCCCCATCAAATTCTGTGGATTTAGAAGAGCACTCTTTGATCTCTCCCAGACTAATTACCACTCTGGGTTTGACTGCTTAGTACATTAGTTTCCCTTCGTAGGAAAACGCAACTATTGTAATACAAATCTCTAATGAAAATTTAAATGAAAATACAGCATCCAATAAACAAAACATGGCAAAAGTCATTCAGCAGAATACCTGTATCACACAACTTTTTCAAGTGTTTTGTAGCTGGGCGACAGCACGTACACTGGCTGTTAAAATGAAACAGGTATAAAAAGGACAACAGATATATAAAAACAACACATACAGAGCTTTACGATGCATATATTTCTTTGAAATATTACCAGAGTTGTAGGATTAGCTGATTTAAATATTTCTTAGATCTTATCATATTATAGCAAGAACAATATATTGCAAGAGCTCTGTTGGCTCTGTAGGTAATTCTAGAAATGGCAGCTTAAGATGAGAGACATTAATTGTAAACAAGTGCATCAGCTCACATAACAATCAAAGATGATTCTTCTATAACTAAATAATTCTGTTCAAACTTTAGAGCACACATGGAGCTGGGCACCATGCCGTTTCGCATGTGTCAGGGCATCCACTAGCCCCTCTGTGCCAAATTGTGACAGCAGTATAAAGCTCACTGCTCCCACCACCTGTATCTCAAGGCGAGGTCATGTCTCAGAGCAAAGGCCTGTCTGACTGACCGGGAGACGGGCACACGTGAGACAAGGATGCGGAGGGGAACAGAAATACCCGACTGCAGGATGACGTGTGCTCAGGATACTGGCAGATGTGCGCCCATGGCACCATGCAGCCCAAGTAGCACGAGGTACTATGCAAAGACATGGCAGCTTTTGCTATGGGGTCACAAAGAAGCTTCCGAACTTGTGTTCCTACAAACAAGCACGTCCTGCACCAAGTAACTCTGCTTATAAAATAGGTTCGATAATAGTATACTATACTAAACTATCATACAGTCATGGACAAAATACTTCATTTCTTGAAAGAAGATTATTTCTGAGCTGTGATAAATCTGAGCAGACAAGCAGTTTAGGGGGTCAGTTACATGCACTGGATGTAGCGCAGTAGGTTTGCAGTCTCCCTTTGGACAGACTGGTGTATGTTTGTATATCCATGTATGTTTACACGTGTGTATAAATGCACATATGTGTGGGTGTGTGGTAATCTTAGTGTAAATTATGCTGGAATGTTAGACTTGTGCTTCCTTAATATAGTTTTGCCATAATATTAATTTTGGCCTCTTTTCTGCAAGGAGATGTGAACTTGAGTTTATGAAGTATTTTGAAGCAGAAAATGCCTACTTGGCTAACAACACTCGAGGCTTTTATTTTTTGTAGCAGTTGGATACAGCAGATTATACACCTTCTGCATTAGGCCACAGTTTTCCTAACCAATACAAAGTGTTCCCTCTGTCTTGCAAAGAGCATTACTGCAAGATTTTTTATTTCTGTCAGCATGGAGCAAAATTAAAACTTTCCATAGTGCAGCCTGGAAAAAAAAAAAAAAGAAAAATAAAAAAGGAATCTGTGGAAACAGAAACAAGATTTTCATTTAGTGATTGAAGTTGTTTCCCATAAAACTGTCTTAATAACCATATAAAATATTTTAAAATACTTTTCTGTGGTATACTGTCAGTTACACAGACTGGAAGATTTTGGCACCGTTTAAATTGATAATGCTTGTGTTTGTACTTTTTAATCCTTATTACATCTGCGAGACTTGTTTTACATTTCAAACCTAATCAGAGGGAAGCCATTCATAAGTAACAGTGCAGGACATAACGATAATAATAATATTTGTGCACCTTTTTTCTGTAAGGCTTCTACAGCCCTTTCTTCACAGAATAATAGAAATCCTTGGATTTAACAGTTAACTTATACAATTAGCATATATTCATTTTCTGTGCAAATTGTATGAGAAAACTAGAGTCAAACATGACCCTGAAAACACAGAAATATATTTGGTAAGGATGTCTTCTGAAGGGACTTTAGCAAGAAAATATTTTTCATTTTATTCTACCTTTTAGAGCAGCTTTACTGTTAATTCCAGCATATCAAAGACTTTAAAATCAATCAAACAAACCCCATTGTCTAGCAAGATATCTTGTTCCATTCTTAGAAGAGATGGAGAAACTGCTGTAGGGTGCAATTTTAAGTCTTTCAGGAAATCTTATGAAGATGAACATAACATGTAATACTGCACCTTTTTCCTCTGGAGACTTGGTTTTGAGAAGCATTTAAACTGACATAACATCACAAGCCCATTATATGACTACTAAAGTCACA
The DNA here is from genome assembly GCF_036417535.1 of Chlamydotis macqueenii. NCBI lineage: Eukaryota > Metazoa > Chordata > Aves > Otidiformes > Otididae > Chlamydotis > Chlamydotis macqueenii. The sequence continues at coordinate 28,243,010 of NC_141560.1, forward strand.
AATAATAAGATCGCTGGATGAGACAGTTTCAACTAGACTATAGTTTTGGTTCAAAAGAGTTGGAACAGATATTTTAGGATAAGTAGTCGCCATTTCTAGAATTACCTACAGCTACTCTGAGGCACAAGGGCTATGAACAATTGTCTCTCCGGATTTAACATACATAATGTTTGGTTTTCTGGAGCAGCAGAAGCATAACTGAAAAGGCAATAATGCCTTTGTGTCTGTTTGTGTGCAAGCATCTGTGCTTTTTCTATATTAATATTTTATCTTTAGAACTTTAAACCATTATCTTTAAAGTTATTTATTACCAAGCTACTTGTGAATACCTTTTTTATTAATAATTGAAAAAAGGCCTGAACCAAGAGAACTGACCAAGAGAAAAATAAAGGAGAGTGGAACAATAGCATAATGCAAACTGTCATATGACTATAAACATCTTTCATTCTTTAACAACTTGGTTCTCATAAATATCCAGTGACTTCAATAAGACCTCAGTGCTTAGAACTCATTTTTCCAAACCTAAGGCACTTAGGGTTAAGTCTTAAGAAAAACCTACTTTTTGAATTTTCAGCTCAAGCAAGGTGCCAGGGTCTCACACAATGAGAATCCAAGTGGAAAAACAAACAAACAAAACAAATGAACAAACAAAAACACACACACATGGAGAAGTTAGAAAGTGCCACTTAAACTAGCTTTAACTGGCAACATCAATATCTCATTTTAGGACATATAGAACTCAAGGAAGAGGAGCAGCAGAGGGAAATGGAGATGTACATCAAAGAACACTACAGTTATTTATTTCTCTGCTTTTCCTTCATGCACTGCATTGGTACACACTTTCTCTAAATGTATTTGAGGGGACACCTACAGCCACACCGGGTATCAGATCCCACGTAGCCAGGCCAAAATTGGCAATTGGCAACTGTGGAGAGCCAAGAACAAAAGATAAAGAAGCTTGAATACCATTCCAAAAAGGTGTTGGGTTTTCTTTAAATTTAGTACTCAAAACCAACAAGTATCTTTCTCTGCTGCTGGAAAAGAAAATCCTGCTACATCATTTGCACAGACAAGAACCATTACATGTCAAAAGTAATCTCTTCAACTTTTACTAAAACCCAAATATAGCTTCCATTTGGTGCATTTTTTCAACTTTGGTTCCGGAAATATAATGTGCTTTTTATACTTGAGATAAACATGCAAAGGATTCATTCACAGTTTCTGTTTATTAAAGATCCAGGAAAACCTGATGACATTACAATGGAGCGAATCCCACACACCGATGCCTTTATTCCCTCCCACTCACACTGCACTACATCTGAAGCTGCCTTTAAAACAAGGCTGTTTCCTCATATGCCTAGCATAGTGTTTTACTAACAAATGCTAGTAAACATTTATCACTTATATATTGCAACAGTAAAGAAATTGCACACACTTTTGCTGGTCAAGTATTTTTTGGTATGCTCTGCAGCTGCAAGGAAATTGCACAGTGAGAGGATCAGATTTTCTTACAGTAACCAGATAAGCAAATACCCATATACTATCAAAATACCATCAGTACACACACATTTATTTTAAAAAAATCACAGAACTTGTGTTTCTGGATTACAGGACACGAATGTTAACAAATGAATGGCAGATAACAGCTGCTAAAACTGAGTATTCACTGCACACAAATTAAGAATGAAAAAGAAACAGTTTTGAAAGGAAAATACACAAATGCTAATGTATCAATTGCATTTGTATTTTCACTTTTAGTTCCATAATTTTCTTTATTCAAGAGAAGTTGCTGTTAAACTTCCAGCATTCCACAAAACCAAGAATCTTGCAGAGGAATTCAACTCAACTTAATATGCAGCTCTTAGAAGTGTGCACTCATGCCTTCCTCCGAAATCCTTATCCAAGCAAAGCTTGGGTGCCTCAGGCTGTCCTCTGGGGCATATTTAAGCAGGCACTAAACAGTGAAGAGTTCATTCTCCATTTCTCTCAGCTGTGTTGTACCAACCCCACCACTCGCAAGACCCAGTGGCAAACTACGAAGAGGACTTGATTTGGCTGAACAACAAATCAGAGAAGGAAACTTCATCCTTCAGCCACTGCGCTGTGAGAAGGACTCCCCACTGTAGGTGCTGATAGCCCACCCTGAATTCCCAGAAAAATGAACCTTGCACACACTTTACAGCTAGTCACGTCGCTCCCCATTTTCTGTTTGTGTGTGTAAAACCGTTAAAGTCGCAGACCACTAAGAAAAGAATTCCTGTAGCTTTCCTAACCTGATCTTATCCAAAACATTAGAAGACAATTAGATATTATGCAAAGTCAACAGTAATTTCAACTGATGCTACAGCTCACACCTGTATCTACTAGTGTGGAGGGAATATTATCAGTGGCATAGAGTTGGAGTAGCTTGAGCACTGCAGCAGTGGAGAAGTTTTAAATATAAGATTGGACAGATAGGAGGTAACTCTCTCTCTTCTCCAAACAGCAAAAGCTTGATCCTCCAGCACTTGCACACGACACAAGCAGGTTTTATACTTCTGCAGTACTACTTCAACGTCAGTAAGATCTTCCAGGAATGCAAAGTTCATCCACAGGTTTCTCAGGTACAGCACCAGGCCTCCTGTTTGTAGACTCTCTAATGCATACAGAGTGAAGCCAATATCAATGAACTTATCTACAGCATATAAAATAAAAGATAAACATCTGGAATTTAATAGCAGGCATTCACAGCAACTAGAGCAGCATTCTTTTATCCATACATTCATCCTCTGCAAGTCATACCACCAACACAGACCAGTATCATTTGGTTTTAAATTTCTCCCTCAAAATCAGTGTGCCATTGCTCTGCACCAAGAGGTCCTGCTTTGTTACAATCCCAATAAGAAAAGCACTCTGAAGTACCTGAGGTAAGACTCTCCGAAGTACCACTTAAAATGTCATTTAGTGGAACTAATATTATGAAAAAGCAGAGGACAGCATAGATGACTTTACACCTCTTTAGGTGCTGGGAATCCTGAGCTGCATGGCATCAGGTGGGTCTTCAATCTGCACAGCATACTGCGTGGATGCCTACCCCATTTGTGGATTTTAAGCTTTTATGGGATTTTCTTAAAACAATTCTATTTGTTTCTACTGTCAGACAAAAAGGATGTTCACAGGAGAACCTGTTGCCACATCTTCAGATAAAGACAAGGGCACGTGGGTGGTGTAATCACCAGTACCGAACAGGGGCTGCCTGCAGGATCCATCATCACAGTTTGTTTGCAACGTTCATCCTGCGGCCAGGGCCTACATGCAGCTCAGCACAGGCCTGAAAGCAAAGCTATAATCGCAGTATATAAGCTGCTAAATAAGCGCAGCACAGGCCTGTAGTTTCTCCGGTTAGCTGTGATGTGGCTCACCAACTCCTCGGTGTGCAGTTGCCTCCTGGTTGGGATCACCAGGCCCGCCAGCCTTCCTGATGCACCTGGCCACCCCCTGTTGCTTGGCAAAACTGCAGATCCCTAAATCCTGTTTATTTTTCTGCTTTACTGAAGAATTCCTCACCATACTGAAAAAAAAAAAGCAAACTCCCAAAGGAAATCAGTATCTATTACACATATTTAAACTTGCACCAAACATAAAAGTTAAATTCCTAAACATGCTGGTATGCATAGAAAACTCTAAAATATGTCCATAATACTCTGTATGTGATTATATTAGATTACTTCCCAGCAGTTTAGAAAATAAATTACATATTCTGTGATAACTTTCAGGCCACAGGATACCTAGAAAACAGATACGGTTGGCTGGCAGCTGTATGACTATTTACTATCTAAATTTACAATTAAGACATAAAGCATTATGAAAGCTACGAATGAAGATGCAAAATAAATAAAACTCTATCCCTGGTTTTGGTTTGCTTTCTCAATATTTTTGATATTAAATACAGGTACTTAACTTAGTTTTCTAAGGAAATTAGGCTTATTCAACTGTATCAGCTGTTTGTGCATCAGTCCTGTCCCCAGTGGAAGAAGGCAGAGGAGACCCGAAGGTTGAGGTTTAAGGTCATCCTTCCTCCTCTTCCACCAGCTACAACATTTTCCTCCTCTTGTCTTTAAAGCACCAGGAGTGCTTCTGCTGCACTCAGTGCGGGCTGGGGGGGTTGTAACCTCAGAACCAGGAAAGGGGCTGCCCACCCACACTGGAATTGCTTCTTTCAAGGGAGTGGTGCCAAATCCCAAAAGCCGGTGAAGCTGAAAATTTTTCCAAATTATTGTCACCAAATGCAGTTGCTAACAATAGTATGGTTAAGTATGTTTCCAGAGTTAAAATCAGAGATAATGAGATTAGCGTGATACTAGGTATCAGGAGATAAATCTTGCTTTGATTAAGCCTCCTTCATTAAATACGAGTGAGATATGGTAAGTCTTCTGTAATAAAAAGTACAATAACAAAGCAACCCACACTCTGAATCCTACATGGCCAGGAAAACATTTTTATTCTTTATTATTCCAAACAATACTGGGCTATTTATAACCAGGAAGGAGAAAAAAAAACCAACAACTAACAAACAACAACAACAACAAAAAGCCCCAACCAAACAAATCTCCACAAAGAAAGGGCATTACATAAAATGAGAAACAGCTTTATCCAAGTTGTGCATGAAATTTTTTATGATAGAGCCCAGTTCAGATGAAGCTTGATTAAAAATGGTTCATTTGTAGGCAAGTTGGAATTGGCTGACTATTGCCTAATCATTAGGAATATTTATATGCATGTCAAACTATTTAAAAGGGAAACATTAGAAGAAAGAATAATAATTAAAAAAAAAGCATTTCAGCCCAAAAAGCTTTCCTTTGCTTTCTATTTAGAGATTCAGTGAATACTGCAGTCATACAACTATCAAGACCACACAACAAGAGGATGAAAGAATCTGAACAAATACGAGAATTTACTAACAGTGTTTTGCAATTAACAGCACATTTCATCACAGCATCTCACAACTTCTTCCACAGGTGCCGAGTTTCAGGCTGTTCAGCACAAGTGAGCTCTTGAAAGAGAAATTATACACTCACAAAACTGATTTGTGATTTGATTCCTGCTGTTGAAATGGTAAAAAATTTCAAATGGTCAGCTATCAGTTACGTACCATGCACAGACTTTGTCTCACTCAAGTTATTCATGTGCTTCAATCCAATAATCATTCCAACATAATAGTCCTTGTATGATTAAAAACCAGATCCCACTTCACAGTCTTAAATGCAAAATAATTTCTTTGTTGTGTTGGGCTCAAAATACATTCTGTGTAATATAAGTGGCTATTTTCATTAGTTCTAGAGTTCCCATGACCAAATCATCTGATAAATCAGTGTCGAACACATTAGACCTCACAGCTTCCCACCAAAGAACTCCTGTCTCACCAGTGTCACCAGAGATTAAAAGCCAAAGCCCCGGTTGTATTTAGGAGCTGAGCAGCAAAGCCTTGCAGGGTTCTGAGGCGAGAGCGAGCACACAGGTGGAGCTGTTGTCACAGGTGGAGCTGTTGTCGCAGGTGGCTGCAACATCCCTGATGCAAACATGCATCCACATCTGGACAAGTGCTGAGGAGGTGAAGCGGTGTATCCCAGACCTGTGGGGAACGTCCTCATCACCGAATCTCAGGGACTGGCACTTTCACAGCTTGTGGAGGTTGTTGCATATGTTATCATCAATGCTTATTGGATAGATGTTAATACATAGTTACAACTGCCATGTAGGTCTTTCGCATATCCAACAGTTGCTTTTGCCACTAGACAACACCCTGCACTTTCTGCAGATTGCCTCCAGCTTCCAGAAAGGCTGGCAGTAGAGGTAAGAAACAAGCAGTGTGGGGTTAGGCAGAAAACAAATAAACAAGCAAATCAAAATGAAAAAAACTCAAACAAAACCCAAATCATTTCAGGGGTCGGGCTTGCGACACGTTTCTCATTTCTAGGGCACCATCAGTATTCAGGCAACTGAGCAAGGCAGCGGCTGCGTTGTATTTACCCGGCGTGCTGGTGAACAGACCCAGCTGCATAACTGCTGCTCCCGGTCCTGCCCACGAGAGGCTCGAAATAACCTGTGACAGCACAAGACCTTCAACGCTGGTCCCCTGAGGTTCTGGGCATGTGTGTCAAGTGCTTTTGATATCTCTCCCATCTAGCCACAATCTCACTTTGATTAATACTTAGCACTGTATTTCCAGGTACAAACCCCTCCTCGCCTCAGGATGGAGTCAGTGTGAGCATCCCAGCTTGTTTCAGTTGATATTTAAGAATACATATAAGTACTATATAGCTCCTTTTAAAAGATGAAACTTTTATACTCTTTGTCATATCTTTTACTCTTTTGAAGAAATCTGAAAATATACACCTTTCCAGCCCCTACTCTTCTTGAAGATTGTCCTTTATCTTTTCTCCAAATGGTGGTTATGACAAGATTTTCTTCTTTTGGATGTATTTGAGGGTTGCATACTGAGCTTGAGAAAAAGAAGTACAAATCAAAGTCATGGCTACCCTCCATTCTTTCACCTCACAGCAAGGTAGATTCAAGCAATAAAGCAGAAATGGTTTACTGTAACTTTATTTTTCATTGTCAAGAACCTGATAGAAGAGGAATGATTCTGTAGACATCTCTCATATAAAGAACAAACTATGTCTGTATTTTACCAGTGGCAATTGAGGTTCAGTTATTTTGGAGACAGCCCACCAGATAATACTTCCACACTAGAAGGAAACCTGTAATTCTTTATCAGCAAGAGGTAAACTATTCTTATCTTTCATGTGTTTAAAACTTTCTCCATGATACACCCATCTCTGTTGTCACAAAGATGCGACGGTTTGCATTTCTGCTATTTGGGAGTTGCAAAAGCTGAGCGCATTAGCCCTGAATATTACCTTAATTTATTTGCTAATTACATCACAGCCAAGGAATCCACCTCAATTGGCATGGAGCCCTCCGAGCCTCACGTTCTTCTACCTCCGGTATATCTCCCTCAGCTACAAGACACACACAATCAAGACCAACAGGGGAAGAGGAGACCTTCTACAGCAGCTGCCCAGCAGTACTGGGCAGTACTTCTTTTTTTCCTCTCTCAGCCACCATGGCACAGTTCTACCAGGCATCGCATAGTTTGGTGCCTGACATAGGAGCTACATCAGCTGCTTTGGACCGACACGTTGGCCACCGAATAAACACCCTGACTGCAATACTTCAGCTATGACCTCATACCAAAACCAACCAAGATCTGAGTTGCCATCTGAAGAAGAACCATTTTTAGCAAGATACGAAAAGTTGGAAATTACTTGGTTGGTTAAAAGAAAGTCAGGGATCAAGAGAACAGTGAATTGTCTCCGCCTTTAGGAAGTTGTAGATGGCTTAAGGGTCAAGTAATTTATAATAACATTAATAACTATAAGAACAACAGTGTAGTTCTAGCCACAGAAAATTAGGAATTTGGTATTTTACAGATTGTGAACACACTCAGTTGGAGCATGCCTTTAATGATTTAAAAGAGACGTAACCTGTGACAATTTTGCATTATTGTGAGATCATACAAAATTTCTATTGATAACACTTTAATACATTGCTTGTGGTAAAGTATTTCTCCTTATCTGTGAGCAAAGTGTTGTGTTTGCCCAGGATACTGCAGTCTTACAGCAAAGAGAAAGCAGTGGCCACCAGACAATTCATTGTAGGTATTTGAAGTGACTCAGATGGAAGAGGTGAGATTCTGAGAGCAAGAATCAAGAAATTTGCAGGAATGTCTTACAAAGCGTTAAGGCAAGCATGCCAAAGCAGCGAAGCAGGGAGACAGAACAAGCAATCCATTACTACCGAGTCCACGGCAGAACAGAGGATACAAACCTCCAGTCAGATTTTTTTCTGAGTGTTTTAGTGAGTTTTATAACTCCAGTTGTCTTGTTTCTCTGTTCTTACTGGACCAAATATCTTTAGCTGCAGTATATTCCCAGTCACCTCTCCTCTTGGTGGATGACGGGAGTCTCTTGCACCATTGGAGACCCAACTCTCTGAGCTCCATAATCGAAGCAAGGACTTCATGGCACCTTAGTGACAGTCTCATTTTAGTGGTGGTTTTTTTTTTTTTTTTTTTGCAAGTGCTGTTTCTCAGGAAAATGTCACCATCTTCCATAGAAGACAAGTATAGACAGCACACAAAAGAGGGAAGTTGAAAATCCCATTTAAGTTCAGGAAAAAAAAGAAGTTCAAAATGTTTTATTAGACATAGAGGTAAATTTTATAGATAGTATTAGTGAAACATAGATTTGTAGCTATGAAAAACTCCAGGCAACTTTGGTGAAAAAAAGCAAAATTCTGCCTTCAGAAGTCTTAGCAGTGGTAGGTATCCTAAAATACAGAGGACTGAAATGAGTTTAAACACCCCCACCTCCTCCCTCAAAAAAATAAAAGCAAAGGGGAAAATCAACACATTTTTCCAGGAGTTTTTGTTTGTTTGTTTAAATACGTAAGTATAAATATAGTCAAACACAACAGGCCACGCACACCTGAGGGTGGAGCAAGTGGTTGCTGGAGGAATACATGGCAGGCAGGCAGATCTGACATTAATTCCTAACCCAGATTTTTCTCCCTCCTTTTTTTCCCCTCCATGTCCCTTTTGGTCTTGAGTGAGCAGGTGGGGACCAGACAAGGTTGCCTCTGCAGCAGAGCTGGCTCTCTGTGTTCCCTTTCAACCTTTCCTCTTTGTTTCCACCCGAAGGTGCAGAGCCCTGGGAACAGGTGCGCTAAATCAAGGCAGGCAATGAGCTCAGCAGGATTTAAGAAGGCATAAACCACATTTATTCAGCATAAAAGCCTGGCAATCAGGTGCAGATGTACCATGTAAAGTACTTCCAGGGTAAATATTGGCTGCATAGGGTAGATTCTGATACTTTAGCCATGTAATGTACATGTACATGTACATTCTGTACTTCAGCAAATCACCTGAATCTGAAATCATATATTGAATTTAATCTTCCTTCTTTTCCTTCACTCTGACAAATAAAGATAGGAATCATACACCATCATTCTCTTTATATAGATAACTGGGGGGGGGGGCAGAGCTGTAAAATACGAAGGCAACCAATTTCCATCCACCTCCCACGGCCACACATCGAGACGTGCTAAATAAGAGATCCTTCCACGGAAACGTGCCTCCTCAGTTTACAAACAGCAGAATGTGGTCACCTTCAGAGTTAAGCTAACAAAGAGAAGCAACAATCACTGCTACATTTCTGAACTTGAAACTGTGAAAACTGATGATACAAGAAAGAAAAAGAAAATTCTGAGAACTCGAGTTAAACTTAACAGTAAAGAGCATTTCAGGGGACACCTCAAAGTGCCCTCTTCTGGCAGCTGGCACCAACTGCTGCCTCATTTGAAATGCACCCCAGACCCGCAGCACTTCCCTCCCAATAGAGGAAAAAGTTCTTTGGACACACATTTTTTGTTATGAAATTGCCTTATATTAGCTATAGAACAAGGATATGAAACTGTCAATATCCTTGCATAGAATAAGAAACATTGAAGTGATCTGTTAAAAGTTCTTTTGAAGCAAGTGTAATTAAACAGTTTATACCCATTAAAAACATTTTTTCCCAAAAAAGTATGTACTTAAGATTTTTATTCATCTCAGAGTATCATATAATATTAATGTTATTAAATTGCAACAGTACTGATGCAAATCCTCACTGCGTTACTTATTGCTTATTATTCTTGACATTCCTTTTTATAGATTCACCTTAGGAAACAAATCATTTTTGTTTTAGTTAACCGAGCACAAAAAAAAATGCTGTAGGTGAAAACAGCATTAGAAAAATAAACCTGAACCCTCCTTTTATTTCTCGGTTTGGTGTTGCAATATAAAACACTCATTCATTGCCCAACCTTTTCCAAGTACTTTCATCAATAAGAGTTGTAATATATTTCATTTTGTTTAATTACATGTTTTGTTTCTATAGCAACTACAAAGCATCTAATCCATTTCTGTTCCTTCCTAAGCCTTTACATAGCAATTTTCTTTCACGATGCAGTAGCAAAAGATAATCCCTCTTTAGAACTCCAGGTACTATCTGTTCTTTCCAAATATCCCTTAATTAGTATGCATTAGGATTAAAATCAGTTGCAGTACTGCTACAACTAAAGGAAAACGAGTAGAAAAATCCAACAGAATCCAGACAGAAAATTCTGTAAGTGCCGTGAAGTAACTTCAGCATCATTTCACTGCCACCTGCAGGCTTCCAGCAACCTGGGTCTCTAGAGCACAGGAGCGAGGGGACACCAACCACACAGCCCACAGCCGTAGAGGGAAGGCAGATCGACTGCTCCTACTTGGGCCAAACGATCCAGATTCATTTTGCTTATAGGAAAAGGAGGATCCACTAATGTCGTCCTGTCCAAAGAAATAATGCAACTTATTTTCATTTCTGTTGCCCTGTTCCAACTTGATTAGATTCATGGGGGCAGTGGTGATGTCTGAAGATTGAACTGACATGCTAAAAAAGGATAAAAGTTCTACTGCTGCCAATCAGCCTTTAAATGCAGGGTGTTTTCTGTATTTTTCTATTGTTCAAAGAAACTACTATCTTCATAAACATAACTTCAATCTTTACAAAGTCCAGTAAGTCAGATCTTACAATACAAATCATGTCTGTAGTTCAAACATCTGAAAACACTGTTTTGGGAAAATTTGGAGAATACCACCTTACTAAACGGCCTGAGTTCTTTACATTTATATCCTGTCATACACACAAACCATACTGAAAGAGTTATACCAACACTTTTAAATCTTGGAAATGCCAAATAAAAAGTCTATCTACAAAGTCTTTTTTGAAACTAATTGCCATATGAAACAATCCTTAATTACAAAGCATACGGTACTTTTTCCCTATCAGAAATTGCCTCTGTCAGTGCCCAGGGTAACTAGGGCTAAGCGACCTACCTTACTATTTTTTTAAAATGCTTGTGCATGACATACACTTCATCACTTCGTTGATTCCGTTTATCCCTTCAATCTTTATTCTGGAGCTGGAATTTCTTCAACATTGCATCCAGCACCACAGGTAACTTCAAGACCTCTGCCAGCTAGCAAAGCTCTCAGCTCAGTTTCAACATTCAAACTCTTCATACAATGCCTGGGAAAGTTAGATTTCTAGAAAGGAGGTCTACAGGAGCCAGCACACTGAAACAGCAGTCTGCTCAGCACATCACTTTTTGGCTTTCCAGTCTGGCATCTTCAGAAAAAAAACAGAAATCAATCTTAATGTCAGCAGTTACACCTGTTCCATCAGGACCAGATTTTCTGTACAGATAAATGAAAGCATACACAGTGCCATGCAAGTACAGTTAGGCTGGCATTTCCAGGAAATATCAGGCTTACTGAATACATACCGTGCTTTTGATTAAATCGTAGACTGCAAATCCCATGCTGACTTACTGCAGAGGCACTGTGCAGCTGACCTACACATGTGTTACAGAAACACTGCAGTATTTCCAGACACCAGGCAGGTATCAACAGTGCTACCTGGAAGTACACATCACCCACAGCATCCTGACTGTCAGACCCCTGAGGCACCTTAGGACCTGAAGTAAAATATTGACTATTTGGTCTTACCTCCAACGGTAACCAAGCCCCTGCCCGAGAAGAGCCTTGTAAAGAACTTCCTTGGGAACAATCAAGCGCCCTTAGAACAGAGCTTACTTGGCCACTTGTAAAAGGGTGTTTGGACAGAGCTGTCACATGTAGAAATGGGAGAAAGCATGTCCTATTTAATGAACACGAGGAGCAGCCAAAGGCTAAAAAAAACCCTGATATGGATAAAAGCACTGAAGATCTTATTTAGCTATTTAAATGTGAGGTCTACTGAACATATCTTTTCTCCTTACCTCTTCCTCTTGTCCTCCAAAAAAAAAAAAGGGGGGGGGGGGGAGAGGGGATGCACCAAAAAAAGAGCACTGTTCCCACAGCAGTAATTAAATTATTTCTCCAGAAGACATGGAGCAGTATTAATACTTCTCTCTTTTGGTAAAACCCAAAATCTATTTTGTCTTTCCACTTCAAAGAAAAAACAAACAAACAAAAAAAAAAAAATAAAAAAAAAAACCACAGAGAACAAACTAAACCTGTTGGTGGCAGATAGCATAGGTTTTCAAAATGAGTGAAAATTTTAGTACTTAAGTGTCACTTGCCACTTGATGGGGGTGGTGAGCTAGTTATGCAGGACTTAGCTCGCCAATATAAACCAAGATGTTCCATTGACTGTAAATAGCTGATTTTTACAGTTTTAAAACAAACACAGTGCAACAAAGTGCTAAAATACAAGTGTATTTGGAAAGTTTAAGAGGTGCTTGTTACAAGATACCCAAGCTAAATTCCACATGATACTTATGCATTAAGTGTTGTCAGGTTAAATCAATCGCATTTCAACTAAATATACCAGATACTTCACTATGGGAAAGATGAACAGATCAGCTTGCTCTCTGTGACCAGCAAAAAACAAACTGCATCTCCTGTGAAATAGAACTATTGATATAGAAGCCTTTTCCATATGTGTATTGAAAGGTACTTTTATCACCCAATACCTGTTACTCTTCATTTACTTCCCTTTTCACATATTGTACCTCAGGGAATAAACTGTATGCCTGTTCTGGTTTTGTTGGGTCAGGGGGAGCCCAAGGTGGTAGCTTCTGTAGGAAACTGCTAGAAGTTGCTCCCCTTTGTTCAGGGGACTCGGCCGGGCCAAGGGTGGACCCACTGCTGGCCAAGGCCGAGTCAATTGGTAGCAGAATGTTCCATGATAACGCCTCTGCAATAACGTATTTAAGAAGGGGAAAACAGGGAAGATAAAAAGGGAGAAGACGTGAAGCAGCTGAGTGGGGGCAGAGAGGGGGAGGCGCGAGCCTTGTGGGCCTTGCAGGCCTCACCCTCTGGCCTCCTGCTGGGCAGCCGACTGGGCCCAACTCGGCCCGGCCCGGCTGCAAGAAGTGGAGAGGAGATGAGAAGTGAATAAGATGTAAAAAGGATCCTGAGAGGCGTCTGCCAGCCTGTTGTGAGGAATGGCTGCAGACGCCAAGGTCAGTGGAGAAGGAGGGGGAGGAGTAATGTGGCTCCTGGCCAAGATTCCCCTGCAGCCTGTGGTGAAGACCATGGTGGAGCAGGTTGTCCCCCTGCAGCCCATGGAGGTCCACGGAGGGGCAGAGATCCACCTGCAGCCTGTGGAGGACCCCACGCCGGAGCAGGTGGATGCCTGAAGGAGGCTGCGGCCCGTGGAGGGCCCTCTGGGGCAGCTGTTCTGGAGGGACTGCACCCCGTGGAAGAGATGATCCACACTGGAGCAGTTTCACGAAGGACTGTGGCCCATGGGTGGGACCCCACGATGGAGCAGGGGAGGTATGCGAGGAGTTCTTTCCCTGATGATGACGCAGCGGCGTCAGGGACGGGAGAAGGTAGTAGAGATAATGTTAAGGGGTAGGGGGAGGTTATCTTGTTCCGTGTCTCATTCTCCTGCTAGTTTTAGAAATAAATGAATACTTTTCCCCAAGTCAAGTCTGTTTTGTCGGAGACAGTAACTTTAAGGATTTCTCCTCGTCCGTATCTCGAGCCGTTTTTCCTTATATTATCTCTCCCTATCCTCTCAGAGGGTGGAGGGAGTGAGAGAGAGACTGCGTAGTCTGGTCCCAATCGGGGCTGAACTACGACAATGCCCAACATATTTTTCCTTTCAGTGCTTTACAGATCTTAATCCTATTTGTAGGTTAAAACAATGCTACCGAGGCTTGAAAAGCTTTACTGTAGCTCTGCAAAAGATACAAGAGATGGACAACAGGCTAACAACGTCTGTACTTCAAAGGAGTAAAATCTGTTGAAGACACCTCTTGTATTTTATGACAGAATGAGCAAACTGTTAACTGTTAAATATTAAAAAGATATATAGCATGTGACAAATATGATTTGTCTAGGCATGAAACAATTAACTATGAAAAAAGTCCAACCTCATACCTTTCCAGCTGCATACCCAGAAGTGATTACATGTAAAAAGGAAAGCCATAGCTCAGTTTCTTGGACTTCTTAGTAAAGGAACATGTAGATCCCAGCTGTTTGATCACCAACCCATACTGCTATGCTTCTTACCTGTCATGTTGGTACGAGTTATGTTTATTCTCAACAAAGAAGCCACACTCACCAAGTGTCTGTCCAAACTGCAGGGCTGTACAAAGCAAAGTTCTGCACCCAAGGAGATCAGATTAGAAACAGCTTTAGAAATAATCAATTGCAGCTAGAGAGGTGCAAAACACAGAAGAGGAGAGAGGAAAGGGGTGAACTACAGAAACAGTTTAGGGTGCTCAGCATGCCCTAAATACAAATGATTTAAAGAATGTCAATAGCTAAGAGGTTCTTAATGGTGCCTAAATTTGATTTATAAACAGTGCAGAACGGTGCTTCCATAAAAAAGTAAAGAAAAAAAAGTAAGAAACAAAAGAAAAAAAGTGCAATTCAAAGGTCTTTAAAAATATTTAGGCCTTCTAAAAACTTCCCTTTAGCATTTGGTGTCTCAGCAACTCCAACAAGACCAGAAAACCAAAGAGCAAAACAACACACAAGATGTCCACTACCACAAACCATTTATTTATATGCTAAGTTAAAAAATACGAATATTTTATTACAAAAAGTTTATCAAACAACTGTATACATACAGTTCATATTGTTAAAAGCCAACATGTCAATTGATATTTTATGTACATTTGATTATTAATGTCATACAATTGTAGAAAAGCATCACTCAGCAGAAACTGGTTTGGCATTTGGAAAGTAGTTACCACTCTGCACTAGAAGAGACAATTAATATAGGAATAAAACATTTGTATGTTACAATAAAAATACTTATTTGCTGTGATCATTTAAAGTAAATGGATGCTTTCTTTCTCAAAAAGAAGAATCATCATAAGTGGAGATTAAAGTGCACATAACCAACGCATTAATAATTCTTCAGCAATCCCATCTATCATTCTAGATGCTCCAAGCACATCACAGTAACATCAAGGATTTAGGATTTTTCTCCATGGCTAAAACAGTATGATTTGAGAGAAATTCAGCTTTCTAAGCTGCATGAAATAATTCCGGTGTACAGTAAGATGAAGTAAGTACAGAAATTTGGAAAACAGTGTTTGGTGAAAAAGCCAGTGTAAGTTTGCCCAGATACGTAATTTCTGGGGAAATACTTTCCATTTGAAAAAGAGATTCATAGTATTTCATACAACTGTGGACCAAACAAGCAGAGCATGCAACAGTATTTACATAACCATCCCCGCAGTCGTTCTTTGTGGGCTACATATAACACAGGTTGGAGCTACTTTATGCATAAATTTTCCTGGTAATCTGGGGAAGAAGAAAAAAAACTCACCAACAACTTGTTTACTTTAGGGTCGTAAACTAGAAAAGTGCTCCTCAAAAAATGTAGCTCAAAATATTGGCTTTGTCTCATTGCAAGCAGTATGTAAACCTTACAAAAGATAACACAGTCAGTACTAGCAGAGCTGTCAAGGGCAATCATTTTAATAAGTCGGTCCACTTTGGATAAAAGAATGCTTATGCATGTTACAATCTATTCAAAAGCAACAGGTGAACAGGCTGTATTTACATCCACAAGAGAAGCATAACATGTTCACTGAAAACAAAGTGAGTTGCTGGTAATTATGGTTATCATTTGTAACACACCAACTGGTCACCAATGGAAAAAAAATAATATTTTTTTTTTTCTTTTGCGTTTTTTTCATTTTACAAATATGAGAAGTTCTGAGCCATTACATTTGAAGAGTATACTTCATATCTTAGGCACTGGACCCAATTTAGAGGTAAAATGTCTGTCAACATGATTTAACATCCTCAGGTTTCTGAAGGCCATCCATATGAAGTTCACATACAGCACTACACATACACATCAGATACTGCTGTTAATTTATAAGGAATACAAAACACCATTAAATACAACTTCCACCCCATGGCACATCAAGCATGGCAATACCACTTGTTTCATATCCAGTTAGCAACGGTCAGTTGTGGTTATGCTTTATTGAGTATTTTCCTTTCTGTAGCTGAGAAATATACAGCTTGGACTTGCTTCCATCTGGTCTTTTAAACCAAACTTCATCATGGTTAATTGTTGTAATTATGGCACTACAGAAAATGAAGGAAGAAGGGTTAGGGGAAGAAAAACAAGAAGAATTTAGAAAACTTACAAGCTAATTAATAACCTCAAAACCGCAGCCGTATTTCTGTACAGTAAATGAAAACATGCATTAGTTGTAAATGCTAGGCCCAAAGGATAGTGGCTCCATTGTAAGGATAGTTTTAACAGAATTCTTTGGTAACTTCATGTATCTTTAGTGAAAGTAGTTAATTTTTCACCCATCTATTTTCTTCTCCTATGAGAAAATCCTCAACATGTACAAATACTTTAATTGCTTAAAAGAGTAATATTCGCCCATAGAAAACACACCAACAGACTACCTATGGTAAAAACCAGATCTGTTGGAAAACATACCCAGAAATTACTTGGAATACAAAGTATTTGGAAAAAAGTTAAACAGATTGAAGCCCAAGATTTAGAGGAAAAAAAAAAAAAAAAAGGTATTTAACCGTTAGTCATTATACCAAGACCATAAGAAATAAAGTCAAAGCCTGATTTACTGAATCATTCTTACATGAACCCCACTTTTATACTCCTTGTGGTAAACCTTAATACAAATAATGAACACCATGCCCCATAACCCGAGGAAGAAAAAAAAAAACAAAAAAACAAGTAGCACTGATGACAAAAAAAGGCTCAAAACCAGAGATTAAAACAGTTAATGGAAGAAAGACTTAGCACATACTGAGTGTGACAAAACTCCCCCCAGGAAACTCTTCAGCCTTAAAAGTTGCTGAAATCTTGAAAGGCTGGGGAAGTTCCACTGTATGCTTGCCCTGTTAAGCATCAGCTTTTCGCTTTTGTCAGATACCGGATACTACAGGTTTTTTTTGGTCCACTATAACTGCTATGTTCTGCAAAACTAATTCCTATTTTTTTAAATTTTAGAAAGAATAGACAGTTTACTATATTACCTTCCTGTTTCAGCCCTGAACAAACACCAAAATCTGCTCCCCTTCACCATATACAGGGAAGAAAAGAAACAGCCGGCTTTACAGTAAACTACCACTATATGAAGTTAAAGTAATTTTCCTGGGTAGCTGTGCATATTTATTCTACACTGCTCTTAGAATGATTTGCCCCATTCAGTAAAAGGTAAGATACACATTTTATTTTAACTACTGTTTTAAATACACCCACTTTTTAGAATGGACAAATATTATCCATACAGAGAAAATACATTTAGATATCTTAAACATTCAAACAAATTTGCACTGTCATATTTAGACCATACCCAGGCAGAACCTTTGTTAAGAGAAGGAAATGCTGTAAAAAAAAAAGTTCCGAGCATTAATTAACTGAAAACAAAACTTATCATTATAATATAAAGTGGTTTTCCATAATTAAAGATTTTTGGGTGGGGCGACAGATCAAATTCTCAAAGCAACAAAATCCTAAGAGACTCAAAAAAACTTCCTCAAAGGCTATTCAGAAACTAGTAAGAGCTTAAATTGTTTGTGAGATCCTAACTTGACAAACATCTCATTACCTTCAGTGAAGTCCAACTTTTACTAGCCTCTCTCAGAAATTCAGTGCTCAACCTTCTTTGATAACACCTGTCTTCCAAGGTGAACTAATAAATGTTACTGAGGTGGCAGTATTTCCAAATAAGCCTTATTCTTCAAAGCCATCATCCTATCTATTGCTTAGGATGAATGTACAGAGCTGCATAACTAAGTAATCTTTACCTTGTAGGACATTCATCTTTCTTATCAATGCATATCGTCTGTCCACGTCCATACCACTCTCCATCATAATAGAGTCTTCCTTCTTCAGATCTAGCACTATGTAGATGCTTTTCTAATTTGACAGGTGCTAAAATGATCAATAAAAATCACTTAATATTGACTTGGTAAAAGTCAGTTAGATGTTTAAATACACTTTCATCAAGTTATTTACATTTCCATTATCAAAAGTAGCCTCTCTCTTAATAATTGCAAGAATGGAAGCAAGATAGCTTTTTATTTCCAGTCAGATAAATTAGAAGTTATATTTCCATTTCCAGATAGAAGCTGTCTTCCCCACAACCTTCATATCTGTGATATGAATTTTTACAAATCCAGTAATGCAATATAGAGAAGACTTCAAAAGGCAGAACCTGAAACCTCCTCATCAGCACATTACCACAACATGCAAGTAGTAATTTATCACTAAAGAAATAGCACCTGCTTTCCTCCTCTCCCTCTTCCTCCTTTTATTTACCACCTCCAAGTATTTGATTTTACCTAGCAGTAATGTGTTTCTTATCTCAGTGCCAACTATCAGTTACCACTCCTTTCCCATAGCTCTACTTTTTCAGGGTTGTAGCTTGCAGTCAATGTGAGCATCCTTTAGGATGCACCCCTAAGGTCCAGATGCTCTTAGCTTCCTGCCTCATCTTTTGTAACACTGGCATAGCTTGCTAATATTAATTGGTGTAACCCACTTTTAAAAGTCTAAATTTTTGTTTGTAATTTTCTAGAATTCAGGTGTCAACACAATCATCAGGAATTGAGCTACAAGTATCAGCACCTGAGAGAGGGGAAAGATACAAGCCACATCTTCCAGCTACCTCACTCCATCCTCCATCACATACACGGCGGCTAAAATAATTATGATCTGCCTAGATGCAGTTTGCATTGTTGCACACAGCAAGTTCTGTCTTGTGAAACCAGACAATGTTTACTCACGTTCTGGCTTTACTCTGTGTGGCCCCAGTGTAGCCATTGCCTTGAAACATAAAAGAAAGTGGAGTTAGTCAGCAAGCACAGTATTTTTTTCTTAACTGCCAGATTTAATTGTGAAGTTATGTGCAGTGTAACCAGGATACTTGCTTTTACATGCAAAAACCCACAATCAGAACAAATCTAAAATAGAAGTATGTTCAACAGTGACTTGATAATTAAATAGAACAGCATTTTGAGGGTGAAAAACAATCACCTCCTTTAGTAAGTTTTGATTTCAAATAACCCAGGATGTTTTCTAAATTAAACCCTCAAAATTGCTGCTATGTAATTCTGTCAAGAAAATACAAAATGACATAAATTCATTATGAGAAACAAAATGCTGTATGAACAACCTATTCTTTTCAGCTGTACGTTACACTCCTAAGCTCACAAATTTTCTCTCATGCAAACTTTAGATTACATGTAGTATTAAAGCAGGTTCAAAAAAAAAAAAGAACTCTAAGTTTGTGGGGATTGTTTGTTTGCTTTTTGGGTTTTTTTTAATTGTTTCCAGAAAAGGCAAAATCCCCAATAGATTCTGAGTTTGTTGCTATTGTTTACAATCATGTTACACTACAGGAAAGAAACTGAGAGAAAGCTCTTTGTGTCTGCTCCTCTGATGCGATAGGAAAAGTCAGACAAGTTTTCACATAGGTATTACATTTTAATTCTTGTTTAGGAAATATTTACAAAGATAAAGCAGGATGGAAACTGACTCAAAGCCATTTCCCACCAAGTTTTTGAATTCACTTAAGTAGTTTGCTATTCCATATACTGGGAAGAACTAGAGTACTAGGGGAAACTTTATGACCACAAGTGCAACGCAAGGATAGCATTTTGTTACAGCAAGTTACTTTAACGATATGAGAAAGATCTGAAAAACGCACTCTGCACTTAAAAGCTGGATTTATTTTTTCAAATCAATAGGAAAAAAAATTGGTCAAAAAAAGCTTCTCTTCCTGCAGATCCTGATTCTCTTATAATCTGAGAAAAATATAATATTTCACTTTATTAAAAAAAAGGTGTAAGGAGAGGTTGCAGCAAAGAAATCTTCATAAAATATACCATATGATATATCTTTTAAAAATCTTAACTTAAAATAAAATCATATTAAACTATCCCATCACAGTTTCTACCTAATTATGCTAGACTATGAGAAAGGGATCCTCTTGACACAGGCTTTAGGCTCACTTTCTCATGGAAAATTATGGACTACTCAGATAACCTCTTCCACCACTTTACTGGATTCCTCTACATGATTTGGGTAGAATTAGAAAAAGTAGCAGTAACACAGCTGGAACAGGAATGATTAGCTGACTACTGAAGAAATAAAAATCTACACAGAGTTTTGATTATGTATAAAACACATGTTCTTAAGAGGCAAAAGGACTAGACAAGAACTCAAGTAAAACTCACAGCTGCTGGCATTCATGCTTTCATCTTACCTTCCTTATTGTTGTCCAGTCTTCAAGTATATCAAGGTCTTGTAACATATAAACTATATAGGGGCGTGGAAAAGTTAGGGAAAACTCTTTTCAACAGCAATAATAAAAATACTCTAATGTTTGTAAAAAGATATTAATACCTCTGTTCCGCCAGTCTTTCACACAAAGAACACCTATGTGAAGTGAAAGCTCAGCAAAAAGAAATGCATCTTTGAATTATGCAACCTAGAATTGCACTTTAGAAATTATTAAAAGAGATAAGTGATAGTATGTAGATATTCAGACTACTGGAGTTCAACATAAGGATAAGACAAACAATTGTGATACAACCAGTCCATCCCTGACAGTTCCAAAAATCATTCTATTTGCAATACTACAAATTACAATTAAAATTCACTGGAAGTGAATTTACGCAAGTAAAGTTATACTTTGCAAACACAATGCCTAACTTTTTTCTGCTTTTGCCTTGTAGCTGTTTTTAAAGACTTAGAAAAAACAATTTTTAGAAATATTCTCTATATGAAAACAGTAGTTAGATAAGAGAATCTTAAAATCAATTTTCATAATGGGTGTGCCAACGTGGTTTCTTTAATCTGAATTAGAGTAACTTCTGCTGTGCAAAAATCACTTTTCAGAATGCATTATCACTTCAAGTTATTATTAATTACATATGCAGTAAGACTAGCTATAAAACAGTGAATGCTACTAGAAAGAGGAATGATTTCAGTAAAAGGATATCTGATACAACAACAGGTTTCTTCTTATCTGGACTGAACGGATCTTTTCTTTTCTTCCTGGACTGTAGCTCATCATTCCATAATTCTGAAAAGATACAAAAAGAATATGCTATGAATCAGAAACATTTACATGTCTAGCTCTTTTTACAGCAGAAAATATTGCCCAAAAATTAAAAATAACACATTTTCTGGTGATATGTTGTTTCTGAACAGAATGCAGGTGCTATGTGATCATGTAGTCATAAATTAATACTCTCAAAACACACACAGGATGCTGACAATTACTAGACCAAAGTTTGTTTTAAGCTTAAATTCAACTCCTTGCCCAAAGTCTACAGCTGAACAGCATTCTGCTGGACAACCTGAAACTCACCAGACATATGATGCATATAGTCAACTAATCAGTAGCTGCTAGAAGATGGACCCCCCCCACCCCCCCTCCCCAAAAAACCCCACCAAACAAACAAACAAACAAAAAAACAAAAAACCCAATAACTCTGAATTTCCATCCACCTGAGGTAATGTCAATGCTATGTCTGTCTTCTTCAAGTCTTCTGATCTTTTCTTCTAGTTCACTTTGTACAGTATCATACAACAGAAGCTTTTCACTCTAAAAAAGCAAGAAATTGCACATTTTTACATTACTAAGTTCTATCGCCTAAACATATATGACAATAATTTAAAGCCTGAGCAGAAGGAAGGTAACAGTGGCTTTAGGTGCAAATTTTTCAGAAGCCATAAAGCACATGACATTTCCCTCTATCCACTTTCTTAGCATGAGATCCTAGCTCTTTAAAGACAGCATGCTCACTTGGCAAAAGTGTAAATATAGTTATCAAATATCAGTACCAAGAATAACTAAGTATATAAAAGCATGCAGCTAGATCTTCAGAACAACTATTTGTCTTTTGACACAAATACAGTCTTTTCCTTTTGGATAGCAAAGATTTATTCACAATAAATAACTGTAAAGTAGTGATCTCCGTGCCACCTTTCGTTACAGATCAGAAAAGCTAATGCTTGCATTAATGCTTTTTATTAAGCTGCCTCCAATATTATTAAAGCTGCAGTCACCTATAGAGAATTATTATCTATTACCATAGTATTTATAAGTGCGTATTTTCATAGATCTGAAAAATACCTTCCCACAGAAGAAAGAATTTATTGAGCACAAAAAATAGGATAGATAGTTGTGAAAGCAAAATGTGAAAGCTGTGAGAAACACTTTCAAAGGAGTGCTTTCAAAATGTTAGCTAGTTTGTCTTTTTAAAAGGCAAGTTCTGATCCAAATAGATTAACATGATGCCTTCAATGTTAGGTATATAATTTTGTATACAAACAAAACCTCACTCCAATGTGAAACTTCTGCAGCATTTTGTGCAGTCTACATTCTCTTCCATCTCTGTTTTAGAACAAGAAAATCAGCTTTGAGTAAACTGCTCTCAATTATAGTCCACCACATAGAACTGATACCAAAATCACACAGTATCTATATAGATCAGTTACCCCTTTAAAGGCAACACCAAAAACCACTAAAGTCTCTAAAGGAGTAACTTGGGATTAAGCTGAGTTCCAAGCCTCAAGGAAATAAATTTACTGTTCTTTCACAAGCTTGCACATTTCCTAAAGCACCAGTAGGAAATACAGCTGACTGTTATATTTTGAAGTTCTTTTTTCACTGAGCAACTTCTTTAACAACCCTGGAAAACAGAGGGGTTGGACTTACTGAAAAAACAGCTTAAGCAGCATAAGTCCCTGCGTCTAGCTATTTGCTACCAGATCTCTGCCAGAAGCAGCAGTCCCCAAGAGTCAAGTGAGCAAATATCTGCACCTTAACTGCTCCTGCCCATAAAAGAGCATACTAACAGAAACTTAACTTCACAAATGTTCAAGTTAGTATGCTGGAGTTAAGGAAAACAGTTGAGAAATACACGAAAACAAAGAACCCTATTCTACTAAATGGCTGTCATGTTTATCACTCCCTTCAAGTTACAAACTATTTAAATTCCAAAGACCTCCTTTCATATATTTTTCAATCTCTCATTAGAAAAATAAATTTCTCAATGGTATTTAAAAGGCAGAAGCCTCTTACATGTATCTGAAATACCAAATGTGTGTTGTCTGTTCTCAGGCCGTTTTAAAACTCCATTTTAAAAAGAAACAGTGTTTGTGTTTAGACATCTGTTTTTGCTGCAAGCATTTGGTGACAAATAAGGTGTGAAAAGCTGTTACAGGCATCAGAGGTGCTCTGACTGGTTATATTCCAGTGTGTTCTGGTTTTGGCTGGGATGGAGCTAATTTTCCTCTCAGCAGCCACTGTGTTTTGGATTTAATATGGGATTTGGTATGTGAAGAATGTTGATAGACACACTGATGTTATTGGTTGTTGCTAAAGAGACCAAGAACACTGTCTGCCTCCCAGGTCTCGCTAGTGTGCAGGTGTAGGAAGCTGGGAGGGGTATAGCCAGAACAGTTGTCCCAAACTGGCCAAAGAGAGTATTCCATGCTCAGCATGTAAAAGGAGGTTGGCCGAGGGGGAAGCTCACTCTCTCGCTCCTCTGCTTGCTGCTCAGTTTCACTTCTGTGATTGCTGCTTGGGAATGGCTGCATCGGTCACTGGGACAGCGGGTGGTGAGAAGTTGTGCATTGTTCATTTTGTACATTTTGGTATCCCTACATTTTGTCACTACTGTCATTTTCCTTTGCTATTCTAGTCAACTGTCTTCATCTCAAGCCACGAGTTTTCCTTTCTTCCCAATTCTCTCCTCCATCCCGCTGGGGAGGGGAGGGAGAGCGAGCAACTGTGTGGTGACCAGGACTAAATCACCACACAGTGGAACACTGATTCTAAAAGCAGCATTGCTGACTTTAAAGAGCTTTACACCCAAGAGACCCTTGTTGGATGGTGAGTGCTTGAATTCTGAAGGTCTCACAACAGAAACATAACAGCAAAACAAGGGGACAAGGACCACCTTAAAGAGGAACAATACATAGCCAACGTAAATCATTCAATCACAGATGAGAAATCCTGCAGGTCTTACAGGAATAGACTTCGGGAATATGGGGAATTACTCAGAAGAAAACAAATTTAAGCAACTGTAGCAGGTGGCTGAGGAAGACTGATGTAAACCTCAGGGTCTAAGCAGCTATGTTACAGCATCAGACATACATACGCTTAAGTATGTGTACTACAGTATCCATTATTTAGATGCTTAAACAGGAATGTTTATGTTCAAGGAGAAAAATATATTCTTCTTGTAACTGCTTTTGAAATTAAAACTCTATCACTAGCTGTTCAAGGCATCTTAAAGAGACATTATTATTGTTGTTAATGTAAGGTGCTTTTTGCTAAAATTATAGTATATATTTTAGTTACTGGTTTTGGTAATCTTTTTGTAACAGAGGTAAAAAAAACAACCAACATGTGGGACTCTATTAATAAGAATCTGTTAATGAAAAATAAGAAACCTTCATTATATGCAAAGTCAAACTAATATAAAGCTAATTTTTATATGCTTTGAACAACCTCTTACATGGACTTAAATATCACCAAAAAAATTGCATTAAAATATCAAATAACAGCAATAATAAAAACATGCACTGAACTTGAAAAGCATGACACACAGTAAAGATAGATGAGATTTGCTGTTGATGTAAAATAGCTGGCCCAACCTCACAGTGCTGTCGAGACGCTTGAATTTCACATTCATACTTGTTCTTCACAGATTCCAGACAAAGCTCTCTGTAGATACCTGTAATCCGACAAATTACAGCAATATTACTTTCTTTAGATAATATCTGATTTCTGAATTCTCTTTTAAGACTGCCTGCACGTCCAAAAATACGTACATACTGGAAAATACAGATATATTATATTAGGCACTTACAGTGGCTGGCAGCTTTACAAAGTAAAAAAAAAAAAAAAAGAACAAGTAATCGCTTAATTCTGAAGATCTGAGGAAAAATAAATGCTATTTTCACTTTTTCCCCTGTCAGTCAACAAATTATATCACCAGCAGTCAAGCTGACTTTACAAAATAGGTCTATTTTGTATTTCTGACAAAATCATCCTGGATATCCTCAGTTTTCAAATGCATGAAGTAGTAAATGGCCTCTTCTATTTTCTAATTAGTTTTAAATAATGTTTTGGGGTTTATAAATAACCAGAAAACTGAATGAAAGAACACACTTTTACAAAGTAATTTTTGGAATAAGGCTTATTTGTAATGCATGACCTTAATAAATCACATCAGTTAACAAGACTGTTCCATTCTTAGAAACAGCCACCTTGTGATACAAAAGACACTGCTTCTGAGTTTTAGAAGCATTTCTTACACATTTCTGAAAATGTGTCTACTAAACACAGCTGAAAAAATCTGAAAGGTATCTGAAAGGTACTATTTGGCACGTATAGATAGAACTTCATTTAACATATCCAATGCATTCAATGCAAAATACTTAAATTGTTCCAGATTACCATCTACAGGAGTTACGTTTGCACACACACTGGTGCTGTCTAGCAACTGAAAAACTCCCCAAAACAACTTCCCTTAGAATTCAGTTGACTATAAGTTAATGCAGTACAAGAGGAGCAATACCATTAGCGGCAATTCATCTGAAAAACAAACCGCAAAGTTTTATGTCAATCATCTTTCCTCTGTGAAGTCACTTTTGATCTAGAATTCAAAGTGTTCTTTTCTTACATCAGTATGTTATGCTGGGTGGAGGTTTTTTTTTTGGTTTTTTTTTTTTTAAATATTTATGCCTGACTGGCATATCTAGGTCCAGCAATTTATAATCACTGCTTATTCGCCTGAAATCAAGCAGTATAGGTACGAACACTTCTACAAGGAACAGTTGTATTCCTGACTTGCTGAAATAGTCAACATTCACATTTTGTGTAAATGATGCTTGGTGCCTCAGAGAGCAGAGGAACACAAGTTTCTTTTCCACCACATATGCAATTATTTCCATAGTTTAGGTAAACATAGTTTAATCTCTTTTTTTCACCCCTTCCTCCCCTCTCTCACATAGAAGTGGGTCCTTAGGGGCTACCTACTGGATCTCAAATCCTGCTACTATCCACTTCTGCCAAGGCTTTCAAACAGTAAGAGGAAATAAGCCTATTCCACAGTTTCTTGTTTTCTCTGGAATAATTTTATCAATCTCGTTCAGTTGAGGACAGAAGGGAAAAAAAACACTGATTTCTAGCCTCAACTTCACAGAAATTTGTAGTTTTTACCCTGGGCTCTTTTTACATCGGAACATGGATCTTCAGTGCTGCTGAAGACAAATCAGGAGATTCTGCATTATTCTGCCTATCCATACCTACCTACATGAAAGCACTGACAGCTACATTTAAAACTGAAAATCAAAAGCCTGCTTTTACATCAAACCTTCTCCAAGTTCACCTGTGAACCTTCTGCGAAGCCCAAGTGGGCTACTTAAGACTAGACAAGTAAATTCGGGTTAAGAACTTAAAATTCAGAAATTCTGATTCACCAGCTAAGGAAAAGCATTATGGAGAAGACCAGGAGGGAGAGAAATTCAACAGACAAAAGATTTTGAATTCTCTTTGTAGTCTGAAGTCAAAAGTACCAATGAAGACATACTAAGTAGCACTGAAGCAGCACTAGTATTGCCAAAATTGTAAGTAGGTTTGCCATTTTCCAGTTTGCTGGCACTGTGCTTCTGCCGAATTTCTTAGAAGAGACATTGGCATAGCTTCTCTGGCTAGAGAGATCACAACTGTCTGCCTTTTGGCTCTCTGACAGCCTGTGTTAGGTAACCCTTAGACAGCTGAATTACTCCTAAAGGAGTCGAGCTGTACCATGAAAAGAATTTACAAAAGGGAAGTACAAAACTTCGTCTTTCTATAATACCATCGTTCCGTATGACTATATGGTTGTATCCCAAGCATAAAAGTCCTTGCTTGCTTCTTCTGTGAGCATAAAAGCCTATCTGAGCATTAGTTTTAGTAATTAAAATGCAGCTTAGAGAAAAGCTGCTAATGACAAGAGTTTTCCACCTTTCCCAGATTGAACAGGAGGATGGGAGCAGAGGAGCAGAAGAGACACAGACTAGAAGAGCAGGAAAAACATGACCATCTAAGATGATCTGGCAGGCACTTCATGAGATAGCACCTACATATCTCTTCATTTCAACAGTAACCAGTGTGCAGACTTGATCCCAAATCTTCTGACTAATAAGAATGGTTAGTTTTTAATTCAATAATTTTGTGCTTGCTACACAAAGACAGAGAGCCATCAAATGAAACATAAAAAAAAGCCTTATTTCTAGTGTGATGTTATCAGGCTATCTGTGCAAAGAGGTAAGCAATCTATTCATTTTGACTTGAAAAATATTTTACATTTAAAATCACACTACAGTATTTCTAACTTTAAAACACACTTCTTCAACAACTCTAAAGAAAAAAAAAAAATTGACCTTAAATGCATAGCAAGTTTATACTGTTGAAATAGCAATACTCATTTTACATGCTTACCTGCCACCTTGGTTCGGATTTGCATATTTTCTTGTAAAGCCGCCAATGGTTCTAAATATTCAGGTGCCTTTCCAGCTATGACCTCTTGCAGTTTTGCATCCACTTGGCTTAATCTTTCTTTGTAAAGTCTTAAAATAACAGAAATTTAAAAAATATGTATTTCATTTAAAAGCAAACACAAGTTAGAAGAAATATTTTTGAAAGAATTATTCTGCATCTCTTTGTTAATGTTGTGGAACACTCACTGAAGCAAAGCTGACATTTGTTACCATTTGAATTTTCCAACATATCTTTTCTTTTTGAACAATAGTCCTCATGTCTATTAAGCCCTTCTGGAAAAAAAAAAGCAGACAGTCAAAACTGTAGAGAGTAAAGATAAAACGAAATGTATCTCCACCTCTAAGGAAGAAGAAAAAAATTGCATGGCTGCTGACAGGATTAAGAGGGAGTAGGAAGCGAATCAACATGGAAGAAGACAGGAAGGGGTGCTACAATACATAAGAACAATACGGCTTACATCATGAGAGAGAAAGACAAGACATTTTGTGGATAGAAACACCCATTCGCTTTTGTGTTCACATATCTGCTCCCATCCTTCCATAAACCAAGGAAAAAAACCAGGCAGGCTCTTATTGAAGCAACCCTCATTTCATCTCCTGTGAACATCCATGTACTGCATATTATCACAAACATCATGGGATAGTTTGTAATTGACATCTTCCATTCCTGCCAAAAGGAAATGTATTTAAAATACTTTTGTTTTACCTAATATTAATTCCTTCTATAAAAGCTTATATGTACTGGCAGACAATTTGAAGAAATATGCTTGCATTTTGAAGAATTTAATGTAATATCAATTACAAGCATTGTAATCACAATAAAGTTCCAGTCTTTTTGACTGACAACTTAAATATAGTGCTAAATGGTAGAATCATCAATATACCCAGCTCTTTCTGTTCTCATTTTTCACCTTGCACCCCACAATCAAAATTTGTAGCATTATGGCAAACGTATACAAGCTCCATTGTTAAGAATACACCAGATGTTATCTGTTTACACAGTCTCCTCTTTGGGACAGGGATGCTGTCTTTTTCCTTGTTTAAAGTGCATGTGTTAAGTAATGAATTGGACAGGAGAAAGTTCATGTATATTGATACATCAGGACCTACCTGAGAAATACTTCCTGTTCACCTGCCAACAGCCTCCTCATCATTTTACTTTGATGACAACTCCATAGTTAAAAGCATGTGTACCTAACCAAGTAATAGTCAGTGAATGCCCCCCTCCTCCTTAACTGCGAACTGTTCACGTACAACACACTCGAACTGTCCTGTGGTCAACTGACATAGCTTGCAGCTGATCAAAAACCAATTTGCTGGGCCCAGTCCTCAATGAGCATGCTACACACACAGTGGTTAAAATGAGAGCTACCACAGAACTGTTTAGCTAGAACATAAGCATGGGTGCACAGCACACCTGAACTGGTTGGTTTGTATTGAACATCTGATTACACAGCATCGAGTTCCAGCTACATCAGAGGAAGCAGTTATGGACTGGGTGCTGCCAGCACTGGGTACCATGCAGCAGTTGATGAACTAAAATTTTACTATCTCCCTACTCACAACTGTTTCTCCCTATAATCCTTCTTCCATCATTCTATTGCTTCTTTCCCAAAATTCCCACCACCACAGTTCTTCCAGTCCCTACAATCACCCCAATCTCTCAAATAATCAGTGTCTACACAATAGCTTCCGCCTCATATACCACAGACTTTCCACCTCACTAAACTCCCTAATTTACTTTTTTCTTTCTCCCGAGACGATCCTCCTTGATATTCACTCCTTAAAGGTTTGTTTCCACAAACTG
Organism: Chlamydotis macqueenii; assembly: GCF_036417535.1. Taxonomy (NCBI): domain Eukaryota; kingdom Metazoa; phylum Chordata; class Aves; order Otidiformes; family Otididae; genus Chlamydotis; species Chlamydotis macqueenii. The sequence goes on from NC_141560.1 coordinate 28,272,473, forward strand.
TTTTCAGTCATCCAAGCTGTCCAACAGACAGAAGAGTAGGATTGCACTCAAAAGCTGGCAGTTTTCCAAATGCCAAGCCAGCCAGTACCAGCTGGCTCCAGTACTCATCAGTTGGCTCCATTTTACAGGTTGCTCCATGCTCAGCCCAAAGAAGAGCAGCAAGCCAAACAGTTTTCTCCGGGCACTGCAGCAAGAAATTGCTTGTTTGGCAGTTCTTTCCTGACCCTATTAGACCAACCTCAGTGTCCTGTTATGTCTCAGTTCCCTAGCAGAAAGAATCATCTCACAATATAAACACGCATCTGGAATGCAATGACAACTGACTAGATTTTCAGTTAATACGCATATGCTCAAGAACAGTCAAGGTCTCCTCAAAGGTTCACTTGTCAAGTACCTGCTTAAGTTAGCTGCCAAATTACCATCATTTTAAATTGGAACAGATGCATGTAGTTTGTCTGGGCACATCTGAAAAAAAACCAAACTTAAAATACATACAAAAGACTAGCTCTTATACAAATGAGATTAACTTTTGAGTAACTGTGGCTATTAATTTTGTCTCTTCTGCTTACTAGGTCATTACTACTGATGTAGACATTATGGCAAACTACAGACAGCAAGCTAACAGTATTTTCATTTTTTTTTAGTATTGGCATCAGTAACCACAACAAACTTTCATTGGTAACAAAACTGCTGTGATACCCTGCAAAAACCCCTTAGTTTCTTACTTAAAAAGACGGTGCTTGGGTCTGTCCCACATATGTAAAAAGATGAGAAGGCTCTTGAGTAAATAAGGACAGACACAAATTTCCCTAAAATCACAATTGCTTGTTTCTGCTAAGACTTTTGATGCAACAGACCCACAAAAATAAAAATAAATAAATAAATAGACATGTAAAAGTCTTCTGAAGCAACTGCCTGCAAATAATTTCAGAACTCTCAATTTTTATTCTTCTCCAAATGTAGCATCCGCATACATTAAAGACAAGAAACACAATATTCCCATCGAATGGGCCTTCAAATGAAGTACTTAAAACATTAAAATACTTACTGATCTTTAAGGTCTGTAAATTGCTTTTCAAGATTTGACATTTCATCTAAACACTCCATTCTTCTTCTTTCACAGTCCTCATCATCCATTTCTAAGAATTAAAAAGGTAATTTATTTTTAAAAATAATACAAAAAAAAAGTTGAATCTAAAAAAAAAAATAAGTTGAATGGTTAGCACAGTGGGAAGGGTGGGGGAAGAGAGCATCAGGCTGTTAAGAGTTACTATTTCATTTTAAAATATTGTTCTCAAAAGTAAGGCAGATCCTGAATCCCAGAATAAGACTGAAAATCAGATTAAAGAGCAAAGTTTTATTTGGCTGTCTGACATAATACTCAAGACAAAATTGATTGGGCAACTTTCATCTTGGCCAGATTTAAGGAATGCGGCAGTCAACTTGAAGAGTTGTCTACAGCATTTATGTGCTATAAAAACCAAGCTTCTTTAAAATTTGAAGGCATCTCCCTGCGAAGCCAGACAAGAGCAAGCACTGGGATCTCGATAGTTCTCCCACTTCTCAAACTCAAATACGTGTTTCAGATGTGTTCAACTATCTATTCGGTTCTAAGTATTAGTAAGGAATTCACTCAGAAGCTTTTCCTTAAGTTAACATGGACTTTACTGTTTGTGTATGTTTAGGGAGTATAAATCACAGAAAACAGATTAGAACTGTAACCCTGGCGCAACACTCACTGCTGGAGGGCAAGGGGACTGCACCTGACATTTTAACCTTGCATTGCAAGGAAACTTATAATGCGTTGCTATCTGAAGGCACAGCTGACTGTCTTGTAGATATGGAAACCACACATACAGCTCTCCCCAATCTCTTCTCAGTTACATATACACTCAAAAGTCTTTGACTCTGCCTAGAAGTGTACATTCTACCTGTCACTCATACTGAATGGCAATTCATATGCTAAGTCCCTCCTCAATTGATTCACCTTTATTCTGCCTCCAGTAAGATTCATAAAGCAATGAAGATTTTCAAAGTCCTGAAATACCTTTAATTCCTCATTTATAGAACTTCCTCCTCATGGCCTTAAACAATATATCAACTGGAGAATATGCAGTACTGAAAAAGTAAGAACTTTTTAGGATCAAATCTCATGGCTTTTCAGTTGAAAACTTACATCACTGGAGGTGGAAGATTCCTCATTTCACATCAAAAAACTTGCTAATAGTGTCTCAACACTTCAGATTTCCCATAAAGTTTCATACTGCACAAAGTATTTAGGGTATTTCTAAACACTTTCAAAATCACAGTCATTCTTTTCCTACTATATTCAAGCAGTTCAACTCAGTAACTAGGGCAGCCTGATTTAAAGACAAAAAAAACCCCAAAAAAGAGTACTTAAAATGTAACAGCGCCTAAAATAGCTTTTTTTAAAATAAGCTTTGGCCTACATAAAGTGCTCTAAAAAAATGGCCAAATTCTCATCTGGGATGGTGAGCATAACTTGTGGCTTTTTTATTCATTCCTAATATGCTATTCTATCAAAAACTCCTATACTAAATATATAGCGTCAAAAGGAACGGAACAGAAACAGTGCCAGCTCTCAAGGGCCAGTTATACTTTTTCTAACCACATCTCCTGTATTCTGAGGCATCTACTAGAAAAAAAAAAAAAAGAAGGCTGAATGCAAGTAAAGCAAATGACAGATTTAACAAAAAAAAAAAAATCCTTTCCTTCAAAATATTTTAATTTTAATTAAGACTTATTTCTTGCAGCACTAATCATCTCATGTCCGTAGGAGCAATATGCTTCCATGGTGTATGTTCATACTTGTCAAGACACTGAGATGAGCTTGTAATTTCCTGTAATCGTTGCTTTTAAGTGCTCCCTTAAAAGCATTTATCTGTGGAATGCAACAGAAATTATCTGGAGCTCTTCTTGTATTGTTTTAAAGAAACGTTTACAGACTATATTAACTTCAAACACAATTCCTCCTTCCTCTCCCCTAATACCAGAAGAAACCAAGACAAGGGCAAGACAACAGAATTATTTACCTTCAGTAAAAAATCAACCAAAGTGTCTTTGAGGACATGTAAACTTCAAAGTTTGCTTTAAAAATATCAATTAGCACAACTAAAAATGGGAGCAAAGGCAAGTTTTGAAAAAGAATAAACTTCAGATCTGCCACTAAGAGACAATTCTCTCTTCACCAAAGCCAGGGAGTTGGAGGAAAGAGTTAAGTTTACATCTGTTAGATCAAGCTCCCTTTCTCACACAGAAAATTACTTTTTTTAGACATCCAGACTGGCTAGAATAAAAGATGAAGAAAGGGCATTCCCAGACAGAATCCAGCTACAACACAAACTAGAAGGCTATGACAGGCTAAGTAAGTAGTGGTTATCGTTGCAGTGCTGCTCCTAGACATCATCACAGCCCTGCTGCCCAATAAGCTTGTATGTTCCTCCTTTACAGTCTTGTTTTCCCCCTGAAAGATGTAACAAACTTCATACACCCAAACTTCTTGAAAAGCCATCTCCATGAATTTCTAATCCAAAATACAGTATTCCCTTTTTAGTCCTTGTACAATTCTGACAATAAAAGAATTGAAGCACGCTTTCGTAAGTCCCATCCGAAAGGAACACAGCAGGTTGCTGTGCAAAGAAGGACATAATCAGATACGATTTTCCAGTTTAGAACATGGTTACCTCCAGTTGCTTGCCCTGGTACCTTCACTCAAGTTCACCTTTTTCCAGCATAACCACCAGCACACATGGATGCTGCCTAGTTTAGGTTTCATCAAAACAACCCAAGACAATTTAAGCACATTTTTCTGGCCTTGTTTTTCAATGGCATCACTTTGAGAGAATGGGGGTAACGAAAGACTGATCAGCCCTCCTCAGTAGTAGATCTATAATCTCATATCTTGTACAGATATAAGATCTTGTATCAATAAACTCTCACCTACAGTAGCCCAACTGTTTATGAAAGCCGTGTGCACGTTCAGCTTTCAGTACAGCACAGCACTGAAGCCAGTCCAATGACTGGTCCAGCTTATCAGGAACTGGGTCAGTTTGCAGCAGTGTTGGTGAACACAAACCAAGTTCTTTTCCCATCAGATTAAACCTAAAGCTTCATTCCAGGTACTTGTCAAATGTGTTCCAGCATCTATGGAGAACACAAGGATTTGAAACAATGAATTGTCCTTCAGACAGCTTCCAACCAAACCTATTCAGTTCAGGCTACGTAATCTTAAATAAACCCTAACTACTTCGGAGATGTAGGGGCCTCAGCACTGTCTACTCAGAACTACTTATTCTCTATTCTTATTTTGCCAAATCAGTTGCTAATACAGACAAATATAGACAAATAAAATCACTATGTTTGTAATAATTTTGCTGACTCTTTCAAGCCCATACCTGGACGTGGTCCACACTTCACTGATCGAAGAGATTTCCTGTGTAGCATTGCATTAGACAACAGAAGCAAGATTTTCCCCTCAGATGAGGGAACAGGCCAGATCTAAAGAACTCCCTGCTCCAGGAGACCTCTTGTCTAAACCCATGAAAGTCATTAGTCCCAAATTCACAAAAACTTGTAGGTGTCCAGTTAACTGATTTAAGTTGGAGGTATTTCATATTCTCACAAAACTCTCACTTATGACTTCTGCTGCTATGGAGCTGCAGTCTGTCTAACCACTGGTTTACATAGTCCCCTGAGCCGCCCATTTAAATATCAAACTCTTCACTGAGATGTCTTCACTAGCTACCTTTTTAACGGGTTCCTTTTCTGACAGCTTAGCAGACAAAGGCCCAACAAGCATTGAAGACAGTGGAAGAAAGGGGACAGGAAAGCAGAGCATACCAAGAAGGGTAGGAAAGGATGAGAGGCAGGACAATGGCAGGCAGCAATTCAATTCAGGTGCACAGCCGTGGACCAGCAGCCTAACTTGTAAAATGGGGTTCAGTCAGCAATACTTGCCACCTCAAAGGGGATCCATGGGGGAACACAGGAGAAGAAGGAGGAAAAAGGGAAAAAAAAAAAAAAAAGAAAAAAGAAAAAAGAAAAAAAAACACAACCCCACAGAAAGCTCTGTATAAACCATGGACAGAATACCTAGATTTCTGGATTAACCAAGGCCTCTACTGGGGGATCAGCTCTAGTGCAGAGTATTAACTGAGATCAAGGTCTAAGGGAGCGACTATACTCTTTCCCAGTATGGCAGCCACACTTTCCCAGCACTAGTAGAGCCTTCCCTCTACTTCTGCAGAGTCAGTTTGACTGTCTCTGTACCACATCTATGGGGCTCCAGCACCTTGCTAGTCCATGCACAGTCCAGATGAGGGCAAGCTCCATGAGTCCGCAGGGAACCACCATAGCAGGGCTTTCCCTGAACTGCATCAGCCCAGTGTGAATACAAAAGCCATGGGATTTAACATTCAGGATCTCCCCAGATCTTTTAACACTGAAAATGAAGAATTAACTGTGCACTGAGGACTTTTAACACACACAGGTAAACCAATCAAAAGCCAACATACGAAAAATATAACTCCACAGCAGTCTAATTTGTCTAGTTCACAGCATCCCACTCCTTCCACTGTGCTAAGCCCAACATGCACACTACAAGTCAATCTGCTAGTCACGGGTCAGCAACCCAGCAGATCGCTCTAAATCACTTAAGCTGCCAGAAACACATGTCAGGACTACTGCTAGCAATGAACACAGCTACTGTTTTTAGCTAGCCCATCTAGTGACAAAGATCTTGCTTATGGAGCTTGTCTACTTATGGAGCCCCAGTGACTTCAGAGCAGCAGTGTATGCATCTGATGACTGGTACATTTCCCAGTAAGCAACCATTTTAGAATCTAACTCTTGTACCTACAAGAGAACTTTGAATAGATAATGATTGAGCACAAAAAATCTAATCCTTTTAATGCTGGATTTCACCTACTAATATCATTCAAAATCTACAGTCCAGAGGAAGCTATGGGGATGGGCCCTTCAACAGAGCAGAGGCTGAAATGCTTTGCAGAGTAAAATTTTTTACAATGAGGGTGGTGAAGCACTGGAACAGGTTGCCCAGAGAGGCAGTGGATGCTCCATCCTTGGTAACATTCAAGGCCAGGTTAGATGGGGCTCTGAGCAACCTGATCTGGTTGGAGGTGTCCTTGCTCCTTGCAGGGGGGTTGGACTAGATGACCTTTAAAGGTCCCTTCCAACCCTAACCATTCTATGATCCTGTGATTCTGTAAGAGGCCAATGGTACTGACAGGGCTTCCAATGCCCCCTCAAAGTCAGGCCTTGACGCATCTGATTGAAAGTCACGATTTTGCATATGAGGAAATACATATGTATGTACCTGTACACACATGTATGCCTGTATTTGCGTGCATGCATGTACACCTATGTACGCATGTATGTACACACGCCACGCCTGTAAGCGCAGACCCTAGCGAGCAACCCCCATGCACTCAAGCCCAGCACGGCACAATCCACAGCACCTACACGGAGCACGGGGGGCGAAGCGGGGCTGCCGTGCCCATGCCCCCCGCCGCGTCCCTCCCCCCACGGGGGGCGCGGAGCCGCGGGGCCGGAGCATGGGCTGGGCTGGGCTGGGCCGGAGCGCGGTGGGGGCGGGGTCACGGCGGGGGTGGGCACCGGCAGCCACCGGAGCCGGGGGGGCGGGACCGGTCTCTCCCCCAAAAGCAGGGCGCCGGGCACTGAGGGAACCGCCGCGGCGCCGCCGCTTCCCCGGAGCCGCTACCCCGCGGGCGGCTGCGGTACCTGAGCTGTCCCCCTCCTCGGACACAGACGAGCTCTCGGTCTCCTCCTCCTCCGAGCTGCTGCCCTCGTTCTCCCCGTAGTCCACCTCCATCTCATCGTGATTGTTCTCCTTCTTCTCCCGCGAGTGGACTGGCATCGTCCCGCCGCCGCCGAGCCCCGGGACGCCGCGTCCCGCCGCTTCTCCGCCGCTGCCGCCGGCCCCCTCTGCCCCGCCCCTCCGCGCAGCCTACCGCGCGCGGCGCCCTCCGCGCCCTCCCATTGGCCGAGCCCCGCCAGCAGACTAGAGTGCCCGCGCGCGAGGCGTTCTGGGAATTGTCGTCCGCTGGGAGCGGGGCGGGGGAAGAGGGAGGCGCCGCTCCGCGGACCTGAGGGGCTGGGCGGGGAGGGAGGGCTTCCCGTGCCTGTTTCCCGGTCCCGGGGCTGCTCGTCACTGAGAGGATCCATGGCGAGCGGGCGGGTTCAGGAGCGCTTCGCATCGGCCCGCGCCTCTCGCCGGTGGCCCGGGTGGGGGAGGGGGCCTGCGGGGCCTAGGGTTCGACCGTTGCCGTTCGCTGCCGGAGCAGCGGAAGGACGCGGCGCCTCCCGTCTCCCCGGTAGTCCCGCACTCACGCTGCTGCCCGGGAGGTTGGCATCCTGGCAAGGAGTTCCTCGCCTCTCCCCCTGGGCTCCAGCGGGACCTATGAACAGCGACCCCCTGACCGGAACCTCTGTATTCCCCGGTTCCGCCTTGAAGTACATCAGGCTTAACTTGGTGCCCTAAAGCTGACAGCAGCCGCCGAGAGCAGGCATGAGGAGGGACTAACGGGTATGCTGCAACTTGTGCAGGGTCTGGATAGCTTGTCTGGCTTTAATTGTCAGTACTTTTCTGTTCATTTGCCAATTGCCGTTAATTATGCCACCTAAGATGCACTGAATACAAGTGACGCTCACTGGAGCAAGCTGCCCCAACTGCTGCCTCGCTATGAGGGACTGATGAGCTTCCCTTCAGGACCTGTGCATGCATAGGCAAGTCTGGCAGGGATCCTCAAGAGTCATGAAATACACGCTCAATCATGGCCTTGCAGGTAAAAGTGGACAGTATTTCTGGGGCAAAACTGACCTCGCTTGTATGGCACTGGCTCTCTTCTGAATCCTGGGCCAGATGAAGGAGCAGTAGAGAAGCACCGTGTGTCTCAGTGACCTGATGTGCTTCTCTGAAGAAGTTAAGGTTGGATTTGCCCAGCAGTAGCAGCTCTTCATATTCAGAGATCCAGATTTAGTCACCCCCCACAGTCTGATGTTATGCAGGGTATGCTGTCAGGGAACTTCTGGGCTTCCCTGTGGACTTCCACCTCCATGGCAAGAGCTGCCCACCTGGCCCACAATAACCAACGCTGTATGTCTGTCACTTCTTTTCTCCCACATCCCTGAATATCCAAAGCAAGCCATCTCCCTGTATCTCCACCCAGAGGAGGGTATGTAGGTGTGTGTGCCACCTCCTCTCCAAGAACACAGCAATATTAGACAAAATTAACCACCTCCCATCCTTCACCGTGCAAACTCCATCCCTTCTGTCTCTGTTGCGTCTGGCTTTGTAGCCGGCTGGGGATCCAACAGAACCTGGCATGCTTTCTCCACACTCATCGCGATTAAAAGAGCTGCAGTGCACATAGGAATGAGCCCTTTCCTAGATCGGCTGCAGCAGGCAGCTGTAGTTGCCGAAGACACGGTTTTTCATCCCGTTTCCTCCCCTAAAATGCTTTATCGGGTCCCGCCCCAGGGCCTCCCCTCCCGGTCCCCGCAGCGCGCGGGCTGCCGGCGGAGGCGACTGCGCATGCTCCAAGCGGGCAGGCGCGGGGCCGTGTTCGCCGCCGGCAGGGGGCGCCTGGGGCCCCCGCCCAAGGGAGCTGGGGTGGGGCGTTTGTATGGCGGCGGTTATGGGAAGAGCAGCAGCAGCAGAGCCTCTCCTCAGGTTCTCCCTAACCAGAAACAATTTGCGGGTCCCCAGGACCTGACCAGGTGCTGGTTCGTATAGTTTTAACAACTTACAGAGGAGGTTACCAAAGTCATGCCAAAAGTGTTAGTAGTGGTGTCTGCTATTCAGATGGCTGAAGGGAGTTAGGAGGCCGGAGACAAGAGCTGGAGACGTCCCCAAAGGAAAGCGGTGAATTTCACAAACTGGATCTGAAATTTCTCTTAGGGGATCTGTAGGGATTTGACAAAATGAAACCAGAAATATAAAAAAAAAAGTCTTAAGAATCACAAACCCAAGAGCTGTGTTTTGGACTAGCAAGATAAAAATACTAGAAATCAAATGCTCTGGACTAGAAAAAAACCTACTGGAAACAGTTGCAGGGAAAGGAATGGCAGGAAATCAGGAAACCTTTGGCCTGCTTGTAATTTCCTGTCCAAACAGTTGGAACGGGGTCTAAGGTAGCTAAAAATAAGCCCCAGAAGGAAATCAAAGTTCCTTAGGTCATGGTGGAAATCAGCAACCAGGACGGAGAATTGAGCTACAATTTTTTTTTAGTAATACACACTTTTTTATGTTGCTTCTATTCTGTTTGTATCTGGGGGGGGACACACGATACTGATTGAAGTTAAACACACGATCCTTACTGTCCAAATGCAGTGTTAGAGAAGGTAAGAGAATGGGTATTTCCAGAAGCTATATATAGTGGCACAGTGATAGTGGCACATTATAATTTGTTCCCAGAAATATAAAGTTAATTAACTAGATCTCCTATTAGCCCTTAACATATAAAGTGGCAATGCCTAATTTAATCACCTCTCTAGGGCCAGATGTGTGTGGAAAATATTAAATTCTGGCTGGCTTACTAGAGGACGTGCAAAGATTTGTGTCTTGCTGTGTGTATATACCAGCTAGGAATCCACTGTCTGTAGACTGAGCATTTTATCAAGATAAGTGAAAGGAAGCATTAGGTGCCTACAAAGTTATGATATTTTTCTGGATGGTGAGTTACATCCTTCATCAGAGTAAAGCAGCCATTAAGAAGGCAACGATTGTCATCATTCTCATCAGCTCAGCTCTGCATTTAATGGAGAAGTGGGGATTAACATCTGGTATGTGGTATTTTTGAACAATTAGAAAGAGACATAGTCCATTAACAAGGACAGTTGGCAACAATGTAAAATTCAAAACTGGCAATTCTGTTGAAAGCTGGTACTGAAAATAATTTGGAAGCTATAACAATCATTATAAATAAAATGCTGGCAAGCACAGACCTTGACAGATGGTGAAATCTCCTTTCCAAGTTTGGGAAAGAGAGTGATGATTGAAGATGGGAACTTGCATACATGAAGATGAAAAGCTTGCAAATGCAGGCATCAGCTTCCTAGGACTTAATAATCTGGCTATTGAATCACATCTGTGAAACACACAGAAAAGTGGGACCTGGCACAAGCATGGTGACCATTACACCAGACACCTTCAGAAAAAGTTATGAAGCAGACCTGTAATTTTACACCTAATTTGTTGGATGGAGCGAGTGGAAATACAGTGAGTGGAAATACATTTCACCCTAGAGTCTGAAAAGCAGGTACTAGCTTTCTGATTATCAAACTAATTGCCAGCCTTTGTTGTAGTGAGTAACTGCATAGTAACTTAGTATTTCTGACAAGATGATTGTAAAGAAAGAAGCCAAACATGTAGAACATGAGTTCGTAGGATACAGGTACAGATTTAACCTTCAGGGAGAAGCTGGGATGAAAGAGCTTTTACTGTGTTTGATCCAATATAGTGCACTACATCTTAATGAGTTTGAAGTATCTTCTCGTTAGGAGTTGTTCTCTCTGTTCAATATGTAGTCTGTCTTGAACTGGTCATCACAAGATTGATTGCGGGGGGTGAGGTCCTCCAAAGGGGACAAGGCATCAACATATTAGCCAGGCCTATCAGTATGTGTTATTAACAGTGAGAGTAGAATCCTGAGAAAGGATTATCTGCAAAATACATACGAGGTTTTAGTCAGTCCATCACCCTCATTTGTAGTATGGATTAGGAAAGAAGTGGTAGCACTGGGCTGTCTGTGAACTCTGGCAAACAAAATTATGTCACTTGAAATAATTTTTATCCAGTATCACAGAGAAATAATACACTGGATGCTCTATAAAATTAAATGTGATTCTTCACCTTCAGTTTCAAAGTGCAATATTAGGAGGTGGGTCATAAGAAGACTAGAAAGACTATTTTCCCTGCAGGACAAGGTCAGCAGCAAGTTAAAGGAGAAGTCATGGTGTGCAAGCCACTAGCTATGTTTGAAGGCTACTGGATCATGTTCCTCCCTCAGCTCATATATTATCTAGGCAAGATAGATTCTATATTGAATACAGATTGTATGTTATCTAGGCAAGATATTCTGGTATATGCTGCAAATGGTGTAAAGTAAGTTTAAAACTACTAATAAAAATAAACTCAAAGAGATATGACTCATTTCTAAAAGACTCTGCTTACTCCTGCAGGTGAGATAGGGAGAGATCCCTGGCAAAATATTTCCTTTGATAAAAAAGAAATAATGTGTCTAAAATTGGCTCTCACCTACAGGCTGGCACATATGCAGAGTTTCTGCATGGCTTTTCTCTTCTGAAAGTTCTTTTGTGGGTTTGTCAGTATTGCAAAACTATTTTGTAAGTTGGGGATGAAGAAGAAAACATATCAGTGGTTGAGAGAGAGTGTTTGAGCACTTTTGGTTAAAAAAAAAGAGGTTGTAACTGCCACTGTATCAGTGTATTCACATTTCAAAACCTCTATCATATCAGATATGGCTGCTAGTGCTTACATAAGAACTCAAACATTGTGAGTTGGAGGTGACTTTGCACAGCAAAAGTCTAAATTCTCTGGCACCACTGGTCAGGAATTAGTAATGGTTGAAAATTAGTAATTAGTAATTGGTTGAAAATAACTTTCATGTCTATGAAAGTTTCTCATCCTGATAGGCCATATATCCCTTCTGTTCTTTGAGGATGGCTGACATAGTCCTAGCATGTTAAGAAAACAAAGCTTAGGTAATGATTGTTGGGTTGGTTTTGTTTTGGTTTGGTTTTGGTTGCACTCTCCCTGCTACTTTTAAAGCCATTGTCTAATTTAGATACAATTTTACATGAGATTACAAGTGTTAAGGATACCAAGTTTCTGCATGTTTTGTCAAACAGTACGTGGAACAAAGCACCCCTATTAATGTCCCACTGAGGGAAACATGTGACTTAGCTTTTAACCTTCCAAGAGGCAGCAGTCAGCTTGCCAACTTGTATACACGGAGTTAAGACTTCACTGCAGTCAGGCCTCTTGCCCATCTCAAACAGGTAGGGGAGGACTAAGCAAAAGAAGGTTTATGGTTGTGGAAGGAGGTAACTCATGGCATTCAGTGGCTAGAGTACAAATTCAAAGAAAATCTGGCATCATTAATTCTGTAGCTCATGGACATACTTATTCAAGCTTGGGGTCTTTGGTGGTTAGAAAGACTGCAGTGCTCTGACTTTGTACCAGATGCTCACACAAAGGTATTAATGGTGATACACTGCCTAACAAAAAGGAAAGCAATAAAGCAAGAATTGGTTGTTCAGGAGAGTATAAGCTTGTGCAGAGCTCTTTCCCTTAATTACAGAACCATATAGATTCCAGTTTTCATATGTGAGATATGAGATTGTGCAAATGAAATGGGAATGTGTGCTTTTTTGCCCAGGAATAGGATTTTGTCAAAGAAGAGCTAGCTGTTCCATCATTCTCACATTACAAATATCTTACAGGATCCTGATACTGGACTGCTTAGGTCAAAGTGGCCAACATTTCCAGTATCAGTATGTTACAGTAGAGTATTAAACTGTACAGAACCTTGTTTTTTACTATTCAAACCTTAAATGTCTAGGTTTGGGGGTCTTTTCCTCAAATTAAATAGTACCCAATTAAGTTAACTAAAAATTTGTTACTCAGGATAGTTCCCAAACTATGTAGCTGGAATACTGTAGCACCGGCAAAGCCATACATCCAGAGGATTACAACACACCAGCCTAACGCCCAGGGTGCAATTGAGAGAGGCGTCTGTCTCAAAAGTAAGACAACCCCCATAGGAAGGAAACTGTGGAGGGTAGTATAGAAAAGTAGAAATAGCAGTACTTTGAGAAAAGCCTCAAAAGGATCAGCTGTTGAGCTAAATAAGAATTGATGAGAAAGCAGTGGAACACTTTGAAAAAATGATTTTAAATTTATTGTTTTCCTGCGAAAGATCATGTGGGAAAATAGCTCTGCAGTGGACTATAATCATGCATCTCTGAGGAGTCAGGCTTAAGGCTCATGCTAGCTACCTGAAAAAAAAGGGAAATACTTAGTGAAATTCTGAGCAATTAATTCACTTTTAATTGTGTTGTAAATATTAGTAAATTAGTAAAACGGAGGTTCCAGAAACTTGAATTGCTGGGGATGGATGCAAGAATCCAAAATATTATCTATTTGTTTGAAATGTGAACTGTTGAACCAGGCTAGAACTGAAGAGTTTGTGCTTTCTTTGATGTATCAGAAAGTAACTAATGTATTTTTGAAGTGTTTGGCAGCAGCTGACTTTCCTTGGAAATCATAAATCCTAGATGAATTGTGAAAAGTTAATTGATCGTATGAATGTGACCCAGTTGCCCTCACTACTTGGAGTCCCCTATGGGGCCCTGTGGAGAAGGGGGTAAAAGTTCTGCAGCACTTAATTGTCTACACTACTCCTTTAAAAGTTCAGTTAAACTTGCTCATGGGGGTCCCCTCACACCTGGACAAAAATATTTGAGTTCTTTCTTTAAAGTGGAAATGCAAAGAAATGGGTACAGTAATAGCCACCTGGAATGCAGCAGAACCTAACCCCTCCCTAACTAATCCTGCTGTTTTCTAACCTTGACCTCCATGCATCAAAGGCATCAAAGTCACATGCTTCAAAGTCAAGCTTTTGCAAGATCACGGCTTTGGCTGTGCATTCAACATGCCCTTCCTGCCTGGTGTGCTCTGCTCGGGGAGGTTCTCTGTAGAAGCCATCATTATCTTGGTTAACACCACTCCCTCCTGTCATTTAATATTTTGGTGATGTCTTACTCTGGTTATTATTTTTAAGCTCTGTCTTGAGTTAAAGACCTAAAAATTATCAGAAAATCAAGGAAATTCTCCAAAGAAAAGATATTTTTAAAAGATTGTCAAAATACAAAAATGTGCTTAGAATTCATGAAATTTAGTAAACAAGGCACATAAAGGAATGTATCCTCAGATCTCAGAGAGCTAAAATGTACTATGTTACGGTAAAATAAATTATTACAATGCTAGCTATTACCTAATGTTGCTGATCTTCAGATCTCGTTTACAGAGACGGTAGAACTATGAAATGCTTTGGGGCAGACCACATAGGCAGGCAGATGACACTGACTCCCTCACTGATGCCCTGTTGACTAAATCCCACTGCCCTAATGCTTCTAATGTTAATTGATAATGGTCATGCATTTAAATACCCAGTTTATGTTATTCATGTAGCAGGTATGTAAATATTGACAACTCTTATGATTTTATAACAAATCTTGAATAGTTAAATGTTCCCTATATTAAAAACTCCAGCTGCCGTCATCAGACTCCTAGCTGAGGGAACTGGATTTTCCCGATGCAAAACTGAGCACCAGGAACTATTTAAAAACATCCCAGCACAGAGACACTGGAAATCACAACAGCAGGTGCCTATTGAAAAGTCCAAGAATTCTTCATCTTATAAATGCCGTGATTGTAAACCTTTTAGGAGAAACTTTGGGCTTTTTTCAGTATTGCTGATTCAGCCCTCAGCAGCAGAGCTCACACCACACCTCGTACTTAATCCCTGTCTGTTGTTGCAGGCCTCACTGGTGAGGCTGTGCATGAGACTGGTACAGCTGTGGGACAAAAGCCCAGTTCTGGCTTTGCTGTAGCGGCAGCGCGGGCATGACCGTCCTATGGAGCGCGCAGAAGAAACGAGGATGGCCAAGACCACTGTGACGGGCCCAGCCACGTCTGATGGTTCAGTCTCGATGCCAGCGCTGCTGCCGAAGGCGTAGGCAGCCAAACCGGGCAGAAGCGGCTCTGAGCAGGAGCTCGGGGTGAGGAGTTGCAGCACTTTGAGGACCAGTGTGGAAAGAGGAACTGCAAGATGCAGCCTTGCCGGTTGCACAACCGAGGCTTTGGTAAAGGTTTGGAGTCGCTGCCGGGGTGAATGCGGCCCCCGCCTGGATTTTATTTCCTTATTCCCCACGGGATTCCCCCCTTACCTCACTACCCTTCAGTGTCTCTGCATAACCAGAAGTAGCTGCATAACGGGATAACTTTAGATTTTACTTAGAAACAGCTGAAGCACAGTTTCCTGCGCCAGTTGCTGTTGCCGAGCTCGGCAGAGGATCCGGCAGCCAGCCCCTGACTGCCCTCTCCGCTGCCTGCTCTCCATCCTGCGGCACGGGCACCTGTGAGAGCACCGGGCCGACGCAGCCCCCCCCGGGAGGGAGGAGCCTCGCCCGCCCGCCCGTTCGCCGCGCCTCGGAGGTGCGCTGGGGAGCGCCGGCCCTGACGTCACGGCGCGGTTGCCATAGGGACGCCTGGGGTCGCACCTGACGGCTGTCGTGAAGCAGCGGGAGGAGAACGAGGGAAGGAGGAAGGGGGAGTCTAGGCCCGGCCTGGCCCGGCCCCCCACGCCCCCCCAGGGCCCGCGGGGAGTTGGCTCCGCGCCGCGCCCTTCCACCCCCGCCGCAGCGGAGCCGGAGGCAGGAGGAGGCGGAGGCGGCGCTGCCGCCGCCGCTGGCTATGTAGGGGCCCCGGTGCGGGCGGATCCGGAGGCCGCTGTCCGCCTCTGGAGCGCGGCGCCGGGGCCGAGCCCGGCGGGATGTTCTCCAAAAAGCCGCACGGGGACGTGCGGAAATCCACGCAGAAGGTGCTGGACACCCGCAAGGACCCACTCACCCGTCTCAAGCACCTGCGCGTCCTCATCGGTGAGGCGGCCGGGAGGGAGGGAGCGGATCCGCGGGGGGCCACGGCCCGGGGTCCGCGGGGCCGCCGGCCCCGAGTCCCGGTGTAGGAAGGACCGGGAACAGGGCGCCGGGGCGGGACGCGAGGTCGGCTCGTGTGGGAGACCGCAGCCTGGCCTCGGCACGGCGGCCGCAGGCAGGGCCCCGGGGCTGGCATCGCGGGGCCGGCGGCGGCGGGGCTTCAGCGGTGCGTGGCGGGGGCCGGCGGGCCCGGCGAGGGGTGCTTGGCTCCCCGCTGTTGCACTGAGGCACGTACGTTTCCACCGCATTTGGAGGTGGAATTCATTTGGCAACTGCGGATGGAGGCGAAAAGCTGGTTTGCTTCCCCCGTGCATTAGTCTGTAGAGCTACATAAATGCTGCTAAGTCGGCACGCTTGAATAGAAGTGTCTGGTTAGCGGTAATAGTGCCTGTGACTCCCTAATCGATTTCCCTTAAATGCTTACAGTAACAACTTATGTTCATGTATGTTTTCGAGGTAAGAGCTACAACAATAAGTGCTCACCAGAGTAGATGTAGATGAGCATTCATACAGCTAATCTGAAAATACTTCTGGTTTGCTGATTGGTCAGGGAGGGAACATAAGCACTTAGGTACTGCCGCAGATCCATGTAAACAGCTGTTTAACCTGACCAGTGAGTTAGAAATTGTGATTATATGGAATAATGGCCTAATGAAAAAAAACTGTGGAAAAAAACCCCAGAGTTAACCATTACAAAATATCAGTTAGTTGCATGTGTTTCTGAAAATCTAAGTCTGTGTCATCAAGCTGTCCTTGAAAAAAAAGAAGTTTGCTCGGAGCGTCTTTTGAGCCCTTCAGTTCTTTAAATGTGTGTGTTGCTTCTGACAGTTTGTCAACATGTGAGCATGGCTGGGTCAAGGGCAACTGCATTCCATATTTAGCACACAGTACTGAACGGATTTTTTTGGGTTCTGCCCACAGTCTGGGGATATTTGAGTACCTTGTCCTTGTCTTCCAACGCTGGATTCTTTCCTTTCAAAGGAAAACAGCTATTGCTCCCTTTTTTCTTTAGTGTTGGTGTTTGAATGAACAGGTGTTCCCATACGGCAGCATCTGCTGCTGCATGACTTATTTTCTGCAACATAATAACTATTTAGCCGCTTGAAATTGAGGATAGTTGGGTGGCTAGCTATCCAAGACAAGCTATCCAAGATGTATCCTCTTGCCTCACTCAGAATGTTACCACTCTTCTTACCTAGCTGTACTGAGCCAGTTGTGACTTGCTTTGTGTTGATTTGTATTTATTTTTAGCTATTCATCAGTTGAAACTTAAGAGAAAAGAGCATTATAAAGGAACTAAGTACCTCTCTGAATTTAAGTTTCCTGGCTAAAGTATGTTGAATATTTCTAGTTTTGCTGTAGTCTGCAAAATAATCTGTGTGATTTTTTTTTTATCTGATCTGTTCTAGGTTTGATATTTCTGTTGTGTTTTATTTACAAGATTTTCCTTTAGCTTTGTTAATACCTGGATGCATTCTGTAAGATGCAAACCACGAGACGTTCTTATCTAATCTAAGGTTGCTGTTTACTGGCTGTAGGACAGACTAAATCTGCTGGGGCATGCCTTCCTGTGATGGCCAGTCCCCTTTCCTTCCCTCTCCCGCACATGCGTATATCAGCTGTTGAAGCACAGCTCCCACATATCCTTTCTCCAAGTTTGGGAGAATACAGTGTGTGACTGTGTAAGTAAGGAACGTTGTAACGGTACTCTTCAGCTTGTCTGTCTTGGATGCATCTACAAGATTTTGTCATTATGCAGATGTTCTTAGATGCACAAGTTACAAAACCAAGATCTTTTTTGGGGGGCAAAGGAAATAGGATATTTCTCCAAGTCTACTATAGAGCAAGAGAATTATATAGTAGATAACTTAAGGTCTGTCTTCTGCTGTGATCACCTCCTTGCCTTATTCCTTAAATTTGTCTATTCCCTAAACCGGCTTTCAAAGCATAAGCTCTATGCCCTTTCTTCTTCAATTGTTTCTTGACTAGTGTGCAGGATCAGATTAAAAAAAATAATTTGTACACATAAGATAGACTGCTGCCTGAGGTGGCTTCGCATGCAGGCACCATCCTGCAGCTTGAGTAGCGTAGTGCTGCATTTTCCTGTTTATTTTTTTTCTTCAGTGACAACTCCCCCAGCATAATAATGGGCGTGTTTCCATGTGCTCAGGGGATCCAAGCTAGCAATTGCCAACAGACTGTCCGAGGGGAGAAGGGAGGAAATCTCAGTTCGGCTCTGTTCAGCATCTTTATGAATGAAAAATTATTTGCCTTATTTACTGCTCTTAGCTCCTGTGTATTGGAGACTAAAAGACTGTCCCGAAGAGAATTCTCTGCTGTTTCACATCAAGGAGAAAGAGAGAATTTTATCTTGTTCTTAAACTTAAAATCCTTTCAGGAGGCCTGCAAGTTGTATTGGACCAGAGTTTATTGTTGCTGAACCAAAGACTAAAAAAATACAGTAAAAAAAAAATTAACTAAAGCATGGCCTTGGATTCATGGTTAAGACCTCAGGGGAGGAAAGGGAGTACTAGTTAATTTTTCCTCTTTTATCAAGGCATCCAAAGCAGCAGTTCTCCAGTAAGCTAAAATAATGGAATAGTCATGAGAAGAGGCAGAGTGCTTGTGAATTATAGCCTGCTGGTTGGCTATTAGCCAAAGACGGGAAATCAAAAAAGTTTCATTGTGGTAAAAGATTGACAGTTGGATCCTGCAAGGCAATGGTGTAAGTCAAGCATAATCTAAAAATATTTAAGATAGTATAATGTGGTTGTTAGTAAAGACCAGAAGAGACTGAACAATTTTAGAGACCCTAATATGAAGCTAGTAAATGGATAACACAAAGACAAGTGACTTTTTTTTTAACAAATTAAAAGTAGTGTAAAAGTAGTAGATAGAATTATTTAAATGCCTTTTACAAGATAACTTAGAATGTGGAGAGTTGTATAATTTCGGGGAAAAGTATCTTGTCTTTGGTGACAACTAAGTTTAAATTTAGTAAAAAAATGCAAATTAGTCAGCATAAGGAATATAGAAAATTTTTACGTCTTTGTAAAGCAGGGGTGTACCATTACACAAAATATTGCAGCTTTAGTAGTCTCATTGCTATAGTCAGTGTATAGAAGATTCAGAGATGGAAATGACTCAGATGAGAGTAAAACTTTAATGTGAAAAGACATTGAAAGCTTTGGAATCCCTTTCTGTAGGGGCAGGGGCAGATAGTGAAAAATACGTAAACATATATGAGAAAAGACTAGAAAATGAAGTCTAGTAAGGCCTACCAATTTTGAAGTTACAGTAGAAGATTCCTGGCTTGGGAAGCTCCTGAGTGCTAGACCAGTTATAGGCATACTGGGGGGGAACCTTTATTTTTTTTTTTTTTTCCTTCTTCTTTTTTTTTTTCCTGAAACACTATTGTAGGTAACTGCTCTTTACCACTTCACTCCAGTGTCCTGTCTCTGACTAGTTCTGTGCTCTGCTTTGGTATGGCTTCATTCGGCTTTTTTTATAGTTCAGGAACTGAGAAAAATTCAGTGACATTCAGGTGACTAACTGAGAATTGATTAAGTTATTTGTTAAGGTAAATATAATATGTGACTAACTTATGCATGTCACAGGCATAATGTTTTTTTTAATAGAGGTTAAAGCCTTTAGGGGACCTCCAAGTAGTAATAAGTACTAAGAAATGCTAAGAAAAGTCAGAAAGAGATTGAAGTCTCATATCCTGGGACATAACAGTCTATAAGTGAAGGTAATCTGCTTTTCATTGTTTTTCTACTGCAGTATTTTTATTGAAACAGCTGGAACTATCTGCTTTGAGAGATTTGATTATTTTGAGGTGTATTAGTTTCTTCACATAGGGAAGTGTTCATCCCCTTCTTTATTTTTCTCCTTCTTAGTTCTGGGAAGTACCTTTAAGTCTCATACAGCTCCAGTTTTGTTTACTGTGAGTTACTGCAGTGGTTAGAGCGTACGAACTGTGAGCTGGAATGTCTAATGGGATTCCCTTGCAGTCGGTATGGCAGTGGCTCAGCCTTGTCAGAGGCGGGGGCCTGCTACAGGGAAGGCTGCCAGCTGCAGTTAGTGCAGGTGTGATCACTGAGACTCTTCTAGCAGATGGAAGTGGAGGCACATAGTGTACCTCATGGAATTGGGTATTGCCTGCAGAATGAAGCCCATGATTTTCCAGAAAAATAGATATTTTTAGGAGTCCCCATAAGCAGCTAATTGCAATTTTTAGGATCATTAAGGGGAAATAACATGGAAATATTATTACATTGTTCTTATAAAGTGTTGCACTGTTTAATCAGACTTCAGCATCAAGCTAAAATTCTCTGGTTTTAAAATGGTAGTTCATAAAAGTTTGTTCTAGTAACCTCTCAAGCATCAAATCACGCTTGATTTGTCCTTTTGTTAAAAAAGTGCTTTGAGAACTTTTGTAAATAATTAAGGCAGCTAAATATGTGACTCTTTCATAATGTAATACCTTAATAATATTGACTTTTTGTTCTAGTTTTGATATCGAGTATGTTGCTGCTACCCGTCGAATTTCTAATTTTTGGTCAGAATTTGTAAATATATGTATTTAAAAAAAAAAAGCTAAAATGCCTAAATATTTAATGATTTCTGTGTAATCCTACTATGTGCAAGCAAGTCAAATGAATGTGTTTGGCTTAAGATTTACTTCTAGGGCTGAGTTCTTAAGAGAATTTTTTTTTTTTTTCCTTCTTTGTTTTTTTTTTTTTTTTTGTAGAGTAGGAGTTGCAGGCCTGTGATTTGTTAATCCAGAATAAAGGAAAAAAGAATATATTGTTTCTCATAATTTATTTTATTTGCATCTGATATCTTAAAAATACACTACTTGTATCTCCAGAACTATGGAGAGAACGCTTGTAAAATGTGATGCTAGGAGAAGAGGGTATTTGAAGTGTGGAGTGTTTTTTATTATTTTGTTTTGTTATTCTTGGTAGTTGGTTAGCGCTCGACATCTTATGTAAGTGATCTCTGAAAGGAAAAAGTCAAGCTATGCTGAACAGAATGAAACAGGCTGCATTGGACGTCCATTCGATATATTGTTTAATATTAAACAATATGCTTAAACAGAGATTGTATTTGTCTAAAGGGATTTTAATTTAAGAAATCTGATTGACTGGCAGTCAGCCCTAATGCTTCAGCTGGATGGCATTCATTGATGTCGCCCATCATCAACATTGCTCTTATAATATCACTTATATATACTATAGGAAATGAAAAATGTTTGATGGTAGTTAAAGTGACAGGCCAGTAAGAAGCTACAGCAAAACTAGCTGCCTGGAATTTTCTTTGGAGATAACTATTCCAGAAGTTTCTGTGGATGTGCAAAGCTGTATTATTTTTGGCAAGAGTTGCAGATTTTTTTTTTTCTTTCCTTTCCTGGTGATTCTAACTGCAGAGGACATGTCACCACTGTAATTCATGGCTTTGGTTGTGGATTGAGTGCAGTTTAGGAAATTAGACTTGATATTCTGTCAATCTTAATTTAACCCTGAACCTCTTCTGTTCTGTTTTGGCCAGGAGAACAGGGGGAAGAATTGCTTTGCTTTAGGATTTTGGCTAATGTTACACTCAGCTTGCAGAGAGCAGCAGTGGCCAGTGCTGCTGGCTTGCACGGGTAAGGGCTGGAGTCACATCCAAGCCCCAGACTAGACAAAGCAGAGGCTCTGCTTGGATGCAAAGGAAAGGTCTGTGTTGGTTTAGCAGTGGCAGTTTGGAATGAAAATAAGTACAGTACTACGGGAGTGTTTGAAGTTCCTCAAATGAAAACTTAAGTTCTGGAACATGAGTTGTTATGGAAGCATTTTTTAAATGTTTACTAACTTAACTCTTCCGGAGCCTGCAAGCAAGCTGAAAGAATGCGCTTGGAGAGCCATCAGTTGCTTCTGCTTGTTCCTGTAAAGTACTAGTGTTGAAATTTGTAACAATTTGTATGTAGATGATGTTCATTGGTGCTGTTAACCTGCTTATTCATTCGTGATTTTGTTTTTTTCTTGTGTGTTTGTGTCTAGAAGATGGCGGTGGTCTGCAGTTCAGACTTACCTAGTGCAAAACAGAAGTTCATTAAAAGATTTCTTCACATCTGTTTCTTTTTCAGTACCAGAAACCTCAAGAATATATTCTTTGACACAAGTACCTTTTTGAAAATGTGCAGTTGTTTTTGTTAAATAACTGTTAGTGATGTGAAACAGTAAGGGCTAATGTGAAGCCTTTGTTTAATAGATTTGCATTTGTAGCTCACTATTTGAAACGTTATGGTTTGTTATCAGGTCTCTTTCACCTTGACAGTCTGTTAACTATGTCAGAGCCACCGGTTAGTTCTGGAGGTTTTCCACTTAACCTTTCTGAATGACATGCTTTTCTACTCAAGAGGCTGTCCGTATATAACTGAACCTCTGTACTGTTTGCTGTGACGCAGCCATTGAGTTTTCCAGCTTGGAGAATTAATAAGTAAGTTCTGTTGACCATTTTGTATGTATGTTAACCGAAATTGAGGATGCTTAGAAACCTCTTGCTTTCTAATGGCACCAGTTTGTTATGAGAATTGGTACTGAACTCTGCAGTCTGTAGCAGGTCTCTGCTTTACAGAAATAGAACTAGAAGTCTGGCCATCTTCCAGGTCATTGTTTGCTGCAGTTGTCACTGGTGTTTTATTTTTGGGTAAGGATGAGGGAAAGTCACTTAAAAGCCAGTAAGTCTCAGAATGAGACATAATAATGTTTTTGTTATACCATGTGCCATAATAATTTTATGTATAAACGTACTATTAAATCTTGAAACACTTAAAATTGAAGGTAAAATTAACCACTACAACATCTGTAGTGGTGTATACTGTTCTGTTAAATGCTGTGGTAATTACTGCAATGCTATGTGTGAATGGGTGAATGCTAATATTCTCCTCAGGAAAGTTAATAGATATCTAACATGGGGGGGGTGTGGGGTGTGCGTGTTTTAGTTTTAAGTTTGGTATTTTGATTGTTTACCTTTTAAAGTTCTGTCCTGGGTAGAAAGTACACGTTTACCTGCTGTATAATATTTGAATTTCATACAGCAGGCAGTAATCTAAATAGTATAGATGAATTTCCCTTGCTAACTCAACTAATTTATAAATATGTAACAGGTGTTGTTATGGATTAATTTATAAGAACTTATAGGGTAATATATTGAAAACAAAATAAACAGGGAGAGCAAATTGTGTGTAATGTAAGTTAAAGCCCAATGAGATCTTCTTGCTCCAGAGGATTGGGATGTTATATGTGTAAACTTGTTGGCTTTGCAGAATCTTGCTCAGGTGATCCCTTACAAGTTTAAATATGCAGTAAAAATCTGTGTTGCTTTTACTGGTTTATGTTTTATATCTAACAAAGTAATTTTTTTAAGCACTTTGAAGTGGTTCTCTTGCATTGTAATTCTAAGTATGATGTGCTGTTCAGATGGTATCCTTCTTCCAGTATGCGCTATTGAAGGCTTACATTTTTATTAAAATACTGGAATACTCTTGTGGATGCAAATGATTCCTGGTTAAAAAGGAATGTGCTGATAATTGAACCATAATAAAAAGCGTGGAATAAATGGGTTTACTCTTAGTCATAGTTTAGTGGCAGAACAGATTTTCTGCAAGACTTCAGCCTAGAGTCTTCCCTTCCTAAAACAATCACT
This sequence comes from Chlamydotis macqueenii, assembly GCF_036417535.1. Taxonomy (NCBI): domain Eukaryota; kingdom Metazoa; phylum Chordata; class Aves; order Otidiformes; family Otididae; genus Chlamydotis; species Chlamydotis macqueenii. The sequence continues at coordinate 28,295,966 of NC_141560.1, forward strand.
GTGGGAACTTAAGTTTTGAGTATCTACTGAGATACTTGAAAAGAACATAGCCTTTCAGAAAGTTTTGAACAATTAACCTTCAGAAGAGCTGGCCTTCTGAAAATACATGAAAGTAGGTTCCTAAAAGTACAGTTACACATAAGCATAGAAGTTGGTATGAGAGGTGGAGGGCTTTTTATTGTTTGTGTGTTGTGGGTTTTTTTGTTTGATTGGTTGTTTTTTGTTTTTTGGTTTTTTTTTTTTTTTTTAAACCTTGACTTTCTGTGCTACTGGTCCACTCTACAAGGTGGGGAATAGTAGAACTTCCAAGTTTCAGTGGGTTTCATGGAAATACGAATTCCAGTTGATCTGGTACTTGAATGCTCTTGTAATGAGGGTCATGCAAATAGCTTAGATGAAATGGAAGACTAGTTAGTTCTGTTTCATGCATCAGAACAGAAATCCATAACTTAAGCCAAAAAAAGTAACTTACTTTCTTAATGCTGATTCTAGAAAAAACTAAGGCTACTTTTAAAAAAGTTTTATGGGAGGACAGGGAAGCTGTACAGTGTCCCTTTGTGCTTAAATGTAACTTTCTTCTTAAAAAAAGAAACAACCAAAAAGCACTATTGAACACACAGGAGTTAATGCAGAGATCAGATTTGCACCAATTTTTTGAGTTACAGAAAAATATTAAGGAAGGACTCAGGAGTCAAAAATTCATGTTTCTTGCTCTTATGAAGCATAAAGAAACCTGCATTTTCTTGACAAACAGCTTCCACAAATGATAATGGAAGATTGGATTTTAGTGTACTGGAACTATGTTTGTACAGTAGAAGCTTTAGTTTTTACATTGGTGGAATACAGTAATATATATGTATTGTCTCATTTTTTTCCTCTCCCATTCAGAGAAATTTTCCAAACTATTTTGTACGGTGACAGATCTATTTCAGAGTCCTTTCCCCCACTCCCAATCTGGGCATAAGTACCGAGAACACAAGGAGTTCATTAGTTTGTGTTACTTGCATCTGTGGTAGAAGAATACAAAGTTCTTTTGTTTAAAAATAAATATATAAATGCACCGTAAATTAAGGAGGAAAGCCTGTTTCTGTCTAATCCCATGTCGTGTAAAAACAAGGCTATGTCTCCCTTCTTAAAAAGGCAGAACGGGTTAAGTAGCCAAAGCAGACAAGCAACTTCTGCAAATTCCCAGTTCAGGGTTGTTTGAAAAGGACATGCATATATGCTCCTTGTAGAGGAAATGATGTTTACCTCTGTATACAGCATTCATGATACTTCTGGAGAAAATGGTTTAGGATGAGAGAATTGAGGAACCATATCTTTAGTTGATCACAAGGATAAATGTGAACTGAATGTTTTAGGAACACTCCTGTTAGGGAAAAATATCAGATTCTTAATGAAAAAGGTATTAACAGCAATGTATAGCTGGAAGTTAGTAAGAGAAATTCAATTGATGGGTCAGTGATGCATTTTAATAGTAAAGTAACCAAGGAGAGTAATAGTCTCTCCGTGCATGTCTTAGTCACATGGGCTGTGTTCAGTATGGAGGTAGCTGTGAAATGGAACGATGTGCACAGGTGGCCAGAATAGACGATTTCCAGATCAAACTGTTCAAAGGTTTATGTTACTCCGTGCTGTATCTACCTTTTTCCCCCTCTCTTCTTTCTTGCCGTGATTCTTGATCTGGGAATGCATAAAGATTTCAAACTTCCTTGACTGATGCCAGGTTCCAAATTTCTGGACCAGCAGCTTGCTGAATCACTAAAAGCATCCTTTGATATGAGCAGAAGGTATCTTTTGCTCTAGGTGGCAAACCTTTCAGGTGCACAAATGTGTTTTCCCTCCCTCCCTTAGAAGGAAAGCTGGTTTTCAGCATTAACAGAAGTAGTTTGACTTGGGGTTTTGGTTTTTTGTTTGTTTGGGTTTTTTTAAGGATTATTTTCAGGTAATGGTAGGACAAAATTCCCATTTAATAAAATGTACATTTTTCTTCCTTTTGAAGCAATAGAACTTACTGCAAGAATTCCCTTGTTAACTGTTAGAATTACAAAAACTTGCTTTTGTTTATCCTGTCAAGTGTGATCTTAGGAAGAAATTGGGGCAAAATGGATGGCTAGAAAAGTTACAGACTCAAGGAATTTTTGGCTTTAATCATACTCTTCCAAGCTATAGCTGTATTCTGAAGGTATGCTTTTAGTGTTAACTGGGTGTTAATGATGATAATACAGGTCTACCAGTGCTCCTCTGAGTCTTTTCTGCCCCCCCCCGCCCCCCCCCCGCCACCGAACTCTGGAAAGGCAGAACACCTTACGACAGCACCAGTTGTATGCATGCATGTAAAGTGTCTTGTGTGGTAAAATGAGGATCACTGTTCAGTTGACTGTGTGGGCAAGCCTTTAGTTTGTCCCCTGAAGAACGTAGGAATAGTGTCCCCAAAAAGTATGAACTTTTGTGTTAAGATTGAGTCTTTGAACAATAAGTTTGGCTTGCTTCTTTTTTTTTTTTTTGTCTGCTTCAGATTTGACCCATGTCTGGGGAAAGAATGAGGGCCTATTTCAGGAAACGAAACATTTAATGTGCCTGCAAAAATGCAGCATTCCTGTGTGTTGACTGGCAGAGACTGTTTAACTGCTTCCGATCTCTTAGTGTTTTCTGCTCCTTTGCATGAAGTGAACTGTTCCACTGTTTTCTATGTGTAATGCCCATACAGCAGTTAAATGTATGGGCTTAAAGATTGTCCTCTGCCACTCTCCTTTCTCCCGAAAGTCTCAGTCATTGCTTTCTTTTTCCCTTTAATTTTTCTGTCTTCAAACCTTTTGATTTGCCTCTTGCTGTATTTTCTTGTGCATAGTGTAGAACTCGCTTAGGCTTCTGCCCTGTAAGTGGAAGTGGATATAACGGTTGTGCTTGTGCTCTAGTCATAGCTCCTTTTCTTGTGTATTGCCCATACCTCGTAAAAATTGTGGTCTATTTTGTTTAAACTGGAATTGTTGTTTGTTGTCCTTACTTTAATTGTTTAGGCTCTGAACTCTAGCAGTTCAGCTGCTGATCTGTAAGTGGTGTAGCAGTTTCTGCAAAACTGGAGGTTAGGTAATGGTGTAGCTGGTCAGGCACATACACTTGCCCCTCTGCACCATTAAGTTTAGTGCTAGCTAAGCTGCTTTGCTTTAAGAGTTGGTGTTAGGTGTTAATATAGCACTATCTTCTCCCACAGCGCTCCGGCCTTACCCGCTGATTATGTGAGATGCTGGCAGAATGCTGTGATACTGCAAAAACTGAACATGTATTGCCAGTTTTTACAGCATGATTTGTGATAAAGTTGAGTTGGCAGACCTGTAGAACTGCATAATAAAATATAATTGAAAATATGCCATGCTTTTGGCCATCCTTTCAATTGATTGTTTCTTTGCTTTGTACTCTACCAGTTGTGTATCCAGTCGTGTGAGATTATAAAGACTGATGTCGTTCTAAAAAGGGTTAAAAAACTATAATCCAATAAAGAATTAGAAGGGGACTTGTAAAAGATGTACAGTGAAACATGATGCCTCAATGTTTAGAGCTAGTGAATGATATAAAGGTTTTGTTTGCCTCACCTCTCTTCATGTTTGGGGGGGGTGTTGTTTGTTTCACATCAATATTGTGAAAGGGGAGGGTTTTGCTGTATAAAATACTGTCTCTCTGTTCCGCTGTGCTTCCATACTTTGTTCTATTCATCTGGTTTCTTTAGTCTAATGTTATGTGACACGACAGGGAGTGTCCTTTTGGTTCACTGTGTACAGGCTTGAAAGAATTATCTTTTTAAACAATCAGTTAAAAATGAATTTAGATAAGTCATCGTGTATTTCTTTAACTGGAGGTTTGCACAAAACCATCTTAGGGGGTTGTGGGAAGAGAATCTGGAAACCTTCCTGGGATGCACAAGAAAGCACATCCTCTCTACACTCACAGTGATGTTTCCACCTCAGGGTATCTCTGAGGTCCCAGCTTCTGATCTCCTGAGCCCACACAATCAAAGCAGTATGGGGGACTGGGTCAGACTGAAAAGGAAAGTGCCTGTTAGAGCTTGGAGGGAGCAAGGAGGCAGCAGTGAGAATCCAGTGCTGCTGTTTGCTTCCTACCAACCTGTTTCTCTGCAGAGCAGAGGTGGTTCTCACTTAGCATCCTTCTCTGACTTTCTTAAGTAAGCTTGATTGTGTGTCTAGTAATTACAGCTGGGGACAGTGATGGTCTTTGTGTTGTAGAGTTTGGGCAGGGTTGTTAGCTGTATTTATATTAAATTAACAATTACAACAACATTCATTTGTACAGTGCTGATCCTGGTGGAATTCTGGTTCATGACTGGGGTTTGAGGGCATTACTGTCATGCAAGAACATGCTGCTTCCCTTTTTAAAATTCACTAAGGTATTTGTGGTGTGTCATATTGAATTTCTTTAGCTTCAGTTTGAAAGAATGAAAACTTCAAAAACTTCTTTACCAATAATAATTTTTATCTTAAATATCTTCAGTTCTTATTACTACATAGTGGTATGCAGTGGTTGACTCTGAATATTTGAAAGAAATAAAACCAATGTTTTGTTGTGTTTTTCAGAGAATGCAGAATCAATTGATCTCAAACAGTTTTTTGACCTACATTTCTCGCATATATATTATGTGTTCTTTGAAAACTTTGTGACTATTGAAGTAGGTCTTAAACAAAAAGGTAAGTATTTCAAATAGAACACCTTTTTTGTCTTAATGCTTCTGTGATTGTTATAAAATACAGCAAGGTATCTGTGATCACAAGTGACAGCATTAGATATGTAGAAATACGTGTAAGCACTAACTTTGCAAATAAAGGCAGAGCTGTTCTAGGTGCATGCCATGGAGATGAGCAAGGAGACTTAATTCTCTGATGGCTGGTTTTGCCTTTTTGCAAAATGACGATTCTTAAGGTGTTGTACTTCCTGTGTTCTGCAGAATTATTCTAAGTTCTGTTTAACAAGATATCGTGTATACTGTTGATGCCATAGTAGAAAGTTATAAACAATGTAACTATTATAAACTGTAACTAGGAAATACTTTTTTTTTTTTTTTTTTTTTGCAGAAGGAATGCAAAAGAATTCTTGTGGTTATAGAAATGCATGTTTTTGTTTTACACATCTAAGGAACTTTGTCAGTATTTTTTGCATTTTGTTTTGATAATAAAAGTGTATCTTCTGTTTATTATCTAGGTCACAAGTCTCAGAGAGAAGAATTAGATTCTATTCTTTTTATTTTTGAGGTAAGATAACTTGAATACTCCTGTTATGTGTGTGGTTTTTTTACTTTGAATTAAGTCCTGTTGAATAATAACATTACAGCTATAGAATCATAGAATAGTTTGGGTTGGAAGGGACCTTCAAAGGTCATCTAGTCCAAGCCCCCTGCAAGAAGCAGGGACATCTCCAACCAGATCAGGTTGCTCAGAGCCTCATCCAGCCTGACCTTCAATATTTCTGGGGAAGGAGCATCCACCACCTTTCTGGGCAACCTGTTCCAGTGTTCTACCACCCTCATTGTAAATTTTTTTTGCCTAATATCCAATCTAAATCTACCTCCCTCTATTTTAAAACCATTACCCCTCATCCTTTCACAACAGACCCTACTGAAGAGTTTCTCCCCATCTTTCCTGTAGGCCCCCTTGAGGTACTGGAAGACCGCCATAAGGTCTCCCCTACCCTACAGTTGCTTGGAAGTATGCTTTATGCTTAACTGCATTCCTTTTTATTTTACTTAGAATTGAATATGTGCTTTGTGTGAGAAGAAGAAGAACTTGACTTGCTGTTTTGCAGGAAGATATTTTAACTGGAATAAGATGTTTTCTATGCCTGCAGATAGTTCATTACTTTTTGGTGGTGGTGTTCTCCCCTTCCCCCCATGTGTTGTACACTTTGAAATTCTCATAAATGCAATCTCTGATTAGCTGTGATCATTTTCGACGTTTTGATTGCATGCTATCATAGAATAGTTGGAGTTGGATGGGACCTTTAAGAGGTCCTTTAAAGGTCATCTAGTCCAACCCCCCTGCAAGGAGCAGGGACATCTCCAACTGGATCAGGTTTGTCATTGCCCCATCCAACCTGGCTTTGAATATTTCCAGGAATGGGGCATCTTCCACCTCTCTGGGCAACCTGTTCAAGTGTTTCACTGTCATCACCATAAAAAATTTCTTCTTTATATCTAGTCTAAGTCTACCCTCTTTTAGTTTAAAAACATTACCCCTTGTCCTGTTGCAGTAGACCCTACTAAAAAGTCTGTCCCTATCTTTCTTATAGGCCCTCTTTAGGTATCAAAAGACTGTTATAAGGTCTTCTCTGTACTGAGAACTTCAGAGCTGGACACAGTACTCTCACCAAAGTAAAGGGGCAAAATCGCCCCCCTCAGCCTGCTGGCTGTGTTTCTTTTTATGCAGCCCAGGATATGGTTGGCTTTCTGGATTGCGAGCGCACATTCATCAGCTTTTCATCCACCAGTACCCCCAAGTCCTTCTCAGCAGGGCTACTCAATCCCTGCATCCCCCAGCCTGTATTGATACCGGGGATTGCCTTGTCCCAGGTGCAGGCCCTTGCGTTTGGCCTTGTTGAATCTCATGACGTTTACATGAGCCCGCTGTTCAAGCTTGTCCAGGCCCCTCTGGATGGCATCCTGTCCCTCAGACACGTCAACCGCACCATGCAGCTCAGTGTCCTCTGGAAACATGCTGAGGGTGCACTCGGTCCCAGTGTCTCTGTCATTGATAAAGGTATTAAACAGTACTGGTCCCAACAACTTTTCTTATAATTACTGCTGCATGATTAGTTTTTATTGATCCCTTTTAGTTTTGAAAATTCTTATTATTTGAAAATAGCATTTCACAATATCTTTACCAAAAGCGTTTGTTGAATTAGAAACTAGTTTAATTAAATTGGACCACTTCTGAGCTTAGAACGGCAATTTTTTGTCTTTCTTTTTTGATGGAGGCTCATAATTATAGTACAAGGATTGTAGTTTTTAAAAATATGTCAAGTACAAATTCAAGATTTTTTTAAAAAGGTTGGTTTTTTTTAAAAAAAAAACATTGGTGCTTAAAACTGTAGGCTTAACTGTTAGAAGAAGAGTGAATCTGAAGAAAGCTGGTTCATTTGTTCACTGCTTGCTGTATAAAGGAGTATTAGGTGACCTGTGCTTTGGAAGCTTGCAAAGGCTTCTAGAGTGTCAGGACCAAGAATTATTTTGGGAAATCAGGTTGTTTACAAGATGCTAATACCTTTCTGCTTTATGCTAGGCATAAATGTTGAATTGCCTGTGCCACCGAGGCAAGTTTACAGCTGAGCTTCCTAGCTTAAGCCACTATAAAGGTAGAATTAACCTAATACAACCTGTTGTGAACCAGAGCATTTGAGGGAGATACTCATCCCATTGCACTCCCTAGGCTATAAGCAATAATATCCAGCAAAGAGGCAGTGGAGCCAGATAAACTCCAGTGACATGTAAAGTCTAATGCTGGACTTGCCAGATAGTCTGTCGGAGTCTTTGGCCTTCTTAGGTTTGGGAATGGGATTATCTTGAAAGGACAGCAATGCTTCCAAGGAAAGCAGTGTGAAAATTTTCTAAGTTAACCATTCAACGTCTGAACTGTGGCCTTGTGCAAGTGCTCTTTAGTCTTCCGAGTGCGATATCTGCAACATAGATCCTTGGGTTCTGTTTTTTTTGTAGAAAATTTTACAACTTCTTCCAGAAAGAATTCATCAGAGATGGCAATTTCATAGTATTGGTAAGTTGATTTTCTCCCGTGGTTTTTTTTTTTTTTTTTTAAATCTTGGTTTTTATTAGTAGCTTGTGCTACTCATTTCCTTAACCTTCAAGTAGCATAACCGGGATTATGGTCTTGAAACTCTTGCAAGCGAGAGGAAGGGAGAAAAAAACCCCAAACCAAAAAATCCACCAAGGTAATGAGGTGCTCTTCTACATGCAATTAAAGCTGGGAATCTGGAAATAGAACAGTGTCTAAGAAAGAAGAAAGGCAGGTGGAAAGTTGCTTTGTAATTATGTTTTTTTCCTAATTTTTTCTCTTAGTAATAAATTTAAAAGTTGGAATGAGATCTGTATTTGTAAGTGGGGAACATTGATATTATGCACATTAATGACTTGGGAATATTTTACTTTTAATGTACACATGCCAAAAAGTCCTCGGGGAAAGATGTTATGGGTTACGAGGAAGCTATGAAAGGTGATCTTTTTTTTCCTTCTGGCATTTAGAGAGTTGCCTGAAGATACTGAGTTCACCAAGATTAAATTGGAGATTGCCAAGGACTTGTTTAAAAGTTACTATCAAGTCTGACCGAGAACTCTGACATTTCACTTAATAAAAAAAGAACAAACAAACAGACAATTTTTTTTTTTATTTCCTTCTTTTTAGGGTTGATTTTAAAGAAGCTTCTTCACACTGGAAATTCATTAAAGGTATTAGAAAAAGTCGCATACTACTTCTGTCTAAAATAGTTAAAAGTACAAATAAGAATATAAGGGCGAATTTCTATGGTAACAGCACGGGAATGAGAACTAGATCATGACTTGTGTGTAATGAAAGAATGACTTCTAATCATCAGCTTTACCTCAGTAGAACTAGTCACATTAATAATGTGCTTATATACAGTAGCCAAGTTAAGAACATGTGCAAATGGTTGAAGGATTTACATTAAAGCAGAAGTAAGCCTTAACCATTCATTGTTAGGAGCAAGGAAACTGATTTTGGGGCTCAGGCTGTGGTTTCAAGGCTCAGGCTCTCTTCCAAGTGGGAGACTATCTAGGCCAAAGAGACCTATTGGTGGGTAGCGTGATAACGGTTGACCATGGGACAAAAGCCATCCAGGTGTAACATGTAGTTTTGGTACTGCGGCAGACAACCATGCCACTCCTCTGTAAACCACCTGCAGACTTGGCTGGTGCTGAAATTCTCCAGTGTGAGAGCCAGAAGAGGACTGGTCTGGGACTCCAATCACCTTCCTTGAAGAAGTAATGGAAGAGAGTAGAATGGATCCTTCTGCTGCAAAGAGCTCAGTCTGTTGTCATAATTCATGAAAACATTTAGAAATTCTATAATGATCTTTGTATTTTCTGAAAAAATGACGTGGTATCTTGCACTGCTGTTGTCAAGCAAGTTACTAGACTCGTGTTAGTTTTCTTCCTCTTCTTTCAGAGACAATCCTATGAAAGAGATTCTGTGAGGCAAACAGTTGAGGTGCCAGGGTTGTTCTTGCATTTCAGCAGGAGCAGCAGGTGTGGTAGCTTAGCTCTGCTGATTGGTGGTGGTCATCCTGTATGTTGTCATCTTTTCTACCAATCCCCTTCTCCATCTAGGACAAATGGAAGTGCTTTTGTATGTTCTGGGACAAGTTAACTTGTTCTGTTTTTTTTTGCTTTAAGATACGGCGAGAGGGCGTGCGTCTCTTTCTTTTGTGGCTTCAAGCACTTCAAAATAACTGTAGTAAAGAACAATTATGGATGTTTTCTTGCTTGATTCCTGGATTTTCATCACCCCAGTCTGAATATGGTCCCCGAACACTAGATAATCTCATTAACCCTCCACTTAATGTTCAAGAAAGTAAGTAATCTGGTAATATTACTCAATTCTCTACATAATTCAATTCTCAGCAAGTTGAAGTAATGAAGAGCTAACACACGTATGTACCCAGGGAGATTATTGAACTGTTAATGAGGTTTTTTGGCAGTTTATCAGGTCTTGGTCCAATAGTAACTTTGTCTTTTGTTGCTGCTGTTTTTTGGGGGTGAGTTGATTTTTTTTATTTGGTTTTCAGTTTTTTGAAAGTATGACTGTAGTAGCTTAACACATAGAGGGTGAAAATAAACTGGCCGATTTCATGTAATTATTCTTAAGAATGACAAGCAGATACTGCATCTACTGGAAACTTGCACAGGTGGTTTCTGCTTGTGTTGAATGTTTGCGCTGGCTTTGCCATACTCTAGGGAACAAGCTACACAAAGCAGTTTCTGGCATAGCCTTCAAGAGAATGAGTGGTTGTTAGGGAAATGCATAAAGCCAAATGATTGATCTTCTTGCTGTATCTGTATATGACCAGACAATTAAAGCTGTGATATTCTTGTGGCTCGGAATCTTCCACAAAAATTAGGGCTTGTAAATTTTAGAACCTGAGATCAGAAAGTTCTGCATCAGTGGGAAGGCTTGAGCATTCAGAGATAAGCTTTTTATACTTTATAGGTATTTTTTTTTTAATATGAAGATCATAATCTTGACTCCAATTGATAGAGTGAGGATTATTTTTCTCTTAAGATAATTCTTATGACAGATTTTCTTTGACTGTTCGCTCTAGCAGTAAGTACCAGATACTGATAGCTTTGGGGAGCCTCTTGCCTCCTAACTCCATTTATTCCTGTTAGTAGAATTTTAAGCTAATTTATTAATGAGTTGCAGTTTGATGGGGTCATAAGTGCAAATTGTGCATTCACATAAATGTGAATAAGAAGCTAACAACTTTTTGTCTGAACGTTAAGTGCTGTTGCCTTTTTCCCCCCTCCACCCAATGCTTTAGAGCTGACATAAGCATTGCTTGTAGAAGCAAGCAGTGTCTCTTTGACTGGTAATTAAATTTACTGAAACAAAACTGTTTTAGCAGATGAATTTCATGGCAGGGTAGCTCTGCGGATAAAAGTTTGGTACATACTTAACTTCAAAACAGGGCTTAATTTTGTGTTTATATCTCTACAGCAGGAAAGGAGGAATAAATCTAAAGGGGATGTAGGCAGCATAAAAATGCAGAGCGCGAAAAGTGAAATGAGAACATTTAACTGCAGAAACAAGAGATAAATAATCCTGAACTAGCTTCCTTGTAGAGGTAAAGAAAGTACAGAGCTAGTATAACATCGTGGACATATAACTGATCAACTGCTGAATGAAGAAAATAATGAGAGATGTAAATAATGATTTGACATTTGTGAAACAAATGTTACACTACTGTGCACAAATTCCAAAATAAATTTATTACGTCTTTTGGAAAAATTGTGTCTTGGCAGGTAGATTCCCAAGGTGCATAGGGAGTACTGAGTTACTATCTGCTGTGTTTTTGCATATGTAGGAAGTTTGTTCTGTTGTGGTTTCTTAGCTAAAATTTCCTAGTTTTTGTTAATCTATGGGTGAGTTGTTTTGCCTGTAACTGTCCCTGCTTACCTCAGTATATTTCTGCTTTCAATTTATGCATGAGTTATGTATATAATTTATGCAATGTTAGATATACTTTTTAATTTATTTTTTTTTAAATAGCTCAAGTGACTATAGAGGAAATCACTCCACTTGTTCCTCCGCAATCAGGAGATAAAGGACAAGAAGATTTAACAAGCTATTTCTTAGAAGCACTTTTGAAATACATAGTAATTCAGGTATGTTCTATAGGTTTCAAGCAAGCAAGTATGATCAAGTGACACCTGTTTGTCCATTACAAGAAGACATTTGCTAGTAGCACTGCAAATGTATATAAAAATATTTTAAACAGTCCTACCCCTTGCCCTCCCACACCAAGTGTCTTTTGTAAAAAGTAAATTCCCTTAGAAAATCTTCACTTGTCTTCTGTGTGAAGATTCATAGGTCTGTTACAACAGTCTTGCGTCAGATTGCAGCATAGAGAAAAAGCAAGTTTTATCAGTCATTTCCAGAAATGTTGATTCCGACTTCTTTCCCGTTTCCACCTCCCACCTTCCCATCCTGTTGCCTTTAACCAGTGGAAGGATCAGCTGTGTACTTTCTTATTATGTGAGTTTCTTGGTCGTCAGGGAATTTGCTTTTCAAACTAAGGGGAAATGTCTAACTGAAAGCACTGAATTTTTGTGATATGGGCTTGTAACAAGTCTGAGCAAACTTTTTCTAGCCTTTCTCCTAGGTTTATACTTGGGCTAGCTGGCAAAACCAAACAGAAATAGGATGTCAGACCCAATGACTTGCAAGACTGGGACTGCCAGTGACTGTGTTTAGCGTCATATTTTTCTTCCAGCTATCTTTCTGGAATTTCTGCTGTTACAGAAGATTAAAACATACAGCTTCTCCATTCTTTAGTGGAAACACTCTAAGCTACTGGAAAGCCCTGGTTAGTAGAAATGTTCCAGGGTGTGTTTAGAGTGTGATACAGAAATTATGTCTGTCTTTCCCCCCCACCCTCCCCTGCTGATCAACAAGATGTTTTCTATCCAGATCTTGCAGGGAGGTGCCATGACTCCTGTTGCTATCTTAACTGTACTTTCTGGGACTTTAGTTCTAGGAGACTTGTAAGCTCAAGTGTAATACAGTACACTACAGGGAGAAAATTTGGGATTACTGCTACAGCTGAGCAAGTGAACCTCTTCAAAACCCAAGCAATGGGAAACAGTACATATTCAGAATACTTCAGATCAGGCAAAGCTTATGAGTTATGTTCTGCTTGAAAGGAGCTGCGCTGCTGGGATTATACTCACCTAGTGGCATTGCTATGTGATGGTCGGTAGTAAGATCTTGGAGACCTCAAGCTATCTAAAAGGCAGATTATGGAGCTAAGCTGTGCACAGAAAATAAAGTCTTGAATGAGTATCTAGTGCACAACTTGGGTGCATGCTATGTCCTTCCCTTCTTGCTCTGACATTTCCATGATCTCAGCCAATACTTTAGATGTCTAGGACAGGGCATGGCAAGAGCTCCTATAAAAAACTGATTTAGCTATTGTATTTTATGTAATTGATTTGCTAGCCAGTTAGCACATGCTGCTTCCAAGCCTACTGTGCTGTCATGTGCCTAGAAAAGTGCTTGGCTGCATGATGTGCTGTAGGTGTTCAAGGGTACTGCCTTCTGGGTCAGACTTGTCCAGCAGAACCCAGTTGGGTTTCAATCCATAACTTTTTCTTCACACTTTTGCACGTTTGCTAGAGGCACTGGATAGCGGTACAAATATGGTCAATGTTAAACTGAAGCATTTCATGGTTTGCCTTTATCCATCTTGCTCTGTGAACTTGCAGTGCAGGAATAATTTGCAACCTCATTTTGTTGCTTCCAGGATCTCCCAGTTTGAATAGAGGTCATCATACTTGTGGTCTGTAGGCTAGGCTTAATGATGACTGTTAAGTTTGAATAAAAATAGTCCTTACATTCTTGAAGACAACTGCCTTCTCTATAACAAATTGGTAGTATTATATTTAAATTTAGGTAAGTCACTGAGACAGGTGTCAGAACTTGTTCACTACGTGAATGCTGAAGTCTTTTGCTGAAGTCTCTTTAGAGGCACTGAAAATTTCAAGCTGAATAGTTACTTTTTTGATATTAAGTTCTGCTAAAGGACTTTGTGTCACTGATTTCTACATATTGGTTATCCATTCTATTGAACTGTTTTGGGGAGGGAAATGTATGTATATTTTGTTTTAAAGGCCCATTGCCCTGAAAACAGATTGTAATAGAACTGTGGACTTGGAGTAAGGAATAGAGGAAGAGGAAAAAGGAAAAAAAAAGGCACTTTTCAAAAAACTTCCTTTATTTTATTTATGGTAGACTTGATAGATTACCCAGCTCACAGGTAGATGGATTCTCCAGGACAAAGATGGAAACTGCATGTTGTGTTTATTATTAAGGAGAACTTATGCTTTTCAGTAGGAAAACATTTCATGATGGGGAAGGCTTAGCACTCATGATCCATGAAAGTAGATTTGTGTAATTCAACTTTAAAGTTGTGTCTTCTACTGCTTGTGGTTGACAGATTTGTTTCACATTGCCAACTGTACAAATGAATCCAAGTACCTATTATAATGAGTATCTGGACACTTGTTAGTCAAAAAGTGTTAAAATAAATTGTCAAACAAATGTTCAGAGTTAGGATGGGGAATTGTCCTTCTCTATAAAACATTTTGAAAAAAAAACTGTTTTATTAAAACCAGTCAGTTTGGATTTACTCACTGACTTGGGAAGATGACCATAAAAATAGATATATTTCTATTGTTTTCAGTATTTGATGTGTTAAAGTTCATTTTGAAGCTACATTTTGGACGAGAACAGTCTTTGATTCATTGACATTTCCTAGGTAGTTTCTGTTCAGTCTTTCTAAAATGTTCATTAAAATCCATATGATTTAGTTCCAAAGAAATAACTTACAAAGAAGACGTTTCATCAGTCATCTTTATTTTCTACTTCTAGGTGTTTACTTTATCCAATTTCTTTTTTTAAGGTTAAGAGTTTAGAATGGAAGAACAAGGAAAACCAGGAAAAGGGATTTTCATTTTTATTTGCGAATTTTAAGAAATACTACTTACCTTCTATTTTCCCAAACATCTGTAAGGAGACCAGCTTGTATAACCCTATACTTGGTAAGTGTTAACACGGCTGATAAAATCATTACATTTTCTCTAATAGAGAGTATAGGAAAGCAGTTTTGGTAGGTTTGGGGTTTTGGTTTTTGTTTTTGTTTTTTTTTTTCCCTTGAGTCATGTTGCCCATAAAGAACATTCTTCAAAAGTGTTTCTTGTGAGAGAACATGTTATGGTTCCTGTTCATGGTTTTCAGTTCTGTGTTTGTGGAGGCACCTGACTCTTTCATTAGAGTCAATCTTGCTTATATTAACCTGATTCAGGTAAATTAAATGTTTGTGCATAGTTCTTCAATGTGACCTCTGTTGTTGATTTAAGTTGGGCTCTGAAGAGAAACTACTGTTGCTGAGATAAAAGGTGTTGGTGTGCTGTTCTTTGGGGGATGTTGGCTTTATCTGTACAGATTCGTAGTGTTTGGATCATGCAGTTCTTGCTCATAGTTCAGTCAGGGCAAAGTTAGTTACATTTTTGTGTCAACTGTATTTTATCAAGAGCTTGCAATAGGAAGAGGAAGCTAGGGTTTAACACAATCTTTAAAACTGATGGTGCTAGAATATATCTTTCCATATAGAGAGTGGAATTTTAGGTGTTTGCTAAGCAAACCTAACTAGAGTTTTGGTCAGAGGTTTTTCGCCCATTCTAAATTAGAATGTTCTTTAAATATCTTGATTTTGCTTGCTCAGTTTTGCATGCACACGTGCACGTGTTGGTTGTAAGCCAACACAGTTCAGAACTCTTGTTTGCAAAGCAATACTGTGTACCCAGGCTTTAAGCTGCCATTTCATTGCTTGAATAATACGAACATCTCACTGCTTCTCCTACCTGTTGATGTAGCATCTCACAAGGATTAATAGTGATCTCCAGCCACAATTTCATATTCTAAAATCAAGCTGCCAGGGGAGTTTGTTGAAAAGGTTTTACTTTCTGCCAGTCCATGTACATGTATTTGGATTGTGGCTTTCTTCAGAGATGAGTGTTTCAAAACCATATTTTCCTGGGAAAGACAAACAGTGGACCCTCTCATTTAGAGGCGAAGAAACAATATAAATCCGGCCATAAGCAACAGCAGAACAAGAGTTGTGTGAAGATACTGGAGAGGTTCAGTGATAAAATAGCTACAAGAGGGATGGTAAGCAGTCCTGAGAAAGCAAACCTACTGCTGCTTGACATCCTTGAACAAGAAATGTGGAAACAATATTTTCTCTTTCTGTGAAGATCTTGATTGAGTCTTCCACAGAAGTGTTACTGTACTCCTCTCTTTTTATGTGAACCATAAACAAGAAACTTCCAAGGCCTTAGTAAAGAAGACGACCATGGGGAACAAGAAGCGTAAATGGGCACAGATGAACAAAACTACTGTCGGTGTCTGAAACTGTGCAAAGTTAGCAACAATGACAAGGGTTTTGGGAAGAATACAGTAATGAAAGCAACAGAACCTCTGGTAAGTAGGATAGTCTTTTCTCCTCTAAGAAGTTCTCTCGCATGCATCTCCTTACTCTGAAAACAATCCTGTTCCTGTTCTAAACTAAATTGACAGCATTTAAGGAGAAAACGGGGGCAAACCTGGACACTGAGCCTGCTACTAAAATCAGAAGTTCTTATGCTACTGGTATAATGTTTAATTCAGGAGAAGACATGAGGTGCAAATCAAAACAGTAGTATTAGTAAGCAAGCACTGACACAGGGCTTTTCTGGAGATAGTATATTGGATTGAGTTTTTTTGTTGCTGTGATTTTTTTTTTTTTTTTTTTTTTCCCTTCTTCTGTTAAGGCAGGTTTTCAGATAAGTATATTGATTACAGTAATAAGCAACGAACATTCCAGTTACAAGAAGCTAGTATTGTGCCTCCTCCAAATTCTAGCTTTAGTATTACAGGCTTAGAAGAGCAATCTAGGCTTAGAAGAGTCCATGAGGTTGTGATTTTTTTTTTTTTAATGTCTTTTAACATCTGTTTAGTTTCTGTAAGGTGGTCTTTGGAAACTCTTTAGTAAGAACTACAAATACAACAGTAATATTCCAGGGGCATTGTTTGTTCCATCATAGTAAGGTGCCTTCCTTAGCATTTCCAAGCTATTTAGATGAGCTCCTTCATTTAAACAATAATAAAGTGGGCTGTCCTACAGCTCTCTGCAGCTCTTAATTCCTTCTGAACCCTTTATTGCCTTAAAAAGTAAGCATGGTCAAAACTACACGTGTGCACCATTGCAACTGTATTTTTGCTAGCTTTTTCATTTTCTACCCTTTTTATGTCTTCCTCCAGCTTTCTGCCGTTTTTGGCACGAGCTCACACCGAGTTCCTAGAGGGGGAAGGACAGGGAGTCGGAAAAGCTTAAAACAGAAAGGAAAAATGGAAAGTTGGGGGAAGGGAATATTTCCTCTTGTGCTGTTTGAGTCAATTTAATAAGGTTCTGTCTGCTTTGGTTTTACATCAGTGTCCTCATCTGGAGCCTTGACACCCTCTTCCAAGATGGACAGAAATGTGAAAATATAAGAAATGACTGAAGGAGGATATGTTTGAGGAGCAGCTGCAGCAGTTGAGAGAGAATAGAGAGACTGGATCTTCTGAGAGGATATCGTGAAACTACAGAAGAGGACAGTGTGCTGCAAAGACAGGCTTACTGCATGCCCTGCTGAACGCTCATAGATACCAGAGAGAACTGATTTTTGCATATTTACATACTGTGCAACCAGGCATTGGCTCCCTTTTTTCACTGATTGTAGTGTTACGTGTGCTTATGTTTTAAGATATATTAGTTTTTAATTTTCTTACTAACGTGCTGCTTTCCACAGAATGAAAACAATGTACTGTTTTTTTATTTGTAGGAAATAAACTCTTTGTAAACTTTCTAAAAAGTATTCTGTGCATTTGTTACTTACATAGGTGGATGATATGCATAAGTCATCTAGTTTTCTCTAAAGGTAATGCTTCCATTAAAAATAGTGGATGCAACTTTAAAGTCTGTTTTGGAAACATTCCTCAGTTTAGCACCATCATGATGAGTTTATGACTACTTTTGTATGTGGCTGTTGAAATTCCACTGAGACATACCAGCTTGGATAGCCTCAGTGCTGATGCTGAATGTTGTGTTGTGTATTTGTAATGTTAACAAGGAAACCTTTACAGCAGTCTGGCGGGTAGGCTGTATTCACCTCAGATGCCTAAAAGTACATATGACTGTCGTAAGTTAGTTACCTAGATAGTAGCTGATTATTTCTTTGCTGCTATCCAGATTTGTTCCACCTGGGTTATGATACCATCACCTGGCAGAAGTTACACTGGATCCCTTAAAGTAACTCTTGACATTGCAGTAGGAAGATACAGTCAGAGAACAATTTGATATTCTTCAGCATAACTACTTTGCATCTTCTTTGACTCCCACCATTAGTATCTTTTATCTGCCTTCTGGCCTGTAAGACCAGGGAACGTTTCTCTTACTCATGTACCGCAAGCTATAGGAGAGTTGAGGCAGTGCTGAAATACTGTGTCTCTCCAATCTACCCCTCTCCATATCTGGATAAGACCATCATTTTCCATGCCTTCTTTCTGGATTTTTTTGTTGAGTTTTTTTTAATTTGTTTTTGGTTTTGTGTGCTGTCACCAGATGAACATCATGATACTGAAACACCAGTAGCAGGGTGTGTTCTGACAGCATGTAATGATCAGTTCTCAGGCAAATTTCCATTTACTTTTTGTGTCAGAGCAGATCTCATACCTGCCCTTCTAGAACTAGGAATATAATTGGGACACCACTCCCAGATAAATGTTGTTTGCACCTGGAAGTTTCATAGTTGTTTCAGATTGATTATTTGTATTGCTGCACTGTTCTACACCCTGTCTTGGATTGTGAAACCCAGGAATGACATTTTGCAGTGTTGAGTTGGCTGATGCATGGCTGGAGATGAACTGGGCTGTTGATATTTATCCCTGCAGAAATGTACATTATGCACCATTTAAAAACTGTCTGTTCATGTTGTCGCCCCATCACCTCCCCGCCCCCCCAATTCTTTGTAATGTTTTTAAGAGTTATTAAGAACTGTCACTTATTTCTGAAGCAGATTCAAGAATAGTCATGGCACCATCAGCATCTTTGTCACTAACACAGTAGAGAACCAGAAGAGCTAGACAGTTCTGAACTATCATGTAGAACATGGGATGGAGAAAATAGAGTTGTAGGTTATAGACCTCAGATAACCACCGTTCTTTCGAAGCAGGATTGCCTACCCAGTGGGCATCATTCGTTACATTCCTTGCAAGCTAGTATGGGAGCTAGTGCTGTAGAATCGTCTTTGAGCTAAGTCACATGAAGATGCATGTGCCCTTTCTCTGACAATAAAGTGCAGCAAAATTATCTAGTTGCAGGTGTGGCATTAGATGAAGCTGTGAGTCTCGCATAGTTTTGGAGCAGAATTTCTCACTGTTCTCTTCGTCTGTCACGCATTGCAGCCCCGAAGAGACGGTGTTCATTGCAGCTGCTGTTAGAATACAGTTTGCAATTAAAACTCACCCATTGTAGCTATGATTAGCTGTTGGCACCTGTATCAGTAAAGAATTGATGACCTGTATCATTTACTGTTTTGCTTTATTATGGATTGCTGCGGACCGATACAGAGATCTTTTTAGAGATGCACTAGGAAATGTGATGGTTGTTGCTTCTGAACTGCATCTGCTTTTCCCAGTAGGTTTAGCAGTAGGGGGTAAGTGATCTATAGGATTCTTAAAAGGCTGTAAAATGGTATGGGTCATAGAATATCTAAAGTTGTAAGGGACCATTGCTTAGTAACTTAGAGAACTACAAGCTTCTTAAAAATGAAGAAACTTTACAATATCTTAATTCCATAGGAAAATAGTTTTCTTGTATAGGCCATATTTAGTCTAGTTAACAGTTATTTTGCTACTTAGAACTCTTTTGTAGTTTTCAATGAAAGTGTGAAGTATGGAGTTTGCTGAAGTTTGTCTTTGAATACTGAGTATGGCATGTAGCTTTAAAAAGCTGAAAACAATCAAAAGAAATGTGTTTACTTGTTAAAAAGAAAAAAATGCAAGCAAGGCTGTAAGACTATTGAAATCATTTTCAGATAAAAAAAAGTAAAGGTTTTGCATAGCAGAAACAAGTTATTATCTGTCAGACCAAAAATGTTGTCTCCCTCCAGGAGAAAATTAAAGCCTTTTGATGTCTTATAGTTTAGTCTTGAAATTTTCTCTAACACAGCCATTTTGGCACATCTTGGGATGAGTTGTGCAACAGTGAATATGAAAAAAACCCACGACCTCTGAAAGTTCACATATATTGGTTATGGTTTTAGGATTTCTTTCTTATATAGAGCTTTCTCTTTGGACGTGTTTTTAAGACGCTGTGTTTCCTTACAGATATACCACAAATGAGACCAAAGCCACACTATGTAATGGTTAAGAAAGATGCTGAAACCAATGAGGCACTATATTGCACAAAAGAACCTTTTATTAAGGCTCGTGTTATTGTCATTCGGTGGTTGGTGTCTTTCTGGCTTGAGCCAAAACCTCATACAGGACCTCATATTCCTGGGGTGGAAGGTGAAAATGTGCCAAAGAATATTCAGGTAAAACCAAATACACAACCAAGTTTTTGTTTTCATGTTGTCTTACTTGTTATGTCAGCCATCTGGACTCCTCTGATAATTATAACTAATAGATAATTTTAAAAAAGGAATTTCCAAAGAAATTTTCTGCTTATTAATTTATTTCAGAAGGACTGGCTATGCTGCTTTTTTTCCCCCAAATTATGCTATTTTGTTTTTCATAAATAGACATGCAGTGAATCCTGTATTTTCCTGAATTCTTTGTACTGTTTTAAATTATACTGTTGTATAACTTAAATTGTACTATTCAACTGTTGTACTAAAAATCAGCTATGAAATATTCTTTCATTTTTTTTTCAGAGAGCAGCTGCTAGCATGGCTTCAAGGGAGGACAGCAAAAATGACAGTACTGATAAGCAGGACAGAAATGCAGAGCCAGAACAATCTCATTCTAATACAAGCACTCTAACAGAGAGAGAACCAAGTTCTTCCAGCCTCTGCAGTATTGATGAAGAGCATTTAACTGATATTGAAATTGTCCGGAAAGTCTTTTCTTCTAAAAGAAGCAATGTTAATTTTCTAACTGAGATTTTTCGACAGGTAAAGGACCTTCTTTAGAATGCAAGAATCTTGATTATTATACTGTAAATTACCATTACGTTATGATTTTCTTTCAAGTGCGTTTACTAAGCAGAACATCATATAAATGTACAGATTTTTTTCTGTTATCTTGCCTTTAAGGTTTAGGAATTGAAAAGTAAAAATTCTGAAATATTTTCTGTGTAGAATATCCCCAGTTCCTGATTTTTCTAATTTTATTTCCTTAATAACTAGTTCAACAACATTTAACTTGGATTTCACAGTTCCCCATAGACAGGAATGTTTGATCTTTCAATACATAAATCCCATAGCTATTACAGCTCATAACCAAGCATATTAAAATAAGCCTACTGTGGGAGTCTGCAGCTGTTAAAGAGCTGTTTTAAGAGCAATCAAATGTCCTTTCCTTGATAGTGTTCATCAGAAGTGTGGGACAGATGGCTATAGAAGGTAATTGCTTCTGGTTCAGACTTTACTGTAACCAGAAATATTAGCTGAACATACTTGCAATAGAATATGCTGTAGATCAAAAGATGAAGAGATTTTTCTGAATAGTAGTAAAGAAAAATATACTAAGTTTCAATTGAAATGCATGACACTAATTACTTTAAACAGCAGAAAAGTAAACATTTTAGAACTCCAGTATATGTGGATGAAATTTATATTTTCAAATGAGATAAATAAAAGTCAGAAGCTTGTCCACATTCAACAGGTTGAAGAGCTTGGATGCTATGATTACTGAAAGAGATATGCCCAAAATTTGTTGCCCAAATTCACCTGCCACTCAAAGCTTTACAGAGTCTGAGACCTTGAATATAGAGTCTCAATTATTACTCTAAATATAGAGTCTATTAAGAAACTCCCAGTGAAAGGGGCAGCAGAGGCAATTTTCTTCGTTCTTTTCACAAGGCACTCTGTGAGTTATGTAGATTATTTGGATTTCATGTGTAGTTATAAGATCTCATTTAAGTCATTGTTCAGCCAGAAGTTTTCAGTGTAAGTTCATTTCTAATGTGCCAGATGTTTGTAATGCTTCTAAAACAGTAGGGCTGAGTAGAAGGAGGAGGTTTCGGTTGTACAGAATGCTTGGAAGATTGTCTGAAAAAGAAAAAAAACCAAACAACCAAAAAAACCAACAAACACTGGAAGTTTTATGCATTTTAAACTCCAGGGTACAAAAACTGTATATGGACTTAAAGAAGACTGATAGACCTGATAAGTGAGTGTGTATGACTGAACTTGTCAGCTGAATTCTGTAATACACAACAAAATACTTTTTAGTGCCATAGTGGTATAAATGTCCATTTCCAGAGGAAGAAAACACTGCTTGTGTCAAGTGGGCACTTCTTAAAGACATGGGCAATGAGTTTTCAACGTTCAGACTATGGGCTCCATAAAACTATCTGTTAGCATAGTTTATCTGTTCTTTTTAAAATACAATTAGGGCATCATGATCTTTGGTAAATAGATGTACAGTTAGTTAAATACTGGCTAATGTTAAAAGTTTCTGATCTGTGACCAGCACAGCAAATACAGAAGACCTCCTGAAGAGGGCACTGATCAGCCATCACACTGACTCAAAGGCACACTTTATTGAACCAATAGTTCTGAAGTCTCTTCAGGGAGTCATTTGTTTTAAAGATACTGTTTTATAAAATCTCATTTAGCTAAAAAAAAAGATACATGGCTACCAGTAATGTGTGTCACTTGAATTTTTCTTAATAATTTAGAACTAATTTAGCTCACTCTTACAGGTCCTCCAAATGGAAGCAGTGATAGAAACTTCTGCTTGTTCGTTTTGCGTTATTTTTTGTAAATGTTTAGGTCTTAATTTCAGCAGGCTAGGTGTTGAGTAGGCATGTTGTATGCATTCTTGTATCTCTCTCTTTGGCAGCGAAGTTTTCAAAGTGCTTTATTGACAAGTTTTCTTGTTAAAACTTTTTTTTTTTTTTCATAATTTCAGTTTACAGATGAAGAAAGTAAGCAAACATTTAGGTTCAGGAGTAATTTATTTGTTCAGATCCTACAGTGTCTGTATTTTGTCCCCCTTATCCCTTAAAACGTGTGCGTTATGGAGCCAAACTTCAAGTATTGTAACTGGGTTTTTGTTTATTTCTCTTTCTATTCACAGGCATTTCTGTTGCCGATATGTGAAGCGGCTGCCATGAGGAAAGTGGTAAAGGTGTATCAGGAATGGATTCAGCAAGAAGATAAGCCTTTATTTATGAAAGAACCTGAAGAAATAATGCAGTACACAGCTGTAGATTGTGATGAAAGTGGTGCTGACCACAATTCATCAGAGAAAGCAAAAGAAAGAGAAGAGGTAAAATACTATGGGTTAATATTTGTGCATCTTTTTGATACACTAGTAGACAGAGGAGTGGCCTCCTTGACAGATATGTGTTTTAATTTGATGTCAGAGCATCTGTTGTGAATAAACAATGGTAATTAAACAGTGCATGAATGGGCTGCCAATTTGATCTATGTAGTGTGGTTAGTTCAATTTAAAATTTCATATAGTTTCATAAACTATTCTCAAGATGTGGATTACACAGTATGCCAACCTTCAGCTGTGTAAAAATTACATACAAATAAAAAGATGAGGAAAATAGTAGTTATTTCATCCAGATACTACAAAATAATTGATACAAACTTCTTAAAATATAGTTTAAACGTCTGTCTGCCATTGTTTATTACTTCATATCTATTATATCTTTTTTTTCCTTTAATATAAAACCAAAATACCTGTCTATAAATCTATGGGATTTTAAGAAAAAATATTTTTCAGGAAAAAGGGATGAACTCCAGTCACGTTAGAAATTCAAACTGGGCAAGAAATGGCTGTTACGAAGACACTTTGCATAAAATATCTGAAATTGATACTGAAGAGCAAAATGTACGAGCTGGTGTGCAGTCAGTATTGCAGGTATGAAATAGACTGGTTTTCATCCTAATAATAAAGCTCTTGTTATCAGTACATAAAGGGTGGAATTTAGTGCAGTACTCCTGCAAGGGAATCCTGTGGTCCTTCCAGGCACCTCTGAATTTTAAAAATAATTTTAGGTTTTAAAAGTGTGATGATAAATACTATGAGAATAAGAACAGTGGTTCACTATAGCTTTATTGACCTTAAGTGGGACGATATATACACAGGTGTTGGATAACACAGTAAAAACATCTTTTAATTATGCATCAGGACATGCATTCTGCTCTGCATTGTATCACAGAAATAATTTGGGTGCCCCATCTTCAGATTATTCTAATTAAGTGTTTAATGAGAAAGCTGAGAAGTTTTTTTCTTTTAAGCTATTTGTCACCACACACAAAACATCCCAACCTGTGGTTTTCTTAATCTGAACAGTAAGGTGTACAGGGGCGTTTTGTCATCTTTATCTGAATTACAGATTAGATGAGTACATAAGTGTTTGAAAAATTTGATCAAACACCTCAACTCTTTACTTACTCATTTTTAAGAAATGGGAGAGTTGCAGAAGTTTCGTAACAGAAGTTTTCTAACTGCTTCTAGGAAATTTGGCAGGTTAGAAATGTATTAATTTCAAAGGCTCAGCAAAATGTTTTACTAACGTTGAGGATATAGAAAATCAACTGTGTATAATTTGAGGGCCTTTGAAATCCTTTTAATGTCATAATGTCATAAAATGTATGCATTTTATGTATTATATGTGCGTGCACATACGTACGTGTGAGTTTGTATATGTAGCTTCTGTAATATTATAGAATCATAGAATAGTTTGGGTTGGAAGGGACCTTTAAAGGTCATCTAGTCCAACCCCCCTGCAAGGAGCAAGGACATCTTCAGGGACATATTCTTCTATCCAGAAGCATATTGATGTTAACAAAATAAAATACATGTGTGCATTTGCCATAAACGTGTGGCAAAAAAAAAGTGTGCACTTTCACTGTGGGTGACCGTGCTAATTAGAACTTATTATTTTTCCCACAGCGTGAATGATTTCCTGAATAGGGTTTTCTGTTGTGCTGTACACTCTTATATATAGAAATAAACTTTGTAACTCAAATAACTTTTAAATTCAAATATGTTATAATAATATAAGCTTCATAATTTTTGCATCCAATGACTATTTAGTATATGAAGTGTTTCTGAGAGAAGAAACATGAAGTATCTTTATCTGTTTGCAGTGTATTACTAACGTTTACACATCTGGTAATGTCTGGGAGATTCTTTGTGTTGAAGTTTTTTAGAGAAAGGTTCGTTTGACCAATACATATCTTTTTTTTTAGCCTGAAATGAAGTCAAGACATCATTCTAACCCAGCACCATGTCTGAATTTGAGAGATTTCTTGATCTGGAACCACATTTGACTTTTTCTATGAATCAAGAATCCAAGACTTCTGTCTTGAGTTTCTTCACATTTAATTATTGTATAAACTTACTTCTAGGCACTTAGAGTAGGGTAGGTTCATTAGTTGAGGCTAGTGAATGTAAAGCTGTATGCTAATAGTTTTTAATTCTTAAAATCCAAAGCTCTCAGTAGAGGGAAATGACAACTGTAGAACCAATGATTTCCTGTACCTGTAGATTAAGAAAGACAAAAATTGTAAATCTAGGACTCACTGTGATTCAAATACTTCCTGAACTTACATGAAAATATAATAACTTAAATAGCAGCTCCTGTAACTCCTACGGTGTACTTGCCGACTTTGTTCTCATCATGTTCATTCTGAAAGCCCTAATTCACTGTGCACCAAAGTCAACCATTACTGTGGACAAGGTATCCTGTTTCCTACTTTTAGTAGCCTTACTGATCACAGTGGGACGAATGCTTTAGTTTCCTAGAACATAATACAGGCCCTATCGTGCTGAAGCACATGCTGTGCGTCAGGACTATTTTAAAGTAGTTTAGCATATATGATACTAGTCAGTTGCTGGCTTACAGGTGGAACTTCTGTGCAGTGGACTTCTCTACTGGGACATTTTTGTCCATCATATTAACATAATTGTATTGAGTACAATTCAGCTTTTTTGAGAGCAAAAATATACAAATGTGTTTTGGAGGAAAAAAAAGAGGGGAGAAAAATCAGTCTTGTTGCTTTATCATCACATCAAGCTAAGTTATATTTAAATACATACTTCTAAGTGCATTTGCAGCCTTTTTTGTTAATCATAGATTTTCTCTTCCTGGTTACTATCAACTGAATTGCTGAAAACATCGAAGTGCTTCAAGCTCATAACATCCACTCTTTTCTGCTTACAGGTTTTTATAATAAATTCTTCAAATATATTCTTTCTTGAACCTGCAAATGAAATTAAAGCTCTGCTGGATGAACACACTGATATGTGTAAACGCATTCTGAATATCTACCGTCACATGGTAGTCCAAGTGACTATGGACAAGAAGACATGGTAAAACGCTAATGCTTTTATCTTAGATTATTAGTTCAGAAGATAAGTGTGAAAATTTACTTGGTAGTAAACACGGCAGAATGGTATTGACTATGTCAACCAGTTTTCTCAAAATCAGTAAATGCATGGACTTTAACATCACGGACAGCTTACCACAACGAAAGAGGTTATCTGGTCTCTTAGAACCAGTAATAAGCACCTAATTAGTTTGAGGCAGCTTAGTCCTCAGTGAAAAAAGAAGTAAGCTAGGATTTACAGATGACTGTTAAGGATCTACTGATGACTTTTTTCCAGGGCATTTTGCTTGTCTGTCAAAATGCTAAATATGAAAACGTATCATAAAAGCATTTAGGTTGGAAAAGACCTTTAAGATCATAAAGTCCAACCATAAACCTTATACTGCCAAGTCCACCACTAAGTCATGTCCCTAAGCTCCACATGTACGCATCTTTCAAATACCTCCAGGGATGGTGACTCAACCAGTTCCCTGGGCATCCTGTTCCAATGCTTGACAACCCTTTTGGTGAAGAAATTTTTCCTAATATCCAATCTAAACCTCCCCTGGCACGACTTGAGGTCATTTCCTCTTGACCTGTCGCTTGTTACTTGGGAGAAGAAACTGACAACCACCTTGCTACAGCCTCCTTTCAGGTAATTGTAGAGAGCAATGAGGTCTTCCCTCAGCCTCCTTTTCTCCAGACTAAACGACCCCAGTTCCTTCAGCCACTCCTCGTAAGACTTATTGTCTAGACCCTTCACCAGCTTTGTTGCTCTTTTTTGGACACATTCCAGTATCTCAAGATCTTTCTTGTAGCGAGGGGCCCAAAACTGAACACTGTATTTGATGTGCGGCCTCACCAGTGCCGAGTGCAGGGGGACAGTCATTTGCCTAGTCCTGCTGGCCACGCTATTCCTGGTAAAGGCCAGGATCCTGTTGACCTTCTTGGCCGCCTGGGCACGCTGCTGGCTCATGTTCAGCCAGCTTCATGTATATGAAGCTTCACAGCCTTCTTTAAAAATAATAAAAAAAAAAATAATCCTCGATGAGCATGGGTAACTGTTATAGTCAGATGCGTGTTGCTGTTGCTCTGTAATTGTCTACAGGAGTCCATGTACTGTGTAACTGTTTTGTTCCTTTCCAGTGCTTAAGATGCCTAGCAGGTACAAGGGACCCATTTTAAAATTCATTTCTATTATTTCCCCCTCTCCTTTAAATAGCTGTCTCTAATGAGGTAGTGTATTGCCAGCATTCTCCATTGCGAGGAAGCGGTAGCAAGGGGATTTCAAATGGCTAATTTGCTCCATTTTAACTTAACTTCCGTTCAATTTGTTCACTTGTATTTCCTGAACTCTGGGTAAGTAGAGTAGGCCTTACATGTCATGTGAAGCTTGTCTCCTCTTGTGGGGAAATAAGGAGTCAGTTCAAGGCTAGCCACTGGGAAATTTGGGAGAAATAATATACAACAGATTCCTCTGGATTAGTATTTTCCCTAGTTTCACATCACTGTAAAGAAGTGACTCAGGACTGTGATGGTGAAGATTGTGCCACACAAAACAGTTGATTAAGTGTGTTAATGATAGTGTGACATGGCCAAAACCTGTTATTGATTCATTAAAAAAAAAAAGTAAAAGCTAAATTTGGAAATATAATTAGAACTTTGCCTGTAATTTCAGGCCATTGAAGGTGATAGCACTTGAATGACCTAGCAGAAGATATTATAGGGCAACAGGAGTTTCTCACTCTGAAGTCTGAAAAGAAGATTGGAGTAATTTCTTTTGCAAGAACCAAGTTAGACTGTTTGTAATCACTATATCATGTTTGGAATGTGTTTGAGCAAATCAAGCTTGGTTATTATCTTTAAAAGTATCCTGGTATGTCCAGGAGTATAACAAAATGGTAACTCTAAGTTTAATACTGTTTTGCAGGGAACAGATGCTACTTGTGCTCCTCAGAGTTACTGAATCTGTGCTGAAAATACCACCCCAGACTCTCTTGCAGTATCAAGGAAGAAAAAATTCCACTTTAGCTGGAAGACTTGCAGGACCTCTTTTCCAGGCAATTAAACATAAATTCACTTGAATTCAGTTTAATTTTGACCAAGAGATTAAATGCAACAACCACTATTGGCTGGTTTGTCGTTTTAAATAATTGATCGTTTTCCCAGATAGTGTGAATGGTGTGGCTTAAAGAACTGGCTACATTTGTTACTTTCTGTTACTTTCTGTCCTGCATTTAATGACACTGTGACAATGGTTTTTGGGGTACTGTGAAATTAAAAAATTATTATTCTTTAATTGAGTTGGGATAACTGGCAATGTCTGCAGTTTTAGCCTGCTTCCATTGCAGAATTAGCTCAAATCAGCACAAAATCTTCTGTGCCATCCGTGCCTAACCAACTGATATTTTTATTCCTTACAGTAGGCTGTAGCTGATCCTTCCAGAGTTTATGGTTGCAGAGTCGTGGCTTCTCTGTAAATAGGATCTGTGAAGTCTTCTGATTCTTTAGTAAGGAAAAAAAAAAAGGACACACAAGATTAAGTACCATAAGAATTAGTTGAGAAAATTACATGATTCTGAAAGATCTCTTATGAGTCAAACCAGTTGTTCCTGTATCTAAGTCAGAAGCTCATGTTAATATTTGATTCATGAAAAGTCTGTGTGTAGTGGTGAGGAAAAGAATGTCAGGATTAGACAGAAAATTTCTGTGGCAGTTAGAAGCTTCCTTTTAAGCAGTAACTTTTGAATGTTGTCATCTTATGTTGGGAATCCAACTTTTCTCCCTTTATTCTTTTAGACTCTCATAGTAGCTTGGATCAAAGCAAATCTAAATGTGTACATTTCTCGAGAACTTTGGGATGATTTGCTGTCTGTAATGTCATCACTGACATATTGGGAAGAGCTGGCCACTGAGTGGTCACTGACAATGGAGACACTAACTAAAGTATTAGCTAGAAACTTGTATAGTCTGGACCTCAGTGACCTGCCGTTGGATAAGTTAAGTGAGCAGAAGCAGAAAAAACACAAAGGCAAAGGTAAGTCATCACTGTATATACATTGTTTGAATTCAAGCTGGGGTAATGAGATGTTTGGCACAGCGTAATTTTGGTCTAGCCTTTTTAGTATACCTAATTTAGATATCTCTATCAGCTGAAATATCCCAGTTTTTTTGAGATAAGGCTACTTTTTAGAACCACCACAAAATCGTCATGTTAAGAATCAGTCCTGCAAATAGTGAGACACATATGGAATGTAGTTCTTAAAGGTGTGTTGAATTTAACCTAAAATGTTACACTACTGGGTTATGCCTTTTGCCTTTTATCAAAGCAATTACATAGTTAAGTCCCGTAACTTGAAAGTAACAAAGATTACACATCTGGTAGAAATTAGCTAGCTAGCAAGTGGCTCCTGCAAGTACAATTGGAATGTCAATCTTTAAATCCCATGAACGTTGTTTGAAGATGAAATATAAGGTGAACATAGTTTTATTTGGGTACTAATTTGTCACTAAGCCATGGTGAAGACAGGTTTTGTTGAAGTGACCTTCTTGGACTATTTAAGAGAAAGGATACTTTTTTCAGAGAAAGTCTCCATTGTTAAATGTGAGTTGCAGAGTTAACTCCAGCTTTGGAAGTAATAAATATCATATAAATTATGCCAAATTTCTTTGGCCCTGTTTGTTTGCTAATAATAATGAACATGTACTAGGGCTCATTTTTCAAGAAGAAGCCCTTTTAATGATTGTAATTGTTTACCAAGTGTAATTTTGGATTATGTTCATCTAGTTGAAGATGTCCAATTCCCCCGCAAGGAGCAGGGACTAGATGACCTTTAAAGGTCCCTTCCAACTCTAACGATTCTAAGATTCTAGTGTGGATAAGGCAATACACTGCAAATATTCTGTAGATCATTTTTTTTTTTTAAGTGTACGGCTGGTTTTGATAGCACTTCATATGAGCTTTATTTACTTCTCTATAAATGTCAAATCTGAATTTGTTCCATCTTTTCTTAATATAGTATTTCTTTATGAATGTCAAAAGAGCCTTATTCTCTGAGCCTATCATCACATTTTTTTTGCTTTTGCATTTTTTGTTAAAATATTTTATCATCTTTATTTCATCTTCTTCAAAAGCCATGAAATTGTTTGGGAAAAAACCCACAATATTAATGGTCTGTAATGTATGATTTTGTGTGTCTTGTCTAATGGGAATATCAAAGGAAAAAAATCTATAGTTACACATTTTTATCAGGCTACAACCTTTGCAAACCCAGTTTTCTTGTGGTTTTGCACTTGATTGGTCAGAAAAGATCACAATAGTTTAATAGCACCAACACTTCTGGAAAAGTTTGAGTATCCCTCAGTATTAATGCTGTCTGAGTGGGTCTATATATTTATAAACAGTAATGAGCTGTCTAGCTTGTAAAATCATGCGTGTTTTGATAATACAGTTTATTGTATCCAACTTTAAAACTCTTTGAAAGAACACAACTACAAATATCTGATGGTACTAGAATAGAAGTGAATAGATTTGCAATTCTGTTTTTTCAGGAGTTGGGCATGAATTCCCAAAATCTTCTGTTGATAAGTCCTTTTCTAGAGGCTGGAGCCGTGATCAGCCTGGGCAAGCACCAATGAGACAACGCAGTGCTACAACCACTGGCTCTCCAGGAACAGAAAAGGCAAGAAGCATAGTTCGGCAGAAAACTGTTGGTACGTATTTCTAAAGGCTGATATAAGTGACATTCGAGAAAGGGTAAGGAAATAGCTGTCTTCTGTAGCTATGTGGATAACTTCTTTCCACAAAAGCATACTACCTATAATGATTAGCTAAGTGTGTAAATTATGCAGCCTTATGTGCTTTGAGGGTAGCTGAACAGCTTGTGGTTCCTAGAATTACAGTTACTGCAAATGAAAGTAATGCAGTTGATGTATTAATTCTTAATGAGTTTGATCACATGGGGGATTGGAAAAATAATACTGTTATATGTATATAAAAGTGAAAAAAGCTGGAATGGTTTGAGGAGTGGTATGGATAGGTGGGTAATAGAAGGCTTTTTAAGTGCATGTTTTCATAAACTGTGCACAAAATAAGTTGACTATTTTCCAACTGTGCAAAGAATAGTGTGAGAAATACATATATATATATATATGCGTATTTTTTTCCATGTAAAATGTGTTTTACTATACCCTGTATCCACATTAACGAAAGATTGGCAGAGATGTGTGCAGTTCTCCATTTCTGAAGTCATCTATTTCTCAACTTCGTTACTTGCAGATACTCTTTCCTGTGTTAGAAATGAGTGATGCTAAACAGTGCTTTAGGTGGATTGCTCAAAAGAAGGCTCATTCATGTTTGTATGATTTGCTTAGACTATCTTAATGTGAACTGGACTACAAATTTCTCTACTCTGTTATCTCGTCTTGTTAATCTCAGTGCTGTCCCTTATGTAAAGGAAAATTAAGCTGATTTTACTTTTTTATTTAAAAGAAGAACCTTTTAAGGAATATCTCTTGCTTTTTTACTGTCTTTATAGTAGTAGTGGCTTCGGTCGTGTGTTGTTGCTTCACTGATTCTTAAAAGCAGGTACATTCTGACATGGTTTTAGAAACTGGGGATGCATATTGGCAGTTGAATATATAATTGTGTTAGTTTTTCAGAAATTAACATTTTCTTTCTCTTTCAAAAATATTTGCAATTCATTTTTTTAAATCGCAGAGGTTATTTAGACGAAGTTTTTATCTTAATATTCTTCAAAATTCTCCATCTTAAAAATTAGTTTTCTCGTAAGACTTTTGTTGGTGTGGGAGAATTGATTGTTCTATAAGCAATACAGGCACATGAGAAAAAGAAGTCACTACTCCAGAATTTCCTGTCTTTTTCGTGTGTTCAAATGCTACACAGCTTTTCCTGTATCTCATGCTGACAGCATCTAGTTTGACTGAAGTTTTCCTTACAGGTCACAGATACTTTAAATGTAATTTCTGCTTCTCTGTAGATAGTCTGTGATTAACTGTTGTGATGTTTTGTTTTAAATCTTAATTGCCTTAACAAGGTAAAGCTCATGTTAAAATTTCTCCTTTTCAAATTGTTAATATTTCAGATATTCTGTCAGAAGGTTATGTTGTTTGGTCAATTTATTAATGGTTTTGTTTTACTGCTATTTGAAAGATGACTATTTATATCATGTTAGCCCTAAAATGACTGAAGTTTGTCCTAATCAGCTATATATTGACCTGGTTAGCAGCAGACTAATCTGATTTCAGTTTCACTGTACTTTAGCTTCCATGGTTTTGTTCCTTTCCTCTAATTATCTTACATATTTGATATTAATAAGCCAAGTTTGTATTACTGTAACCAGTTACATCTGTGGACAAGCATCACAGCAGTAGTAGGATGATTTTCAAAGATTAAAAGCCCAAAAAGAGTCAGAATACCAAATTTGTCAGTTTTTTAAAATGTTAATAATGAATATGTTACAAAAGCATATGTCTTAACTGTCTGCAAACAGTTGCTCGTTATTGTCTCTTGCGTCTGCTAAGAGAGCTGTTCAGATCCTTCTTAATCTGTGCCAGTTAACACAGGGTCACATAATGAGAAAACTGGTTTATAGTCACAATAAGTAAAATTTTCTATAGAACGTTTTGCTGGTCGGGTCTTCTCCGTCAGTTTAACGTTAGCTCCATAAACTAAGTCTGGAATTGAGTCAAACCTCAGCTATGTTGCATGGTATCTGAGTATATTTCTTTTGATTGTGAGTAATATACTCCTTATATCTGAGTAGGGGGATGTGCATGCTGAATATTTTATGGTAAGAGAAAGCTGGGGTTTCTTTATCATCTGTTTTATGTTGTACACATTTTGTGTATATCTTTGCACCTCTACTTTTTGACGCATCCTCATGCCAGCGCACATTTATTGCTGCACCAGATTTGTATGTGTGTGTTACTCAAATAAAAATCGCAGCTTTTCTGATATGCAGTGTGTACATTTTTAGCCTGAACTTATGTAAAGTAATTTTTTGAAAAGGGCCTTTAAATGTGATATGCATATGGGTTGAAAAATCTTCAGTAGGGCTGGATACAGAATTTGTGGCTTAGGCAGCAGATTCTATTCCTAGAAAAATATCAAATTAGAAAGAATTTACTAATCTGTTGTTCTGCTTTTGTCTACAGACAAAAGTGGAAGGTCATAAACTGTGAAATATTTAGTTCACGTTCTGTTATTAGGTCTGCCTCAACTACTTAAATGAATGTGACACATCTTACTTAAAATAATAGTTCACTGAGATCACGTTTTCTTTTTACAGCATCTCAAAGTTGATTTTGCTTTCAATAATAATACATTGCAATTTTTTCTTCATAAGCTACTGTAAAATTTCCACCTTCCAAATTGTAAATGGGTTGTTCTGCCCCCCTTGCTAGTATAAGTGTAACATGGTGGAAAAGTTCCAGTCAAATTACAAAGGACACTTTGTGTTAAGATTTGTAATCCCACAGTATCCCGTCTCAAAAGTTTGGTTTGTTTAGAATCATAGAATCATTCAGGTTGGAAAAGACACTTAAAATGTACTTGATATTTGTTCTTTTGCCCACATTCATTTTAAGATGCACAGTGATGAATATAATGCATCTATCACTGTATCCTGGATGTTATTATCTCGTAAACAGAGAGATTTTAAAGCCTTACACATAATTACCTTTTTTAAAAAAATTGATTTCTGTCTTATAAACTAAGTTTAATAGAGAATGACTTAAAACATCTGTCTTTCTGAATTGTTTTTTTCAAACTGATGTTAAGACTCCACTTAAGATGTGCTACATTTGTCAAATGTGTGTTCTACTTTATGTATGTTGACCTGTTGAAGTTATCTGCATGTTGCTGTTAAGGACAGTTCTTTAACCTGATTTAGAAGTGTGGTATGCTCAACTTCACTGCACTTCATTCGTGTACTTCTGATTCCCATACAGATCAGGAGCACTAAGTTTATATTCCATGTTGTTTTGAAAATATATACAAAAGTTCAAAGATTGATTAAATATGATACTGACAATATTTATGTAAGATGCACTGAAGTTTCCTTAAAATAAGTTTATCAGCAAAATTAAAACAAATTACCGAATTTGTAACAGTTTGAAAAAGAAGCTGCTTGAAACAATGAATATTACTTTTTGAAGAACTTCAAGTGTACTTTGCTATTTCTTACTCTGACAAAGGAAAATGACCGTCATAAAGATTCATTTTAAATCTGTTGGAAAAGCTGCAGATAAAACCTTCATTCTGATGCTGCAATTCTTATGTTTTTCTGTTCTGTAGGACTGTTGGCAGGATATGAAAAATGAAAAGGTGAATTAGGATCAGTTTAGCAAGATTTATCCAGTATCGATTAAAAGCTAAACCCTATAGATAAGAAACAATTCAATGCTTTTTACTGTCAAACCATTTCACTTCAATCACTTCATTGTTACTGTGGAGCAATAACAAGTTGTATTGCAAATTTCTCCACTGTCATTTTCTGCTTGTGCTTTTTAATCTCTTTTGGAAAATCTTGAATTCAAGAGTATGGGTATGTGTAAAATTCAGAGATACTTTTTTAGGAGTAAACCAAAGGAAACTAGAAAAATGCAAACGTAGCGTAAGTTACTTTTTCTGTTTAAAAAGTTTCAAGTTCTGTGCGCTTTTGGAGTGACTGATTTTTCAACCCCTGATGCAATGGGAAAAAAAGTGTTAATTATTTTCTTTATTTTGAATGCAAAATCTCTGTAATAGTCATAATAAAGGCATTGTTGCTGCTTTACATAAAATTTAAAACCTCAAAATGTCTTATGTGTCCACTGATTTTTTTTTCTTTCTTACAGCTCTGCCAATATCTGCCGTGCTGAAATGTTTTAGTTTTTGAATTTTCTTCCTTTTTATCTTTGTTTTCTCTGTTGCTGCTTTTTCTGTGACACAAGCCTTTCATTATAGTCACTCTTCTTTTTTCCTTCCCCACTTCTTTCTTTTCCTTTTTAAAGCCATGAGAAGCCGATCCATTGGTGAATGTGCTCTGCCATCGGCCTATATACGCAGTGCTAAAAGTGCTCCTGTTCTGATCCATACTTCCAAACCCTTCTTGCCTGATATTGTTCTCACTCCCCTTTCTGATGAGCTTTCAGGTAGTGCCACCTCTGCTAATTTCTGCACTCCCTTTATCACTGTTTTAAACCTTCTGCTTTCAAATTCTGCTAAATCATTAATTTTTTCAAAGTAAAAACACTTGGGGGTGGGGGGAGAGGGGAAGAGTTTGAGAATGAATATTTTGAGTTAGATAAAATACCATGCTATTTTGCAATTCATTCTGGAACTGTTAGAAGTTAGTGCTGTGCCAATGTTTACTATCATAAAAGTGAAAATTAGAGATATCTCTTGCTTTTTTTTCAGTTTATTGGTAAGCAGTAATATAGCATCTGTCTACCAGAGAGTACAACTAATCTAAAGTTTTTATTTGTCATCAGGGAGGGAGGGAAAAGAAGCAGAGCATTTTACTTTGACTTACCATTTACATCTTTCTGTGTAAATGTTTGAATTCAGGGTCATAGGTGTTGTGTGGACAACCATGATAATGATACACTTTAGCTCCCATGAAAAAAATGTCTGGAGTAGATGGGATACTGTAATACACTTTACAGTGTGCCTGTTTTTCCTTAATATATAAAAACATTTTTGAAAATCTATACAGTTTGGATTTCTGAAAGGCTGTTTTGATGTTTTTTTCCTAAATGATCCATTTTTTTACAGAGTTGTAGTTTTCCTCAATATTATGTTTGATCAAGCAGAGTGGTTGGCTAGAAGTTTGACAGTAGCTTTCTTTGGATAATTTTCTTTGAACAAAGAGATTCAGCAATTAGAATTAGCACAGATTTTTAAAATGCATGCATGAAAGATTACAGATAATGTTTCGAGTTTTTTTCCTGTGCTGCAGGTTTTACTTAAGTGTAAATTAGTAGTATGTAAGGCTGACAATCATGTTATGCCTTTGTCTTAATGAGTAAAAAAAAAAAAATGAAAGCACAGTAGAAGGACGATATATATAGTCAAAACTGTGTACAAATATAAGGACTTAAAAAAAGAACATATCTTTCATTTTAAAAAGTACTGACATTTTTTCCTCTCCTGCCTGCCTTTGTTACCCAAGAAGTATCAAGAACTGTCTTTTGATAGTTGTACATTGATGTGTGTTCAAAATTAAGTCTTGTTGTGAAACAGAAATATGGTGCCTTAGTATTCAATCTGAAAACATAAATGGAGGATGAGGATAGTTCAAGCAAGGAACCCACTCTAGTGATACCGGACTTTTACGGTGAAAAATTACAAAGTATTTGAATGCAAATCTTGATACCACAAAAAAAAGAATTTAAAAAATACAAATTATATGTGATAAATTAGTAGATGTATGAGTGCAAAGGATATCTCTTCTGAGATAAAAATTATTAGAACTTAGAAGACAGGGTTTTTAATGGGAATGATCATGAACAGCCTAATAGGAAATAGATCTTAGCTGCCCATAATATTGTTGGAAATAGTAAATTCTTAATGAAGCTCTTAATAGCACCTACAGAAGGGAATGAGCTTTCACAGTCAACTACTACTTTGTCATATAGTCATTGATACTTAATTATTCTGTCTTAAAGAAGGCAAAAGTGCTTTTGCAGTCAATCATCCATGTTTCTGGAAAGTCCTGGCTTGCATCTTACTTCTACTATGTCCCAAACCTGATGGCTTTCTTGCTATTGTCCTTCTGTTGATACTCATTCAATACAAGAACTGCACAAGTAGTGTAATTCTTAAAAGTGAAATAATTTTACAGACCTTTGCACTTCTAACATAGAAAAAGTCTTAGACACTTAGTGGTTTTGGTGTCTTCTCAGACACATGGGTGTTGAAACAACTTCATGATGTGGCCAAGAATCTTGAACATTGCCAGAAAACTAAAAAGCTCTAGTGAAGAAAAGCAAGCTGTTAGAGTGTTGATGAGGAAGCAGCAATCACAGTAAAGGAAAAACTATCTACTTGATCAGAATGCACTTTGCTTTTTTAATATTCTGTATTTTTTACTTCTTTCTTCTCTTTTTTTTCTTTTTTTTTTTAACATAGAGGTTTATCGTTGCCTTTTCTTCTTACAGTAAATATATTCTTTTCTGAAAGCCGTCCGAGTCCAGATGTACAGCATGTAATTTGCAAAGTAATCAGGTTGTTTCCACCATAAGCGTGCTTTAGGTAATGAGTGATGTTTAGCTAGCTGTGGCAGCCCTTCCTCTTATTTCATGATTATATAAATATTCCTGTTATCCACACTGACTTTCAGATCCAACACAACTCGAAGGAGAGCGTATTTCGTATGATTCCAGAAGAACAAGATGCCCCAATATTAAGTGTTCTGAAGTAGTATATAGCTCCTTTTTAGCTGTGAAACTCCTCGTTGATAGATTGACTCACTGAACAGTGGTGAATCTTGACAGGTAGTCCAAAAGAAAACATTTATGCCAAAACCTTCACCTTATGTACAGTACAGTATCTTAATTTTCAAGACGAAGGCAGAACATCACCCCACTGTTATTTATTATTCATTGAGACATAATGTTTCTGCTTGAAGAGCTGTTAGTAGATTAACAATTTATTGCAGAAGCTCAGCATAGACATCTACTGATCTAACGTCATAGAGGATGCTTTTCCTAAGATTGCAATTCCTTCATGTAGTTTCTAAGTTATACTGTATTTCCATGTGCAGAATATTTACAACTTTTCAAATAGGATCCACAAAGTGCAAGTGGAGATTTGTGCTTTAAGATGTTTAGTTAGTAAAGTGATTTGGTATAGTGCAATTGCTGTAAATCGCAATATTTCTAAAAAGAACTTTTCTTTTAACCTGTTAGAATTATAGGAAATCCAGTCTTACACATTTACAGGATAACTAGTGAAATCACAATTCATTCCTGGTCCTATTGAGGGTTTTCGAGTACAAGAGCACTTGTGAAAGAAAATGTCAGTGGGATGTAGGCAAGATTCTTGGAAGCAGTGGGCCACAATGGCAGATTACTGAATTGCAGGGTGTGAGATTGGGACTAAAAGAATCAAAGGAAGTATTAATATGAAAGGGCGACGCATATTATGCCTTTAAAACCTTACTCCCTAATCAGAAAGTAATCATCAAGATGAAATATAAAGAAATCATAATTGTAATGTCAGTATGGCTGTAATTATTCTTTAATCCTAGAAACTGACTGAATGAGTGTGTTCTTACAAAAGAATTGAAATGAAAGCTGAAAAGCAAAACATGTTATTTTTTTTCCCTCCACTTTCTGAACTAATTTTCCTTCTTGAAACATAATCCTGTCCCAACGTTATATGGGAATCTTCTACTTGCACTCATGGTGTTTTGCCAGAATGTGTCTCTCCGTAAGTTTGTATTTCAGAATATCTGTCTCCCACTTGATGCTGAAAAAAACCTACCTTTTCTTTCTGCCTTCTAGCAGAAAAAGGACAGATAAAGTTTATTTAAGGAAAGATGTGATTGGGTGAGTTTGGCTAGAACTACTAATTTCAATCTCTTTCTTGCTGTAACATTAGGAACCAGGCCAGCATTTCTCCTAAGTATGTGCAGTGTGTCAGATACACAGCCTTCTGGTACACAATGCAATGTGGTTGGTGAAAAATCCTTAGGAATTTATGATGTCCCAATTTGACTGTGTACCTGTGTGCAGGGGTGAGCACTGGTTGTGAAGGAGCTGTTCATTTGGGTTTTTCAACTTTGTCTGTATTTTCAGTGCTGATACTGAAATAGCAGTATATTTTTCATTTCCTTGATTTCTTCCTCTGCTCTACAAAAGAGAAATCTCTGTTGGCACAAGCACTACACGTCTGTTTGAAAATGTTTGTGTACTTGTATGTGCTAGTCATGCATACATGAGCACCTAAAATTAATACTGGATCAACATTGAAATAAACCTAGATAAATTTATTTCAATGTGTGGAGCTGCTTGGCGTGCATTTGGAGTTCTCCATCCAGTAATTTTTAACATCCTGGAAAATCATAATCACTGCATGCATGGTATGCAATCCTCAGGCTGCTGCTTTAGATAAGCTTGAGTTTATAAAAGGTATAAAAGATGCGTATGGAGGGCTCAGGATGAGATCAGTGTATTGTAGATACATATGTTAATTCATATATAACATGATTATACATATTTTTGACTGAATCCTATTGCCCTTTCTTTGCAAGTGTAAGAAATAACTTTGAGATTATCTAAGCATAACCTGTGTTACTCTCTGCCTAAGTCAATAGGGAGTTTGAAATAACAGTTCCAACTAGAGAAAGACACCATTCATTTCAGATGGTGTTAGTATCGTTAGTAATAAGTTGAACAATAATGAGAATTTTTTTTGCTTAGAGGGAGGAAAGGGATAATAAATGGTGCTGTATACGATGATTTTCAGTTCCTGTTTGTTTTCTGAAATAGCTTGTATGTCTATTCTCTTTTTCCAATATAAAATTCTCTATTTCTTGTCTAATAGTGTCTTTACAGTTCAGTAAACTTTGTATTAGGCGAAACTTTAATTTTCAAATTTTAACTTCTCTGGAAAATTGAGCATGAAAATAATAACTTTTTGTCGTCTTCCAACACATACATTTAGATAAGCACGGATGTGTATCATTCCTCCAATTTGTATGCTTTGCTCAGAAGGAAAATATGAGAAAATTCAGCTCCAGCTCGAGCATTCTCAGAAAAGTGTGAGCACTTTAAAACAGATTTTTAAGCTGACTTCAGATTATCATTATTAAATATTACTGAAAAAGGTAGAGAGGTAGTAGATGCCCCATTCCTGGAAACTGAAGGCCAGGCTGGGTGGGGCTCTGAGCAACCTTATCCAGTTGGAGATGTCCCTGCTCCTTGCCAGAAGAGTAGGACTAGATGACCTTTAAAGGTCCCTTCGAACACAAACTATTCTATGTTTTTATAAAGATCTGTGAAGTAATAACTTGAAATACTTGTTTTGGCAGTAACACATCAGATTTAGGGGCTTAAATTTTGTGCTGATTTTAAGTAAATTCACGATTGCAGTCCTCAAGATAAACCCTCTGGACAGAACAAGGTAAGTCTGTTTATTGTGAGAAGTAACTCTTGTTGGTGTTCATTTAAGCTCTTTATTGTTATTCCAGACTTTAAAAGCATATCTACAACTTTTTAAGTGGTAGGTAGTAAAAAATAAATCTGGGGAATAAGAAATTCTATCAAAAAAAAACCAAAACCAAAACAAAACAGAAAATTTAGAAGGCTGGTTTTACTTTACTGTTCCAAGTGCCTATCCCGTAAGAAGATTGTGAAGAATAGCTCCAATTCTTGCATTTAGTTGAATTATCTGTAAGAGATACTTAGTCTTGCCTACACTGGTGATTCGATCGTATGTAGTGTTCCTGTAACGTATTAGGAAATCTGAAGAGGAGCTTGAAGGTTCTTTGTTTTGTTTGATAATGTGAAGTGGGCTGAAGGTACTTCTGTACGAGTCCTAGGTGATCCGTGTTGGAACTGCAGCTTTCATTACAGTTAATTATGATTTGTACTGATATTAACGTATTAGCAGTCTCAGCAGAGACAAGGAATCACTGATTTAATTTGTCATAACAAATGTTCTGGTCTTGTCGTAAACAAAAGTGGTTTCACTCTGTTAACTGTTGTTAAGCTGCAGGATGTTTTCCAGCATCAGAGTCCTCAATCTGGTAATTCTCAAAAATGTCACATTTACTTGAGTAAAACTGGAAGAAGACAGTGAGATAAGCCTCCGTTTTTAGTATTTAGTTTCACAATTTGAAGATGAGAGATAAAACACCGTTCTAGGGAAAAAGGGTAATCTTTGAATTATCCATTATGTATAATCATCTTTTCCATATAGGGCCAGATCTTCTCTGTTATTTAAAAGCTTTAGTCCTTAGATATACACTATATTACATATGCCGTAATATTAATATTTTTCGGATAGTATTCTTTCTGATATTTCAGTAACATTCACACAAGATAGGAAAAAAAGTAATAGTTTACCACTTCAATAGACAGTTCTAATTTTCCAGAAAACTTACTTGTTCTCTTTGGAGTTGTGCATTTTTCTGAAGATGTAAATTCCATTAAGGGTACTAATGTTAAGCTAATTTGTATTCCAGGTAACCATTTCCTGAACAAGCTAGCTGGAATAATACTGGTTGAATTATTGAACTTATTGGCACAGCCCTAGCTTTAACTGTGTTTCCAAATGTTCCATGGTCTCACTGTTTCTTCTCATGCATGTTAACATTTAAAACTGTGTTCTGATGGTCTAACTCATTTATATTACATTCTGCACTGGATATTACGTGTGTGTGTTTTTAACACTCTAGTACTGGAAAAATTATTTTTTGTTGTACTTAAGAAAACAAGGCTCTGGACTTTCCTAGCTTTAAAAGTCACATAATTAGGATGTAGTGGTACATGAATATTGTTTCTGTATGTAAATTTTAGTGGATGTTACATATACTTTTTTCCTACAGACATTGACGATGCTCAAATTCTTCCACGTCCACCTCGAGTCAGACACTTTTCACAGAGTGAGGATACTCCAAGTGAAGTTTTTGGTGCATTAAATGAGGAACAGCCACTGCCACGAAGCAGCAGCACCTCTGACATCCTGGAACCTTTCGCAGTTGAACGAGCCAAAGGTGCAGTTCCTGTCATTGACAGTTCATCCTATCATCCTCCAAGCTTACAGAGTTCCACTGAGACCTCTTCAATGCATAGATCCACTGAAAGCCATATCACTGATGCAAATAGCAGAGAGTCCTCCTTGGAAGTTGGGGATAGTATTTATGACCATCTTTGTCATTTAATAGGGCCGGTAGAATTTGCAAACACAGCCTTTGAACAAAACCAGTATGTTGACCTTGAAGGTGAAGATGATCTTCTTTCCTCTCTGAGAGAATATCTTAAAGAAAAAGAAGAACTTTGCGGTAACTTTGAGATAGATAAATGTGAGGCTTCTGCTCACGAAGTTGATACATCAGTAAATAGGAATGATAGATTGCCACTGGATGGATTAGAAAATAGAGATCAGACCGGTCAAGACATGAATAGCATCACTGTTACAGAAAGAGCCGATAACACAGAGCTGCACCTAGAACAAAACGAAGGTGTTTTTATAAGTAATATTGCACCTACTCAAGTAGACATTTTTACAAGAAATCAAGTGCTTGATAAAGCCAGACAGT
This sequence comes from Chlamydotis macqueenii, assembly GCF_036417535.1. NCBI lineage: Eukaryota > Metazoa > Chordata > Aves > Otidiformes > Otididae > Chlamydotis > Chlamydotis macqueenii. The sequence continues at coordinate 28,338,122 of NC_141560.1, forward strand.
CAAATATTGATAAAGAGTATGAAAGCATGTTCAGTCATGGGTCAAGTAGTCCTAGCAGCAAAGAAGGGAAGAGGTACCTGTACAGGCAAGCAGCCACTGAAGCTGATGTAGATTTAGCTGTGGAAGCAGTGGTAGCTGAAAAGCATAGAAGTGCCCAGTTTAATGAAAAAGTAACCAACTCACGTGTCATGCATGCAAAGAAAACTCTTCCTAAAGCACAAGATAACCCTCAAATGCCTCACATCACAGGCTCAAGCAAACTGTCACCAACTAAAAGGAGTATATCTGAAACCGTAACTCATAGGGCCAAAATAATGAAAATAACAACTAAAAAAAGAAATAGTGTTCATGTTACTTTTAGGCCGTCTACAGAATCGGTTCAATTTTACAATCCTCTTGAGAGCAAAGAGGCTGCTTGGAAAGCAAGACTTCGTAAACTCAGTGGCTTCAGTAGTAGCGGTAGCGGTAGCAGCAACAGCAGTACCAGTGCAAGCATCAGCTCATCAGCTGTCACGGAGCTGGTTAGACCTGGAATGTATAGGCCTCTAGATGCAATCAATGCTGCTTCAGCTGGCAGCAAGCAAATTAAGGAATCTACAGAAACTCAAGCAGCCATGTTGCCGAAAGAAGGTATTGCAGTTAATCAGTTCCATAATCGTAGTGCCTTTAGAGCATCAGGTCAGGAGTCAGCGCAACAGCAGGGCTCCCTGGGTGGTGTTTATAAAACTGTTGTACATGCTCTTTCGAAGCCGAAGGCAAATGTTTCCCCACAGAGGCAGAACAGAATGCCAGCAGAGGCTCCACTGAGGGATCTGTACAGTCATGTAATGGGCTATTTTGGAAGGAAAGCTGCAGGTGAGCACTAACAGTGTGCAGAGCACAAAAGGAGAAAGGCAACACCAGTTTGGCTTAACGCAACTGAAGCAAGCTCTGATAAGCAATCAAAAGGCTTTGGGATGATCACTGCTTTCCCTGTTTGGTTATGCATGCGCCTCCAGCCAGCTGATTTTTCTCCCAGCATAAGTTACTTTTACATACTTTAAATTACTAATTTCCCTTTTCAAGATACTTAGTTGAACCTCTTTGCTGCTGAAGACCATCGGGTTAGGGAAGAGGAAGAGACAGTAAATGACCTAATAAAGGATTAAGCCTTGAGAGTTTTGAATTTTGATCTACCATGCAGAGCCTTAAAATTCAGCCTACTGAATGGTTGGCATCTGCGTATTTGATCAGAATGTACTATTCTGCTCTGAGTGTAGTTTGTTGGAAGGACCTGGCTCTTGACCAGCTAGGTTGAACTAATTGTATTTCTGGTTCATTTGGTGTGTTTTCTTCTTCCTTTTCCTCCTCTTCCTCCTTTTCCTCCTCCAAAACAAAAAAAAAAGTGCCTCAAATTCACATTTGGATGTTGGAAACTGTCTGAAACAGAAATCTATCACTGGAATGATTTCATTACGACAGTTCTCTGTGAGTCTAATCATAAGGTTTTGTTTGAATCTTTTTCAAAACATGCTGTAGGCCTTTCTGTATTCATTCATCAAAACTGATGCAGTTACATCTTGGCAACATGTTTCATTGCTTTCTTTTTTCTTGGAATTGTGGATGTTCATGAAGGTCTCATGATAGTCCTCCTGCTAACTATGGGACCTCTGTGGACTGATCAAAAAAGAAGGCTGTCGCTTTAATATCCATTGTCTTACTTCCCACCTTAAATAACCTTAAATGAACAATAAATTAACTTTCAGCAGTAATGTAGGTTTTCTTTTTTCCCATTGTCATGCTGGCATGATTAACAGAGGGTTCTGTAATGCATCCTGCATCGAGATGTTAATGCCACCTGAGGGCAGTATTTGTAAGCATAGCACAAGGAGAGCGTGACTGTCATGGGTCTCAAAAAAAGCAATTTGCTTCTCTGCAGAATCTGGACTTATGAAGAAGAGATCTCTAGGAAGCACTAATTATAGAAGTACATTTTGTTTTAAATCTGTAACGTTTAACCAAGCCTCAATATTAAAATAAACTATGCTGTGGTCTCGTGAGATATGACACTAAGGGAAAAGTTCTTCTAGAGAAAACATGAACTGGAATAACTTGAAGACTTTAAAGGCGAAGATCATGAAATCAGGTGTAACAGCAACAGTGAAATATGAACTGTATAGTTACATCAAAAATGTAACACTGATAAATGAGTGAACTTAATTAATTATTCATAACCATTAACCATCCAGAGTTTGAATTTTCATTCCATGTACTAGCATGTAATTTTGTTACTTAAGATTTTCTTTGCACTATTTATACTAATTGTATATGGTGCCACACTGACATTTATCTTTAATACATATTACAACCTAGTTTACTTTTTCCACTACTTTGCTCTTCATTAGGAATGCCTGTAGGAATCATATACAATTGTTAGGATTTATTACCTACTTTTTGTGATATGGAGGAAGAATATATGCTGTATCCTTAAAGCAAGCATTAACAACTTTAAGTAGTGCTTACCTATAAGCTTGTTGCTCTTAAAGGTGGTACTGGAAATCAACTAACCCCTGCTTAGTGGGAAGAAGAAGCTGTACTAATTCTTAAAGTAGAATCTGCTTTAAAAGGGGGAAATTCTTAAAATGCATGTTTGGCAATTTTTTTTTTTTTTTACATTTCTGTTAATTAGCAGGGTTTTTTTTCATTTTTTACCTTCAGTTTTGAAAATGTCTTGATGTGTTCTTTACTATATACAGTTGTTCATTTGCTTTTAGCTAATAGAGAGGACATGAGTCAAAAGCTGCACCCTATTGATAGTGATATTGGCAGTAGCAATACAAACGTTCCTGACCTCATGGATGAATTTATAGCTGAGAGACTCCGCAGTGGTAGTGCGCTGGTAAGCCTTTCATTCCTACATTTCAATATGTAAGTCTGCATATATATGTGAACTCATCAATGATGTTATAAATCAGTTCAGTAAAACATGTTTATCTGGATTTTATGAATCAGAAAGAATGAAGAATATTGCTTAATTATTCCTTGACTTTATCATAGATTCATGCCATTTTATGCCATTTGTGTTTTCATATCTATTAAATCCTTATTGTGGAAGCCATGCAGAAGTTACTGTCAGAAGAGTAGTCTCCTTGAATTAAATGTCCTTAATTGCACCAGTAAAGATCTTTGTACACAGACACTTTCAGAGTAATAGTTTGTATGTAAATTTGCAGTCTTCAGTGTAGTTAGGTACCATGCTGTACTATGGTACTATTACAAGTATAGCCAGTGCAACAGACTACAAAACTACACCAGTACATGTTTTTCCTTTACACTTGTAAGTGAAATTAAAAAATAGAATAATTTTTTCTAACTAGTTCTCTTCTAATGAAGCCACCTTTTCATATACTTTTTTCCTACACTTTTCCGGAAGTGTAACTTTTTTTTTTTTTTTTTTTAATTTTTTGGAGTGTCATTGTTGTAGTTCAGCACCAGTCAGGACCAGACTGTGCAGTCTCTCTCTCACTCCCCCCGCCCTCCAGTGGGACAGAAGGGAAAACTGGTAAACAAGAAAAAAAAACCAGCAAAAACACATGTGTTGAGATTGAACAAAAAAGTAAATTTAACAGCAATAACAGAAGAAAACAAAACAGTGATGGAATACAAATACAGTATAATGGCTTACAACAAATCTTCACACCTAGTTTTTTTCAAGTAGCAGGAGGCTCCCCTCAGCACCCTCCTCACTTATATACTGAGCATGAGGTCAGATGGGATGGAATAGCCCTTTGGCTGATTTGGGTAAATTAACCCCAGCTGTTAGCTAATTAGTTAATTTTCCCAGCTGGGTACCCCAGCCTTAGGGGCTACCAGCTCCAGTTCTCCACTCAGCTCAGGTGAATATTAACTCTATCCTAGCCAGAACCAGGACAGTCATTCATAATGAGAAATTTTAATTCATTTTAAGTCAAGAATTTCTGGTTACCCTTGAATGTTTACAGAATGAGACAACTGATTTGAAGAGAAAAGTGTTTATAGCAACAAAAGAGGAAATAATTTTTTAAAAAGTTGCAAATGAAGAACAAAATGGGTAACAATTTTAATGTAGTATTTCAAATTTGTTCAGTTCTTTTTTTCTGCTTAAAATTTTCTAAAGATTTTTTTTTTAAGTTAATTTAGAGACATGCTCTAGAAAGTTGCCACAAGTAGTTTAGTTGTTGCTAATAATGGGCAGAAGGAGAATCTTCAAAGTGATTAGAAAAAATTGTTTATTTGTCATAATCTTTTATAAATGGCAAGAGAGGACCCTATAAAGTTTGTCCAAATGTATGCTTTTTTCTCTTTTGTATTGAACTCATGTTTATGAAACTTGATTGTTGGTGCAAATTGTTCTTGTTAGTAAACCTTGAGTTACAAGACAAAAATGCTAACTTGAAGTCTATTTAAAAAGTATTAACTTAGTCTGCTGGCCGCAGAAGAAGAGAGAAAAAGAGTGAATACTATTTGTTTTCACATAGATGAGCAAGAATATTGATTATTAATACTTCAGAAAAGAGAATTGATTATTTCCTTAGGTAGCAAAAATCAACCAAGATAAGTTTGAATAAATATTTGGAAAGTGCCACTGATTTTCTGATCTAGCACACGAAAATAAGTATGTCTTATTAAAACAGAGTAGCAACTTATTAAGATTAGTTTTAGGTTGTTGTATCTATTGAATACTAAAACCTTGTATCATGAAAAGCTTGTCAGTCTGAGTAAATCTCTAATTAGTAGTAGAGTGTAGAATGTGTATGGCACGTTCTAGTCTGAATCCTAGCCTTTTAAGATATATGCCCAAAAATTCATTGTGCCAATAAAATTTGTGTTTATGAAACTGGGGTTGTTTGGGTTCTTCACTTACTGCTGCCTGTCTGGGGTTTCTGAAAGTCTTGGCTATGTATGTAGTATGACGACAATTTCTGGTTTAGGTACTTACAAATTATTTGTTACATTCTGACATTGGCAAATGTGGGATTGCTTTTGCCATTTTATGTAAATAAGCCATCCAAGATTCTAAGATATTTTATGTGTCTTCAATGTTTAGAATGTGACAAGAAGAGGAAGCAGTCCTGGCAGCCTGGAAGTTCCTAAAGACCTTCCTGATGTCTTGAACAAACAGAATCAAATGCGTCCTATAGACGATCCAGGCGTGCCTTCCGAATGGACGTCACCTGCCAGCGCGGGCAGCAGTGACCTCATCAGCTCAGATAGCCACTCCGACTCTTTCAGCGCCTTCCAGTATGATGGCCGCAAATTTGAAAGCAAGTATATTTTTCTAGAAGAAGTAGTATTTTGGATTGCTTGCTTGCACATTTCTCTTTTCATTTGTTTTAAGTTGTGTGCCAGCAGTCTTCTGTAAAGAAAGCTTATTTTGTATTCCCATAGAAATCACTAGCAACTTAATGGAGCAAGCAGAGTTCTTGAGAGAGGCTGTCGTGTTTATAGTATACTAAACAAAACAGCACTGGAATACTACTGTGCACAAAGCAGAACAATGGTGAACAGAAGTTAGAAAGCAGTGTTGTCTTCTCCCCAGAGTGTATCCGTCTGTTTTCCACAAAATATAAAAATGAAACATTACTTATTTTGGAAGTTATTTTAATTCCTTTGAAAACATTTAGGTAAAATTTAAAGAAGAGCTTCTGATATTGTTACAGGAGTCTTTGTGTAGGTATAGATAATTCAAGATGCTAAGTGTAATATCGTGGTGAAGTTAGTATGCTTTGTTTAATAACAATGCTTTTCATTAATTTTATTTATCTATTCCCACTCTTGTTTAACAGAAGGAGTCATTGTGGTTATTAGGAATTATGACTTCGTGTATTATGTAAGAGAGAAATAATGTTTATATGGTAGAATTTACAAGAAATTACATTTTTTAGGTATGTAGATGTTATGCAACTAAGTTGTGTTCAGACCTGCATATCAGCGTGACTTTCTTTCGTGTCAAAAAACCGCTTGTTAGTTTGAAGTCAGTGCTTTAGCAACCAACTTGGATATTTCTTCCAGCTTGTAAATCTCCTTAATGTGTATTTCCATCATTTTTACTTTATTCCCATTTACGTGCATTTACAGCAACTAAGCAGAATACAGGAATGTCTTCTCCAGAAGTATAGTCACAGTTTGTAACAGAAATGACAATATTTGTAAGAGTCAATTGCTTTCTGCTGTTACACTTCATGTAAATTTTGCAACAGTGTGTTAATAGCATAGGAGATGCAAATACAAGTTTTACATGGAGGGTTTTGGAGATGCTGGGCTTTTGGTTATTTTATTAGTGGTATTTTTAGGTTGTAAGTTAATACAGTGCTTTCCTCATACAGATTTCAGCTTTGGCACTGAGGCAGGGACGCCAGCTTCCACTGACGTTGATGCAATTTCAGGGCAGCAACAGAGTGCTGAGGAGCAGGAAGTGGCCAGTCTAACTACACTCCACATAGATTCGGAAACAAGTAGTCTCAATCAGCAACCATTGTCTGCTGAAGCTGCAACTATTACTGGTAAAGTAGTTAAAAACCCTAAAAAAGCACATTTATTTCAGAAATTTTCTACCCATCCTGAAGAATGCAAGTTCCAGCTTCTGCAATGAAACTATATTCTATATATAATAATTCTTAGATAAAGTAATTTGTGAAATAACATAAGCAGAAAACCTTTGTCTGACTTAGTTACCCGTATGATCCTTGGCTTGATACTAAATGTATTTTAAATGCTTCTTGAGAAAATCTATAAAATTACCTAGGAGAAAACTCTTACCACATAATGTGTGCTAGATCCCTTAAAAGTGTCCTTCTATTACTGGTAGTTAAATAGCTAATTTTCAGGAAGGGTTTTTTCCTTGCAAGGCTTTGACAGTGCATTTTCAAACCGGTGTATCACACTGAAGTGTCATGGAATTCTTTTATATAGATCAATTCTAACCTCTCTCTATATTGTCTGTTGTGTAACTGGGAGCTTTTAATATGCAAGAGGTTAGTTATTGTGTCATGTAAGATCAGTTTCCATTTGTGTAAGGTAAGAATTCTTTTTCTTTTAGTATTTTCCCTGTTGTTTTCATGAAAATGTAACCCTGTTTAGGAAACAGTGTTTCACACTCTCAGTTGATGAGCTTGAGGCTCCATCAGTTTATTTTGCCACTCTTTTTTGAGAAAGAGAGAGAGAATAACAATTGGGTTAGCAACCACCAAGTGATGCAGTTAACCCAAATTGAATGGGCTCCTCTCTGAGGAGTGTTTGGAAGAACGGTCTCTTGCCAGATTTTGTACATGAGAGTAAAGACATAGTCGTTTTCATACTCCTTCCATAACTGTTAGGCACTACCATTCCTATTACAACCCTGGGAACGAGTAACTATTAATCTGTTAAAGCTTATACCTACATACAGGGTCTTGTTCTCTGTGAGAAATCACACTGAATTTTCAGAGATATTGAAAGATGTCTTTACTTTCCCTGCCACAATTTTCACTTTCTAAAATTGCCTTTCTGCTGAAAGAAGCATGTTATTAGTTTTCTTGGACATTGTTGTTCAGCTTGTCCAACAATGTTCAGCTTGGCTTTTGTTCTCTTCATTTTTCTCTTTGCTGTGTCCTTGTTGAAAGTCCTTGCAGAAAGCCTGTTGTTCTTCTGTTTGTTTGTTTTTATATGTTAATAATTTCATTACTGTTTGGTATTTTTGTCCAAGTTTGTGGTATAATTGAATTGGTAAGATTGCAATTAATGGCTGAGTTGTCCATTGAGAGATTCTGTGGCTGTCTCTTCTTGTTGTTTGGACCACTGTTTTAGAGAGGCAGCTTTTGTGTCACACGCATTTAGCTGTGTTTCCTGAGAAAGCAAGACTTGTGCAATTACATTATCTGTCTCTGTCTGACTGTTCCATGACCCCAACAATGTTGGAGCCCATTGTCTAATTTCTGCTAAATCGACATACAAGAAGAAAACAGAAGGACATTATTTCCTTCGAAGTTTTATGAAAGATAGGCAGCTATCTGGTGAAAATTGTGTTTATGCAGAGTCCTAGGACAGGGATGTTGCAACGTGAATTCGCTGTATTAAACACACTTGTAAGAAACTAATTTTCAGTGATTCTGCTGCTGCTGAATAGTTTTGCTTTGAAGGTTTTTGGAAGGAAAATTTCTTCTTGGCATATAGGCATTATTTTATATTCTTAGCAAATGGCTGAGTTTACTATTGATTGCTGCTTACTAGCCCTAGAAGAAGTTGAACCTATAGTGTTCTCTGTCAAATTTGGATCCACGTATGCTGGAGTATCTTTTAGTCCTTCTTAGAAGACTCCAGTAGTTTAGCAAATTTTCCATAATTGTTTCTCTAAATTTTCTTCCACCATATGAAGATCTTTTTCCCTCCTTTCCCTGCCCCCCTCTTTCCTTCTCCTTCCCTCTCTGTCCCTCTCCTTCCCTCTCTTTCTCTCCCCACCTCACTCTTTCTCTTGGACTGCTTTCATCCATCCTCCCACTTAGTGAGCAAAGTGGAAGAGAAATAGGAAAAGATTTATTTGAATATCTTTTCAGTTTGTATTTTACATTATCTTTGTGAGCATGTGGAAAACAAGTGATCAGTAGCAAGAGGAGAGTATCATTACCTGTTGAGTGAAGGAGTAGTCTGCGTGTGAAGCAGTAGTGTCTGTCTCTCCTGCGCAGAGGTGTTGCTTTAAATTGATGATAAAAGCTTCATTGCTTTTACTATTTAAAGCAGATAGAGACCTCTTCAGTTTAACAATGAAATTAAGTTTGTTTACCACAATTTCTGTTTTGATAACACTGACATTTTCTGTCAAGTTAAACAATTTGTTCTCCTTTTAAAGAAAAAATAGTAATTTTCAATTATTGGCTGTGAAATATTCTAAGACTCACTTTTTAATTGCTGTCCCTAAAGTTCAGTTTATCTCTAATACTGAACTTCACATATCATCATAATTTTTTTTGGGTCCCAGTTACATTTACTTAAGAGTTAAAAGTAATAGGTTTGAATTCCTCCATTTTAACATGTGCTGGTGTGTAGGGAGATATATGGTGAATGTCTGTTTTCTTTTTTCCTGCCATCTGACTGTTTTGACCAAACCCAGCTTTTCATAATAATAATTAGGCAAATTCAGGAAATGAAACTAAGGTAGTGCAGAAGAAAAGTGCAAATATGTGCTCCCTCTCCACAGATCTCTCCGTAGAGGAGACGAAATAGTTGCCTGGAGAGGATGGTACTCAGTGGTGATTGTTTAAGAATGCCTTTGCAGCACTGCTATTCAAACATTTGTCTCAGAGGAAATAACATTCCCTCTGTGTGGATTTTCTCAGCCCAGCTGGCACATAAACATAAAAAATAGTCAGTTACTGGTTTGAGCTTTTGTTTATAAATTAACTTTGATGCATCCATGAACCTGGAAAAGCAGTTGTTCCAGGAAATTTTCTGCTTCAGTACTTTGCTGGAGAGAAATTTAGGTGAGGGAATGTGGAGAGAAATTTGGCTGATTCAGTACACTGAAAGTGCTGCAGAACAAACATTTAAAACTATCTAGACCTAAAATAGAGCTCTATTAATCTATTTACCTGTCTGATTTTCATGTTGAGTCTCTCAGCTTTCCTGCATGTAATCTGTTTTCTTTCAGAGCACCATTCACAGGGAGATCTGCTTACAGTTTTATATCTTTTCTTGCCCAGATTTGATATATAACAGTAGTTCAGTTTTAATGCTGTGTTTAGACAACATTTCAGTAGCCAATAGAAAAGGCTTTTAAGGTAACTGTTAAAAATTGCATTTGCAGGCTCTGAAAGTGCTTCTCCAATCCAATCTGCTCTTGGATCCCGATCACAGACACCCTCTCCTGCCACTCTTCATGCAGATCATATTGAGCAGAAGGATCTGCAGCTGGATGAGAAGCTCCACCACTCTGTTTTACAGACGCCAGATGACCTAGGCAATATCTGGAATAGCAAATATAAACTTGTTTTTCTTTCTTTCCAATGGCATATAGTGAAGTAGCTAGAGTCACGCTAGTTGTAGACAATCCTGTACAAGGCTATTTCTTCTGCACTTTTAAGAATATTTAATTATGGTGATATAAAAGCAAACAAAAACCTTTTGCATTTTATCTTGCATTGAATTGGAACTGTTAGCAGTAGATTAATAGTCCGCACATTTACAATTGTTCTTTTTGATGCTTAGAGTTGTAACAGCTTAATTTAGTACATTGTCCTGCCATAGACCGTTTTATCATTGATGTACAAGTAATAAGACTTGATTTTAAAGTAATGTTGTAATTTCTTCTTCGAATATCAGTTGTTTTCCCTTTCATATTTAAACAAATTTATCATTACTTCCACTATCTTAAGTATTAAATTCTAGGATACATTCACTTTATAAATACAAAGATCCCATTTCTCACATATTTCGTCTCATGGAAACAGAAGGATGTCTGATGTATTTTTCAGACCCTTTTCCTTTAAGTAGCCTAATGATGGACAGAAATAAAGTGATTTGCTTTGTACTTTGATATCCAAAGGCTAGAAACCATTAGTGTCTCTATCACAGTGGTCCAGATCTTCAAAAGAGGAGGCTATGTGATTAGCCTGAATTCAGATTCCATTTTGATTTTGTATGCCTGTAGGAGCTGCAAGATTTTCAGATGATCTCAGCTGGTGCTAAGGTGTTTTGAAAAAAATCTGTCTGAGCAGGGTGGAAAGGAGATTCAAGATACCTACTGCTTTAAAACTGTGGCTTGTTAGCTAGTTTAGTGTGACTCTTTAGCTCGTTAAGTGTGAACTGAGTAGACTTTAGCCATTGTAATCTACTGAAGTTTTCTTTGTATGGATAAACTAGATTAAACATATTCCATCTAAAAAAGAACTTCTATTCATACACTGATGTGTATGTAGAGAGAGCTAGGTGAGAGTTGGACTGTGGTGGTAGGTTACTGAATGTTGCCGCTCCACTCATACAAATTTACTGCTTAAAGAACAGTAGCCAGAAACAAGTTTACTCTTACCTTTCTCTTTAATTTGCAATAAAATACATTCCTAGGAGATTCTAAGGAAAATCGTCTTTGTGTTTTATTGGAAAAAATGTGAAGTTGAAATGTAATTTTACTTGAAGCAGGCAAGTGGAGTTCTGGAGATTCATTGACTCCAAAGAATGTAAGACAGCACTTACAAAAGGAGTGGCCTTACTAGGTCCATCAGACCAATATTAAGGCTCCAGAAGTGACCTTAAGTGTTACTTATGGAAAGAACATAAGAAACAGGACAATTCTTGCTCTACAGAGTTTGAAAGTAGATATATAGTTAAACATTTAAACATTTTTAGTCTTGAGATAGCTGAATAGGTAAGAAATATCTTACTCTGAAAGCCTAATCTTTTTTTTTTCCATTTGATTTTAAGAAAACTGTGTATGTAATAGTTATATCAGAACTTTTCTTTCTCTAGGGAGGTAGATCTCACTGCACTTTTTTTCTTTCGTTACAGAAACTAGTGAATTCCCCTCAGAGTGTTGCAGCGTGATGGCTGGGGGAACACTTACAGGATGGCATGCAGATGTTGCTACTGTGATGTGGAGGCGAATGCTAGGAATTTTGGGAGATGTTAACAGCATCATGGATCCAGAGATTCATGCTCAGGTTTTTGATTACCTGTGTGAACTGTGGCAGAATCTGGCAAAGGTAAAAGAACTGAACCTCTTCACCAGCCTGCTGCAATAAGGCAGGGTTTTCAGAACGAAAAAAAAAAACCCAGCATCTTATATATTTCCCTTAAATGTTTATATTTTTGTTTGTTTTTAACATTTGCAGATAAGAGACAATCTTGGTATTTCAACAGATAACCTAACTTCACCATCTCCACCAGTTTTAATTCCGCCACTGAGAATTCTAACACCATGGCTGTTCAAGGTAAAATTTAAAAAAGTTAATGTAGTTGCAGAAGAATATTTAATGTAACTTTTTGATTTATGAATAATAAATATTGTTCTAAAACTGTAGGCAACAATGCTGACTGATAAATACAAACAAGGAAAGCTGCATGCTTATAAACTCATTTGTAAGACAATGAAGCGAAGACAAGATGTTTCTCCAAACAGGGATTTTTTAACTCACTTCTACAATATAATGCACTGTGGACTCCTTCATGTTGATCAAGTAAGTTTAATTGTGAAATTCAGGATAATAGCATAACTAAAAATAAAATTATTTTATTGAAAATACTGAATGGATTTTCAACTGAGTAAGCCATCGTTGTCTTGGAAAATGGTTATGTGACTGATACTTCTTCTAAACTTCGATAAATGGTCCTCATGTTCTTGGTTGTAATCAGAAATGCTTTTTTTGGTCATCCATTTGAAGCAAATACGAGGGCAGAAAAAGTACTCTCTCATTTTTTTCCTGAATGTATGTTACAGATTGAAGCATGCAAGAAAGAGAAGGAAGCAGATCTCTCTAAGGTCTACTGTTCTTCTTACTTGCTCCCTGATGCAACAGTTTAGCTAGTGGGAAGGTAAATTGTGCTCACTACATTGGAGTAGTTTATTTCTACAGCAAGTGTAGGAACCAGCAAACTGACATCCTGAGTGTATCTAATCAGTGGGAGCAGATATTTTTCATAGGTTTTAATATGAACAAGTCTGAAAGTACAGTATGGCTTAAACAGTCTTTTTAAAGACTTGTGTCAGAAGTGTGAAATGTTGGGTTTGTGAACTTTTTAAGGAGTGGTTAGAGGCATAGGGAGATCAAAGGTTCAAACATCACTGTTTTCATTAACTGGGCAAAATAGAACTAGTGCAAAATTACTCCACAGATGGCTATGGACAGATCTCCATTTTCTGTCCTCTAACGACCAATTTACACTGCTTTTCTTGCTGGATTTCAGATCTTCCTGTAACATACTGCCATTTAATGGGATATCACTGCTTTTGGGGAATTATTCAAAGGAGGAAAAGGGTTGGGTTTTTGCCAGTCTATGAACTTGCTTTTTTTTTTTTTTAATAATTAAAATAGTTTATACTTTTCCCAATACTTTTAAAAATTGCATAATGTATATTAAGAACTGCTTCACTAAGTCTACGAGAATGTAATATGCTGTGTTGAATAACTATATACCAGAAATGTTATCAAACACTTTATTCCAATTCTTTCTTTAGATTTTTGCTTCCGTATGGTTATACGTAAGAGGCTAATACGTTTTTTGAAAATTATAGTCAGGTGATACTTGTTGGAGAGGATTTAAGCATGTTGTTAAGAAGGTATAATAGCTGATCGTCTCACTAGATCTCTTTTGTACGTATTTAAATGAATGTTGAATAATTTATAGAACTCTTAAAAGCTAAATGTAAATGAATATCACATGTGACCTGTTACCAACCTCATACAATAGTGTCTATGGTTAAATTGGTCTGTAAAGTGTACCACAGTTTACTTATATTTATATGGGTATACTTAAGGAATTTATGTTTCTATGCAACACTTTGCTCAGTAATGAGTGTCTTAATTGCCACAGTGAATTTGCTTTCTTGCTATTTTACTGTCTACCTTTGGTAAATACCTGACTTTTTTCGTTCATTGTTGATCTTGTTGCTGCTCTTTTCCTTTTTTCCCTTTTCCTCCGGGAAGGATATTGTCAATACAATCATCAAGCACTGTTCTCCTCAGTTCTTTTCGCTTGGTTTGCCTGGTGCCACCATGCTTATTATGGATTTCATTGTAGCAGCAGGAAGAGTGGCTGCTTCTTCTTTCCTCAATGTAAGTATTCATCAGTTTGTTCTCATTTATGTGCGAATGGAAAGGGTTTGAGAGAAAACTGAGCAATATTTTTCCTTTACTAGGGTGTTAACTTGTCCCCAGAAGTCAATGTAATAGTTAGCAAATACAGATACTGTCAGTGGTTTGTTCTAGAACACTACACATGCAAATCCTCTCCAGAAAATATGTGAGGAATGCAAAAATGCTGTTGAAGCAGAGAGTCTTCTTCTGCTTTGGAGTTCTTGTAATTGTGACTGCCATTTATCTGCACTTTAAAATATTTTAAAATAAATATCTGTTTTGACTGTACCTTCATTTTTAAAGTACATTTATTACTCCATGTCTCTGCTATGCAGTGACTTTGATGATTAGGATTGAGAACTCAAATCTGTTAGTGTTTGCAGTATTTGGCTGTATTTCTGATGTTGTTCCCCTGGCAACTTCAGCCTTATATACTAACACTGATATGATTACTGAGGTGCTGTTGGCTTTGCATGACTCTACTCTCTCAGAGCTCCCCAGTACTCTCCTCCAATTGTCTGTGAGTTTTGGCTGTTTCTCATGTCATTCCCGCTTTAACCAACTGTGAAATCCAGCCTCCCTCAAGCTACTATCTGAAACCTCTGTCAGATTCTTACACAGTTACATGTCATGTCCAGCAATGCCTCACGCCTTGCCCAGTAGTTTTCCATGTCCTGTTCAATTAGCTGAACCTAAGACTTGAGCCTAGGTAGCAGCACAGTCATTTGTCTGTAGTCCTGACAATTCCTCTGCTTCCTTTTGACCATCTTGGAAAATAGAAACATGGGGCTTGCATGAATAGCGATCCATGGGGCTGTGGTCTTGGTTTGCTCAACTCTATGGAATTTGCAGAAGGAGAAAGAAAACACCTGTGTAGAGTTTCAGACACTGTTCTCTTTTAAGGCAGCTAGAAATGTCAACTTCCTGATTGCAGTAAGAATCTATATTTCTCCCCATAATTTTTTCTTTTAGGCACCAAGAGTTGAAGCACAAGTTCTTTTAGGATCTCTAGTCTGTTTTCCCAATTTGTATCATGAACTACCAGCTCTTCACCCAAACATTCCTGACATTGCTGTGTCTCAGTTTACGGATGTTAAGGTAGGAATTTAAGAGTATTTGGATGGTATTGAGCTACCAATTATATCTTTAATGTGATGTTGCTCCAGGAAATATTAACTGAAATTTTAAGAGTCTAAAATTTTTCAGAAATAATTTCAAATAGATTATAAGGCTCAAGATCCCATAAAATCTTGTCAAACTTTATACTACTAAATGTACTTTATAATTGCTATTAACTTAATAATAAAATATTTTTATATATTTGTAGAAGAAAATGATGTGTTATCTCACCTTTTCAAGCCTACTGTCATTATGGCTGTTTGCAGTCTCACAGATTTAATCAGCTAAGAAGGAGAAGATGGAAAGGTTCAAGATACATTATTTAATTTATTGAGAATTCACAAGCAGTGAAATCCGGCCATGTTCCTAGGGACTTTAGAAGACCTTTATACATCAATAGGTTCTTTTAGATAAACAGCAAAGATTAACGAAGACCTTACCCTCTCAATCATAAGAGTTCAATAGTGTGCTAGTGTACTGAAACCAGGCAGAGCTCGGTTTATGTGTTTAATTGCTGTATGTGTTTCAGGTGTTATTACTATGTCTAAGAAAGGCTCCCCATAAGTTTCCAAACTGTTTCAATTTAGAGAGAGATGTTGGCTTGAAAGCTGCTTTACACCTTGCTCCCTTTTGAGGACTCATTTTGAATTCCTTCTTTCTCATTTTTATTGCGTAATGACTGTTTGCTTGAGTTTTGTTGAGAGTAACTTACAGTTTTATGAACATGTCACTGCAGTTGAGTTAGAATATTTCTTGACGTCATTCTTAAGGCACTATAGTCACTTATTCCGCAACTACTTCCAAAGGCTTTTAAAATCAGTATAAATTTGGAGGGGAAAAATTTGCTTGTTTAAACCTCAAAGTAATAGATACTTTATGTAGTACCCTTCATGGCTATTCACAGAAACTTTTTTTTTTTCTGAATCCTTGATGTTTTGTGGAGATACATTGTCAAGAATTGGATAAATGGTCGAGCAGCTGAAATTAGGACAGTAACCTGTGGGATATTCTTGGGGTAGCACAATAATGAGCATCTGAGTCAGACTAGAATTTTGGAGTAGCAGTAAGTAAACAATCCATCTGACCACAAACCTATGGACTCAACTAAGCAACATGTCTGTGTGTACTGTAATAAAATTCTGATTTTCTGATGCTTCATGTCATGGAGCTATTGGTAGATCAGTGAATATTTTCCTCTTTGTTTTAGGAACTCATAATTAAAACTGTGTTAAGTTCAGCAAGAGAGGAGCCATCTGGTCCTGCACGGTATGTCATACAAAAAGAGCTTTTAAATTAACAGATTCTTCTCTTTATTATACTATTATGAGTTTGATATATTGAAGAGCTTAAAGTAAAACTTTACGTATTTTGTTTATGGTTTTCTTTACCACTGTCAAAACTGTGGTCTAACATGTGAATGTGAAATTGTTTGTAGATAGAGATAATAACAGAACAGACATTTTTTGTCAGACCAAATGCTGGTCTAGTCCAGTCTCCTTTCTCTGATAGTGGCTGGTAGAAAAGGGTGTTAATATGGGTAAGAATATTAGCTTTATGCTCTCCCAGCCTACCCTGGTGTTCAGCTCAGGGATCTTCTGAAGCATCTTCATCAAATAGAGAACTTCAAAGAAAATACAGTTGCCAGTTTTCTTTTCTGTTTCTTAATTTGCTTAGGATTTTGTTCCTCTTAACATCCCCTAAGGCTTTCAGTTGTAGAGTCCTTATATGGGATTGGAACAGGAATCTGTAATGCCTAGCAAGGAATAGCACACCTGTGTGCCTTGTCTGTTTGGGTGGAGTATCTATCTATCTGTGCTCAACTAATAAGTTTTTACTTAACAAGTGCATGATACTGGAGCCACATGCCTGAAAAATGTTACTGAAAGATCAGTTCATTGAACCTTAAAATGTTCTGGAGTTTTCATCAGCCCATTTAGTGATCTTCACTTGAGCTGGTAATCCCTCTCAACACAGGGAAAGGAAGGAATCTTCTGAGATAATTTTAATTTCATTTTTTCCTGTTCTTTTACAGAACTGAGTTCTAAAAAGCATATCACTCTCCACTATGCTTTTGAAAAAGGTGATTTAAATCTGTTTAATTCAGAACATTATTACTGATCCTGTGGCACAGCATTAATGCCTTCAGTTCTGGCAGTGTGGCTGGGAGGAAAGAGGGAACATCCTGCATGTTGCCAGATCCTGTCTGGCTGTGAGGTTACGTATTTATGAGCAGAGCCACATGTGCATCCCCAGCCTTTCAGAGAGCTGAGTTATGCTGCCCACAAAATGCAAAGCTGGACCACTATGTGTAGTAACATTAAATGAAGATTAAAAAGGAATACATTCCCAGTGTTTCTTTGGATTGCCTGTGCCCCTCTCTTTCTTCTAGGAGAGAGATGGATATGTCTTTGTTGTGGGGATAATTGTATTTCTACAGCCCCTGAACCTTGACTGCCTTACTCCTCAGTGGCAGTTTATCCACTGTCTCTTTTGGGGATAATCTCTCTGATACCATCTGCTTCACAGCAGTGCAGAGTTCACCTGGGTTACTATGAGAGGTCATATGTAGGATCTGCATCGTGATTTTGTTGTGTCAGCTCAGCCACTCATAGAAGCTTAATTGTGTTTCCAGTTTTGTACAAGAGAATTTAGATTTCTTGGGACTTTGGTACCTAGCTTTGTGTATCACTAGCAAGTGTGAATGCTCTTATTGTTACCCAAGCTGTAAATATCTGTTCCTTTTCTCTTCCACAGAGTGTCAGCGTTTTATGTTTCGTTACATACTTGACCCAACTGAGCTTCAGGAAAGTCAGTTATATGAAATATGTTCTGCTCTCAGATCTCCACCTATAAAGATTAATAACTGTGTTAATCAAATTCCTCTCCTGCTGCTGACAGTCTAAAAAAGAAGTGATAGGTTGATGAACTCAGTGTGTTATCTCTTTTTCTGATTGTACTGTTAAGGCTGAGATTCTTTCATAACATTGTAGCTACATAGGTGCACAGTTTTTTTAGAGACTACTCTGAATCATGATAGTGAAACTGGTGTTCGTGATAGAAACCTAACAGTCTCCTAGATACTTTGCACATCAGTATGTCATCAGATGTGGAATGGATCTCAGTAGCATGAAGAAAACCTTAAACAGTAAAACGGACTTAGAGCTGTCCACTCTTCTGTATACTAAAGGTTTATTTTCTGAGTCAGCTTACACAAGCTGTCTACATTTATTGTTAAATCTCTTCTATGTTCTTATGAAACATATACTGTGGAAATAGGAGAAGTGTAGATTGGGAAGGGACCAAGAGTACTTCTGTAAGCTCTCCCTTCTCTGAGGCTGGAATGTGTCTAAAACATTCCTGGCAATAGCTTGTCTAAATAGTCCTGAAAAGTCCTGAAGGAAGTTACAAAAATCATAACAGACTGTTTCAATACTTATCTAATTTTTACAGTCAGGTTGTTTTTTGTGGCCAGTATATAGGAGAAATATTTTCTCTTTGAAATTAAACTCTTCAGTGACTTACTGCACGTTGGAAGATTTCTTATAATTTCCTTCCTTAATTGTGATCTAGACTCAGTACACCCTTCAACTTTTCCTGCATATGTAATATTCCCCAAAGCTGTTTATTATTTTTGTCACTTTTTTCCTAGACTCTCTCAAGCTTCTCTTTGTTCTCAGATTGCATTAATCAAAATGTAATGGAGGCAGTCTTGCAGTTCGGATTTCAGTGACAGTGTTCAAAACAGGGTAGTTTGACATCTTATTTACACTATCATGTAGAATTAATTCCAAGGTGTATTTTTGCTACCTATTAGCAGTTTCATGATTGTGCATAACCTTGAAGTCCTTTTTCTACAGCACAGGCTTGATAGTCACTTCTGTTTCTGTTTCTATTCTAGCATATGATTTTTCCTTCCCAAATGTAATGCTTTGCAATTCCCATGACGTGCTTTCATCTTGTCAATTTTGGACTGTTCTCCAATTTGATAGAGAGGATTTTGAGTTCTGAAATTTTTTCCAGAGTATTTGCGGCCTGTGTTCTTCAAGATAATTAGTAATGGTTGAGAAATTGCTTAAGCTAACTCCTTAACATTTCTGAACAAATGTCATCAATCTCTGCTGATTTGAACAGATCTATCTAAATATTCTTTACCTTTACACTTCTTTTCCATTTCCTGATTTTAAATGAAGAAACAACAGCAAAAGCTGAAGTATGTAATCACAATATGTATACTGTCTCTAGCATTCATTTACCCCTCCTCCCTTCATCTTTGTTTGTTGTCAGTCTTTAAAAATGTAAATATCTATGAATGAATAACATTGCTCTCTCTTGTCTCGGTGTCCCAGAAGCTATAAACAAACTCATGTTGGGGAGGAAGAACCTCCCACCACAATTTTTACTTTGTTTTAAGAAAATATATGTGAAGTTCCCATACATTGATTTCAGGTATTATTTTTAATCCAAAAAGCACATAGTGATGCCTTTTGGATTTTTCACTTGCTCAGAAGACTGCTTCCTTTGTCCTTTCCCATGCCTTCACCAGGGTGCTTGGGATCTTTTCTCATTTTTAAATAAGTTACAGCATTATAAGGTTTTGATGTAGTTCTTTTTGAAATATTAAAAACATATTTGTTAGAGTTTAGCAAGACATATAATGAATCATACAAATTGCACGTTTTTGCAGCATGTTTCTCAAAAACTTGTCCACCAACATTGTTTTGCAGATGTGTTGCTCTTTGCAGCCTTGGTATTTGGATCTGTGAGGAGCTAGTTCATGAATCACACCATCCTCAGATCAAGGAAGCATTGAATGTGATTTGTGTTTCTTTAAAGGTGAGAGACTAACACTTTTACAATGTATATTGCCTTTACCTGTAAAGATACTTTGCCTTTTCGAAGTCATGATCACATTTTAGCATCCTTACTTCACTTTCATTTTCAGTCCTTACAAAAGACTGAATTCATTTTAACTGGTGAATCTCTGAACTCTGTTAAAAGAGATCTTTACTTTTATTTAAGTTTGGAGGAAATGGTGTGCTCGGTATAAGACAGTGTATCCTTATCTTATATATATCATTATCCACTTCACTCTAACCTCTGCCCTTTGGAGAATAGTGGTTTATCCATCATCCAAGATTTCATAAATAATTCCTGCAATTAAAATTTCAGCAAAACCACTACTGACTTTGTCTGACTCTGTTCAGCTATACACCTTCCCACATCCTGGGCCCAAGCTTCCAGCAGGATTTTCTGCATCTGTTTGTAACTAGATCTAGGAGCCTGTGGTGAATTAACCTTAGGTGAGGACCAAACTCTCGCACAGCCACTCACTCACTCCCTTTCCTCAACAGGACTGGAGGAGAAAACAGGATGAAAAATCTTGTGGGTCAAGATGAAGACAGGGAGATAGATTGCTTACCAGCTGCTATCGTGGGCAAAACAGATTTGACTTAAGGAAATTAATTTAGTTTATTGCTAGTTAAGATAATTTGGGCAGTGGGAAACAAAGATAAAATTTAAAACACCACCTTTCCCTGATGTCCCCATTTCCCAGGCTCAACTTTGTTCCCAGCTCCTCTGCCTCCTACCTCTTCCCAGGTAATGCAGAGAGGATGGGGAATAGGGAGTTATGGTCAGTCCGTAACAGTTCCTCCCTGCTACGCCTTCTCCCTGTTCCAGTGTACCCGTGTGGGTTCTTCCACTGGCTGCAGTCCTCCAGGATAAGCCTGCTGCAGTGTGAACTGTCTGTGGACTGCAGTTCCTTCAGGAAATAGCCAGTGCTGCAGTGTGGGGTACTCCAGGGCTGCAGTGTGAATATCTCCTCCAGCATGGTGTTTTCCATGGGCTGCAGGAGAATCTGCTCCAGCACCTGGAGCACCTCCTCCCTCTCCTCCTTCTCTGAGGAGCTTGCTCTCTTGCTGTTTCTTGTTCCTTTTTTTTCCCTTCTCTGCTTGTGTGTTGTTTCTGCCCTTTCTTATATATGTTTTGACAAAGGCTCCATACGCTTGGCTAGTGAGCTCAGCTGTGTACTTTGTTGGATCCATTGCAGAGCTGGCTGGAACCTGCTGTGTCTGTCATGGGGCAGCCTCTACCCTCCTCTCACAGAGACCACCCTGTAGCCTCTCCATTACCAAAACCTTGCCATGTACACCCAATACAGATCCATACAAAGACTCTGGAATACAGAAGTGTCAGAGTCTTTCCTTCTCCAGCACTTGTGTCTCTAGGCTGGCCATGGATGCTGAGGGAAGTCGCATTCCTCACTAACTGGCATCCTGGGTTCCCCAGCTCTGATTAATAGTACTCCTGAAGCCTCCATGGTACATTCTCCTGGCACGTTGCGAAAGGGAAAGGCCAGGGTAGAGAGGAAACTGGTAAAGATCCCCGTTTTGTGCGACATCTGCCGTCATATGCAAAAAGTCTGTCCCAAGCCAAGTTGCTGCCTTGTGCTCTTTGGCTGTCAGACTGAGCAGTGTAAGGCGGGGAGCGGGAAGAAAGTGGGAAAGTGACAAGTGCAAAGGCCAAGCAGAAGTTTCCCAAAGCTTCTCATGCAGCTTGTTCACCTGCCCTCTTCTTGCCCCCACCAATCAAATCCCGTTATCCCCATATCCTTACTACGTTCTGTGCCTGTTCACTTCTGAGTTCAAGAGCCATTGCATTATGCAGTATTGCTTCTCAGCCCTGGCCAGATATTTAGAGAGAGGTTTAGAGTACTTACACCACATGCATGGAAGCACTGGAGGATGTTTGTTTTCCTGTGGCAAAGTGCTTTTCTATGCTCATTCCAGAACAAGTCATTCAGGCCAGTACCTGTTAGAAAAAAAAAAAACTGAATCCAAAGACAGGTCAAGGGTTGTCATAAAGTTTATGTGAATAAACTAGCTGTTGAAAGGGAATTCTGGTGAAAAGTAAAGAGCATGTGTTTTTATGGTTATTATTAAAATTTATTTCCAGGTTTTGATGAAGCATGCTGTAACACTGGGTAATTTTACAGTTTTTCAGAAGGATTTACGTTTTCCTTTTTAACGGGTGTGGTGGATTGGCACCAGCTGGCAGCCAGACTCTCACCCAGCAGCTCACTCACTCACCCACCCCCAGGAGAGGGGCGAACATAGGAAGAACAGCAGTGGGTGCCTGGCTCCTTCCCACGGAGGCCATCCCTGCAATCTCTTCTACCAAAACCTTCCCACCTACACCCAGTAAAATAGTTCTGAAACTAATTTGTAAGGTAAAACTTTATAGTCTCTGGTAGTCACCGTGCAATTCTGTATAAACACCTTCACATTAAGTTTGTGAAATCTAGGATGATTTACTGTTTTGGAATTTGTTGTTTTGATTAAATTAGTACACACAGTGATTCTCACCTGGAAATGCAGCTTGCTCAGATACAGGTAGTTTATTGCGGTGAAATGCCTATAAAATACTTCTGAATAGAAGAGATCTTCTGACATTTGTCTGCCTTTCCTTTTGTGAATGGCACTGTCGTGGTTTTGTTTAGTAGGGGGGGGCCTAAGGTGGTAGCTTCTGTAGGAAACTGCTAGAAGTCGCTCCCCTTTGTTCTGGGGACTTGGCCAGGCCTAGGGCGGACCCTGCTGCTGGCCAAGGCCGAGCCGATTGGTAGCAGAATGTTCCATGATAACGCCTCTGCGATAACGTATTTAAGAATGGGAAAACAGAAAAAAAAAAAAGGAGAGAAGAGAAGATGTGAAGAAGCTGAGCGGGGGCAGAGGCGCAGAGGGGGAGGCGCAGGCCTCATGGGCCTTGCAGGCCTCACCCTCTGGCCTCTCGCCAGGCAGCCGACTGGGCCCGACTCGGTCCAGCCCAGCTGCAAGAAGTGGAAAGGAGATGAGAAGTGAATAAGATGTAAAAAAAAAAGATCCTGAGAGACATCTACCAGCCTGTTGTGAGGAACGGCTGCAGACGCCAAGGTCAGTTCAGAAGGAGGGGGAGGAGTAATGCGGCTCCTGGCCAAGATTCCCCTGCAGCCTGTGGTGACGACCATGGTGGAGCAGGTTGTCCCCCTGCAGCCCATGGAGGTCCACGGAGGAGCAGAGATCCACTTGGAGCCTGTGAAGGACCCTGTACCGGGGAAGGTTGGATGCCTGAAGGCAGCTGTGGCCCGTGGAGGGGCCCGCTGGGACAGCTGTTCTAGAGGGACTGCACCCGTGGAAGAGATGACCCACGCCGGAGCAGTTCCACAAAGGACTGTGGCGTAGGGGTGGGACCCCACAACGGAGCAGGGGAGGAATGTGAGGAGTTCTTCCCCCAACCATGAAGCAGCGGCGTGAAACAATGTGATGAACTGACCACAACCCCCATTCCCTCTTCCCCCCTGTGCCGCTCGGGAGGGGAAGGTAGTAGAGATAATGTTAAGCCCGGGAAGAGGGAGGGGTGGATGGAGGTTATCTTGTTCTCTGTCTCATTATCCTGCTGTTTGTAGTAATAAATGAATAGTTTTCCCCAAGTCAAGTCTGTTTTGCCCGTGACGGTAACTTTAAGGATTTCTCCCTGTCCTTATCTCAAACCTCGAGCCGTTTTTCCTTATATTTTCTCTCCCTGTTCTCTCCGAGGGTGGGGGGAGTGAGAGAGAGACTGCGTAGTCTGGTCCCAATCGGGGCTGAACTACGACAGTTATTTTGGCGCCCAACGTGGGGCTACCACCTTAGGCCCCCCCCTACTAAACAAAACCACGACAGGCACTTTTCTGAAACTAGACTCACTGATTTCAACTCTGGTCATGAGATTTTGTGTTGGTGGTAGTATATCAGCAGTATATTCCTTTCATCATCTCTATTAAAAAGCTGTACATTTCTGGCTTTTTTTTCCTTGATGAGTGTTTTTGTTTTCCTACTTTTTGCAAATCTTTTTTATATTAATATTTTATGGAATAATTAGAATAGTATTTAAAACATTTTAATTTTTAGCGTTTTGCAAACTTGTATGTTTGTAAACAATATCTTGAGCTTTTTAAATATTTCCCAGTTTATTTTCAGAACCTTTCTACATGCTATTTTTTACATCTAGTCTTTCTGTATATACAGGTTGATAAAAATCAGGATGTACGCATGTTATACAGGGCTTGTGTCAGATGTTGTGGACTATTCTTTTCAGCAATGGGAATCTGAAACGTATCAGCAAATCAGCTGATCACATCCTGTGGAGCAGGATTTGAGTCTACATCTAAAATGAGTAGCTGCAGGGCTTTTAGTATTAGACTCTAAATTGCAATTTCCTGTTTTACAAAATCACATTCATCCTTTGCAGCTTCAGTAATACTATCTTCCAGTGTTTTCCCCTTGCTTTTTAATATCCCTTAACTAGTGCATTTTATCAAGTTCCCATGCAAGTTTGGTATTAGGAAAATGATGCTGTTTTTATCTTCTGCAATTTATCAAAGTTTGAACTATTTTTAATATTGGCATTCACTGTGATTTCTCTTATTTTTCTTTGACATATTCATTAAACCAATTATTTGTATCTCATTTATATTAAGCATAAATTACTTCTTGAATGAGAAGACAAAGATTTTTGTATTTCTACTTTGCTTTGCTTTGTGTTGGGAAAAGCATCTGGAGCATACTGTCTTTTCTCCTGTTCTGAGCAGTGGTATACATTCACAATAGAGTTTAATCATGACATGAAAGGTTCATAAATATATCGTGGGAGAAACAAATTAGCTCTAATTTGTTACCTAAGCAATCTCCTGGCTTCCAAGTAGTCAGACATTTGAACTCCCAGAACGCATTATTTTCTTATTTACAGGATAAATTAACGGATAGAGAGCTATAGTCGTAGTCCAAGTTACTGGTAAGTACAATTGACCAAATAACATTGAATAGGAAAGTTAGCAATAATTATATGCCTATTTCTAAAATACAGAGGCATATTCAGAGCTGCAGTCCGGCTGTTCACTCTGAATATAGCTAGCACTTCTCCCAGCAGCGTGGCAATGCTGCTGTATCTGTGTTAACCTCTGCTGAAGTCTGAGCCCAGAGGATCTTAACCAGTCATCCAGACCCCTGCATCTTGTGATTACAGTGTGCTACTCTTGAAAATGCTGGGGATACATCACAAAATTGTGTTGTACAGGCTTAGTTGAATGAGTGCTAAATATAGGTTATTTGCAAGTATGGACAAGTTAAACTGCTGATGTAACATCCAGAATGCAATGGACCCTCGCAAAGATGAAAACTATGGTAAGACTACCCTTCTGAGAAAAGCCCCGAGAGTTAGGTACCAGGCAGAGTGCGGGTTCATTGAAAGGTGTGGGTTTTTTTTTTTCCATCGAGTAACTTTTAAATATTATATCTACAGTTACACTACTAAATATAAAATATCAAAGTAGTGAATTCTTATGCTTTATAACATACAGCGTTTTCCAGAGGTAGGAGAACAGTGAGTGAAATGTTTGTAGCATTGCACAGCTGCCTTTGTGCCACATCTGAAGGCTACTGGAACACAAGTCGGAACAAAGCAGCTGACTGGAAAGGGGTGAATTGGTTTCCTATCCAGCATAAACTCAGTGTTGCTGCTTGAGTTCAGAAAAATGTCCTTCCAGCACACACAGCTCTGTAACTGTCTGTTCTAAAGTGTCTGTGCATTCTTTTGAAATGTGATATATTGACCATGCTGGGACAGATTTCTGAAGCAGATTAAGGATTTGATCTGTTTGCGCCAATCCCCATGTTCTTGATGAAAATGTCCTACCTGGTGCTCTTTCCATGAATAAGAAAATTCCAGTGCACAAGATTTGAATTCTATTCGTATTAATTACTTTATACCCTTCAGCCTTTCTGTGACATTTATGTCTCCACTGACTTTTGTTCCCTTTCTTAAATTAAAAATTAAAAAAAATTATCTTCAACCAGAGAACAGAAAGAGGTTAACTAATTTGCCTAAACCAGCACTAGAAATCATTCACTTATCTTCGTTTTAGAGTCTGATGATCCTCTTTTCAAAAATAAAAACAAAACCAAAAAGACAAACAACAAACCAAGAAAATGCTCCCTGTTTTTTAAGTAGTGAACAGCTGATAATTCAAAGACTCTGAAAAGTCTCCAGGCCTTTTTCTCAGGTAATTTTTTCTTAAATTCATTGATCTGGATACTCTGTATTAAGCTACTCTGGTTTGTCCAGCCATTTTGTCCTTTCTAGTGACTTTGGTTTTAGAATCATAAAATCATAGAATGGTTAGACCTTCAAACGTCATCTAGTCCAACCCCCCTGCAAGGAGCAGGGACATCCCCGACTAGATCAGGTTGCTCAGAGCCTCATCCAGCCTGGCCTTGGAATGTTTCCAGGGATGGGGCATCCACCACCTCTCTGGGCAACCTGTCCCAGTGCTCTACAGCTTGCATTGTAAAAATTTTTTTTCCTAATATCCAATCTAAATCTACCTCCCTCTATTTTAAAACCATTACGCCTCATCCTATCACAAGAGACCCTACTGAACAGCCTCTCCCCATCTTTCCTGTAGGCCCCCTTGAGGTACTGGAAGACCGCTATCAGGTCTCCCCAGAGCCTCCTCTTCTGCAGGCTGAACAGCCCCAACTCTCTCAGCCTGTCTTCATAGGAAAGGTGCTCCAGCCCTCTAATCATCTTCGTGGCCCTCCTCTGGACCTTCTCCAACTGGTCCATGTCCTTCTTATGTTGGGGGCTCCAGAACTGGACACAGTACTCCAGGTGGGGTCTCACCAGGGCAGAGTAGAGGGGGAGAATCACCTCCCTCGACCTGCTGGCCCCGCTCCTCTTGATGCAGCCCAGGATGTGGTTGGCCTTCTGGGCCACAAGAGCGCATTGCCGGCTCATGTTGAGCTTCTCATCCACCAGCACTCCCAAGTCCTTGTCCGCAGGGCTGCTCTTGATCCATTCTCCGCCCAGCCTGTATTTGTGCCTGGGATTGCCACGACCCAGGTGCAGGACCTTGCGCTTGGCCTGGTTGAACTTCATGAGGCTGGCATGGGCCCACCTCTCCAGCCTGTCAAGGTTTTTCTGCAAGCTTGTAAGGATGTTTCCAGCAATCTGGATTTGATCTCAAATTCTGTAATCAAATTGTTATGCTTTCAATTTTATTTAATTTTTTTTTTTTGGTTGTCACTCGAGCTTGAACACTAGAAGCTGTATCCTGCTTACTGTGCTCTTACAATGTACTTTCACAGCACAGAGAGAGGCTGTCTCATGAAGGATAAAAAATAATGGTGTTCTTGTCATAAGCTCTGAGAAGACTCAGGTGTAAGATGACTGCTATGTTTTAGTTAAAAGCTGACAATAACAGAAGTGCATCTGCTGAGAAACAGAAGTCAGAATAAGAATTAACTCCCCTGTGTGCTCTGATTTCTTTCTCTACGGCTGACTTATAAGAGCCATTCGTAGTCTTTCTTTATGCTTACATAGATACCATAAATAAAAAATGTTTATTAAAGCTGGTATCTTTTCTTTTCTTTTGAAGACCTTAAATGTAAAAAATGATGGCTCTGCTTTAGTAAGAGCTCAGGGCAGAGTTTTCTTGCAGTGTATTTTCCACCTTTATATTTTGGCCATTCAAAAATGCTATTTTGAAAACGTTAATTTTCTGCTCAGGCTTCATTGCTCAGGTATTTCAGCTTTCTTAAAGATTTTTTTTTTTTTTTTTTTAAGGTTTGTGAAACACACCCTTCCCTGAAAGGTTAATAGAACGGGATTGATTAAGAAAACAGTGTCAGAAGCCCAGGAATTATATATAACCATTTTTGCAGCATAATTACCATTTTCTGAGTTCAGAAGTAGACACTTAGCCACCTTGCAGAACACACTTAGCTTCACTGCTAAGTGAAGTGAGGTTAAAACAGGTAAACTAGTTTATAATTCTTTTAATAATACAGGAATTCTGGTGTCACTGATCTTCATTGGAGAACGAGTAGGATTGAGATTCATCAGTATTATGGTTTGGAATACTTGTTTTCAGTAAAGACAGAGTATTTTCTTGAATAAGAATGTATTTAAAGTCCTTCCCTTGGGATTTTTGCGTGGGTTTTTTTTCATCTGTGTAGTTTGTGCTGTCTTCTGAAGTCTGTAGTTTTACTGTGCTAATAACCCTTTTGCTCAGATTTTTCTTTAGGTCAGCTTTGTGAGATTTTCATGTCCTAGATGAATAAAATTCACTTGTAAAATTCAGTTTGTGCTTGTTGTTTGGCACACAGCTTAATGTTTTAAGGCAAGTACAATGAAGGAAGAAGCCGCAATTACATGTCCTGTGCATGAATAATTTAAGGAACTGTATCCTTGTGTCTTCTTCTGTTTGTTTTCCCTCTTGGGAATGTAGGGCAGTGTGTGCCTCCACTCCCAAGGCTGGGAACTAATTATACAAATGTATTCACTTTTACCTTGACCAACACAGGAACTTAAACATTTTAGTAAGTGTGGAAGGTACGCTCCAGTGCAGCAACGTTCTGCTGCCTTTAAAAGAAAACAGAGAAGAGGAATTAAGCAAGCCAAGGTGCATTCCTTTCCATTCAGACAAGTGCTGTACAGACCAGTCACTAGCAAATAGTGAACAGTTAATGTCACTGTTAGTACTGGATCGTGCATTTTAGATACATGGCTGTTCACCTGCCTTGGTTCTGAAAAAAGACCTCTGATTTCAGAATTGGATCCTTGGATTTTTGCAGTGATGAGTTAGTATTAATAATCATTGAGGTAACAAGAAATGAATTTATTCTTCCTGGCTTTGTGATACTGTACTAACCAGTCTGAAGTTATTTAGGAGACTTCTCTCCCTTTTCCATCATTGTGTGCAACTCCCTGATTGTCTCTCCCGAACCTTTGATGTTAACTGCTAACATTTGATTATGACTATAAAATTACTTTTAAATTTTGTAAAATTTAATTCTATTTCTCCTTCAAATAGGTCCATAAGGAACTATATGTATAAAAAACATCACTGAAATTTCTGACCACCTCACCACCTGACATACTCTTACGTGAAATCGTGTGGTCATTGTTACTGTGCTGTGTTCTGTTTTCTAGTTTCCAAATAAAACAGTAGCCCAAGTTGCCTGCAGTATGCTGAACATGCTGGTACATTATGTACATAGACTTCAAGTATACCAAGCTGATTCACCTTTAAGAATTATTCAAGTAAGTAATTTTTTTAAATTTTAAATTTTAAATTCTTTTAAATGCAACAGTAAAATGTATTTCCTTGGAGTTAAAATACCAGAATATTGACCACTGTATTTCATGAAATGTTGACTTAGTATGAACATAATCTTACTGAACATTAACAATAGGGGTTCACAGCACACTTACTTGCTAACTCCAGTGTTAACACGTAAAATGGCTATATCATGTTTATTTTTTTTGATACAACTATGTAATTATGTACATGAGAATGTTGTCAATAAAGTCCAATTTTTTTAATATTAAATAGCTTCAAATATATTTATTTAATTTTAGTGAGGAAGTGATTACTTAAAATATGGATCTACAGTTGTATTTTGCATATCCGTATGCAAAACACTTTGTATTAAAATGTTTCAGTATAAAGCAAAAATAATTATTTTGAATACACTTTAAATAACAAGGAAGTAGATGATGGCCTCTGTGAGTCTCAACCACAGAGAAAAGATAGAGGTCTTCCAGGTAACTGGAAAAAGAATTGTGTGGAAGCTTCTTAAGAGGTGTAGCGGGTGTTTCTCTGCTCCTCTGCAGTCATATTGTTGATTGAGTGGAGGTAGAGTGTTTACAAATTGTAGTAGTTCTAAGAAATAATGGAGCTCAAATAGTCCTGTACACAAACCCACATTGGGCTCCTTCCTGCACCCTACACTTGTGCTCAATCAAGTTCTCTTCCTACATGAGTATTTGGAGTAGCTGTGTAATTTCATTGTCCCAAATGCACCTGCATCAGTCAAGCAGAACATACTCCTTCAATGTCTTCTGAGAAATTCAATTAAAAGGGGTTTGTTTTTTTTAAAAAA
This sequence comes from Chlamydotis macqueenii, assembly GCF_036417535.1. Lineage (NCBI taxonomy): Eukaryota > Metazoa > Chordata > Aves > Otidiformes > Otididae > Chlamydotis > Chlamydotis macqueenii. Next base: position 28,367,976 of record NC_141560.1, read on the forward strand.
AAGTGTCAAGTAATACTTTACTTTGTGTCAAAATAACTTTAATAGAATTTAACCATGAATCTAGTATTGTGTCACATTTACGTGCTTAAAAATATACTTAAAAGTTAAATATTTAAATTGTATTTTTAAAGAAACTATGCTATATTTTCTCCAGATTCTGATAGCAACTGTTACCCATCTGCTACCCAGTACAGAAGCTTCCTCTTATGAACAGGACAAGAGGGTAAATATTTTTCATTTCTTTTTAATGTGTCAGTTTAATTGTGAAGGTATGTGATACAGCATTGTTGAAAAATTTAAGCTGTGCCTTAAAGTAGGGATTCAGCTCTTTAAATATAGTGCAGTATAGTCTTTTCAGAATTCCAGTAATATTCTTTCTGCAAGTGAATTTCTGAAGTTTCTGTAGGAAAATATGCATTTAAAATTAATTTAGATTGATATTTTTTTCAGTAATTAGAAAGTCGTCTTTTTCCATATCCTCCATGAACTTACAAGCAAAAAGTAATGTAGACTTTTCAAGTCTTACAGTGAAAATATATTCTCAAATTGCAGAGAATACCTTTCAAAATATTTATAAGATTATAATTTCTTGCACTTTCTGTTGTAAGTACATTCTTGAGCAATAATAGCCTGTCATCTTCAGATGATTTTTATTATTGTCATCCTTCAAAACAATCGCTATGCTTTCATCTTTTCAGTGGACCTGAGTCCCCTAGCTCAGACAGACTCTTTCTTCACTTGATACTCACAGCAGTACTTTCTGCCTCCTGAAAGCTGTATCTCTTCTGAATTATTTGGTTTTGTTTCTGAACTGTGGGACACCTTGGCCATTTAAACTTGGGCACTTGAGTGCAGTTTATCGCTGGCAGCTCTGTCGTTCTGGGCCACCCACACCGACGGGAGCTGACTTTTCCTCTGTTGCTCATTTTGGCCTCCAGAGCTCCATTTTGCCACTCCTCTCTGCTTGTAGGTAGCCAGGGTCTGTTGTAGACTACAGTGATGTGCCAAGCTAGCCACCTTTCCACTTGAGGATGCTTCCTATAATTGAAAAAAGCTTCCCCATGAACTAATGTTGATCATTGTATGTCAAATATCTTATTAATAATTGGCTTACCTAGTTTGACAAACTTAGTCCTAATAGATTTCTTAAAAATTGGTTTAATACAAAAATCCTCATAGCCCTTCATCATTAGGTGTATATATCATGCCTCTGAGAGATCAACTTGTAATGTATTATGTGAAATGAGTATGATGATTATGTGTCGTTTATTAGTAAATTAGTTAAGCGGATTTTCTTTGAAAGACTTCTATTTAACTTGGGAAATATTTTAGAGAATCTTGCAGCTGTTTATCTGAATTGTTTCCTCTTCCACGACTGAGTTTTGAAAATAAAAAATAATTATTTGAAGCCAGTAAGTTATTAATAATTTGGTGTGTAAGTGTGTATCTAATTCTGTTCTTCAGTCTTTAAAAACATCCCCTAGAGGGAGTTGGTTCTTTGCCTGACTGAGTAGGCTACAATACAGAAAGCAGTTGGATTTCTTTCAGATTATACCTGGTGCTGCGTAGTGTTATTGACATGTTATGAAGAAAATTCTGTTATTTATAAAGCACTAAATGCAACTGAAATAGTTAGTTTTGTGTCATCTTTGATTCACTTTACAGGGAGATTTATATGCAGAACGGTGCATCAGCCTTAATTCGTACCTGTGTAATCTGTCATTTTAAAACCAGCAGCCTACAAATAAATTGTGAAAAATCATGGGTATCCTCTTAAGCACAGTGTCTGCTTACAGACATGAGAAGCTATTGTATGGATGGTCTTTAAGTATCTCAGTAGACTGAGTTTTTACTGATGCCATAGGTTTTGGAGATAGAGTGGCTTTCAAACAAGTGTGACCTGCCATTGCTGCAGAACGCTGACTCAACTGAACTGAGAAAAGAAAGTAAAACAGAGAAGTAAAATACAGTGATAAATATGAAGTAGCAGGTACTGGTTTAATTGATTTGTAATTGAAAGTGTTTGTTCCAGTTGGTGGTTTCTTTGCTTCTGTGCTTATTGGATTGGATAATGGCCTTGCCATTAAAGACCTTGCTGCAGCCTCTTCACACTACAGGAGCAGAAAATGATAAGACTGAAAGATCTGTTCTTAATTGTATATATAAGGTACGTTTTTCTTTACTTGCTAAATGAAAATTTATGTGTATTGGAGGTAGTGTCAATTTTCCTGAAAATGGAGACAGAGCTCTTCTGTAAGCTGACCTCTGTTCTACTGCTGGAATATGGAGTGCTGTCTTAGTTCATATATGTTTTACTCTAACTGCTTGATCTTTGATGTATTTGGAATTGTTAATTTTGTCTTCTATTTTGTGTTGTTTAACCAGTTACTTTTTGCATGTCATACTGATAGCAGAGATTTTTGTAGTAGAAAACCGGTTATACATCTAAGACAGATGAGGAAGTAGGTTTTTTTATACCAAGCCATTTTATTTAGCAATAAGCAAAGTAAAAAGCACTAAGTTGTAATTGCTGTCTGTAGGGACACAGAACAAAGATAGGGTGGGGTTTTTGGGGTTTTGGTTTTTTTTGTTTGCAAGGGAAGGGGATTAAAACCTCCAGCAGCTTAGACCTAGCATATGTAATTAAAGAAGATAGGAGATCTAAAAATAAAGGTACTATAGTGATTTGTTGTAAGTTTAGTTTCTTATTTCCTTATTGTTAAATTCCACTTCAATGTAGGGACTGTTTTAACAATTTTCTTTGCAGACCAGAGTTTGTTTCTGTAAACATCAAGCATCTAAAATTTTCCAACATTTTGTCCTGCCTGCCGGTTCTAACAAATCAATTAAAAATTTAAATAAAAATAAACTTCGTTTCTTATAAAATATCAAATGGAAATGTCATGAAATTCTGATTTTTGTCCTAGGTTCTGCATGGATGTGTCTACGGGTCTCAGTGTTTTAGCAACCCTAAATATTTTCCTCTAAGCCTTTCTGATTTGGCATGTGTGGATTATGATCCTTTTATGCATTTAGAAAGCTTGAAGGAACCAGAACCACTGCATTCTCCAGACTCGGAGAGGTCTTCTAAGCTTCAGCCAGTCACTGAAGGTTTGTCAAATTGCCTAAATACATTTCCTTTCAAAAAGATTTTATCTTGGTTTCCAGTATTGAAGTGTTTGTCTAAAGCATAAGTTTTAAATTATACGTAGACACTAGGTAAGGACAGTTAGTATGGAATGAGCTAACATAATGTTGAGTAATCACTGTTCGATTAACTGAAATAAGTATCTTCTGAAGAACACGAAGATCTATTTGATATAGATTCTTCTGTGCTCTGTGTATTGGCAAAAAGTGTTAAGTACTGCAACATGGATAAATGTTGCTTTTCATTTTACTTTCAGTAAATTAATTTCTTTTTTTCTTAATTTTATTCCTTTTTCTAAGAGTGTTTTGGATTTTTTTCCTATCTGAGCTTGCAATGTTGGAAGCTTTCTGTGAATTTTTTTAGGCTATAAAAATTTGTTGTCGATCTGTTTACACTGTTTAAAAACAGAGTTATCTAAAAAGATATTTTTTTTCTCATCTGCTTAGAACCTTAAGAGACCCAGGAATTAACGTTTTCTTCAGAACTCAAAAATAAAATAAAGACTCCAGAAACTAAGCTAGAGAGGAGTAGTATATATTATGCAGTGTATCTAGTAAATATCAAATGGCTACATTGGGAAGAAAATTGAAAAAGATGAGATTAATGCTGATACCAGAAACTCTGTGTAGTGCTATTCTCCCTCCATATTAAGTTGTTCCATTTAGGCTTCCTTAAAGGTATTAAGAACCAGATAAATGCAGAAGCTCTTTGTAGCAGCTGTGTGCTAACAGCAGGTGATTTTGTGGTCTGTGGTGACTACGTGCTGTTTTTTATGTAGAGAAAATGGCTAATCATTGTGCCCTTGTCTAAGGCATGCTTCATCATCCTCAAGTACTTTTTTGGCCAAAGAATTCTAAACATAGAGCTGTCCCCTAATAAGCTCAGTATTGGATTCAACAAGTCTGATTTGAGAACTATTGGCAGGAGGAGCTGTAATTATTAAATTTACTGAAGAATGAAGCAAGGTACTATAGTTGGCTTTTTGTCAAATGGCTGTGGTCTTATTAGTAAAAAGTAATCATCTGCTGGGTCAGAATGAAAGAGGCTTTGAAGGATTCATTCTGTCCTAATTACAGTCTCACCTATACATATTATGTAAAGCTAATATTTAAAGCATTTGCCAAAATTAACTTCCCCTGCATGTTCTATTACAGCATAGTGAATTGTAGTTGCTTTTTATGCCTGGCATCTTTTGTATTTTGTAATAATCTGTAATTATGGGTTAGCAGCAAATGCTGTGTGGCTTGTTTAATCTGACAATCTGAAAAGACAACCCTGAATAGATTTATTTTTAAATGAATGTAGTTGCACAAAGCCTTAGCATCGATATCTTTGTTTTGCATTTCCGTATGTGATCTGTTCTTTTATTATTTCTTGTTAAATTTTTAAATAAAAGTAATTTCAGATGTTCCTTTTATCTCTCCAGATGAATTAAGAAAGCCTTATATGTTTTTAAAGTTTCGGGGCTCTGGAATTGTAAGTCAGATCATGAAATTTAATTGGCAAACTACAGTATTATAATGCAACCCTGGTCTTGTCACCTTGGCACTTCAAGTCCACATTGCCAGGCAGAGAATAAAATTGGCAGTGCTTAACCGCTCACACAGCGTCTGTTCTCCCTGGCCTTGTTGGAGAAGTGAGAGGAGTAAAGTTAGTGGATAACAATCAGCCTGGGACTCGATCAAGACAGAGGGTCAATTAGTGCAGCAGAGCTGTATACCAATGGGTCGGCCTCTCTTTTTTAGTAGGGTAAAAGTGCTGGAGTGGAAACGGGCAGGATGAGAGTTGTAGGGAAACAAAGGAAGTCCTACAGAGACAGGGTGGGGATTGCTAGACTCCTTCCTTAGGTCACAAGCAAAGCTGAAAGTACTGAAACACCAGAATTCTTAAGACAGGGTGCTTTTGGACAGTTTAATAGATGTGATTGACATACCCTGTTATGCCTCCCATTGTTCAAGGTCAGATCCATCACAAAGTTTATGGACACTTAGCCACAGTATGATGTGGTGTGAGACCATGAAGATATGGGACTTTGAGTACTTACAGCTGTGTAGTGGAGACAGGATCTATTGAGAGGCTGGAGCAAGCCCTGCAATAAATGGCAGAGCAAAGATTTGTTAAATTCTCTGGAAACAGGCAATCTGGGGAGAGAACAGGACTGTTCCTCTCTCTGTTTCAGTAACTTTCCAAGTGCTATCTCTCACAAGGAATCTGCTATACCCAGCATTTTCTCTTTGTCCTCCTTTCTGTAGGTTTCAGGTAAAGTGGTAGATTGCAGTATAAGATACACAAAGAATAATTTTGAAATTAAGTGTTAAGTGTATTAAAGTGTATATTTAAATCAGAACTAACTTTTAGCAGCTGGCAATAAAGACATCAGTAGGAAGCTTTTATTACGTCATCAGATCTTGGAGACAGCAAGTCTGTGGTGCTTTCAATATCTAAGGAATCACAGGGCTTGTCTATGTGAAGGTTGGTGAACTGTTCCTCTAGCTAGTATTGACAACAGCTTCCTCTAGCTACGGGACCTGCTTAGAAATGCCGCCTGCGCTAATTAAGCACACCTAACTAGCCTGGATTCAGTGTCACACTGACAAAGGTATGCTTTCTCTGAGAATAGCATAGCACTATAGCCATGCGCTGTACAGTTTAGATGTGCAAAAGCTTCCTTGGATTGCACTGTGCCGTGATCTGCTTACCCATTTCTGATCTTTTACTTGTCATTACAGGACCATTAGCATATATGAGGGAGGATTAAAATGGAACCTCTCCTTAAAAGCTTTTTTGTTGCTTATATTAAATGATGTAAACATTTAGAAAGAAGTAAAATTGAGGCTTTTGTGACCCTTGAGTTGCAGGGAAGCTGGTTACATGAAAATAGGTCACATTAAGCAAAAAGTGCTATACATTTCTGATATTAATAGATAGCAAAATCAGACTATTGAACAGAGACTAGTCATAAGGAAATAATATTTTATGGAAATTTTTTTTGCAATTACAGGCAAAATTCTTATTCATAGATTGCAAATCTGTTAGAGATGGTTGTGATTGGAAGGTAATACTTGCATTGCATGGATACAGTGGTCCATCAATTACTGATTTCATGGAGTTTTCCCATTTGTCATATTTCTCCAAATGTATTTTAAACTCTTTTTTTCATAGATCGATCATTTTTCCTAATATATTTCAATTTCTGAAGAAAAATTTTCCTCCATTTGATGTTTAGTTTTAGCATTTATTTAAAAATTAGAAATGTAAAGTACTTTTCAAGCTTTGCTGTTTGCCTTTTTACTGAAAGGAGAGAAAAAGTACACTTTTTAAAAAACACTTTATACATCCAGATTAGCACAGTGTGTGTTTTGTGAGGGACATTCTAGAGATGGGTTCTCCGTAACTGCATTTCTCTATACCTGAAGCTTAAAATTAGAAAGGAGTGAGACTTCCTTAAGCTGATGCGAAATAGAGGTAGTTAAGCTAAACTGAACTCTCTTAGGCTCCTTCTAAATGTAATGGAGGAAGATAAGAGCTTCCAGAAAGTGATTCATCCCGTTTCTCCAATTTGGGCTTCTGAGGTGAATCAGTCTGTACAGGTGCATCATTCTTTAGATGGCTAAAAGGGTGAGGAGAGTTAAATTCCATCCTCAGTCATTACTTTTTCCTTCTACTACGTAACTGTAGTTGTTTAGATGCTGTTCAGCCAAAGTTAAATTAAAGAGTTAACAACACCTCTTTGGGAAATTCAGGAATTCATGCCACTGATACAAATTAGTGGTGATGGACCTTCAGCCTTTCCACAAAAGAGGTAATTTCAGGGACTGAGAAAAACAGCCAGTATAACATGCTTCTAGCAAACTACCAACTGATCATGTACACATATAAATTACATTTCCCAAGGAAAAGGCTGTACCATTGTAAAGAGAGCAGAGATGTATTCACTCGGGAAGACAGGTTGGTGAAGCAGCCAGCTAGAGTACTTTAATGTATAATGGCATGGCTTAGTTTGTAGAATTTGTGGTAAAGCTCTGATAGCTTGCATTATTGCATATTTTTATCTGCCTTCCAGAAACAAGGAGCATAGTTTAGATACTCATTTTAAGAGTTCTCATATATTGAGTGTCCAGTTGTTCCTGATTGAGGAGATGTGCTTCTAGGAACAGATTACTAATATGTATCCTTTAAGATGCTAATTTAATATAAAATTCTCGTATTTTCAAAAAGCATTACTGAGTCTGGGATTTTATTTTTGCTAAGGGAAACTATCACCAAAATCTGATATGCTGTGTGGCAAAAATGTTTTGAGACTGCTTGATTTAATTTTAACATGACAGGTTACATCTTACCGTTTACTTTTCAGTATGCTTCTCTTAATACTTCTGATTTAAGTTTTCAGTGTCATTTTTAGATCAACAATACTGTATTCTGAGAGAAAACTCAATGAGAAGTACTGTTCTCAGTTTATAAAAGAGGCAATGACAGATTTATATCCCAGTTCCTTTATTTTTTTATTTTAATTCAAGAGTAAAATTTTCAGTGAAAGACTGTAGTAGGACTGGGAATGGACCTTCCAAATTTAAATTCCATGTTCTGCTCTTTGTATCGTTATGTTACCTTTCTTTTACTCCTAAGGAAGTAAATTCATGCACACAGGCACAATACAACCATCGTCAGATTTGAGATCTTTAGGGTTTGCCACAAAACAGTGATAGTAATAATTTATATGCTAACAGGTCCCTCTCATTTTTTCAGGTTTTTCAGCAGGACTTAAGTGAAGGGATTTAACCTATGCAGTGTGAGACCAGGTAGCTGGAAAGCTCACGTCTTTGCTCCTAGGAATCTGAGAAGAGCATTACCATTCTTACCTGTGCAGTGCCAAGTGTTAAACACGTGGCATAAATACCCTGACACAGACAAGCCAGCCTCTGCATTGTCCAGGTGCTGGTTAGTCCTGCACTGATAAATTATTCCTCAAGCATCCAACTTATTTTCTCTTTGTCTTGTATAAACTTGCTTACAGTTCCTTCTTATGTTTCAGCAGATGGCACTATAACTTAATTTCCTTGTATGCTATCAACATCTAGACATTTAATTCAGCTTCACTGAATGGTTTTGTGTTTGTAAATTTTAAACCTCAAGAAGGTTATAGATAATAAAAATATACAATCCAATTTGTTGATATTAGTTTTCAAGGCCTCAATTAATTAAAATAGTTGAGTTTATCTAAGTTTTGGAATAGTGTGGAAATTAAATTAATTTTACCAACTATTAACAAGATGAAATGTTTACTATTTTGCAGTTCAGATCTAGTGCTCCCCAACGATAGAAAAAAGCCAGAATCCCAAATGTCTCTTACATGCTTTATCCAAACCTTGTGGAAAAAAATAAAAGGCAAATATTTACTAATTGTTTACTTCTGCAGATGTGGAATGCCTCCAGTGCTTCAGAAACTACAGATCTGTCATGACAGTCAGTATGCATTACGTATTTGCCTTTATTTTTCCAGTTAAACCAATTAAGACATCTTAAACTGCAAAAAGAAATTTATTTATTAAACGTCATTTTTTTTATTGCTTGTAAATACACAATATAAAGTGAGATTAGATAATTATACTGTACTTATGCATCCAAGAGGTTACGTTTTCTCAGTAAATACTGAATGAAAAAGTAGTATGCTTCAGATCATTCTAGTTTGACGGATTTTTGGTGAGAAAGTAGGTGGGAAGTGTTTTTCAATGTTTAATGCAGTTTAAAATATATGATGTAATCCTGAGGAATAGTGTCTTGATTTATCTTCCTCTTGTAAATCCCAAATTCAGGGCATCCAGGTCTTGTTACAAAAGAGAGGCTGCAGAAATATGAGCTTTGCCGTATTGATCCTGTTTTTCTCTTTTACCTGTGATCTTCTACAGTGTGTTTGGGTTCTTCAGTGCATACCGTGAGCCAGTTGAGGGTTGTCTGCCTGACAGAGTCGCTTTCACCAGCTCTGTACTTTCTGAGTAATGTAGAGTGGATTTGATAGAAGAATCCAATGTCAATAGGTTAGGAGGGTGTGGTATAAACATTAAGAAATTCTTAATTCTTAATAAATTCTTGTGAATTTAGATAAAGTTGCATGCAAGTGTAAGGTATGCAACAAAGGAGGAGGTGACAGAACCATATTGAAATACCAGTACATCTCACAAGATTAACTTCACATAAGACAGGCACAATTAACTTATCTTTCTCCCTCTAAGTTTTTCCAGACTGAAACTTCTTAAAATGCAGTTGGAGGATGAGATTTACTTTTTTAAATTTTTGCTACGTTAGATTGTGTTCAGTAAGATGGCTCAGCCTTTGATTTGGTCCTTTAAAATCATCCAGTATTATTCTCAACCTAACCTGCAGCTATATGTTCCCTGGGGAAATTAAGATGGATTAGAGCTTTTGTGCATCTATGTTCCTTTGTTTTTCACAATGTAATGATGTGTATAAATATAAAAATCCATTGCAGTTGGAAATGGACATATTACAACACAATTATGATCTCTACTTCATCAGCAATTTAAATTAAAAATTTATTTTCACTACATTAAGAAACAGTGTATTTTAGACGAACCATGTTGATTACAAAGATGTGGTAAGGAGGTATGGTAGCCTGTAAAATCGTGAAGATGCTTCTTTAACTATCTTATGATTTTTCATGCTATTTATGTATGAGACTACATTTTGCATTACTGAGTTGGCTGTATCCTAACCTTGCAGTGCTTATCCTCTATTTAAGACTCACGAGGAAGAGGAGACCAAAAGACATATGTGGTGTTTTCTAAACTCTTCTTTTAAAATCTATGTTCTTTTTCTTGCAGTGAAAACTCACATGCAACAAGGATTAATTTCCGTTGCTGCTCGTACTGTGATAACACATCTAGTCAACCACTTAGGCCACTACCCTATGAGCGGAGGTCCTGCTATGCTAACCAGTCAAGTGTGTGAAAACAATGACAATCCGTACAGTGAAAGTCCTGAACTTTCTCCTGAACTGTTTGAGAACCCAAACCTTCAATTCTTCGTGTTAAACAATACTTCTCTGGTGTCTTGCATACAAATCCAAGCGGAAGATGACATGCCTGGAGGAGGACTGTCTGCTGGACTTGCATCTGCTAATTCAAATGTCAGAATTATAGTGCGTGATCTATCTGGCAAATACTCATGGGATTCAGCCATTTTGTATGGACCATCTTCTTTATGTGGATCTTCACAACAAACATCTTTTGCACTTTCATTAGCTCAACAAGATAAAACAGAAGATGCTATTTCATCTTTTGAGCATGTGGAGGATGTATCTGCAAGGGATGGAATTACACTCCAAGTAAAAAGGAAATTTAGAGACACTGTACCAACATGGGATACCATTAGGGATGAAGAAGATGCCCTTGATGAGCTCCTTCAGTATTTAGGTGTTACAAGCCCTGAATGCTTACAGAGAACTGGTGTCTCACTTAACCTTCCTGCTCCTCAGCCAGTCTGCATCTCAGAGAAGCAGGAGAACGATGTCATCAATGCAATTCTGAAACAGCACACAGAAGAGAGGGAGTTTGTTGAAAAGCATTTCAATGATTTAAATATGAGGGCTATGGAGCAGGACGAGCCAACCTCACAAAAGCCCCAGTCAGCATTTTACTACTGCAGATTACTTCTCAGTATACTGGGAATGAATTCTTGGGATAAAAGGTAAAAAGACTCACAATTTAAGAACTTTCTTTTAAGGAATTGTGCTGTTCTTACTGTGTAATAATAGTTGATCACAGAGTGGTTTAAGCAAAAAAAAAACTCCAAGCCAGCCAACAAAGAGGAGAGGGGAAAATGGCAGTTTTCTTCTGCATTTCAACCTGTCATTTAGAGAGATGGAAAGGAGGAACCTGTTGCCTTTATTGCAATTTGTATTCTTTCCTTAGAACAGTGTTGGAAGGCGAATTGAAGGAGTAATATCTTTTCTAATAACCCTTCCACCAACTGTACTAAGGGGTTCTACCATGGGTAAAGAAGGTGTATTTTTTGCTTTCTTTGCTTCCCATATATGTTCCTGCAAAAATCATTACCTTTTTATGCCAGAATGAGTCTCTGAAAGTGTCATCTTCCCAGCTATTGTGTTGCTGGACAGTGTCCTGCTGCTTTGCCTGCTAAGAGCATGCTTGCATGCAGGCTCAGAGCATTGCATCTGAGCTAATGAGAAAGATGTGTCCCTAGTATTTATTTCAGCATTGGCAATGTTTGGGTATTGTTTAGAACAACAGGGAGACAAGCCGTGTTCAGTTATGAAAGTAATACCGCTGTATACGTTATTATTTTTCTATGGGTGTAGTTAGGTGTGTGTCTGTGTATATACGTGGGTATGTACAATTATTAGCATCCTAGAATTTAAGGGTCTTTCTGATGTCTTCTTTTGCCATAGCTGTCAAATTTTCTTACTGTAAAGGGAAATGAATATTCTATATAAAAAAAATAATCTGTCACTGAGATATCAATGGAATCAGACAAAATTTTAGTGTTATAACCATTCTTATTTGGGTTTTTAATTCCTCAAGGCAGTCTGCTTTTGAACAGTATTGGTCTTAAACTCATTCCACAGTGTTTTGTGGGAAACGTCTTGAGCACAGTTTAAAAGAAATGAAAAGTGCCTTTCTTGCTCTAACATATTGTTTTGTTTTTTCTTTAAATTGTTACAGCTGGCTGGGTGACTAGGGAGCTGTGTTCGCTCTCGTCTGCAGTTCAGAACAGCAAAAGTCCTATGTTTAATGCACTGGCTCCCTAGGACAGTAGATTATGGGAGTATCTTTTGTCACTAAGCACATATATTTTGGCCTAGTAAGATGTGCAGGTTATATATGCATCAAAGGCAGTTCTGTTTTTTTCTTTTGTAGAGAAGAGACTGATTTCAGTTGAATCCAGTAGGTTGATAGAAGAAAGTGGAAAGAAGTAAAGGTTCTTCTTAGGGCTTATAATGGGTACAGAAGTTTTCCTGGAGTGAAAAAATTGCTTGTATATTTTTTTAAAAGGTATCTTAGTATTTTATATAAAGAAAGGACTAATGAAAAGGCAAAAGCATTTGTTGACTGTTCTTTGCTGACTGTTACAAATTTCTCTATTTAGAAGGAGCTTTCATCTCCTAAAGAAAAATGAGAAGTTACTTCGAGAACTCAGAAATTTGGACTCAAGACAATGGTAAATTCTTTTAATGCACCTACTTATTTGTTTTAAGTGTACTTGTACTTAAATGACTCTAATTTGCCTAGATGTGAGAATCAAACTGTTTTTCTAAAGTTTTGTAAATTATTCATGCATTTTGCACTGTATTGTAGTTATTGGTGTTATATTGAATTTACATTGGTGGTATTTGCAGAGTGAAACTCTGCAAGTAGAATACTATGAGATGGAACAAACTCCAACATAACTTAAATTTATGAACATTTGTATGTCTAACATAAAATAGTTTTAAAACTTTGATATATCAAAGTTTTGATAAAGGTATTTAATAAATCACGTTTTTACCTTCAGCTAATTGTTTATTGTTTAGTTTATTGTTGATTGTATTATTGTTTTCCAATACTGTTAGTTGAACAGATGAGAATCTCGTTTGAGTTGCAGCACAGAATTAAAAACTTTAAATTGTTTTTTTATAAGTTGAAATAAAATCCAGTGGAGGCTTTAGAAGTGTGAGAAACCACTTGCAGTTGCTCCAATGTCCATTTAAAGCAAGCCGTGAACAGAAGATATTGCTACAGTACTTAAACATTCTTGATTCATGTGCATAAGCTGCATTTGCCACAGCATTCACAAGGCACTGTTGTTGACAGCCAGTGCGGTGTTGGAAATGCCTGTGTTACAGGGTTTTGCTAATGTTAGAAGCCCAGCTATTCCATTGGCAACTGGTACTGCCAGCACCATCCTACATCTTAGAAGTGATGAAAGAGGTAGCTGCTTTTCATATGTAGCAAAATTTTTAAGTTCTAAAGAAGACCAGACTAGAAAAGACAGAATGGGAATATGGAAATACAGAAGGTATTCAAAAAGAAGCTATATAGTTGTACTTTGTCTGCTGTCTTTTTTAATGTTTTAAAAGCTGTGCTCTGTGTGTACTGTTTGCATATTTTGGTTTCGTATTAGTAAAGGCACTTTCATGCAGTGATTATCCTCTGTTTTACAGCCGAGAGACACACAAGATCGCAGTGTTTTATGTTGCTGAGGGCCAAGAAGATAAGCACTCCATACTTACTAATACTGGGGGAAGTCAAGCCTATGAGGATTTTGTAGCTGGTCTTGGCTGGGAGGTATTTATTAAAATGTTTTTATCCTAAATTTGTTTACAGATAAAATTACAGATCCCCCTAGATATTATAAGTCTTTGGCTCTTTAGCGTTACTCAGAAGTACTAGAAGACACTGTTTTGCAAGTAGGATGTAGAGAAGAATTCTGGTTTTAATTTCATTAGCAATACTAGCTATTTAATCTTAAACTCTTCCCGTTTAAGAAAGTTTGTGCAGGCAGAGATGATTCTTTAATGTCCAGTCCTGTATTTGGCTTTCATGGACTGATTAGGAGGCACCTTGATTTCCCTGTCAGCCTGTAAAGTGTTCCGTCCATTGACATTTGACGTTTGCTCAAATTTGGGAATCCAAAAAATACAAACATGAGCTTCTCTCATGCTCCCTTCTTCCTGCCTTCCACTGTAGGCATATATCTGTTCACACACTCCACTCCAGTTATCTTCCAGCAGTCAGAAATACTGTGATGTACCCTATCATTTATATGGACCTGCAACTCTGTAGTCACTAGATACTGTTACGAGGATTTCCTTTTTTGCATCCTTTCTTTCTGACCGCACAGGATTAACTTCCACTGTAAAGGTAAACTCAGCATTGCCACACAGAAGTACAGGAGTCAGTCCCACTCCTGGCTGACTCCATAAGAATCCGCAGGTTTTCTGTTTGTCTTGTGACCTGTGTCTATCAGGACTGTCCACATGAGTGTCCATCTTATTTGTTCTTTTTCTTACTCCTTCAGTATGTAAGAGCACTATTAGATTAACTATGTGGATAATAGCTCTGCCTTTTCCACGGGAACAGAGGAAAACTGCTAGAAGTCTGCTGACTGTCACGATCATAGATGTTTATTTCCCACATTCCTGGTTCTTCAGGAGGAAAAAAAAAAATCACATTAGTATCTTCAAATATCCTTCTTTAGTGGGTTAATTCTTTTAGCCTTTATTAGTTAGATTAAACAGTTGCTAATTTGGATTAATATTCCATGATGAGACATCTAGTATTTTAACCTCTTAACATTAAATTCTGGATCTTTTATTAACAGAAAAGCAAATATATCCCATGAGGGCGGAGGTACAGCTTTCTTTAGGTGCTGTTGTAAAAATGAAATAGCACACTAAGCATGCTTATTTGTTTGAGTGCCAAACTGTTTCCCATAGAACTAAGACTTAGAAACTTATTTATGAATTATCAGTTACTTTCCTGTAATTTTTTTCATATTCACAGAATGAAAATTTCTCAAGAAAATATATGGAAGGTAACAAGACAATTTAAAATTGCACAGTGTTTCTTCAGAGCTCAGGTCAAGGCTATGTAGTATCACAGAATTTTTAAAAATTCAAAAAGCACATATAAGTGACTACAGTCCACTGATCAGGGAATAATGCAGTAAATATTCATTTACACAACCTTTCCTTTTCTCTCACCTCAGCAGTCTTCCCAGCAGCGTCTGTGGTGACCATGGAGTATAGCTAGAATGCCACCGCACTGCAGTTGTTTTCCAGTCTAGTCAGTGAGTCTGAGTTCTTTTAGGAAAGCATAACTGTACTATTGTGAAAAGGGCCTTCACTTTAAAAAAATCAATTGGAAGTGCATTTCAAAGTGTAAAGAATGTATTTATCACCTGATAATTTTTTTTTTTTTCCTCCTAATGCTGCCTGGGCTTTTCTTCTAGGTAAATCTCACAAACCATTGTGGCTTTATGGGAGGACTGCAAAAAAACAAAAGCACTGGACTGACCACTCCATATTTTGCTACCTCGACAGTAGAAGTAATGTTCCATGTGTCAACCAGGATGCCTTCTGATTCAGATGACTCTCTAACAAAAAAGGTAGATGTTTCTGAATAACAGATTTTCTTTTGGTAATAAATGCAGAGAAATTAGAGTCAAAGAAAATCCAGTAACTTTTTCTAAAAAACCATAAAATATCTTAACACCTATACCTGTTAATAGTTGGTATTTTGCTGAAGTAGGTTAAGCCGTATAAATTATTCTCTACCAATTTCTAATTTTGCCATACTGGTGATTTTTACAATCGTTGCAGATGTTTACAGGATCACCTGTATAGTGGTGAAAAATGAAGGGAGGTAATGGTTTGTGTAGAAGAAAAAGCATTATGTTTGAATGATGTTTTAGTACTTTAAGTCTTTAAATGCAAATTAATAAATATGTGGTGAGTACTTTCTAAGATGACTTTTTATTCCCTTAAGAGTCATGTGCTGTCTATTAAAATAATTTTGCATTCAAAAAAAAGTTTAAAATATTAAGAATTTTTATTGTATAAGGTGTTTTGTCTTGGAGCAGGCACAAATGCTCTGTGGTGATATGATCTCTCAAAGCCACATTAAGAAAAAAATGGTTTTCTGTATTGGTATTTTTTTCTTTAGAATTTAATAAATTCCACATTAGTGGTAATAAGTTAGTCTTGAACATGTGTGCTATTATAAATGAGCAATTGGCTGTCATTAGACTGTCCCCTGTCCTGCGTACATACATCTCCAGATGTGCTAATCCATTCAGTAGGCACGTTAATGAGCGCTGGTTGAAGTGTAATATTGGAGGAACTGAAGCTGGTTGACCTCAGCATGGAGTTTAATACTTGTAATTAAATTAGACAGTAGACAGTTAGTAAAGAGAGAAATAGCCATGCCTCTGGCAAGCTTCAATTATTAATGACTTTTTTGTTCTTTGTGTTCAAGTTGAAGAAAAAAATATTGTTACTGTTATTATTATAGACTGGCTATGAGTTCTAACCTCTCACTGTTGCATCTTAGGTTGGTTTGTTTGAGGGGTTTTTTTTTTTTTAAATTAAAAAATATTTTTTCTTCCCTGCTTATGGTGCTGGATCCTTTCTGTTTGTTATTTCCTGAAGTAGAGCCAGGGTAATACTTAGGTTGTTAAATGTTTTAGGAAAGTGGTTTAGTAGCAAAAATAACAATTTTCAAATAAGATTTTTGCTATTGTTCTAGTATAGAACAGTGTGTGTGTGTGTGTGTGTGTATATATATATATGTATTTCTAAGTTTACTAGCTTCTGTATTTTTTAAACAGAAACTTGACTTTATAAAACATAGTTTGTAATTATCCATACAATATTTGTTTATAATCTGTTTGAATTAGAGCATCAAAAAGTGTTGATAAAAGGGAAGATGGGTCACAGTGAAAATTAATAAATAATAAATAGTTTGCAAATGCTGTGGACTTCAACAGAACACCCAGGCAAGATCTCATGTCTGTTTCCAGGAGCACCCTGAATTGCCACATAGCTATTCCTGCCAGGCAAGGTTCAGTGCTGATCCAGCCCTTCTGTGATTTACCTTGTGAAAATGGTGTCAGCTGGACTTTTTAACAACTCCAGCTTACCCTAGGCCTGTTTCTCTCCTTTACCCACAGTCTCACTCTTCAGTAATCTGGAATATTTGAGGTCCTTTCTCTGGCCTTGACACTTTCATTCTTGAGGAATGCTGCTATAGAAGACATTTTTCTACTCTTTAATATGTAGAGTGTGTCCAAGGATTGGGATTGTATTTGTAGCTCAGCTACTGGTAGGCTGTTTAATCAAGCTACTATATTTCAGTGTGGTTTTCTTTCCTGTTTTTCCTTGGTGCATGGTTTTTGTTCTTTTTAAGCCTAGTTTCCTCACTTTTGGCCCATTTAAATTGAATTTAGTAGAGACATGTTTCAAAGGTATTAATTTCATATATGTTTAATGAAGATAGACTAAGTAGAGGAGATGATAGAGTGAGAGAGACTCTCGGTGCTCCTACTCAGCAGGTAAAGACTGCATGGGAAGAAGCACTAGGCATCGAGGAACCAGCACCAAAGAGAGGTGCTATGAAAGTTGTCTCAAACTTGAGAAAATCATCAACTGAAGTTTGCATCTTGGGAGAAAAAAGCAAGTGGTATCAGGAAACATGAGTAGCAAAACAGGCTTAATTCTTTTACTAGTTCTGCAACTACTCATGCTACTGAACACATCAGCAAAAGGAATGTGTTTTTTTGAGATGCTGTCCAGCTCACACACACTATAGGGAACCTCAAAATCATTTGTGAGCCCTGTGTGTGCCAAATAGTTGTTCTGAGTGCATGTACTGTTCATGACCTCCAGAGAAACTTGAGTTTTGAGCTTCTGTACAGGTTTTTCATGTGCTTCCTTTGTCTATTTTGTTCAATGGGAGAAAAACAAGCAAACTTACAGTAGTTGGCTTGGAACTGCTGCTGGTTTTTATATTGTAAATGTGCCTAGAGGTGCATGATAGGTTCATCTTATAAATGGAAATTAAATTAAATTAAAACAGAAATTCTTCCTGCCAGTCCAGCCACTGCAAAAATCAAGATTCTGCTGTTTCAGAGGCTAAGCCAATTTTAAACTTATTTTCCATCAGTCTTGCAAAGTAGTAAATAAAACTTTTAAGTGTCTTGAATACCTTTGAAGCGTGTTTTTCTGAAGATATGAACGAGAGCAAGAAAAGACATGAATTCACAGAGAACAGGTTAAAATCTTCTGAATGTGTAAAGGAACTTAAGATTGAAATGCATATATAAAATAGATATTTCATTTGCAAATAGTAAATTAAAGATTTAATGCTGATAATGCAATCCATTTTGGTTTTTTTAGAATGAAAGGTTAGAATAAAAAGTATTTATACTACCGTTACAAGAACAAGCTTGCAAAGAAGATAGCAAGATTGAATGAAACTGCAGACTCTCAGTTCACAGAGTGAGAAAGCTCACATATGTGCCTCTACAGTTTATCACCTGTCTAGCTCCTCCTTCCTTAGCCTGATAAAGGAGTGAAGGCAATGTAGGTGAGAATATTATACACAAGAGAAATAAAAAGTAGTAGTGTAATTATTAGAATACTAATTCATCATGGGCTTTGGGTGTATTACATGATTCTAGGTTATATGTAACATCATCATAACCACATAAGACTTATAGCTCCCTGTATTTATGGCTAGGTGGGTTTTTTTTTGGTTTTTTTTTGTTTTTTTTAATTGTGATATTAACATGTATTAGGAACTTGAAGATTCATAGATGTAAATTATTAGTACAATTTTTTGGGGAGTTACAAGTAAGTACACATGTTGCTTTAAAAAAAAAAAACAAACACACCATAGTTGTTGAAAAAGTTTTGTGAAAAATTCAACTGGAGTGTACATATGCTGTAGACAGCAGTGCTGCTTACATTTAATGGGCAAAAGTAGCTGCAGTAAGCCATTACTTCAGATGTTTCTGCTCCTTCTGTTCTTTTTATAATGAACACTTTAATTTTTGAAGAAGAAAAAAGTTGAGGCTGGCTGTTGTATCATAAGAAAATATAATAGCTTTTTTTCTCCCTCCTTTAGGTAAGTGGGTATCAGAAATTACAGTAATTTTGGCAAGAGTTCAAGGGTTAATGCAACAGATAAATAAAAGGAATTTTCTGTAAATTGAGCCCTGCATTATTTCACTTGTCTTGCCTTTCCAAACCTAACTCATTTAATTTTAAAAAGTAAATACTTAAATTCTTCCTGACAGTGTGCTTTGCTTTTACTATCGTTTATTACTTCAATTATACTTGGTATCACTTAGAACAATCTGCCATTTGGAAATTTCAGTATAGCCTGCAGCTTAGTATTCAGTCTGGCTGCTATTGTAACATGTACAGCATATGACACTAATGTATCAAAATTAGATTTGATCATCCCTCCTGGTTATATTTATTTCACGTTTCTTTTGTATTCAGTTAACATAAATGTATTAGGAGAGCTGACACATGATGATGGCTATGGAGTAAGAATATTTTAGAGTATTTTGAGTTAAATTTGAAATTTCAGGTAACCTAACAGTCGGTCATTTTTATATATTTGTTTTAATGGAGTAGAGTTTCAAAACAAGCCTAAAAAAAACCTGTTTGTCTCTGACATCTCCTCAGGGCTGTCTTCCCAACAACTCAGGTTCAAAATGGCTAAAACAGAGCTCTTAATCTCTTTCTCATTGCCACCTTTCTGGGTCACCATGGATAACATGACCATTGCGCCTGTCACTTGTGCCCATAGCTTGAAATCATCTTTAATTTGGTCCGCTTTCAAGATTCTTACATTCAGTTTGTGCTTAAGACTCTGTTCACTTTTCTACATAACATTTCTTGCAACATAGCCTTTCCATACACATGCTTAAAATGTATCCACTATATCCTAAACTGTTGTTTTGATTGCTGAACCTTCCTTTCTCTGGCCTTGACACTTTGATTCTTGAGGAATGCTGCTATAAAAGACATTTTTCTACTCTTTAACACCTTTTTACAGTTTCTTTGCATTTATCCATCTCCATTTTGTGTCTTGCCTTCTGCCTGGATAATAAACTCTCTAGAGCAATTTGATCTGCATTTATGCGGTATTTAGCATTTTAGGATATTGGTAAGTAACCTATAGTTCCACATGTTTCAGCTATAGTGTATTACTGGTTACTTGAAGTATAAAATGATTTTGGAGATTTTTTTATTTATATTATTGCTAGACCTTATGTCTCTAATGAGGATTTGCACTTTGTTTTGCCTACTGTGATTTATGCATATGCAAAGTTGTAAATTTTGGAAGACAAGGTCAGGAAATTAGTGTGAAGATGTAGTGGCTTGCACAACTGGTGGTGAGTTTTGAGTAACCATTGACACAAGTTTCGGTCTTGCTACCTGTACATTCTGTGTGCACCAAATCTGATTCTGTTAGGTAATGTTGGGACCACACCTTGGGAAACCACATTGCTGTCTCTCCTTTAGGTTTCAATGAGCAGAGGTGGTTGTATCTTTGTACCACGTATGTCCAGGACACTGGATTCTGGGCTGCTTCCAATTCAATACAAAGACATAAAGAATCCAGATTAAAGTTGAAAAACCTCTGTGGGGGGTATAAAGCAAACTTCGAAATTGGAGAGAAGAGTCACTAATAGCTTCAGTACACTTGGCATCCAAAAATATGTGTCCCTTGTCAGTAGTCCTCCTTCTGAAATAACCACACAATACACTTTTATCACACCACAATCTCCATCAGTCTCATGTGGAAGCATGCAGTGCTAGCAATGGGTAGCTTTCACAGAAGTGCAAGAGCAGATGTCCTGTGTGGCTAGCTGCATGTATCAGTAACAAGTACACAGGGGCAACCTTTGATAAACAAAATTCAGAGGTATTGATGCCCTCAAGAAGCTGCACTATCTAAACGCTGTATATGTTTTGGACTCTAAAACTATTTATTTGGGATGTACACTGTCACCATCCCTTGTTTCTAACATTGTATGAGTTTGTTGTCTTTGAGTCCAAAGATGGTAAGTAAAGGAGGGCTAATTCTTCTAGTAAATAGTTCAGTATTGCTGAATTTGGAATGGTGCAGTGCAGCGATGGGTGTATTGGTCCTAGTTCTCCTTTTTGGCAGTCAGTTCAATGAGTTCAGCTCAATCAGTGCGCCAGATGGCCGTCCATCAATCTAGAATCATGTAGTTTTTTCATGTTCCATGAGATTTCATCTTTAAACTGATTTACCTCCTGCTTTCTCTGTGGTTAGACAGCCTTATCCTTCTTGAGCTTTTCTCTTGCTTCTGTGTGAGGGCCCATCAGTCCCTCATGCTCTTCTGTCAGTGTCGTATTTCAACAAGTAGTTCGACTGTCATTTGACCTAGGAAGGTAGAAGAGGTTCAGGCCCTCAGAATGATTCTACGGTTGTCTCTAGCTCATCACTGCTAAGTGTCATCCAAGGTTTCTGCAGCTGGTGTTTGCTTGTTGGACATCAGTCATACAGGTTGCTGCCTGGTTTTGTTCTCATCTAGTCAAATAAAACTCAGCATAGCAAATGTTTTTATAACCAATTTTTTTGTTGGGCTGGGTTTACCATTGACACAAGAGCACCCCTAACTGTTTTAAATAATTCAGCCATCTACAAAAGAGACAAGAACGGCTCACTTCAAAGGACCTGCAGTCATTGGAGATTAGATGCATGTACGGTCTGGTCCAGGCAAAACAAGAGACTTGTTGAGCATCAGACATCTAAGACGTAACATATTGATGCTATCTGTCCTTTGCCCAGTCCAACACTGAAGAAAATCCTTTTCTTGTAGAAATACAACCCTGTTTTTCAGTCTGATACAATTTAAAGCCAGCAGAGAAGAGCAGAGACAGCTTCTTTTTTCCTTTTACTTTTTTAGAAGTCTGCTGCTGACAACCAGTATAAGCCTTCAGATAAGACAAAGGTAGCATTCCAGGAGGTTTTGTAATATAAACAAGTGAATACTGGCAATGAAATCTCTCTGATGACTGTGTATGTTTTGCTTTTATTAAAAATGCCGTTATGTTCTAAAAATGAATACAGAAAATTGTTACTTTTTTATACACAATATCTTCTTGTGAGTGCTCAGATTAGTATCTGCATGTTACCTGTTAACAGCAGTTCATAGTGCTGTCTTTGAATAACATCAAGACAGTGGTTTGGCCAATTCTACCTACCTAAAGCTGTGCAAACAAGCTGAAAACTGTGAGTGAAGACAATTGTCAACTATAACTGGTGATGCACAAGGAAGAAAAAATGAGATTGCAGATTGAATTTTCAGAAATAGCCCTTACTGGAAAGAAACACAGTTTAATAAACTAAATGTATTTGATCAGCATACATAAAGCCTCTCTCCATGATGTTAACATTTTTCAGATGGTGATTTTTAGCTGAAGGACCATTTTAGAGCTTCAGTGCAGATAATTCCAAAGTGTTCAAGATATTCCTTAATTTAGTTACATGATTGCAACTGAGGATACAGCATGGATTTTGAGGAACACATTTGGGCATTCTGAGCCAAATCAAGAGCCTTTCTGGGGGACAGGGGGAGTTATTTTTACGAAGGGATACAGGTTTTATGGGAAATGAGCATTTAGTGTAGTTAATCTAAGGACTACGGAAAATGCAGTAGCTATTCTCCTTTAAAAGCTTTTTGTTTGTAGTAGCCAGTTTAGAGTTTGGCTAGAATGATGAGGTTAAAGACTGCTCAGATATGTAGCTTTTAAACAGATGTTCGTTCATATACTTCAGAAGTTCGTATAGAATTTAGTAATTCATTGCCTGTCACTGATGGCAATCTTGAAAACATTTTAGTAAATCCGACTGAATCATTCTGCATTCTTGAGATAGTATCAACAAAATTTTAGCTTTCGGTAGAACACATATTGACATACCTGTTAATTTAAATAGATGTTGGCACATCTATTTAAAGATAAAAATCTATAGCTCAAACCAATACTGTGAACTAACACTGTCATTGAAATTGTAAAAGAACTATAGGGTAATTTGGTTATTTCATGCATTTTTCTTTATTTCTTTTTAGTGAGTTTGTACTTTTGAAATATAAGCATTTAGTGTAGCTGTATGGCTATAGAATATATTTAAAATGATGGGTTTTTATCCCTGCTTTTCCAGCTAAGACATTTAGGAAATGATGAAGTACACATTGTCTGGTCAGAGCATACTCGAGATTATCGAAGAGGAATAATTCCAACAGAATTTGGTGATGTTCTTATAGTTATCTATCCCATGAAAAACCATATGTTCAGTGTCCAGATAATGAAAAAGCCTGAGGTAAGAGGTTTTTTTTCTCTTTTGCAGTTTTTTGATGTATTTTACATGAAGTGAGTTTTGTTTAGAGTGTGAGTTTGTGGTATAATAGACTGATCCAACAAAGTGATGTGTCTTTGACATTCGCAGTGGTAGTAGGAGGAAGACCTCAGTAAGCACAATGCATAGTAAAATTAGTAAGTTGACATTGCAAAGGCCTGGTCCTGTCTAGCATATCTGCTAACATCATAAACTGGAAACAAATCTAGAATATTCTGTGTGATCATTTAAATATTAAGATAAACTTGGTGAACTTTTAAATCAAAGTTGATACATGACAATGGGAGTTGAATAATAGCCTGCTCCAGCATTCTCCACCCATGTCATATTCCCCTTTCTTCTTCTCAAAGCTATTTTTCACTTTCTCCTTGGCTCCACACAAGAATTTGGAGACTAATTCAGCAAAGCAAGACTATTCATCTCCTAGACATGTGAACGCACACTCTTTCTAATGACTGTTCCTCGAATGTCTGTGCTGACCTTGTTTTTAAAACAGTGGTTTAGGGTAGTGAACACTGACTGAGTAAAAGTAGTCGTGAGTGTTTGTACTGCATGATTTCTGTATGTGATGTCACTCACCATGAATTTCTGTACTTTAAGTATTAAAATTCTTTCTAGAAGCACTAACATTAATAAATGATGTATGACAGAAATAAGATTCCCTCTGTATGATGACTACCTCTATCTGATGATGATAGGCATGAAATGATACACAGTACATGGACTTGTTATTACTGGGTTACTTATGATTTTAGTTAATCACTATATCTTTAGTCTTAGTACTTTAAGGACAAAGAGTTGTATTCTTGGGAGTATGCAGGCTAATAAGGAAAAATAAAGCTGCTGAGAGCAGGGATTGTTGTTAGTCCAGCAAGAGGTCCTTGTATGTGAAAAAAAGAAGTGCCTTCCGTCAGATTTCAGTATTCTCAAAACTACATTAAAAGACTGATGGCAAAAATAATACAGAGATCTAAAATTCTTCTGCAGCATTTGTTTCTTCTTAGTGGGATGAATATTTAGTGTATACTCTGCTTCCTTTGCTGACCTGATGCACAGACTTTGCTCTTCTGCACATGCTTTATGCTAGCAGCTTCAGAACTTTGTTCACATGTACAGGAAATGAAGATAGAGTTAATAGAGTTTTAATTTCTTTTTTTTTAATTGCAAAATGAAGACTGATGGGAGAAAAATGTAATGCCAAAACATAAGATCCATCTGTTTTGTAAACCTTATGTGTGCTACCTATATGAAATATCAAGGTTTTCTATGGATCTCACAAATGAGGCTTTACACTTAGGGTCCAAAGAAGTCCAACTTTCACCAGAGATTTCTCTTGTAAAGGGTTTGTACTCAGTTTGTACAAATACTATAGAAAGGAAAAAGAACAGACAGAAGAAGAAAGGAATATGGAAGGTGAGGGCCATTCCACCAGTAATTGTATGACTGTTGCACGTTGCGTTGGTCCTTATGGCCATGTTATATCTAAAGCTATGATAAATATTATTTTTTAAATTGATTAATTATCCCTTTTGCTTACTACCACCTACAATATTGTCGTCTAGCCTTTCATAGAACAACCTCATAAACATCGTATGCATGACTCTTCCTAGGATTCTGGCAGCAAATGTTGGAAATAAGCCTTGATGAGACATAGTATTCAAATGGTTGCTTAATTTTCTTCAAATACTGTGTTATCTGTTACCAAGGATATCAAGCAGTTATATGGCTGTATATTTCCACAAGAGAAAAGGTCTGTCGTGGAGCACAATAACTGCTCTGATTATCATTATCTAGCAATGAAGAGAAAAAAAAATGATGTATTTGAGTGCTGTATTGTTAATGTTGATTGCTAATTGTTATAGCTAACATCTTGCTTTATGTTGAATTTCTTAATTTTTTATTCAGGTTCCATTTTTTGGTCCACTCTTTGATGGTGCTATTGTGAATGGAAAAATTCTTCCTATTATGGTTCGCGCCACGGCTATAAATGCAAGCCGTGCATTGAAATCATTAATCCCATTGTACCAAAACTTGTATCCTTTCACAGCAGTGGTTTCCAAGGCATATACATTCCCTTGTAGTTCTACAGATGGGATCTTCATGTTTTCTATCATCTTAGATCTTTGTCAGATTAACATAGGGAAAATATTTTCAGTTTTTTATGGTGATAGTGTCTTTAAGAAACCCTTAGAAGACAATTCAGATGAAGACCAGCTTTTTTTAATTAAGTGAAGAATAGATTCAGTGCTGAATAATTGCCTGTTTCTAATATTATGTATGTACATGTGCGTAAGTGCATGTACTTATCACTTCTTGTTAAAGAAATTTATTTTAAGGAGTAGACTTTCTAAAATAGCAATGTCATGGTGTCCTCTTTCTAAAATAGCAATGTCATCTTTCTTTCCTTACAGATATTTAGTATTTATCCAGTATTAATGTGACTTAGTTCTCTTTTCTAGTTTCAAGAAGGGTATGAATGCGGAAATTTGTTACATTTTTGTCACACACACTTTGTTATTCAGCTCAGAATACAAAGTTGTTGTGAAAATGCTGTTAGTGTCTTTTTAAAGATGTCAGAAAAAGTTATATCTTTTTTTTGTGGTTGTTGGAAGAATAGATTTACCAACCAGAAATTTAAAAAAAAACAACTAAGGTAAGTCAGTCACTTATGCTTCTCCCCCTCATAAGATTGAGTTCTGTTACATCCCTGTTAGTTAAATCAACAAGAACATACTATTTTTTAATTTCATAAATTGAAAGGTAAGTTTAAATTTTGATCTAAAAGAAATTCTGTGCTTAATTTCCACCCAAGCTGTAAATACTTGTATTTGTCATGTGATAGATTGTTGCTAAAATACTCTGTTTTTTCTGAGGCTTAGAGTTTTGGATTAGATATGATGAAGTGGGTTTACAGATGAATGATGGATGGTGTTTGATGTGATCACATTAAATGACGTTTGTGCCATTTCTGTAGCTGACAGATGTTGATTCATTGTATTTTTATGTTTGGAAAGGTCCGATCTTTTTGTCATTACTCAAGTGGCTTAATCAAAGAATTTTAAATGTATTATCATCGTTATACCGTGAAAAGTGATGGCTTATAGCATTACATTGATGTATAGTGATGAGCAATTGGAAAACAATTTGCTTTGAAATAGCAAACTTTCAGTACTAAAAAACCCCACAAACTTCTATGTTTAAACTTCTTTACAGAATATGGAAGTTGTAATAAATTCCGTGGACATAGTTTGCCAGCTCAATGTCTAGGAATTGGCCACTTCCGAAGAGCGGTGTATTGCACATTCACCTTTAATTCAGTTCTCCAAATTGTACTTTTATATGCATCAGAGCGCTGTGTGTCATTTATGACATAATGTGGCCTCCATTAAAATGTTGATATTTGTCTCATAAGATGGTTAGCATGATAGCTGGAAAGCACACATATATTTAATATTAGATAGTATTGGTTGGTGGGTTTCATATCACCACGTGGTAAGCTTATAAAGCACCACTTGATTGGACGTTGATGTTAAAGGGCAGCTTTGTTAAGTAGTTGGTGGAATTATTTTTCCACCTGGCTTGGAGTATCTTCTATTTAGTGATTTGTGTAATACTTTCGAAATTAAAATGGAGGCATGGGCAGTTCTTTAAAAGCTGTCTGCTTGGTGTCAAATTAGAAAAAATTCTACAAACTTCCCTGGCTTGAATTAGGCTATGGTGGAGTCAATTGTGTCAGTGGAGAACAGCAAAAAAAAAAGTTAAACTTCAAAGCTTGGCCTAGTTCTCAATGGTTTAAAAAACTCTTGATTAAAAATGTCATGGACATGCTCTTGGTGTTCAACCCGTGGCCAGATTTGAGGTCAAGAAGGAATTTCCCCCGTACAAGAATGGCAAAGACTGATGGGTGTTTCCTGTAACATGGACGTGATCTGTTAACTAGCAGTATTTGAAAATTGAATCTAATTATGTTCCTGCAATAGCAGGGAATTGAATACATCAAGGATTGTCTTTGGTATCTCCCGCTTTTTTCCTCTGGCATATTTTAGCTGTGGCTATGGCAGTTCAGTACTGGCTTTTAAGTTTGTTGTGAACTGAAGGATGTGGGGGCAGGAGTATTTTATGGTCTATAGTTAAACAGCTTTTCTAGAGACCCCACCAGACTTAATGTCTCCTGAGGAAGACAGGACTCATTGATTCAGGTGGTCTTTCCTTGTGCTGGAGTGTTGCTGGAGCAAAGAAAAAGAGAGCTCAGAGTGGTGAAAACAATACATTCAAAGAGGGAGAAAAAAGGGAATAGAAAAGTTGTCTTTCAGAAGGTACACCAAAAGCAGAAACCCGAGTGGAAAAGTTAAGATGATAATCAAGGCTTCCCACATGTCCAGGACCATAACAGTGTCAGTGAAAGAGAATTCTGAAGTGATCTGCTCAACATTAATTTTTGTTTACTTACTTATGAGTATCTGATATTACTGGAACAGTGTTAGTTTATTAGGAACTTTGATGGTTAGAAATTTAGCTTGATGTGGATCTTGAGGGAACAAGAATACTTGAGAGTTCTGTCAAACAGAACACATTTCAAGCCCTACACTTCTGTATTAGCTCCCCTAATTTCAAAGCCAGAATCAGCGTACAGATGTCTCCATGCCTGCAGGTGTGTGGTTCATTTCTCTGTGCTGTGTAATACTTGGTAGGCACCTTTTGTCTCAGCGTGGAGTTGATGATGATATGTAGGTCTGTGCTTATCTATATTTCAGAAATACTTACAATATCATGTTGCAGATCTTTGTGGTGAGGATGGATCATGGTAAACTCTGTATTAAAAAGTGGGACTGTGTTGATTTGCTTGCATATGGGATGTGAAGAAAGCAGCACTGAGTTTGGCCCTCCTACTTCCAAGAAGGGCTTATCTGTCCTTCAAGTTAGTGCATTTTCTAAGTGCAGACCTGACTGAAAAAATCAGCTGTCATTTGTAATCAGCAAGGATATTCAGTCCTCTTCGTGCAACCTGATTGCAACTTCTTCTTTATTGCGCTAGCCTGTTAATCACAATGTGGCAATGGGTAGTAGGTGTGAATAGTATAATAATGGTTGCGTGGATACAGGAAATTCTGCTCATCTCCCTTTTATTGTCTGCCCCAACTTTGAGCAGGTATTGTACAGTCTGAAGTAGCTTTCAGAGACTGACATATTCTGTCAATCATCTTCCTCTTTCTGACATTATTTTGATACTTCTGATACTTAGCAAAACATTTTGAAGATTTTATTTTCTTAATGATTTTTAGAGGTTTCATCTGCTCAGTGTTTTTATTCTTTGCTCAGAATACTATAATGATATGTTTCCATATTGTAAATTAAAATTAAAAGTTTACTAAATTTATCAGCAAACATCAGTTGGGTATGGCAGGTGTCCTGCTTTAACTTGATGCTTGACACTTTCATTGCTGCAGCCGTGTGAAGAGAATATTGCCATTTTGGGTGGAATTTCTGCGCTGATTGGTGGAATTTGTGTTAGTTTCCCCTTCAAGGATTCTGCAGGGCCTGAGTATCTTTTTGTGGCCTTGCTTTCTTGTAACTGTACCCCCTCACTAACAGGCATCATATGTGCACGCAGTAGCAGGTGACACACACAGAATCATAGAATCTTTAAGGTTAGAAAAGACCTCCAAGATTATCAAGTCCAGCCGCCAGCCTAACACCACCATGTCTACTAAACCATGTCCAGAAGTGCCAGTATTGTCTTGATAATGAAGCAGCAGTACCCCTCTCTCTATCTCATAGCTAGCGTGTTTCTTCTTCTCATTGCATTTCTTGTCATTGTCATGAGAAATACATGTTTATCTCCTGAATATGCTCCAGCTGCACATATGCTAGGAAAACTTCTAAGACTCATAAATGCAGATGTAATAATGGGACTGACTGTTGAGAACAGTAACTTTCACTAGGATGTGAAATAAGGAGTCCAATATTTAGGGAACTGTTGAATACTCTTTATTTACTAAATTGCATTAAAATTCCATATAGGAGTAGTTTTATTCATGGCTTGCATCTCAGAGCAAGCACTTTGTCATATTCTGAATTCCAAATCTCCCAAGTACAGGAAGTGGATCAATACTAAATATTTTGAACAACAGAAAGAGTGGCTTCATATAAAATTTTACTTGAACTTTCAGAATAAATAACAGATGTTAGCCAGATGCCAAGAGGTACACTAAGGTAATGTTTTTACTGGGCGTACTAAGCACTTCCAGTGATCCAACTTGTTAAAATTATTTATGTCCTACAACAAAACAACTAGAAACCTTATGGGAGTGGAATTCCAAATGTGAAACAACTTGTGTTACTCTTTACACATCGTACATATATTTTGCAATCTTAATTATTCCAAACTGTCCGCACTTACAGGGCAGTTAATGCAAACAGTGCAATTCAGACACCGCAATACTTTCTCTCTTATGTAGTATTCCCCTACCAAAGGATGCTACTTAATATATAGCTGGACACACAGCAAGAAATAGTATTTAGAATCTTTTAAATATGAAATTTATTGAAATTTTAGAATACCTGGAATATGGGTGTTTATATAGGTATATATAATCATCATAGCATAATTTTCACTTATTTTTAATCTACAAAATTTTGACCTAATGCCAAGAATTCTTCAACCAATTAGATGTCTTTTTTTTTGTGTCATATGAAACAGATTAATTTGAATAGCAAAAATATAATGCTGTTTTAATTATTTATAGAATAAATTCTAATCTAAATTATTTTATAAATTAATTTTTTTAATCAAAACTGGAAAATTTACATCTCCCATCTGTTTTGACATTGTATTCCCAATCAGTTGGTACTTGATGTATTGTAGCTAACCTTTTTAGACAGTTGTCTTCCAGAAAAAGGGAAGATATTAACCCCATATGGTATCTGACAAGACAGTAACTTCTTTGTGACTAAAATAATGTGTTTGAGCAGTTTGTTAAATGTTTCCTCTGTATTAAAAACTCATAGCTCAGAAGAAGCTTTCTTGCTAGATGTGATACTTAACTGCCCCAAGAAAGGCTTTTTTTGGAACTGGTAGTGTCACTGTTTGTTCTGCCTGCTCGACCATCATCTGCCTCAAGATAGAACTGCAGACATTGGAAAGCTTATCTTTAAAAAGAAAGTGTTTGTTATTAATGACATATAGTGAGCAAGGAGTATTCTTCAGATTCTCTGGCCACATTTGTCTAATTTAATTAAGAAATTTTTTTTTAATTTACATTTTCAAACTGGAACTTGTGAAGATTTTGGAGATTTCTCACTAACACAGATAAGAATTTAAGCTGGAAAGCACTGATTTTGGCAGCCCCAATTTCCCTTCCTCTAAGTCCAATAAGTTTTCTGTCTTAGAGATGCATACAGCAATACTGAGGGATAAGAGGGTGCTCGCTCTCCCTAAATATGTATCATGAATTCATTTTGCACAGTGCCACTAATTAATTTTGTTTTAGTGAAAGGAATAATGGATGTCATTGTAATTGCTCTTCTGATTTGTTCTGGTTTAGAATTTTTTTGAACTGCCATATGCCAAGCTAGCAAACTTTGCTGTATTTCTGCTAATATAATTTTGATACAGGACATTTAATAAGATTTTAACATACCTGTTACTGGTTTTTCTGTCATCGCAAGTGAGAAGAAATAGACATTGAAAATAATGCTTGTTGTACTTTTTAAATACATACGTGCTGTACAACAAAAAATTGAAAATTTCAGACTTTCAGTGACTATCCCATCCCTGAGTCATACCATTGTAGCCTTATCTGATAGGAGTTCAAGTAAGAGACATGGATGAGC
This sequence comes from Chlamydotis macqueenii, assembly GCF_036417535.1. NCBI lineage: Eukaryota > Metazoa > Chordata > Aves > Otidiformes > Otididae > Chlamydotis > Chlamydotis macqueenii. The sequence goes on from NC_141560.1 coordinate 28,398,876, forward strand.
TCATTATATGACCCCCACTGTTTTTTCCAGAAGAAAATAGAGTTATTTCTAAAATCTGTTTTACTGTTTAGCAACAGAAATTGTTTTCCAAGTTCAAGCAAGAATCCTAAGGTAGAGAATATGATGTTCAGTCTTTCTTGTACTTTGGCTTGCTCAGTTATGCTGTTGTCCCATATCCTAGTTCTGCTGACAATTCACTTGATCTTTTAAAAATTCAGAATGTGATTAATACATACAGTGTATACAGTGGTATAAAATGAAAAACTGAAGATTTCCAAGGCATTTACAAGTATCTGATGGTTTTAATGGACTGTCAGATATTTTGGTTTCAAGGAATCAAGACCTAAATATAAGAGGAAAGTTTTGTATCTCTATATAGAGTCATGTGTATGTGTGTGTGTGCGCGTGTTTGTGCACTTATGTGTGTGTCTACTTGTAGGTATGCCATGACAGTAAAGCTATTTTTATTATCATTATAGCATTTTCCCCCGAACTAATATATCCAATTAATGTATTTTCCTTTGAAGTCACAAGTATATTTGAACAATAAGAGACCAGGAAAGTTCCAGGGGAAATACTAGGAACATTTGGTTTCTTATAAACCGTGGATGGCTAAAGTACTCAGAACAGCAAACCTGTAGTGTAAAAAGAAAAAGCAAAATGAACATTACTTATGTAACTGCTGCATTTAAGAATGTTCATATTCACAATCAGTGTTTTAATATGTTATACAGAAAATTGGTACAGTTTGAATTATTTCACATAAAGGAATTGTATACATGGTGGCAATACAGCGTAATAGTGTCATCTAAACTAACTTTCATATGGATAACATCACACTGAAGTTTGTCCAATTAAAAAAAGGCCAAATGAAAAAAACATTTAAGATTCCAAAGCATAAATTGTGCTATTTATGTTCGTTAAGTATGGTTTGAAATCCTGTCTTAGGGACATCTTACCTAACTATGTATCTAATGCTACTCAGTAAATGAAGAGAGTATTGATTGGCATATGCTGCTTAAATCGATCACCTTGACAGCCACAATTACAGTAATCTGTCAGTATTAATGACTGTCTTTCAAGCCTTGATACCTCTCCTTCGCTTGTCTCATCTTGCCTCACTTCTGTTTGAAGTGCATTTTCTTGCAACCTCTGGTTTTGTCAGAGTAGGTACTTTTGTGGTGGTTTTTTGTCCCCTGAGTCCAATTTATTGGCTTGATCATGCAATTAGAGTTAAAATGCAACACCAGGGAGCAAAAGTAGGCAGTGTTCTGAGTAACAATTGAACCTCAGGGGTAGTGCAGGCCTGTTCTCAGCCATCATTTATTAGTTACCTGTTGAAAGAATAGGATTGTTTTGCAATGAATAATTCCAAAGCATCACTTTAAATGCCTTTGATTTTAGCCACTAGAGACGACTGATTGAACCAACATTTGTGATGGGTTTTTTTAAAACTCTTACCTTAGTGTTTGTCATATAGACACTTCAAATAACTGCTGGAGAAATACTTGCAGATGTCTCTACAAGCTGCTGGTTTTATTGCATTTTCATGTATACGTACAGATCATTTCAATTGGTTTTAATGCATTTTTGAAACTGAAGTGTGAGGCTAGAAAGCTATGTTATAGTGTAGTATATTTTAATGTATATAGTCTGTGAGGATTTTTTGCAAAACACACACATACTTTCCTTTAGCAGCAATTCTGGATTTGTATGTGTTCGGGTAAACATAGTTTCTTCAGTAATTGCCCTACTTCTAATCCCACAGAATCTGCTTTCTCTACCCCAGGTAGCTCTTCTTTCTGTTTTTATCGGCTGTCTGCAGATGTGATGCTGGGAACCACCTGTTAAAGAGGTGTAGTGTAAGCACGTGGGTTTAAGGGTAATAGTGGTGTTGTCATCACAAGATATCTGTAACTTGTTTGTTAATTAGTAGTACAGCTTTATTTATTAGTTACTCTTCCCTAATGAAATGCATGATACTCTTTTGAAAGTCATAAAAAAGCAAAATATCAAATGAGACAAAACTGATTGACTCCAGTAATACAATTTTCTACTAAAAATTACACTTACAAAAACTGAGTGATCTGTTGATATTGTAGACAATAGGATGGGGAGAGTCAAATCTTTTTGGACTGTTAAGAAAAATATATTCTAGGCTCTTTTACTTCTGCATTCTTCCAGAAATTGAATTTACCCATCTGAAGGGGGGGTATTGGTTCTACTAATTTCTGTGTACAATATAGGTAGGCTTATGCCAGTGGCATTCTGTTTTAGAATAAAAGGATGTCAGTGGGCTACCCTGAAAAGCAGTGAGGTGCTTTATCAGCCTCCTAGAACTTCTGAATTTGGATCTGCCAGTACAGATCGCTTGAGGAAGGGAAGTTCTTCTTTGTTACTGCATCTTTTTAAGGTAGGAGACTTCTGTATGTTGTAAGGTGGAAGTTAGTAGAGCAATCACTCTTTCATGATAAAATATGTTTTAAATGTATGTAGATCCTTCTTTTAAACAAAAATTTGCAGGGAGAAAGCTGGGAGTCCTTAAACTGGAATGAAGAAGATGGAGTAGTTCAATCTTATGCAGAGTTGATTGCTTTGTACGTAACACGAAATGACAGGGGTTTTTTTGTTAATACTTACTTAGCCTTATTAATTAGTTAAACATTATGAATAACAAAAGCCCTTTGTTAAAATGTTAAGACTCTTGCCCCTTAAGGTGTTAACATTCATACAGTTTTTTTTGATAGCCCTCAGAAGTCTGTGAATAAAAGCAAGGAAGTTTAAACAATTTTTCCTGATGTTTCTAAAATTTAAAGAAAGAAATGTTTTTAAACTATGTAAGCCCTATTTTTAAGCTGTAAAAGACAGCATTGTTTATTGATTTAATCATTTTCTAGTCATAAATTCACCCCTAATAGCAGATAAGTGACTTGCAAACAATTTGAAAGATTTGTGTGTTAAAACACTAAAAGCTGTGTATATAGAAACAATAAGTATTTAACATTGTCTGTGGTTGATACTGATATTTAAATTGGTGGGAAATGTAAATATGGGAGATTATTTGCAACAAGCAAAACTGACAAACAGTAATGTCTGCAAGATAGAACGATGTTTTTGGGTGAGTTGAATAGGATATTGGCAAACTGTTTCTGTGTCGTTCTACGTATGGTAATCAAGACAGTTGGGGCATGCTATCCAGTGCCAGCAGAGGGATTAGAAGATGATAGGTACCAAAAAAAAAAAAAACAAACGGAGATTAATGGAAACGAGCACTCTGGTTGTCTTTGTTCTTCTATTTCAGTTACTGAGAAAAGGAGTTATGTGTAATACCTGTCACTATAGAAATGTCTAGCTGGAGATGTAATATACTTCATGTAACAAGAGTCACTAATTAAGCAGGTCAAATTATAACAAAAAAGGTGTATGTATATAGTTTATTCTGTATGTGCCATATACTTAATATAAAGATGGAATAAACTAACATAAAGCAAGGATTAAAAGTTAGTATTACAGTAATTGGAGTTACCATATGGTCGTCCGAAGGACATGAGTCCTAATCATAGCCTGGCCAATCAAATTAATCTCAACATACTTTCTAGACATTGAGAAAATAGTTTAATTGCTGATTAACTGCACCTGAATAGATCTGTGGGTCACAAATACATCTATCTCCTTCTCAATGCTTCTCCTCCCAAACACAGAAGAATGCAGGCTATTAGAAAATCTTGTAATTTCTGCTTGCCAAACCATAGTTACCGTCCATCTGTTCTTGCCAATTGTGGAAAAAGGTCAGTTTTCAGCAAAGCCATGCGTTTCACAGAAGGTATGTGAAGTGAAATTTCACAAGGGACATGATGGATCCTGATTCTTAGTGATAAACCTTTGGGGCCAGCAGGGTTGGCATATGGTTCAGCATGATATGAAGGCTTGGGTTCCCTGGCTTCACTTCTTTGGCGTGGAACTGATAAAACCTGGCTCTGAAGTATTGTTTTGCTGGACACCAATCATGGGCAGCAGGAACTGCCCATTTAACTCTCTGTGGGAAGGAAGCCCAGGCTGTGTTCACAATAGTACCATTGTAGTGCTGCAAACTGCTCTCAACAGCTTGACAGCACTAGGGAGGAGGGCGAAGGGGCAGCTTTACGAATTGCGCTTCAAAATAAAGAAAGATGGAAGTAACTGAAAAATCATATTTATTTTCTTCATTTTAATAGAAGCAGCCTGTCTTCGAGTTTTAAAAATCATTTTTAAAATCAACTTTACTGCCTTCCAAGGAGACTTATAAGTAGATTATCTCGTACCAGTTCTGCAGCAACCCAGGGTAAAGAGAAAACATTCTCTTCAACTATAAAAGAAAAAAATAAGAAAGATAGTTGTGGAGTTGGTTAAAGTACAGATTGGTATTAATGATAAAATTTCTCAAGAGAGAAGTTTTCTTTGTTACTGTATAGTGCGGAATTGCAAATTAATACATATCTGTATGTGCAGTCTTTTTACTGCACAATATTTAATATTAATATAATTTTTATTTCTGTAAATTTACAGTTTTTCATGATGTTTTCATGAAAGGCATTTTTGTTACTGTTTCATCAATGAGTATGTCTGTATATGCAGAAAAAGTATTTAAGGTAGAAATTTAAGTATTTGAATGTATGAAAACAGTGGGCTTAAGCATTCATGTTAATACTAGAGAGTGAAGAGCCAGTTTTGCTTCTGTATTCTTACACTCATCAGCCTTAATTACTTAAATTAAAACTGGTGTAATGCTGAGTGTCAGAGTGGGGATAAATCCCTTTGCCAAAATCAGGAGTTAGTATGTGGGGCTGCAGTTCCCCCTGGCCTGTATTTCTCATGAGAAATTTTGTCATTAATTCCAGTCTGTACTTTAATAAACGCTACCACTGTCTTTCTTTTTTTCTTTTATAGTTGAAGAGAATGTTTTCTCTTTACCCTGGGTTGCTGCAGTACCAGTAAGAGAAAATTCCACATTATTTGTGGGCTGAGGTGACAACTGCAACACCTTACCATCTCTTGTTGGCATGTTTGGTGCCACATCCTTAATAAACTTCAGCCCCTTGTCCCATTGGCCTTGTGCCTCCCCTGCTGCCTCCTGCAAGCCTGGTGCTGACAGGTGAGCAGCCGCCCGTGAGCCGAGCCGTTCTGTCTGCCGGCAGGAGCATCGCTCCAAAGAGCGCCTGAAGCATTGGCAGCTGTAACGGGCTTCAGAACAATTAGCACAACATACCGTGTACGTTCATCGATCCCTGTCTTGGACATATTAGTAAGACGAATCCTCCCTGGAAGTTGGACTAGGAATTCTGCCTGCATAAGGGCTTCAGCACTGCTTCCTTCACTGTTTTGTTTTCGCCTCCGTAGCCTGTTACTAAAACACGGACAAGTGGGGCACTTGTAAATACTGTCATTAGTCTTCTAGCCACACAGCCAGTAAATTTAATGAGTAATCAGTTATAGTGTTGAGGTATTCGTCCTTCCAATACTGCTAGCCCTTTGATCTTCTGTCCTTTTAATGTCATGCTAAAACGCAGTTCAGAGTTAGTAAAACCAACAATATACAATAAATGGTACCGAAACCGACTTTCTACTATATGTTTGTGTTAATATGCTCCTGCTATATTTCAAGCAGATAATTCATTGAATGCCCATTCTTCCTCTTACTGCAGAGTAGATTATATTTAAGTCAAGATTAATGGATAGATTCTGATGTTAAAACCCAGTCTCTGAGCCTGTCGTTCCCTAGAGGCATATAGTGCATTAGTTTAAGCCAATATGCTGCTTATCATAGATACTATGACACTGTCTTAAATGACAGTTTACTGTACTTTGTTACTGCTTACTCTGGTAATAAAATCACTATATTGTGTTCTTGATAATTACAATATTAAATAGAAACTTAATTGGATTACTGCACATTTAGATACAGATAGTTCTTAAGTAATTGTCCACTGTAAAATTTCTGATACTCATTTTTTTCTCTCATGAGGTGTGTTCTGTCAGTATCTAAGCTTAATACTTTGTTCAATCACTGTAGCTGAAAAAGTGCTGGAAAGAAATCTACATTTGGATTTTTTGGTGCAAAAGAATATCTTTTATCCTGTAGCTTTTCACTTGATCCTTGTTGTTTTTAAAATCCTTCCGTAGGATACTTTCATTTGCCAGTGTCCTTAAAATAAAATAATTTATGGGTACTACAGAGTAGAAGAATTCAGTAAGTATTGTTAATTCAGATTTTTTTTCCCTTAAATTTGAAATTGCTAAAAGTCTGAGAATCAGTTTGTCATTTTTGCTGCCTAAGCAGATGACCAGAATTAGAATTTTTATGTGGCTATCTTAAAAAGCTAAGTTTTTTATATAGCTGGTTTTTGTATAGTTCAATTCTGGATAATATTTATATTAAAATTTTTGTTAAGTCCATTCCACTTGCATTTTAATACTACATATCTTTATAAGTGCTTTTTGTAAAGGAGCTTGGTGCAGAGTGGTTACATTTTTCATTTCATAATTGAGTGTTTTAAGTGGTTAAGCAGAGTCCAAATTTTATCCAATTCCAGGCTGTGTTAATGGTGCTACACTCACACTGCCTTAGCACCTGTTATGGATTTTGAGTCATCTGGCAGCCCGTGGGACTTAAATAAAGAAGTACCAGGTGTCCTGCCTGTCTCTTAATTGAGATGCAATGTAAACAATATAGACTTGGCAATATGGTTATAGGAATGGATTAAAGCCCAGCTTTGTCTGCGCTGATGAATCACAGCCTTTTCTTCCTAGATGGTTTCATAAACCACTGAAGAATTTAGTTAGCTGATGGAACAACATAAAAAATAAACAACAGATCCAGGATTTTCCTAGAAGGACAGTACTGCAATTAAATTTATTGGGTTTTCCAATGAAAATGTAAGCATCAGTTACAATTTCTTGCAGGAATTTAACAATTTTGAAAGTGCTCACACTGTAAAAATGAAGATTCTTAAATACGTTCAGATAAAGTCAATGCCTTTCAATATATAATGTGTTCGTAAACTAGGCAGAAGGGAATAGCGTTGACTTGGAAATACTCAGTGGCTGCAGCTTTATCTAGCTTATGCTTACGTTGCAGGATCTTTAACCATTTAACCATAGGGTAGATACACTCTTAAAGAAAAAAGCCTTTAAATGGCAAAAATACATATTGTTATGATCTGCCCTGTAACTTTTACTTTATTATAGATTTATTGAACTCTTTAGTAGTATAAAAAATAGAAAGTAATTTTCATTATATTTATTTAAAGAATGATACAACTATATGTGTTGGAAACAAATTGCAAGATCTAGAATGATGGGATTAATTTGTATGGATTTATCTATTATGTATTCCTTCATTTTCTTCATGAAGAAATTCACCTCAGCAATTGCCTCAGAAAGTCCTTTTTGCAGTTACAATTTGTGTTGAAAAAGAATTTTATTAAGGATGTTTATTTTCATATTTTCATTTTAAAGGATATTTATTTTAATTTTTTAATGAGATATCTACATTAATTAGTAAACTGTCATATATATACATTACTTCTTAACATTTATGATTTTGGATAATTAACACCGAGTCCCTTCTGCAGTTTCAAAATATTTTCATGAAATGCAACTTAAAAGTTTACTTTTAAAATACAACTTTGAGTCATTTGAGTTTTATGTTCCCTCTTTATTAGGAAGAAAGTAGATTGTTACTTTTTTTTTTTTTTGCAGAAGTGCTGTCATTAGTATTGAAAAAACTGTTTCAGTGGAGAGAAAAATCACCTTAGAAGACTATAAAATTATTAATTCTTTCACCTGTTTAGTAGTGTCAAGCATAGCCATTTTTTTCCTTCTCTTTCACCTAAATAACTTGCATCCAGCATGAGGAGAATGAACTGAATTCTGCTTCAAGAGTCATCACTGTTGTGGCTAAGTTCCAAGTGCATATGCCGAAGCTACTTTCATTTACAGCATAGCTGTGTAAACATATGCACAGAGCAAAATATTTAAATACTGCCAATATTGAAAATGGCATATAAGAAAAAGAAAATGACCCAGGCTGACTTTGAGCTGTAAAGTTGGCTTGAGTAAATAGAAGTTGCAGTTGGAAAAAAACAATCTCTTTATTTGTATACTGTGCAAACTAGATGTGGAAATCGCCAAAATACAATAAATAGGGAACACCATGATGCCACTTCTACAGAGTCACTTTTCAGAATATAAGAGAACTTTAACTATTCCTCTCAGTGTGGCCAGTTGATACTGATCACCCACCTACATACAAAACGCAGCCAGTTGCAGGGCTTCCAGCACTGGATCAATAGCAGCCTGGCTTACAGCCTTAATTCAAAGAGCCAACAAAGAGTACAAATTGCTGTGACTCAGTATGAGTTCAACTGGTTTGACAACCACTGCACAATCTCTTCTTTCAGAGTGAGATTTCCCAGAAAAAAAAACTTCTATTTCTGTGATGTGTGGGTTTTGTCCTGTCTTCATTTAGAAGTTGAATTCTGCTATGGCTAACTTTTCCTTTCAGCTTCTCTAAAACTTCGGTCCTAACCTGTACTTGTTATCTTTTTACTGGGGGCAGTCCTCCTTTCACATTTTGACTTCAAGAATTGTAATTTACTAGGAAAAATCTGCCCAATAAAACTGATACTTTCATCATTTATGTACCTCAAATGGTAGCAATTAATTCAGTGGGGTTTGCACACCTTTTCAGGCCAGGGAGCCAGAAACTTAAAATCTCCTACCAACATGTGCCATATGTGCCTCACTGTTTCTTTGTTTCATTGGATCTTTAATATCCTGGGAGCATTTCTGTATGTTGACAATACTACAGATTGGAGGGTTTTTTTCTAGAAAAGGAGAGCTGTGCTTCTAAATTCAGTGAGGGAGCAAATGTAGTAAACAAGAGGGTGCCATCTTACGTAGCTTTTTTTAAAATACTGTTAATCTCTTTCATATAAATAGTGTATACATGCAATTAAAAAACCTCTTGCATGTGGCCATTGATCCTACAAGCAAGTATCTCTGGGTGGAAGATTTTCATTTTTCAGTTAAGGGTAGAGCAGTGCTTTGGTTTCTGCTTGTCTAAATTATTTTCCAAATGCCTAGCTGACAAAGTCATACTCTCCACAATCATATCAATATATATTGACTTCTTAGATGATTTTGCTAACAGTTGGAACTGCCAGGGATGCAGCTGTACATGTATTTCTGACAGTAGTTTCTAATTTAACCTGAAAAAGTCCATCTTGCTATTTAGAAATGCATTCTCTGGCTTTTTTTCAAAGAGGTATTTCTAGGCAATCATCAAACCCTCCTCTTTTTCCTAGCACTGGAATCAATGAATCTCAGGTACTACATACTGCCAATATTGTGATCACATATTCCAATATACAGTTATACTGTGATATACTACACAGGTGTACACATATTTATAAATACATAAGCATCAGGAGGGAAGGTTTACAAATAAAACTTTCATGGAAGTGTGTCATCTTGCTTTTTGTTCAGTTTTTGAATGAGACACACAGTGATGGAAAAAAACTTGAGTGAAGAGCCCACATTTTTACTCCCTTTCACAAAGGAAGTCCTTTTGTTATAATTCTGATTTTTTTTTTTCTTTTTCTAAAAAAGAAAAAAAGTTATATTATCAGTCTACTGGACTTGACCAGCCCATCGGTAGGAGTGCAGAGATGCCTGCAGCATTGGTGAGCTTACAACTTGAACTTCATAGTTCTAGGGTATTTCCTAAACTCTAGTGATCTTGACGCATTTTAAATCATCCAGACATCATCTTGAAGTCATTTACTAAACCGGAAGCTGAGGCATAACATTTTATTGTGGTATCTGAAAGGGTAAATGTTTTCTATTGACTTTTAGAAAAATACAAGGTTTCTGCCATTGATGACTTTAGGTACTTCACACATGTATTCTGTTTAAACTTTCTTGGACAAATGAAATACTGATATGACATCACAAATATTTCCATCATCGTTTTAGTGTATTAATGAACTGTGCGTATCTTCAGCCCTTTTTAAAGTTTCTGTCATTGAGTAGGTTCCCCAGTATAATCCTTCCCTCCAGAAGTGCTGAGGATATTTTACGTTGATAAAACATTTTCTGTATTTTTCTTCCCAGAAGTATTGGGAGCATTTAGGCATATAGCTACTCTGTTGATCTGACCCAAGTTCCTCCTGACTGGCCTTAGGTGACTGAATCTAAGACAGAGGTGATGAGAATCTCCACGGAGCACATGCCTAGTCTTGGATGCCTCTGAAGTTCTGCCACCTTCCCTGAAGATTTGCCCACTTCAGCACACACTAGAGCTGCCTAAGCCCCTCTTATATCCTGAGCAGCCAAATGCCCAGTTTATGCCTCTCTCTATCCGTTGAGTAGGTCGGTATTTCTTTGCCCATCTGACCTGTGAGGCAGCAATGCTAAGAGTTTTGAAGGTATACTCACTGGATTAGAGCCCACACAAACACAGCAGGAGGTGACTCCTAGTTATATCAGTCAGCCAGGAAATGAGAGAGCGGTTTCCAATTTTGAGGCCACATCTCCTGCCTCTTACAAAACTGTTCTAACCATTGGGACCGAGGACATTTTGTAATCAGGCACACTCCATTCACAGCTGAAATTGCTCTTCGTTTCATAAAATAAGATCTCTGAATCACAGGGAAAGTACATGCTCATCTGTATAGCCTAATGGTTATGGTTCTTCCCTGGGAGGGGAGAGCCCCTGGATTCCAGTCCCGGCTGAAGAAGTGTTTGTTATCCGATGGCCTTTGGAGCAGGCACTAAGATTTCTTCTCCAGCCCTTTTGTGAATCTAGCATAGCACTTAGATGCTCTAGTAATAGATAGATTACAGATTCCCTGATTGTAATAAACTAAAGACGCATCCACTCTTCTTTAACTACAAAATACTAGACAGAGTTATTGTAATGCATTTTATTCAGATCTAAAACTTACAAGCAGACTTTGTCTTAAAGTCTGCAAGGGGTGTGAATAAGAAGAATGGAAAGAAAACGTAGTCAGAATGACACAATAAATCCATGGAAATTAGTATAGGAGATGAATTCCACAGAAGGACTTGAAAAATGGAGACAGTAGAAAATCCTGAACATGGGAAGTACAGGATCTTGTGGAGATTGTGTGGTTGAAATTACAGGTAAGGAAAAACAAAGACTAAACAACTAGAGATGTGGGAAAATGTAGCAAACAAATTTCCTCAGCAAATGGAGTGATGGCAAAGCCCTAGATTAAAAAAAAAAAAAACAAAACAAAACAAAACAATGGCAATGTGAGGGAATTGTTTTGGATATAAAGGAAAAAGATTAAGATGGTGGATGAAGATGGAAGGAGGAGAGCTGTTTTGCTTGTATTATTGTGGCACTTCTGTTTCCTTACCATAGGCACTGAGATGGGGTACAGCACAAGACAGATGTTGTTTGTCCCCCAGAAATAAAAAAGCCAAGTATAAAACTGAAGACAACAACTGTCAGAGAGATGTGAAACAATAATAGGCAGCATGAATAGTTGTGTGACCTACACAGCAACAAATTTAAGTCTTCCAAAGTGTTTTCCTTGTTTCTTCTTAGATAAACATAATAACAAACCGCAGAGTTTGAAGGGGAGGTTGTTTTGTAGACACTTAGAAAAGCCTGGTGCTAGGCATAAGAAGCCACATGGAAGAAAGTACAGAAGTACCTATCTAAAAATGTCAGTGTGAGTGAGAGTGACTGTCAGTGTTAACTGACTGGAGACAGAGTAGTTTTGATAAAATTGATCAATAGGTATGCACTATAAAGTTAAAAAAAGTAGCCTGCATTTGTGCTAGGGAGTGGCAGACTGATGGTGATATCTGAAGAGAATGTCTCGTGTATGTTCAGAAAGTGGGCTCTGCAATACTCCCAGTAGATACAAGGAGGAATAAAATTCATTTGTTGAGGTCAAAGAAAAAGATACGGCAGTACCTGAGATGTGGAGTTGTCATGGTTTAGCCCTGGTCACCACGCAGTTGCCACTCTCCCGGCCCCTCCCCAGCAGGATGGGGGAGAGAACTGGGAAGAAAGGAAAACTCGAGGGTTGAGGTGAAGGCAGTTGACTAGAACAGCAAACAAAAATGACAATAATAACAAAATACAGGGATACTAAAATATACACAATGAACAATGCACAATTTCTCACCACCTGATGTCTCCATGACCAATGCAGCCTGTCCTGAGCAACGATCATGGAAACAAAGCAAAGCAGCAAGCAAAGGAGAGAGAGAGAGATGCTCCTCAGCCTGGTCCACCCCCACTTACATACTGAGCATGACATTTATGGCATGAAGTAGTCTCTTTGGCCAGTTTGGGTCAACTGTTCTGGCTATAGCCCTGCCAGTTTCCTGCACACTAGTGATACCTGGGAAGCCAGACAGTGCCCTTGGTCTCTTCAGTAACAACCAATAACATCAGTGTGTTTATCAACATTCTTCACATGCCAAATCCCATACTAAATCCAAAACACTGTGGCTATTGAGAGGAAAATTATCTCCATTCAAGCCAAAACCAGGACAGAAGTAAGAGCCTAGATAGTTTATTCATGTAGATGGCTAGAAAAAGTTTTAGCTTAGATTATGCAAAGATTATCTGCAAGATGTAGGTGCATTCTGCCATAGAGATCTAAATAGAGCTTGAGTTAAAAAAGAAAGTGATACAATCAACAGTGATGGAGAGCTATTAGGTGAGAACATGAGATGTTGTTTTTCAGATGGATTAAGCATAAGTAGGTGATCTGACAGCCAGGATTTCAGTGCTTGTTCCCAAGTGCAAATCAGCAGGTCCAAAAAACTTGTATGTTTACAGTTATAATGGAAAGTAGAGCATTTTCAGTATTAATAGAAATAATTGCAGGTTTAGAGAATAAGTAAAATGGACTGTAATGCAAATGAAATTTTAGCTTGAGTATCTATAACCTGAATGACCTATAAAGGTGCAATTTCTGATTTTTTCTTGTATTGATTGTATTTTTCAGAACAGTATCTTCCAAAAAACTATAATGAAGTCATTAAATTTTTTTGTTACACTTTTTGCAAATTACATATCTGTCAGGTTTTAGCTGACAGATTTGGGTGAGTGTCTGGATAGTCAGTGTATATCTTACCATCTTATCCATTATTTTGTTCAAATTAGCACCTTCTTCAAAAGCAGAAAGCTCACAAGACATTTTTTTAAGTGTTTAGTCACTCTCTGCACCAGAGTCTTTCTCCATTGGTTCTTCCGTGCATCCTTTCCATTCCATCTTAATTGCTGATGCCAGTGGCAACATCCACTCACAGTAAGAATACAGCTTGCATTGCCCTATTATCACTAGCCATGGAGTTTTTATGTGCCACTCAATTTGTAGGTGCTAATAACTCTTCCCTAGAGAGCAGCATTTTAAAGAAATAAATGTCTAGCCTATTAGAAGTTGTGTAGAATTGACTGCCATGGGTTTATGGTCACTCTTGCAGATAGTTGCATTCATATACAGCGTGGAACTAGATTATCTCAGCCACAAAAAAAAATACAAATTTGGAGTTCTAAAGTACTAGAATGTTCTCAAAGTGTAAGTGAGTAGAAGATAAAAGTATCCCAATCTCAGCTACTCAGTCACTAATACAGAAAAGAAGCTCTTCTGAGGAGAGCGTGTAATTTTTTAGTGCAGAATACAGCATGCTTTGGACTTGGCGTTTGCATCAGATTTTTGGTTTGTTTTTAACAAGCTGCAGATGGTTTTGTGGATTGTTAGGACAACCTGGGTAGCTGAGTTACTTTTCTCTAGGTGTACTAAGAGTGCATTTGAATTAGACTTCTAGAACTGATATAAGCGTGTCCTCTCCACTGTGTAATGAAAACATCATTATCCTCCTCAGTCAGCATCTGTGTCGAGACTTCTTTATTTGGTTAGGAGATAGGTACCTAGATTGGAGAATGGGAATGTCCCTGTCATGTTCAAAGCGGTAACTTTCCTTCATTTTTGCCTTATTTTTGTATAAGCTTTGGATATAATAGGATAAACTAAAAGGTTTCCTTTTGAGACCTCTGAAAGTAGAGCATTTTAAAAGCAGGTAGGTGTCTCCACCCTACTTTTTCATGAAACGTTTTACCCATTCAAGCAGACTTTTAAAAACAGCTTGTTTTGATAGCAGCCTGTTCTCCTGTGGGCCTTCAGCCTTTGCTTCCTGGCAGCACCTTTGGTGCGAAAAGAGAGTGATCAATTGGGAGACTATCAGTGCCAGCATGCATAGAGTGATAAGTTAACACACCACTGGGAATTTCTAGGGCCCACCAAGATACTTCACTTCTAATGTGCTAACAAGCTCATTTTTCTACCTCTTGCCTCTTCAGTTATTCTTTTTTTCTCAGAAGAGCTTAGAAGTTGAGTGCATCAGGCATAATGAAAAGCTCTGTAGGAGGGAGAAGCAATAACCCCATTTTTCCCTTTTCAGCCAAATAGAAAATTAGTTTCTGGTAATACACAAAGGCCAGTATTTTTTTGTGCAAGGGGCACTGCTGTGAATCAAAGGACTCTATTAACTGCAGAAAATTCAGCAGCTGTGAATCTCCCCCAATGAAAAAAGTGCTTTTCAACAAGTTGTGAGATACGTAGTATTATTTAGACTTCAACCATCAGTTTCATCCTCTACCACGTATACATAGCCTCTTAAAAACTGTGCTGTATTACTCTCCTCTGTTAAGGCTCAATACTGTGTTTATGCCCCAACCTAAGAACCGTTACAATGGGAGATTTTTGTATTTTCTCTTGTCCCAGTGCTTCTATTATAGCTTCTCCAGCCTGAAACTTCTGCTGAGGTTCAGCTGTCTCGGGATCCAGAAAGAATTCAGAACACAGTTTTTGGAGGGAAAATTGTTTCCCACTTTCACTGTGGAGCCAAGTTGTGGTCTAAGGAAGTACAGTGAAGTTCAGCTGATTCACTAGAAGTTGTTTTCAGATAATATATTCTCTATACATTTTTTCATGTTTAGATGTACTGCAAAATCTACTGTAAATGTTGTACAGAAAACAACTGCAAAAAGGTTTCATAGGAAAAGTTCTGTAGCTGTTGAAATACAGTTTTTAAAAGCTAAGATGAAGGGGATTGTCTCCAGCTGTAACTTGGGGCTGAGAATTTTATTGCTTATCATAACTGAAAATAGTATCATTACTTATTTTAAGTGCTCGCACTTGTTATTAAAAACGCTTATCACTTGTACTGCAGTTTTTTGCTAAAAAATGTGTGCAAGGTGAATATTATCCCCATTTCACAAGTGGTGAAATTGAGTCAGAAAGGTCATTTCCTCACTGCCCCTGTCCTCCCAAAAAAGAGCAGCAGACCTGAAATCAGACCCTTCAGTAAAGTGATTCTGAGTGCATTCCGTCACAGTAGGCTGATTTGTTTGGGGTTTTTTTTAGGGAAATAAACCAGAACTATGTAAGGAGAAAATGATATCACTGTCTACAAATAAAATATGAGAAAAAGTGTACACAACCGTAAATGCCAGGAAAAAATTCTGATCATTTTGTGGTTCTGTAGAATAACTGGAGAAGGTCTCCCACATTCAACATACTGAGTCCAGCTAGAGGACTTTGAAAGTTGTGAAAGAAAAGGTTAACTGATTTCTCAGTTCAGGAACTGTACGACATGAAGTCAGCATGGTAGTTTTTCTTGATAATTGTATGTTGCTGCCTGCTGCTCTACATTTTGACAGCCATTTCCATAGTTGCTTTCATGAACAGCAGAAATATTCTCTCTTTTTCTCGCTCTCCCTGTGCTAACAGCACAATCAGGCCTGCTGGAACAAGAAGCCTGGAGAGGGTTCTTCAAAAGCAACAACACTTCAAGATACGGTCTCTTGTCAATAATATCAGAGAGGGAGAACACGGGGAAAAGGAAGAAGTACAGTGTTTTGCTGTCAGTGCCCCGCCGACAACCTGTTAGCCAGTATTTAAGGGTCCTGCGGATTCTTTACAAATATTCTTGCTTGTTTTAATGGTATAATTGACGAGATGTTTGTCCCAGTACTCAAATTTTGCTCTGTATTTATCTTAACTCTGTGTGTGTGTGTAGCAATTTGTTACGAAAAATGCTCAATAATTTATTTTGTTAATGCTAAGGTTATTTTTCATGCTATACCTCTTATAAAATTGTAATGGTTTTATATTTAATCATGACCAGAATACAGCCAAATCAGTTACTTAAAAGAAATTATTTAAATTGCTGTTTGAAAAAATTTTCAGAAAGTTTTGCATCAGATATGAAAAAAAAGATAGTTGACAAGGTTTACATTATTCATGTTTATCTTACAGTTAGTATTACTTCAGTGCATCAAATAATATCACCGTTATGTAAAGAATTAAAAATAAGTCTGTACAGCCACTGAAATAAATGGTATGTATTTAACAAAAACAAGAATTCTGAATTACTGGGCACTGGTATTTAGCAGTTACAGTACATGATATAAATTGATCCTTAATTCTTGGCTAAACTAGTTACGAGGAGAGAGCACGATACCTGCAAACAATTGTTCAACATCATCTAGAGCCTACAACTTTTGAGGATTTTGCTGCTCAGGTTTTCTGTCCAGCACCTTACCACCATTTGCCCTCAGAGACAGGTAAGAAGTGCAGTAAATAACTGGTTTTATACAATCTTATTTGAAATGCAGTATCCTTACTTATAAAAACTAAAAATTCAGACCTTTGTATATCATTAAGAGTTACCATTAATCTGAAAGACTGTATGTACATACTTGAAAACCTGGGCAAAGTTGCTTTTAAATCTTTTTTCTGTTGCCTGGCATCATGAGCCAATGCCTGGCATTAAGATTTGGCTAGCTACTTTAATATAGCCACCAGACCCTGTATTTTTATGGTGATCTTTATTGCGTTCCCCTGTATAAAGTCTCCATGGAAGTGTTGGTACTCCTTCATCCAGGCTAGTTCAGGTAGATACATTCTTTAATCTAAGTACCTCTTCCTTATGAGAAAGTGTTAATGCTCACTGCATTTTTAGAATGTAAATTTTTAAATCGTCACTTTTGTTTCCAGGTTATTAGCTGCAAAGTTTGTTTTAAGGTCAATTTTGCTTTCCAGTAAAATACCTGTTTTATAAGAGGATACTGCATTTTCAGTTACTAATGAGAAAATCGGTAAAAGAAAATGAGTAACTCAAGGCCTTCCTGTTCTGAAATTTCTTGAACTCCTTATGATTATTTCATTATTTTATTTCCCCTCTTTTTAGATCATTAAATATCAGTTCTGTTTATCTGAAGGTAAGACAAAGTGTCCAAAAAACCCCTTTGTTCCTCTTACTTTTACTAGAGCACTAAGCTTGTAACCAAATTGTATGCGAACTTTCCTTGTTGCCCTTGTTCACACTAAAAAGAATTTCACACTGATTTGAGAAATGACCACTACATCTTCTTAAAGTTTTAGTCTTTTACTAACCTCAGGTCTGCATGAAGCACTAACACTGGTTCTGGGATTAAGGTAACTAATGATAGAGACAGTTGTTGAATGAGTAACACTTTATTGTGTTGACCTTTGTTTCTCAGCATGAACAAGTAGTACTGGATGGCAGTGGTGTGTTTTGTACCCTGTGCTGTCTTTCATTGATGTTGTAAGACATTCTGCAGTGATAACATAGGAGAGAAGGAGAAGAAGAATGTGTAACACTTGAAATTCCTTGTTCAGAAACCTGTATTTAATGACAAATAAATCAAAATGCTTCCGTGGAAAAGCTGTGAATCTAAATAAAATAAATCTTGTAAGAATAATTTGGCAAGTTGTTATATCAAAATTTGTTTCTCAATTGCAAAAATATCCAGAAGTAAATTCTAAAATTATAGAAGAGTTGTGATAGGACTAAAGAAAAGAATGACTGAGAGATGTTAAAACGTTGAGACTCTTCCACTTGGAAGTATAAACCATAAGTAGAAATGAGGTATAATAAAGTATAATAAGTGGTATAGTTATGCTGGTGCAAATAGGCAAGACCAAAGGGAAACTAAATTAAAAGCAAGTAATTTAAAACCAATTAAATCAGTATTTTAAAATTAACATAATTTAATGTATAAAAACATTTGAATAGGGAAAATCTGTAACTAGAAACATTAAAAACAATAACCAGGGGTACCAGTCCTTGCCACGTTTCCTACCTAATGTACTCAGTAAGTATTCAACACCAGGCCCTTTTGTATGGCTAGTAGATATTCTATATTCTAGTGCACTTGTATCAATTCTCCCTATTCACTTTCAGAAATCTCATCCCAGGCTAAATTCTTCTGCCCTCTTCCTCTCGTTCATTCTTTCAGGGTGAAGCAAAGCTGCTTTTCTGTACTAGTTTGATGCACTGGGGAACACTGCTCTACAGTGGCAATTCCTGTATACCTTTTAAAATTGTCCTAGTCATACTTGGTATTCTCTTAACATGCTCTGGAAAAAGATTATGGTTTTTAGAAGCTTGATTTTAGACTTAATCTTTCTAGCAAATGTAATAATTTTCTGCAGGAATCTCATCAATAGGAGCTTGTGATGTATTTCACATCTGCATGTATGCGCACGTGTGTTTACGTAGCACAAAACACGATGTCCTGTCCTGAAGGCCACATTCTTCTGGACCTTGTGCTGGGCAGTGGAACTGACCAACACCTCAGTGTCAGGAGCAGCCAGGAGCTTCCTAGGACAGACACGCAGCACGGTGTGACCTGTCCCCAGGCCTGCCTGGCTCTGAGCTTTCATTCCAGCACAGGGACGCCGGGGATGGTCTGGCAGTCCTGCTTGCAGCCTGAGGGCTGACCCCTGTTCGAGCCGGGGCTCTGACACTCAGCTGCAGGACAGAGTGCCTGGAGCAGCACCACACCATCTGCCTCCAAGCTGACTCTGGAGTGCACAAATTTCAAAGCTTGAGGCAGGTATAAATTGACACTGCAGTCATCTGCCAACAAGGTTACCCCAGGGCTTGGAGTTAGCCTGGAAACCACTGGTTTCCAGTTCCAGCAAGGGCAGACCTGTGAGCAAGGTGGCTACAGATGACCCAGAACTTTGACGGACTGTGATCCTAGGAAAGAGTCCGGCATCCAGCAGGCAGACTGTTAAAAAACTAGATACCCATATGATGCCAGGGTCCCTACACAGGCGGGTTTTTTGGAAGATAGGTGAAAAGTTCTGAATTTTGCCAGGATTGTACATAGGAATGGCAGTGGAGTCCTGCCTGGGAATCCACAGCAATTCATCGCCCCCAGGGATGACTCAGACAAAACCTTGCAGGCTTCCTGACAGACGTTTCCATGTCATCTGAAAATTTCTGATCAGCTTCTAAAAATGCATCACAATTCTGCTTAAAAATACAACATATTTCATTTATGTCTGGGGTTTTTTTTTGATGAAAAATAACTGAGCAGGAGACACTAGAAAAGATTTACAGATTTCAGATATTATAGACTTGATTCTTTGATTGGATCATGATCTCCAAGATTACAATTGCTGAATACATTTAATTTAGAAAATATTATATCCAATTTCTTCTTCTAAAGAAGATGCATAGAAACTGTGAAGCTACTATAGCCCATCACCAGCTGTTGTAATTTTGTTGTTCTGATCCCACTGGCCAGTTGCAGCATGCCAGGTTTTCATTTCAGCTAGGATAAACGTGCCATTTGGTAACAAACTCTGTTTCCTCAGATTGGCATATTTTATCAAAGGCTCAGCCCATGGCAAAAGCTGTTTCCTTCCTTAGAGTGGTTGCTCTTCAATACAGCGTGATTGTGGCTGCTGCTGTTTTATCTAGGTACTTAGTCTGCCCTGTCAAAATATCTGACGAGTCCACCTTCCCATGTTTCGGAGCCTGACAAGCATAGTGGATGTGTACATTTAAGAAAAACGAGATTTACCTGAACGTAATCACAGAATATAGTTCAGTTGCCTCTGTATTTTTTCCTTTGTGCTGACTCTGTTAATAGAGTAACTGCAAATGCTCTGTTAAATAGAGTAGCTCCTGCCATACAGCTATTGAGTAAAGCAGATTTCTGTGACACCGGAATAGGGAGAGGGAACTGTCAATGGTAAGCTCAATGATATTGAAGGGCTTATTGACCCCGTGACGCTAAGATTCTAAGCTTTAAATTGTACTGATGTCTTGGGTTTGATTTTTCTCTATCTTCTTTTTTTCCTCTCTTCCTACTAAAAATAGTATCTCAGTATAGTAAACCATATAAAGAAGGGGCCTCTCTACATTAGTCATAGCATTTTCCTTGTGGTAAAAGCATCAGACTTTTTTATCCCAACAATCATTCCTTGTGTTTTCAAGCCTGTGCTCAGAACAGGCTAGCTGAGGCTGCTGCCTCACTGCCAACGTAAGTGGGGACGGCAGCTGACAGGCAGGGAAGCAGGGAACGTAGAGATAACAGTTTTCAGCCGTGCACAAGAGGAACCCACATTCCGCAGCCTGCATCTTTATTTCTTCTGCCACTTGTTTGCTGTCTAACTTTGAACTGAGAATCTTTTTGGCCCTGTATCACACCTCCGTAGATGAGGATGGTGGTGCTTTTCTCACTGTAGAAGGGTCTAAGCCACACTAGTTGATGGTGCTGGTTGAAGTTTGTGATGGGAAGTGAAGCTGAAGTACAGAAATGAGCACTGTACGTTTGGCAGGGCTGGATAGAGTTTCTTATTATCCCTTCTCAAGTCCAATCCTAGGAATTTTTTTTTTCAATCCAAATCAGAGCAAAACCTCAAAACTTACTGAAATGTTCCAAAAATTTCATATTGGAACAACTGAAGATGAAATTTTATGCATTTCTGAACTGTTGTCCTTAAGTCGACCACTTGGATGATGGTAAGGTGGGGATCCTCAGTACTTTGAGGCAGTACATTCAGTATGGACTGCTAGAGACTCAAACAGATCAATTTTCTACATTTAACTAAACGAGTCCACTGGAAAAAAAAAGAGTATGATTGTCCAATTCAAAAGCATCCCATGCATACACACAAGGGGACAAAGTTAAATTTTAATCCTGATGGTAGTTTTTGAATGTTTGACTTTACAAATTTATTGTGTTATGACAGCATTTTCCTTGTCTAATTCCTTTTATCTTTATTTTGAGGCATAGGGCAAAAGAGAAATTCTGTACTACTGAGTAACAGCCAGGTGATTCATAAGCAAAACTGTAACCTCTAGATGCACCACCACCTCCTGCAGTCTGAGATAGGGCAGTAACTGGTAGTAATGGTAAGCTGTCATACCTCTGCCTGGATCTCTGCCACCAGAAAGATGGGGAATTTTGTCAGTGGGTTTCACAGATATTAGTTGACAGAGAGGAACAGGTTTACCCAGTATGTTTCCAGCCGGATTCTGAAGAGCATTCTTCACTGGAGATGGGCTCTGCCATTCTTTTGCCATAAACTTAATCTTTTTTTGGTCTGTTCTTTCTCATGTCTGGCTCTTAATTCTTTCTCTCCTACCCATTTCCAGTTTCGCAGGTCTTTAGGCCATCTCTTCCTCGCCTTCTCATCTTGCTTTGCAGCTGCTTTTGCAGTCTCTCTCTACATCCGCTTCTCACTCCCTTTCCTCATTTCCCGAAATTAGTAAGAGGCTTAATTCCCCGACTCCAGCAAGGCTCTGCTGAGCATGACAGACAATTTGGCCAGATTTGGACTGGAATTGGTAAGAGTGGCAAAGGGCACAAGCTGTAGAAAAATGATTGCCCTCTTCCCTCAAGGTCTGTCGGGGAGGCTGAAGAATCTTAAAAGGCCATCAAAATTTACCATCATGCACAAATGATATTTTCCTCTGTGGTCATTCCCAGAGATGGCACTCGGGGAAAACGTTGATCGAGACAACAAGGTGTGATAAAGCTAGACGTACTGAGAGTAATCCTGCTGTGCAGCGCCCTGCCTTAACATCAGCACCCTGTCATGCTTCTGCTCGGTGAATTTTTCACCTCTTTGAAAGTCAGAACTGAGGAGCGAGATGAGTCACGGCAATGCGTGTGGTGTTATACCTCCGGGTTCCTCCACCTCACCTCACTTCTAACTCAGTCTGCGTGCAGCTAGGGTTCCATTTTACATTTAAATAGTTAATTTCTGAGTCTAATAACCAACACACTGTTATTAGAAGATCCTAAAATTTTCTGATGGAGTGTGAAAATGTCGCATTTCAACTTTGTTGATCCACCTCCTTGTTCAGAAGCAATTGAAACGGCTTTCCGTTACAACCCCAAAATATCATAGCTCATTAGGCTATGATATGTCACTTGTCAAGCCTAAGAGATGAAAAATATGAATCACTTCCTGACATTTTTTAACCTCTTAAAAATCCTAACACATCTGTTTTGTTTATTTTATAGAACTTTCTGGTTCTGGGTCAATTGACAATAAACCCTTTGTATTTAACCCTATTTTTATATTTTGGATAACTACATATTTAATTCCATAGAGAGATAAAGACAATAAAATTTTACACTTAAGATTTTAAAACTGTGAAGGGGAAACAAAACCTGCAAAATTTCTATATACCACATTTAATATCCATATGTGTGTATGTGCGTATGTATGTATATGGAGATATATATGCTTATATAACATCCAAAGAAATTTAGTTACTAATCAGTCTGTTGATTGCTGTCAGACTTCAAATGTATTTTAAGTGCCATTATTCTTCACTCTTCTGGTGTGATCTGTTCAGATGTGAAAATCACTTAACATGACTTCTGTTCTTCAATAGCTCCAAGTCAGTTTCTTTAAAAAAATGGGACTGCATGTGAATCTGTGCTTCTGTCTGCAGGAATTGGAAACAAAATTCTAAGATACAAACAGAATAATACCTTAATTGAAATAACGGGTGGTTTTGAGGTTTTCTTTATCCAACCGGTGTTAAAATTTCACACTAGGATTTAACACTTTGACGCAGTCCAACTAGCTTAAATACTATGTTTTTTCTCCTTTACGTGATTTCAGAAGTCTCATGTTGAGACTGGCTATAATTTTAGCGTACTTAATACTGTGAAGCAGCTGGGGAGCAGAAGCCATGTATCGAGTTACCATTTGTTTTTCCTTCTCGATTGTGTGTATGTGTGTGAGTAACTGTTTTCACAGACTTTAAGCAAGCGTTTTAGATAATGTTTAGGATATATCTCAATTGCTGTGAATAAGGTTGCTGGATCTGGATAATGTTATAGAATTCTTTTCTTTCTCTCTCTCTTCCTTTTTTTCTTGTAATGCTTAGTTGGTAAGTATGACGCCAGATTTCAGAGCTGTTGCTTCATTGCACATAACTAACTCATCCCTCTCTTTAACCTGTAGCATGAGCAGCAATTGCATAATGAAATTCGAAATTCCGTTTTCTGTGCTCATCTGTTAATACCCTTCAATCTCTGCGGTTCGTGTCTCATGTCTCACACCTGTTATCTTTTATCTTTTCTCCCTCTCCCCCCCTCACTTCTTTCCACTCCTCCTTCCTCATCACTTCTTCATTCTCAACAAAGAAAGAAATGCTGTGATATTTCTTCTCCTTCCAAAACCTCCACTAGAAAGCATTGGCCACATCAAGGTAAAGGGCAAAGGCTTGAAACGGAAGGTCTTTCACGCTAGCTGTGAATGGTATGCTGTGCAAAACAACCACGGTTATTTTCTGTTCTCTAACTTCCACCATTTGAAATGCTTTAATTCCTTGTAAAATTAGAACAAGATAGAATTTCAGAAAATGAGAGTGCATGTTTCCCTGCCTGTCTTTTTCTGTAAGGCACAGTGAGTCAGGCATTATCATGCTTTTCCAGATTGTTTGGCAATGAAGTACCTAGTTCATGAACGGAATTACTGTCACCAGCTGGGGAACAAATAATAGCCCTTTCTCCTCCCTGCCACTTCGATGGGTTGTGTCAGTCTGAAAAAGATAGAAAGTACCGTGCCGTCTCCCTGGCATGCCATCTCTCCGGAGCAGGCAGGTGATGGAACAGGCGAGGAGGATGGCCAGGTCCCTAAATCGCTGAGGTTTATGACAGTGTGTTCTAAATGTACTCATAGACTTCTTACCTGATCACCTCATTTGATTTTAGGGGAGTCTTTCCAAATAAATCATGATCAGTTTTGAATATTTTTTGCACCCCGTATACATTTCATATATACTGAGGGAGAGATCTCTTCAGTTCTGATTATTGTGTTATTATTTTAAAGAATTACCAGTGGAATTCCATGGTGTGGAAGAAAGAGCAAGCGGTATTTTGGCTTAATGATGTCAGCAGGTTCCCCATTGACTTCTGCAGGACCAAGCTTCTGCCCGTAATTTATGCGGGTCAGAAGCGATCTGTGGTGACTGAGGTAGTTGAGTTCAGTCAGGCTGTCAGTCTCTCTACGTGGCTAATTAAAATGCAGTTTAGTTTTGCAGATGTGAGTCCATAGTGTTAATTTTCTGTATGTGGGAAGGAGAACGTAATTTTGCTTTCATACATTCTCCTTTTCCTTTTGTGGCTCTGTGAAAGATTTGGAGACGGGCTGTTTGTAAGGGAAGGGCCTTGTCCTTTTGCAGTGAGGGCCCGGGGCCCACTGGAGCGTAGCTCTGGGCACTGGGCTAATGAACCGTTATCTCAAATTCATCTTGTTCCTTTTACAAAGAAACGTTAACGTATAGTGCATCCAGTTAGTATGATCTGTTCAAGCTTCTGCCTTGTGGGCCCTGTAGGAATTTGCCCTTTGGAGCACTGGCTAAGTTCTCCCAGACGGGAGAAGATGTTTTGCTCTCCCAGTTGGCCCCCAATTCACTCCACCTCTTCAGCTGCATTCCTAGAGCACCACGAGCTGCTAACCTCCATGTTCTCAGTAAAGACGGGTTTCTTCTGGGCTGTGGTTTGAATAACGACTCCCCTTCCCTGCCAGGAAACCGGAGGTGTTTGCCCAGTTAGCCGGAGGAGATCGCCCACTTCAGTGCTGCCCCAGGTGCTGAGAGCGAGGGGGTTCTGCAGTCCCATAGCTCAGTGGTTTCTGGCATCATCTTTTTCTCTAGAGGTGGATTTGTGGCAGTTGCTAGGTCCACATGCAGTACCGTCACCCACAGCTGGTAAAGCGCTAGGAGATGCTGTGGCAGTGACAGCAGCACTGAAATTCCTCTCTGCCCCCTGCAAATAGAATCCCTGCGCCTGCGAGTGCAGAAGGCGGCACTGACCCGTCTGGTTCTCGCTGTCCTCTGCAGGCTTCTGCCCAGAGATTCAGCCGGGAGAAACTCCAGCAGCAGCAACAGCACAGGTGGATGGAACAGACTTAGCCTCTCCAATGTCTCCTCGGACTAGCAAGAGCCGCATGTCCATGAAACTGCGCCGCTCCTCGGGCTCGGCCAACAAGTCCTAAGTGGCGAGATGCCTGCAGCTTTCTAGTGAACAGCAGTCGGCCGCCCTTCCTGCAGCGACTCACCGCTTCCCGTCAAAGGATTGTATCGCTAACGTGTGTGTGCCCATCCCCTGCACACCCTTTTGCTCTATGTTTGTTTTAAACGGTGACACTGGAATTTTACTTTAATATTTTAGCTTTTGGTTTTTTTATCAAACTCCAGCTGCCTTTTTTTTCCCTATTTTTTTTCTCTTTTTTTTTTTCTTTTTTTTTTTATTTTGCAGTGCAGTTGTCCTCTGCACCTTTTACTTTCCTGGATTATTATGATATCTTAACAGTAGTCACTTTTAACTCTGGTTGATCTTGAGTCATAGATGGAATTGGAGACTGCAGTTTGATTACACTATATTTATTGTGCCCCATTGCAATTTTCTCTGTAACAAAGAAAAAAATATGTACAATTTGAAAAATGAATGTACAATTTTAAATTGAAGTTGCATTTGTAAAGTCTGTGTCAGATGTCACGATGTTAATGCAGAGGATGTGTACAGATTATTTATGTTAAGAATAAAATAGTTCAACGGCCTTTCAAGCGTTACAGAGTCCAAACGAAATAACTTGCTCGTAGCACCAACTCTTTCTTCACAAAGCAACGTGTCGTTTCATAACTGTGCAGGTGATGCCATAATCTATGCCAGAAAAAATATCACTGTGCTGAAATTCTACTTAAGCTTGGCTTCCAAATATTTGTATAATGTTTGCTTTCCCAAGTGGTATCAATAGTAAATGCCATCGAGTTTCATGGTTTTTAAAGCCTTTGTCACCGGGCTACTGGCTCTAGATGTATATTCTTATTTCTTACATTTAAAAAAAAAAAAAAAAAAAAAGGCACTTTCCTGATGGAAATTCATTGCTCTGATGATGTGTACTAGGGAAGAAAAGGGAACACGCTCCGGAGCCTGGCCTGAAATGCTGACAGTTCCAGCCCTCTGAGTGCAGATTAGTACACGCATTCCACCCACCCAGAGATATTTTCCTACAGAAGATGAAATGCTCACATTTTGAGTCCTGGCAAACAACAAAATGCTGTTAGCAAAATGTAGCATGACATCGGTACTAACTGCATGTGTAAATATATCATATGGGCAACAATAAAAAGATAAATGATGTATTGTCATTCATGTAGTATCTACAGATTTGTAACGGTTGAAGAGAAGACATGCTATTTAATAATACAATAAAATTATTCTTACCACCTTTTGTATGCAAAAGTCATTCACCTCAATGATTAGGTTCTTACTCCAATTTATAGAAGAACAGCATATCAAGCGTGGAGCAGTTAAGTGCAATACACGGCTTAGTTTTAATTTGTATTTAAAAGTAGACATGAGTTCTTAGGAGCTCTTTCCCAGCCCAACACAAGAATGCCGTACTAAGACCTTTTCCCCAGACCTGGCAAGCACCAAGCATGTAGCTGCGCAGGCGACGCAGAGCGCAGGACGTTCCCTCCTGCAGGCTGCTCGGTTGAGTGCTAATTGTAGGAGCAGTTCATCATCAAGTTTCTGTGGTCGGGAGCCTTTCGACTTTAACTGTACAAGTGGAGAAAGGAGAGTGATGATTAAAAAAAAAAAACAACACCCAAAACAGTGACCTTCTCTGGGGGAGAACTCGTTTAATGCCAAGCGAGCATTTTTACATAAGTCTCCATTACCAACAAATGATGAAAAAATGCACAACTTAAAATGACATGCTTTATTTCTGGCATATGAGAAGAGCGAGCTGCAAGTTCAGCCTCCTCCATCAGGCAGCGAATCTTGGCTGCTTTAGGTTATATTGTATTAATTCATAATTCCAGGTCCTGGAACTACAAGGAGAAAGTCCGTGAAGCACATTTAAAATAAAGCACTTACCGCTTGCTTTCAGCCTTTGGGCGTGACACACGCGAATCTCTTGCTGTGTGTAACAAAATATAAAACTACGGAAGTAATTGCTTTAGAGGATGCTAGTCAAAAGATTGAAATATTTTGCATGCTCGTTTGAGAGAGAGTGTGAGAACACAGACTACGGCTGGGATCAGTTCAGTTCTTCAGAAACCACCAGCTGGCCCGCTTCGCCCTGCTGAATTCACGGAAAGTGTGAGCTTTGTTTTAAATCCTTTATTGAATTTGCTTGGCCACATCCACTACCGAAACAAGCACTCACACGTGGGGAAAATTAAATAAATAAATAGATAAATAAATGCTGGCTGAAATGTCAGTAAATTGGTAAATTTGACAGCATTTCAAAGCATTTGGCCAGACCACCGTTAAAGCCATGGAATATAATACGCACCGTGGGTGGCTTTTGCTAAGGATAGGTCTCGCTGGGGAGAAGGAAGGTAGCCTGCCACCTGCCCTTCAGCAACCTATCGAATGACTGTTTCGTGGTCTAATTTCAGCGGTTCACAAGCCTCGGAGGAGCTCACATCAACAGCGTGGCTCACGGGGGATGGGGAGTCAGAGGCTGCCCAAAAAGGCCGTGCACTGCCCTGCCTGGCGAGACCGAACAGTCCTTCTTGGCGTTGTCTGCGCCATGCTAACAAGCCACTGCCGGAGTCACCGGTTCTGCCTACCGCACGGTTGCTGGAGTACAGGAACACAGAGCAAGTGGGAGATGCATACTTAGCTCTAGATCAACACCTCGTATTTTAATTAAGCAGACAGCACGATTAATTTTCCATACGTTTTGCTAGCTATTATATGACTGGACAACGACTCAGTATGAACATTTACCTTCTCGACTATCTTAGTACAGAACACAGCGAACAAAACACCTCACAATAACTTAAATGTTGAAGCTCGAGGGCTAAGGCTATTAAAACAAGGTCACTAGACCAGGCTCCTTTTCTCACGAAAAATAATTCCTCTCTTTAAATATCGTATATACAGCTGCATTTCTATCCGGGGACCGAGAGTAGCTACGGAAGATGTACTTGCACGGTCCGCACCCGGGCCGGAGGCGGGGGTGGGCGAGTCCGCGGGCGGCTCCCCCGCCTCCGTGGCCGTGGGTACCGCGAGTTTCCATAGGAATTACAGCGTGGACAGGACTCGCTCGGCTCGCCCGGGCTGCCGGAGCAATCCCATCGGGGGGCGGCCGCCGGGATTAGCAGCCCGGCCGGACGGGCACCTGGAGCAGCAGGACCTGCCTGCTCTCCGGCGGGTGGCACTTGCTGGCGTGCCGCGCCAGCCCGGGCGCGCTGAAGAAGGTAGCGGGGCACTGCTTGCAGGGGAAACCCCGCCGCTCGACCCCCGCCGCGCCGCCCTCGGGGGGCCCGCCCGGCGGCGGCGGCGGCGGCGGCGGCAGCAGCAGCTCCTCCCGCACGGCGTGCCACAGCCGGTGCTTGTCCCTGATGTCCGCCGAGGGGAAGCGGGCGCCGCAGAGGTGGCAGGCGAAGGCGAGCTGCCCGCGCTCCGGCGGGCCGTAGGCGGCGGCGGCGGTGGCGGGCGGGGGCCGCGCCGCCCCGTGGGTGCCCAGGTGCTTGCGGAGGTAGGCCTGCCGCCGGAAGCGCTTCTGGCAGCAGGGGCAGGCGAACGCCTCCCCGCCGGGGCCGGCAGCGGGGCCGGGGGGGGCCGGGGCGCCGCCGGCGCTGTCCGCGCCGCCGCGGTGCTGACGGGGCGGCGGCGGCGGCGGCTGGGGCGAGGGCGCGGCAGGGCCGCCGGGCCGCCGCTCGGGGCTGTTCTCCTTGCCCGGCGGGGCGGCGGCGGCGGCGGAGCCGTCGGCGCTGGGACCGGGCCGCGGCTTGTGCCAGCGGCGGTGGGAGGCCAGGTTGGCGGGACAGCTGAAGATCTTGTGGCACTCGGGGCAGCGGTACTCGACGCGCACGATGCGGGAGCAGCGGTGCTGGGCCAGCGCCAGCGGGTCCGCGTACTGCTCCTTGCACAGCTGGCAGATGAACTCGCCCAGCGGCGTGCGTCCCGCCGGCGGCCCCGGCCCCGGGCGACCCTCGGGCCCCTCCTCCTTGATGCGCAGCCCCAGCACGGGCGAGGTGGTCACCTCGTCGGCGAAGCTCAGCTTCCGCGTGGCCTTGGCCTTCTTGGCCGGCGCCTTGGCCCGCGACGGCCGCTTCAGCGCGGGCACCGGCGGCGGCGGCGGCGGCTGCGGGGCGGGCAGCGGCGTGCGGGGCTGCAGCAGCAGCTTCTCGGCGGGCGGGAAGGAGGCGGCCAGGGGAAAGGACTCGGCGGAGGCGGGGGAGCTGAGGCACCGCTCGAAGAGAGCCGCCCGCGGCCCCGCAGCGCTGCAGGGCCCCGCCGCCCCCCAGCCGGCCGACCCCTCCGGCGGGGCGAGCCCAGGGCCCCCGCAGCCGCCGCCGGGGGGCCACGTCGCGGGGCAGGCGGCGGCGGCGGCGGCGCCCCCTTCCTCCTCCTCCTCCCCCTCCTCCTCCTCCCCCGCCCCCTGCCTGGCGGCGGGGCTGCCCCCGGCGGCGGGCGGTGGTGGCGGCGGCGGGGCGGACGCCGGGTCCCGATCCGGGTCTGGGTTCAGGTCCCGCTCCCGGGGGCGCGCCCGGTAGGAGCCGCCGGGGCGCCGGCTGCGCTTGACGAGGAAGCCGCGCGGCATGGCGGGGACGGGCGGCGGGAGCGCGGAGCCACCGGCCCGCCCGGCCTTTATACCCCCGCCGCCCGCTCCCGCCCGGGCGTCATCCTCCCTCCGGCGGCGGCGGCCAATGAGGAGTTGGGGCCGGCGCGGGAGGCGGTGGCCGCAGCCGGGCCGGGCCGGGCCGGGCCGGGGCTCCCCGCCGGGCGCGCTCGGGTTGCGGCGGCGAGGGTTGCGGGGGGCGACCGCGGGAGCAGGCCCGCCCCGCACCTCTTTCCTCTACAGGGAGCGAGAGCCGGGAGCCGGCTCCGTCCTTCGGGACCGCTGCATCCGTGAGTTTTGCTGTAGGCAGCCAGAAAGAGCTGCCGTTGCGGCGAGGTCCCCGTGGAAGAAGCAGGGCTGCCACGGCCGCTGGGAATGCGAGGTGACAGAGCTGTGCGATGGCTGGGGTGCCCTGGCAGCTTCACCCGCGGGCAGCCTCCTGGGTGGTGGTGCAACAAACTGGAAAAGACCCCAGACCTTCCCCCTCCATCCTCCCCAGCTGTCACTGCCGCCCCGTCTGTGGATGCCGTGAGCCGAGTGGCACCTTGTGCATCCCTGAAGCAAGGCAGCAGCAGCGTTTCCTACACCGCTAACTGCCCTTTTGGGGGGTGCAGCTGCCTCAGCGGGGAGTGAAGTGCACTTGCAGCCCCTGTGATCACTCCTGTTTGATCACTCTGTTATCCGAGTGACCCCGCTTGTGAAGGTGCGATCCTGCCCGGAGACCCTCCCGCCCCCCGCCGCCCCCGCTCGCAATACGCACAAAATGGCCGTGCCGCGGAAAAAGCGCACGCTGAAGCCTGGCTCCGTCCTTCCCCGGGGACAGACACCCCTTGCCGCCTCGGGAGCATCCCGAGGAATCGGGCAGCACCAGGAGGAAGGGAGGCCCGGCACCTCTGTAGGGCGAGGGGCTCTCCAGAAGCGGCCAAAAAGATTTGAAGCCTTCGTGCAAGAGCAGAATTTGCCCCACCTGCCCTGAACGCTCAGCCGCTTCTCTGCGTAAGTGCTCTGCTTGTATTTGCTTAGCAAAGTCTTAATCGTGTTTTATATTGCTCTCCTCTCCCATTTTCCTCCATTTTCATGGTTGCGCTGAATTTTCGATTAGATTATAGGCTCCACAGGGTAGAGATCACCCTTTGTTAGTACAGACTGCTGTAACTGGGACCGATGGGCCATGCTGCTGCGCAGTTAGGTCACTCCACTGACTGAGTGCATGATTTTTGCCTAATAGTTGGGTTGACCTTTGTAACTGGGACTTCCCAGCTACATTTCTCACTGGACAACTGGAATTCTGGTTACAGATCCACTGTTTTATGCTGTTCCTCCAAGCGACTCGTAAATAGTTCTTTCACTTTTCCCCTTTGTAAGCAGTGTTTCCATTAGTGTTTCTTTCACTTTTATCACATTGCAAAAATAGTCTGCGGTAGGGATGTCCAGCTCAGCTTGTGTCCCGAGGGGTGAGGAACCCAAACGATGCCTTTTCCTACGTAGAGGTACCGGGGTGAAGTGCCAGTTGGAAAGTAGGTGCACTGAGTGAGTTTACAGGGACTCCAAACATTTTTCCAGTAAGAGCTGGTTGAGCTGTAGGCTGGAGTTGCATCAGGGAGTTTCCTCAGGCCCCTAGTATCATGGTCTGACGTGGCCCAGAGGTCACAGGAAGACTGGGGGGAGGTAGCTTAGAGCCTCGCCTCCCGAAGTCACAGAGGGGGAATGGCTGCTACAGCTCCCAACCCACTGCTCCTCCTGCTGCGCTTCTCCGCTCTTCCCTGTGATTTGGTCAGAGGCTGGGCCTCCCCATGCTCCTCAGTGCCCTCCTGACACAGTTGCCTTCTAGCCTTCTCCTTCTGCCTCCAGTTTCTTATTAGTTCCTGAGGTGGGACCCAAAACTGCAGAACCCATCATCCCATTATTGGTCTTGCTGCAGCGTGTGCCAGCGTCCATGGATCTTTAAGAAAAACACTGGCAGAATTATCTTGGGATTCAATTTGTGGCAGCCACCCCATGGCTCATTTGTCTTAAAAAAACATCCCATTTTCCCCAGGCTGCCCCTGCCCCAGTGCTGGCTCCCAGTGTCCTGGCCCCACTCGAAGGGTCGTCATAGATTATTTCCCCTCCCTCCCTGCATTCACAAGTGAGTTTAACTCTGGTGACTGACATTACACCCGGCCCTTGCAGCTTCTGAGCTTTCCAAGCTGCTACATGGATTTGTCTTCTTGCTTTCAGCTTTTCCTCCTTCCCAAAATTTTATAATTAGAAAATTCTGGCATTTTATAAGGATATTTAACAATTTTGTCTGCCCACACCCACAAATCCTATGGAAATTTGCTGGAGTTTTCCCACTGACTTATTAAATTCCATTAGTCCCATCACATAGCCGAGCGTGCAGCACTTGATCCATCTGCACATCATACAACAGGGGAACTCTTGAATGATGTTGTTGCTCCTGACCATGCGCTGCGTTCCCCACAGTCTGATAAAATCAGGTTAGACTTGATCAAACGTATTGGCTGCTTATGTATGAGAACCATCCTTAGATGACCTTAGATTAACCAAAGGGTTTATCCCACAGTGAATAGGAAATCAAACTTCTAGTGCAAAAATGCAGTGAGGAAAGGACACAGGCACTCCCAGGGAACTGGCTGGATGAGAAGAATGGCACACGGTTCCTCAGGTCCTTTGCCTCCTCAGTAGATTCCCTCCTTTCCAGCTGGGGCTGAATGCTGGTGTGTTGAGGGAGCGGAAGTGAGATTGGTATGGCACTGCTCTGCCTCCCCCTCAGCAGAAGCTCCTCCTTTTGTGCGAAGGGACCTTTACCCTCATTTGTAACTTTGTTGTTAAAATAAGCCTGGGAGACCCCTTCAAGCCTTATCAAAGTTCAGCAATCAGATTCAGTGATGGCTGGATCAACCTCTTGAGGACCTTCCAAAGCAAGGATGGACTTCAGGTTGTTGTAGATCCCTTCCCTCGTTGGAGAAGAGAGCTCTCAGTGCCTCCTGGAGGATGATCCATCCAGTTGCCCCAGGGGACTCTGGAGCATGGCACCAGCAGCTCCTGACCCCAGCATAAGAAGGACATGGACCAGTTGGAGAGGGTCCAGAGCAGAGCCATGAAGATGATGAGAGGGCTGGAGCACCTCTCCTGTGAGGACAGGCTGAGAGAGTTGGGGCTGTTCAGCCTGGAGAAGAGGAGGCTCCAGAGAGACCTTATAGCGGTCTTCCAGTACCTCAAGGGGGCCTACAGGAAAGATGGGGAGAAACTCTTTAGCAGGGCCTGTTGTGATAGGACAAGGGGTAATGGTTTTAAAATAGAGGGAGGTAGATTCAGATTAGGTATTAGGAAAAAATGTTTTACAATGAGGGTTGTAGAGCACTGGAACAGGTTGCCAAGAGAGGTGGTTGATGCCCCATCCCTGGAAGCATTCAAGGCCAGGCTGGATGAGGCTCTGAGCAACCTGATCTAGTTGAAGATGTCCCTGCTCCTTGCAGGGGGTTGGACTAGATGACCTTTGAAGGTCCCTTCCAACCCTAACTATTCTACGATTCTATGACCCAGGTCCTCCACTGTCCCAGCACCCACACATCGCCTGGGGACCATGATCTCTAGCCTTCAGGTAGGAAACCCATTGCTCCCAGCCCTGGCGGTATCTCCAGCGGTCTCTGGAGGCCAGCACTGGTACCTTGCCTGACACCTGGGAGCCTGCATGGCTGCTGGAGAGGACATGTAATGTGGTCCTTGAATAAAACGTTGTTAAGCAAGCGGGCAGCTGCATTTGATGTTTCTGAACAGTCTCGGGGCATAAACAGCAAGAGGAATGTATGAGAGCAATCCCGGCTGGGAGGGGGAAGGTCTCGGGTGAGGTCTGGTTCTCAGAGAAAAGCCTAAAAACTCTTCTGGGGGCTGAGGGGGCAGAAAGAAAAAGAGAAATGCCTTTGGCCACTTAGTAAAAGAAAAAAATAACCACAACTTTAAAAAATAAGAGTTAAAAATAAAATAGAAAAGAGCTATAAGCAAAGGATTAAAGAACAGTTCTCTCCTTCATGTTTCCCCTCCCCACCACAAAAAAAAAATGTTGTGGTCGAGTTTTTTATATTTCAGAATTTCAAATAAAGTTGACTTTTAAATCTTTCCCCAACATCTGGTTTGTAATGAAAGGAGCAGTAAATAGGAGGGAGACAGAAGCCGCCTCAGAAGCCTGTCCTTGATACATGACTCCCCAGCAATATAGCTAGATGAGCGATCCCACCCCCAGGCCCCGGCACTTGCACAAACAAAATCCAGGCTGGTTCTGGTGGCGGCACAAGCCGTTTCGTCTTCCCCCCTAGAAGGAGGCTGCCAATTATCTTGCCGCGGTTGGGGGTTTGATGCCGGTGACGGACGCTGAAGGAAATATCTGCATTGTGAGGATATGGATTGTCTAATACGACTGACCTTGCTGGTACCTTAATTGTGTTTTGTTTTACCTGAGGACAATCTGCCTCGAGGGGAAAATGGCGCTAACAGCTGCTGTGTTTTCTTCATTGCTCAAGTATTAACAAAAAGCTTTCTGTACGAGAAGGTAGGAAGCCTTCTGTGAAGGTACTCGGGCTGGAGGGATCTGAAAGGGTTTTAAGACACTACAAAAACATTCAGCCTTCCTCCTTTTTCTAAATTAAGCAATGCTGTTGATGCTGCAGCGCTGCCATCACTGAGGTGACACTGGGAGCACAGTGGGGGCCGCGGCTGCTGTCTCTGCTCCATGAGTGAGCAGCAGCATAAGGGCCAAATGAGTGCTCCTGTGCCTGGGCTCTTCCCCGCCTGCGTCTGCATCTGCCCATCAGGGACACCAGGTCCTCTCCAGGGAGCAGCTCGACATTCCCAAACTCGCACAAGTCCGCCAAGAGCCTTGATGGGACCGTTACGACTTTTGTTATTTCATTACAGATTTCAGCTGGATTTCAGCTTGTACCCCACGGGCTGAAGCCATTTGCCATGACAAATTGGCCTGTAATGGAGTTATTTATTGATCCCACCATGTCATAAATAGGAAGCTTTGGCTTCCTTCAGCATGAGATAGTCAGCAGTCTGTTTCCTACAAACATCATTATATGTTGTAATTCACTGAAAAATATTCTCCTTGTACAGAAAGGTCATGGTTATTAATTATTTGAATAGCAATGGTGGCTTTCAGCAAGGCCAAGTCACAGCAGCACTGCTTGCAGATGTCCCTGCAGATAGGTGGGCAGTTCTGCACGTGAAGAAAGCAACAACCGAGGAGATAGAAAGACCGAGAGAGCAGGAGGATGGGAGAAATTAAGCTCCTGAGCAGTGCCTGTGCTGCAAGCTGGGCTGGGAAGCTCTGTGCCTGCCTCCGGTAAAGCCCAGGCAGGACAGAGCCACCTGCAGTTTGCTTGATTTCCCAAAAGGGCTCGATCCCGGAGGCATTTGGACAGCAGAGAGCAGTACCAGGTGAACCACGGCCACAAAATACTTTGTTGTGGCCACGCTTTGTCCCGGTCTTCTTGTGCTGGCACTGGAGCACATCCAATCCTGCAGGAACACAGTGCAGGGAGCCAAGTCCTCCGGAAAATATTTACCATTTTCTTCTTTCCAGCCCCCAAGTATTTTTTCATGCCCCTGTATCAAAGCCTGGAGGAGCAACAAGCAATTCCCCAGGGCTCTTGCCGAAGATGATTCTTATGTCCCCAATTCACGGTACCCTGTTTGCTTCTCCCAGTAAGACCATGGTAAGAAAAAACAGGGAATGGGAGGAGGAAAGCAAACCAACAGAGAAAGGTGATTAGAAACAACTGCACAGAGCAGTACCCTAAAGAAACAGGTAGGAAAACTGCGTTACAAGGAAATAAAGCACGTCTGAGGTGGGTGCCTGCATCTCACAAAAGCAACGAGAAGGGCCACAGCTCCTGAAAGGAAGTGACGATTCACCTCCGTGCAGGGAATATGAAGGAGAAGGGCGAAGGAAAGGCAGAGCTGAGTCAGAGACCTGCTGCTCTTTTTGGAAAGCATGCCTGCAGCTTCTTAGGTCAGCCACCCTGCTCATCCCCAGAGTGAGACCTGGCAAACGCCCATGGTGCACGCCGCTTCAGAGAGGTGAGGTTGCAGCACAGGCTCTCAGCAGGTGCATCAGGCTGGATGCTCTGCCCATCTTTGGTGGGTCAGCACCCATGGGCAGTCCAGGGGGACAATGACCAAAAGCTCTGCTGGCTGATGGGGTCGGAAGAGGGAAAAATGCAGCAGCGCCACAGGACGGTCCACAGCCACAGCTCTTCTTCAGATGTGCTCTCCTCCGTGGGAGCCAGCTCCTGCCGCAAAGGGTGAAGGCGGTGGTGGCTAGAGGGGGTCTGGGGAGGAGCCCCACAGATCCAAAATCATTACCTTTCTCAGACCAAACAATCGAGTGTGAATCTCATTTTCTTGAAAATATTTTTTCCAGTTAGGACTTAGCGCTGTTTACTCCAAAGTCAGACAAAACACAGGGGACTGAAAACCGGCATCAGGCTCTAAGTACTGCAAACATAAGTGATCCCTAACAGTTGCTGTACAAGATTCTCCAAACGCATCTGTTGTGCCTCTTTCGTGACATTTGATTAAAGTCTCGCTATCCTGACTATTAATTAAAGTGCTTGGAGGCAAGGCCCAAATTTCACTTCCCCTCCCAAGTTCACCAGCTCTATCCTCCTCCTCCTTCTCCTCCTCCAAATATGTTTTGCTATAAATTACTGGCGCTGTTTCTGTTGATAGTCAACATAATCAAACATTTGTAAGCATGCTGTCTCTTCAATCTGTTCAGTTGATGCACTTTACCTGATCTTTCATTAAAGTAATCAAAACACTTGCTGTGCCGCGTCTAATGAATGTTGCATGTATGATTAAGTACTTTCATTCATATTGCAAGTTTGATTTAATGTAATCTGCCTTTCAGACAGCCATTAGCCTAGCTCCTGCGTGAATTCGATTAATTGGCTGAATTCTTCCAGATGTCCATTAAGTATTACAGGAATTTCTATGTAAAAACAGCAGGGACTGTCTAGCAGAGGAGCAAACAATGATATGTTATATTGCTGCCATGACTTACAAAAAGCTGGATTCATTTTCATTAATAAAACATCTGTACTCCTGCGCAGCTATGCATCAAGATGCATTTATTTTATATGTTTATTTCTCTTATGACTATAAATAGACCGTTAAACAGAAGCACAGTATGTTCAGTTGGAAGATACACAAGCAGAACTGTATCAGAAATGAAAATCACAATAAAGAGTAGCAAAGTTAGGACTTAAAATAAGCACTGAGCATTGTAGCAAACAAGGCTGTGACTCCTGTCGCTGCCTGGTATTTCTTAGCATAAAGGTATTTTTCTTTAGGCCATTATGAATCTGCAAAGCGGTTGACTCTTGGATTGAAATGTCCTGTGCCCCGTTTATGTTTGCAAGGCTCGTCACACCTTGAAGTGCAAACACAGATGGAGCTGGCCTTTTTAAATGTTAAAGAGAAAAATTGCCATTAAAATAAACAAGTCTGATAATGTTTTTCTTAATGGGGATTTTCTTCTTTTTTTTTCATAAAGTTGCACGTTAGAAAGGTATCACTTTTTCCTACAAAGCAAAGACCAGGAGCCAGTTTGGGTTTCGGTGCCTGCTGTACCCAGCCTGTGCAGGGGTTGTTTTAGGGGACGGGGAAGACACCGCCACACGAAGATGTAGCTCCCTTAACTTTCCACTGACCTCCCTAAAATCTGAGAGCACCTTTCAAAGGACCATGTGAAATCTCAGGGCCTCCTTACCCCTTTTGTCCCCACCCCCCCACCTCAATACCCTCCCCATCCTTGGGGAATGAGCCCATGGGGCAGACTGGAGAAGCCTTGCAGGAGTTTGATGCTGACCCTGCGCTGCTGCAGAAGGTGCTCGAGCACCATTCACCCAGGGGTGCAGCCAAATCAACCTCTTCCCTCTCCTCCCCATCTAGGTCTTTCCCTACTGCTGCTCAGCCTGAAAAGTGTCTTTGGTCCTTGAAGCACCACTCCCATGCTGGGAAAATTATTGCCGCTTTCCACCGCATCAGGATTTTGCTGACCCCTCATCCAAATTAGCAGGAGCTGGTATAAGCCAGTTCATTTTCAAAGGCTGTTTAATCCATGCTCAACTTACAGGAGACATCTGACAGAGCATTGTTCAGCAAAACTCGGGCTGCACCACGAAGGGAACTGGCATTTGCTGAACTGTAACTCCTGTTTTCTTCCAACAGAGTCACAACGCTGGCTAACAGCTTGCTTGTTTATTTACATATTCTCTTTTGGTTTCACTTCTTTCTCTATTTCTTGCTTTTGTTGCTGTGTTCTCTATTATCGCCCAATAGCAAATGTACCCATAAAAATCCTGTATTATTATTATATTCTTTTTTATTATGTTATCAATATTATCTGTATTCTGCAATGAAAAACACTTTAAGACAAATTTTCTACTATAGTTGTGCTGTGAGACCTTGCTCCAGTACCCACGTAACCATCGTAAAAGCATGGCCCTATCGTACCTAAGTCTTTACAGTAACCCCCTGCAACGGTCTCATGCCAATGACAGGGGAAAGCAAAACCCAGACTGCTGATTGACCACCTTCATCTCTGTTACAGAGGGATTTGCTTAGCAGGGAGAGCAGAGCAGTGGGTTAACTGGAGAAGGGGAGCGAGGGGTGAGCAGGAGGGGAGACGGGCTTCCCTCAGCGTGCCGCGGCAGCATCGGGAGAAGCTCTTCATCCCTTTGAAACCTATTGGGAATCTTACTCCCAATACAAAAAGAAACAGTTCCTAGATTTTTGCATGGAAGAAAACAGTGTAAATATCATATATAGGTGACCAATCAAAAATGAAATGCAGGAAAGCAAACCAAGCCTTCGCTAGTTTCCAGTGCTGTGTGTTTTTCAAGGCAAATGTGGACAAGTCACATCTTCTTTTGAAGCCCAAGAGACTGAAAAATTAAATCAGGGGGCTTTGTTATTGATGTTTTTCTAATACAAATGTTTTGAAATCCCTGCCTTTCATGTGTCTCTTACAAATAAGCAGAAATGTGTGATGAATCATCTTTGCTTTTAATTCCTTTAATAGATTCTTATCTCACCCCCGAACGTCTAAACAATTTTTGTTTCTGTAACAATCCCTTCCTCAGTGGTAAATATTGCTCTCAGACAGCATCTTTTTTGGAGGTTCATTATGTTCATTCTGTGGCCGAGACTCATTATACGCAGTTATTTATTTAAAAGAACAAGATGACAACAAATGCCTGCGTTTATCATGCCTCCCTTTACACATTTATAAAATACATTTCAGCGAAAAGGCCCAGCGGCTCTCATGGTTTTGAAAAACCCAGCTGGCCTTCCTTCATAGCCCTCTCTCCCCAAGAAAGGGATACTTAAAGGCGACGGTGGAGCCTAACCTCGCTCACTAAATGAGACTCCACTGATGCTAATGGGAGATCTGGCAAAGACGGGAAAATAATTTATGAACTATTTGATTTTTTTCAATTACAAAATAAAAACTTTGGGAATTATTACAAAGAAAGAAGCAATGAAAATGCCACTATAAGGCTTAGTGAAATTATACATGTGGAGCCAGCCCAAAAAATAACGTGGATACCTAAGGACAGGTTTGAATCTTCCTGAACTACCAAAATGTCACCCATCTAGCACTGACGAGCTTGCCAAAAAAAGTTCCCAATTTTTCCACAGGAAAAAAGCCTCAACCCTTTAAACTAGCATTTCACCAGTCCAACACTCACAGAGTGGCTTCTGTTCATGTTGTTCCTGTACAGTCTCACATCCCCATCTCCTAAACCAAACCCCAAATCTTACAGTGGCACCCACTTCTGTTCACACCCAACTACATCTGGTCCGCAAAAGAGGTGCTAACTGGCTTGTAGTCATAGTGAAAGGTTATAGAGATACCTACAGAGATGGTAATCAGCATAATTATAAAAACAGAGAGCGCCTTGGCCTCAGGGAGCTGTAAAATAAAATTTTAACTAGGCCATTGATATAATAGAGACAAGATGAAAAACAAGAGAGGAGGGCAGAGGTTCGTCTGTGTGGCCATTCTGGGAACTGACTGAAAAACAAGAACAAAGCTATTCAGAGCAGGTCGTTAAAGAAAAAAAAAATCTAAACCGAGTCCAAAAGATAGGAAATAGAAATATGACACGGTAGCTTACAAAGCCGAGGTCAAAAAGACATCGGTAATTAATGATGAAAAGATAAAGAACCAAGCACTTAATTTCAAAGAAATAGTCGGGGAAGGAATAATGGTACTGTGAGCAGGAAAAAAGACTTTGCAGAAGTAAATGAAAATGAATAAGATCTCAATAGGGGAAAAATGGATAATTGAAAAAGTAGAATTGTAAATTGCTGCAGAAATTCACCTGGAACATAAATCAGTTATTTAGGACTGAGGATGAAATACAGATTTGAATGGATTCATTTTTTCAAAGAGACCTCCAGGCACACACTGCCAATTTTGCTCTAATATTGTTCCACATCCAGTTTTTGTGCATGGAAAATACAGGTGAAAATGTCTACTGTGTTTGGAAGTTTAAAGACTACTTTCTGCAATGCAGACCAATGGATTTTACTTCTGTTTCATGCAGAGATGCCTACGGGAAGAAAAGGAGTAGGAAGCACAAGCCCAGAAAAATGGAGAATAACAAATATTTCAGAACAGCAGATCTGTTAGAGATGTTAGCATCTTCCCACATATTCTTTTTTGTTTTCTGAGCTCCAGTTTTAGATAAGCAAAACTGGGTAATGCAGAGTGTAAAACAGCAGGGGACAGCGGACACCAGTGCAGCCTCTGTTATTGTCCGGGGCTGTAAAAAAAGGAGTACATCTCAAGGAAAAAAAAATACTAAAAAGACTAGGTGAAGGTATGGCTTTCCCACAGTCACTGGTGAAGAAAATTGTCCCACCACATCCACCTGGAAAAGATGAGGAAGAGTGAATGATTTATCTTAAAGAAACGTTCCCGTTTATTTCCCAGTTAAGCCCCTTTTACTTTTCTCCAAGAACTGTATGAGAAGACTCCTTTACGAAAACCCACGGTTGTGTCAAGTGGCACCTTAAGCAGGTCATATTTTTCAGAATAATCAAACCTAACCTGCCCCCTCATGGTTAAGTCCCCATGCGACAGTGAGCAGATCTCTGGTGCGCAGGGCGGCAGAGCCCTGCACAGAGGCACACAGGGCAGTGGAAAATTTATCGGCTTTTCAGAAGAAGCTGCCGCACCGGAGGTTTGATGTATTGTGTAGCAACACACAAGCCCTTACACCAGTGACTGCTCCAGCCCTATCAGAAGGATTAATAACCGCATCACCCCGGGATTGCAGAGCCAGCTCGGATACTGCAATTCCCAGGGGCTGGACCGCAACGCTGAACTTGTACATGAAGGAGTAATCCGAGGTGCCGTGGACTTCAAAATACAGCAAGGGTCTTCTGGGAGAAGATTGACGACAGATCTACCTGGAAGAGCTGTGGGTCTCAGGCAGTGAAGGAGGACATAGATGGTATCTGCTTTTTGTAAAGGTGACCTGGTTTAGCAGAAAAGACACAGCGCTGTCTCTCACGTGCAGCACACCTGTGTATGGATCCAGGAAAAGAAAGAGAGCCCATGATATTCTGCATTTCAACAGGACCTGGCAAAACTAAGAGTGTATGTCCTGCCTTCTCCAGAAACAAAGCAAAAGAAATCCTAACAGCTGTAGGTGTTGAGTGAAGGCATAAAGCCCTTAAACACCATAAGTCACCCCGGGTGCATCCCCTCTGGACGCTGAGCCATAATCCCCGAGCGCCCAGCGCTCACAGAGGCTTAATCCCTTTCAACAACGGGATGAGCTGGGAGCTGTATCCCTTCAGGATTTACATAACACCCCAGCGCACATGTCTTTCAGGAGGATAAGAGCTGCTTAGTATGTCCTGAATTCATGTTTTTACAGCCATTTGGTTTATATCCATGTCTCCTTGGTGGGAAAACCTGAATTACGGAAGCTGCCCTCAGTCATCCGGCACGCCAGGTTATGAGCTTCACGGCCAGCTCAGCTCAGCAGAAAGCTCTTCTGCGCCCCATGTCCTGGGTGCAACCCTTGCCCCGACACACAGCTCATCTCCTTGTGGCCACCTCGCTGCGACCCCACAAAACGCATATGGGTTGGTGTCCCCTAGAGAGACCACAGCGGGAACATGTAAGAGGATGCTCTAGTTGGGGGCAGTGGAAGGGCAATGGCTCACTGATATCTCCTGTGGAAAGTGAGCCAAGGGATACCAGTGTGATCCAGGGATGAAATCTTATTTAACCTTGCCTCATCCTTTATTGGCAATTCTTCTGTTATACCTTTACCTTAAGTGTGATTTCCACTCCAGAGCTCCACGATCGTGCTCCATTGCTACAGCACTACAATAAGACGTATTTCAATCGTGTCAGTATGGATACTGCATCCAGAGGAATGAAGTTTGCTTTGAAATGAAACTGTTTTCTGGTGAAGTTCTTAGTTCCTTTGGAAGGGAGAAGCAAGCCTGACATCAGCTTTCCTCACTTTAATTACTGTAAGTGTTCTTTTCGTGCCAGCAGTCCCCCATGGATGCAATAATCAATTCTCAGGACAAGGACAGACAAACAGCTAACACAGCTGAACTGAAAAGAGAAAAGAAAAGAGGTATGAAATAGAGAAAAAAACCTACAATGAAAATTAGCTCAGTCTTTGGTTGTCAGCCAGTCCCTGCATCCTCCTTTCCCCATCAACTGTTTCCTCGTTCTTCTCTTACAAGCCCAATAGCTGCTTCATCTGCACACTGGCAGATCCACAGAGCTCCCTTGTGCCCCTTCTTCAGCAGCACGAGACACTTGTCTCTAACTGCAAAGACTTTATTTTATTTTGCCAGGGACACATTCCAGCATTATTAACTGTGGGGTTTTCAACAGAAGTTTTAACTTCACGACACTTTTCCAAATCTATGGCAACAACACTGGGAAGTCCACAAGCATGCGGATCATCTCCCTGCCTGGGAGAGCAGGGCTGTAACAAGAAAGTGAGGAAGAAACTTGGAAATGTAACAACATACGAATCAGACTGGACATTATTAAAATTTGTGCCAAAAAAAAATAATTATTTTTCCTTGGCCATTTGTTTTCACAAAGTGCATTAGAATCCCGTTCCTTACATCACAACATACAAAAATCTGTGAGAATTACAGATGTTAAAAAGCAACTTGTTCTCTTCCTCTGCCTGCTGCAGTTACTGTTTAAGCAATTAGCTCCACTTCTGTGAAGGACACTGAAAATACAAATTTGGCACTTGCATGCTAAATACCTGATGCTACAATGATCAAAGTTCCTTGGATCTGTCACCAGAGGCACTGCATAAAACCGATTCAACCAGCAGAGGAAGAGTGCAGGTACACCCTTAACGGCTAGACCTGGACACTTACTGATTTTATAGAAACCTGCTAAATGGGGTAGAGTAAAAAAATCCACATTATTGTAATCTTACAGAAAAATACAAAATTTCCTCATCTCATTTAACTGTTGCCTCAGTTGAACAACTGTCTATGCTTGGGGACATGCCCATGCTAGAAAAGGGATATTTATTTTCCACCCTGTTGCAAGTTTCACCACAGAGTTCTGCAAATGCCTGGAATACTGAAACCATGCACAAGCCAAGTACCTGCTGCTGGACAATGATTTAAAATAGGCAAGACCTGAGAAAATCAAAATGTCCAGCACCTCCAAGCCCTTCTCCCAACCACAGAGGGGGCATAGACTCAATCAGTCAGAGAACAAGTGCCTTCCAACCCTGTTCCACCTTTTGCCTCACTGTTTGGAGCCAATGGGCCCAAGGGTGTCCTCCAACTGCTTTACCTCAGCAGCTCCAAATACACACCTAGTTCTTCGCCTAAGGACTGCAGTGCACTTAAAG
Source organism: Chlamydotis macqueenii (assembly GCF_036417535.1). Lineage (NCBI taxonomy): Eukaryota > Metazoa > Chordata > Aves > Otidiformes > Otididae > Chlamydotis > Chlamydotis macqueenii. Next base: position 28,442,785 of record NC_141560.1, read on the forward strand.
TTGAAGGTAAGTCCTTCATGGATATGTTTGTAGAGGAAAATGAGGCAGAGCATTAGATTACTCAAGATAACCAGAGTGAGAGCCAGAGCCAGACCAGAGGTTTGCTCAGCACCAGACCTGCACAGCACCCCTGGGGTCGTGGGCTGCACTCTGTGCCTGGTGCCCAAAGGGGCATCACTGGCCGCCACCCCAGCCCCTCAGCTCTTCAGAACAATGAGCCACCCGTGGGCCAGAGAGGGAGATAAAAAGGAAGAATTGAATGAATATTCACATCTCGGCTTCAGGAGGGCTGGGGGTGTACTCAGACCCCTCAAAAATACTGAGGCTAAAACATGCTTAGAATAGACACGTGCTGGGGCACAGCCAGGGGGGCACGTAGAGAGATATACAGAGCTCAGGACAGAAACACAGCCAGTAAATGAAAACAAAGGTGAACATACAATGGGTCTGTTTATCATTTCAAAAGACTGTCATAGAAAAAGAAACCCAAAAGAAGACAGATATTATTTGTCCCTATCATCCCCTCTCCAATAAAAAAGGGAAATGTTAGCTGTCAGTCAGAACCTTTCCGGTTTAGATTTGGGAGAGGGTGTCAGCAAACCAAAATGCAAACACATACAAATATTAATTTAGTTGGCAATCCAGTTTTATGTCCCACAATACTTTCCATGAGCCTTAAAGTAAAAAAAATTGCTGATAAATAAGAGCTGCAGGGATTGCTAGGAAGGATTTTGTGACAGGTGACTTCCTGCTAATAGCCCCTTACACAGTGTTGTGGAAGAGAAAGAGGTGAAACAACACTGCTATAAGCACTATGGCCATTTAATCCTTAACATGGGAATGTATTTCTGCTCTTTTTCCCTCCCTAGATTCATTTTATGTTCCCATCAGAAGGTTAATTGTGTTAACAGGAGTTACGGCCACAGGGGAAAGATGTGATTGAATGCTGAGTGCAGTTTTAGCTGATAACCTCCGAGTGAGTGAAAGGGCACAAAAAGGGGTTGATCTCCTCTAAAGGGGTTGTCAGTCATTCAGGAAAAAATGAAGCTGTGGGAGAAACAGCCTTATCTCCCAGGACACGAAGAAGAGAAGCTATCAAAATAATCTTGAAGCAACACTCATCCCGGGCTCTCTGTCTGTGCCCGTGGCGCTGACAGCGGTGTTAAATACAAATGATTGGTTTTTTTGTGTGCGTGAACAAGCAGACCCTGACTTGATGCACATTCTTGAAGACCAATTAGATTGCATGAAAATGTGTAATTAGCAACAATAGACCCCAAATAATTATACCTCTATAAGCTGGCATGAAATCTTGGCATCTTTTAGCTTGATGGCACAACTCCCGTTCGCTGCATTGGGGACGTGATTGTGTGCCCAGGTTTTAGCTAAGACTAGCAGAGCAATCTTTCCCATATATTTAAACTTAACCAAAAATGCCTATAGAGGGTCTGCATGAAAAACAAGGACTTCCCTCTCCATTGATCATTTTGGCCCACGTCTGAACTCATCCTGCAAAATTACATAAGATTTATGGTAAGTAGCTTGGAGAAGAAGGGTGGTTGTTTTTGTTTTTTTTTTTTTAAGATTAAGTATTTCCGTAAGCTGCAGTGGATGAGAGTGGGTATTCATGATGTCTGCACTCACAGACACAGGACAAAGGACCAAGGTATATTTCAGTGCTAGAATACGGGCAGTGAAGGTTGCAGCTGGTCTGTCTCAAAGGTGCATTACAAACTACAGAAACAAAGCATTCTCCTTCCCTTGCTCTCCAGGACTACCTTAGAAATGTCTTGGGAGTACTCTAGGAATGGGTTTAGGTGGTGTTACCAGTGGCATCACAGTTATCCTTCTCTACCCTGTCAATGGAAGGGATGCTAAACCTCCCAAAACTGGCAGACCCTTCCTGTTCAGGCTCTGGTTCTGCTGCCTGTACAGTGAAGATTCTTTTTTTCATATGCAGAGCTAAATATAGATATGCTGGTCCAGTTGTAGCCAGAATTTACCATTTCAGTCTTGTAAGAGAAAAACAAGTAGATGACAAACAAACCTTTAGACTTTTGCTTTAAAACATCCAAATATAAACCTGACTGTCTTTTTCCCCAAAGCTTCTGAGAGCAAAAAAGTTCTGTAATATTAACATCAACAGTACAACTTGAACAAAACAACTAAAATGCTTATTGACTTGGTAGCAGGGAAAGCCAGTTTGAAATATTTGATCCTAACACCAGCTAAGCAAGTATGTGTAAAGTGTAAAGCCTGCACTTGTTGATTTCTGAGATAAAAATCAATAAAACTGTCCATAACCTATAACTCTTTGGTTTACCTCTCCATAGAGATCAAAAGAGAGTAATTAGATTTCTGCCTGACTAGCAGGGGGAGAAAACTGTTTCATTTTGGATCAAAACCTTCCCAGTGGATTACACCTTCTATCCACTGCCTATCAACACTTAGCAATTGCTTCTGTATTTGACTTTGACAGAACTAGCAGAATGTTACTATCTAATTTTCAGTGTAGTTGATACAGAGTTTTGAAGCTTTATTCTAGTGTCAGATTTTAAAATTAATTCTTCCCACTTTGTATTTTACATTTTTACGCTGCCTGGTGTTTTGTAACAGCCAGCCTTGCTAATGCAATAGATAATTAAAAAACAAAATCACAATACCCATCCGACCTCTAATTTACAACAAGCAAAAAAACCTTAATCCATTATTGATGATCCAGCCTTTGGATTCCGATATCACTCTAAACAAGTGGTTGTCTGCCTTGGATTGGCTTTGCATTTCATATTCAAATGAGGTTGACACTGTTGCATATATTTTCATCTGATGACATTTTAATATCACCAGATGCTATTGCCTGCCTAGGAGATAACTGCTTCAAATCCAGCCTCCGTCCCCCTCTAAGCACAGCGATACTCAGGGACAGGCAGAAAGCGGTCATATTTTAAAATAACAGTTTTATAACACTCGCTACTATCACTGTATTCCCACATTTCAACAGTCCCAGAGTCTTTCTGTAATAATGGCTTTTTAAAGAGAAATGTCACTCTGCATTTTGATCTTCCTTAACTCAGCAGCTCTTTGAAGAGGCTGAGAGCATGAAATATCAAATAACAAATAGCGCTCACAACAACTTCACATGCTGGATGGAGATTAATCTATCGGAAAATATGTGACAGCTTAAGTTCAAGTTCCATGTAATGAGCTGTGTTGATGGACAGATGCAATAAATTCACATCCTGATGCAGAGGACTTTGTCAGATGAAGTCCAGCTCACCGCCAGCCACCCGCAGTCTCCCCGCACCTCCTGCTCCACTCAGAGCGAGTGTTTGGGAGCATTTTGCTTACTGGCTTGCTTATAGGATTAACAGACCTTCCCATTCTCACAGCTCTGAGCATTTTAAACATAAAAACTAACCTCATTTTTTAAAAAGTACTAGAACTTGCAGTATTTGAACCTGGCTGCAATGTATATTTGTGCAAAAATATTACATATGATTTCAGCTTACCCTAAGTGTATGCATCTAGACTGAAATTCCCTATGAGCAGGAACATTTTTCACTGTATCTTGGACAGGATAAAGCACCCTAACCTCTAAAAAGGAATGTATGTAGCCAATTTGTTTTGGCTACCTGTCGTTCCCCTGCCCTCACACAATGCCTGCATACAGACAGATGTGTGCAGTCATGTAGGGCTTTATCTCTGTGTCCTGACACCAAGAAAACCTTCAAATGGTGGCAGAAGGCTGGAGTTCAGGAGTGTGTGTTCTGCCCCTCTTCTCCCAGTGATCACTACAGGGAAATCTATGAGAAGTTCCGTGTACGCAGGCTAATGAAATGCAGTCCACCCAGGCTGCAGAACCCTTATCCTCTCTACAACGGGAATTGAGGGGGGTGGTGGAGGCAACCAGATAGCCCAGGATACCCAGCAATTTTCCAGGGCTGCAGTACCCTGGTCCTGGGCATGCCCCAAAACCTTCCAGTTTTGGATGATGCTTGCTTGACCACAACAGTTCAGAAGAGCAAGTGTCCCAATAGAGCCCACCAGACAGGAGCACAAGGCAGAGAGTCCCAAGCTTCAGACTTCAGAGAAATCTACACTGTATGACAGCCTGGCATTGCGCAGCACAAGCTCATGTTCAGAAGCAAGACGAACATTTTCCTCTCTCTGAAAGACATACAAGCTAGAGCACAGACACATGCCAACATGGATGTACTGCTACACTTCAGCTCATTCACATGGCCCCAGCTCAGGCAGGGATTTTGGCCCTCCACTCCCCAGTGTGAGATTAATAGATCCAGGATGGCTTCAGCATCTCTACTTAGGGAGCTCTTTCCACTGGGAAAGGTTTGGGTGTTTCCACAGGGACAGTTTGGATGTGTTCTCTCTGCCTTACCTGAAATGGGGACAGATGTCAGTGCTGCCTCCCTAAAGGTAGAAAAAGGGCTAAGCTCTTTGCTCGGTGATAACTGTGCTCAGCGTGCCCACAAGTAACATCGCCAAGCAGCAGGGAAATGCGCTATTTTTGTAAATTCGTATACAAGATGGTACAATTTGCCCCACTTCCCCACTTGCTTTGTCCCTGCCCAGACTCACATCTGCTCTCAAATCCCAACAACGTTTTCACTGCAGAGCCGGGCCACCACAACGGCTGCTGTACTCGCCAAAGCGCTGGTTCATACACCTAAGCAGTGTACAGGGATGTGATTGATTGTGAAATGTGGCAGTACATATTGTAAACTTAAATACACTCTATTCAGAGCCAATTTTTTTGACCTCAGGACTATCAACTCCTTTCCCCACACTCTTCTCCATTTTAATTCAGATTCTATTCTGTCTGTGGTTTTATTTTTCCTCTAGCAAAACATCTCTTATGCAATCTTTATCCCTCATCAGTTTCCATTAAATCTTGCTCACATGCATTAGCATTAAAACAGAGACAGTAAAGATTTTCTATGTTATATGCACAGAAGAGTTACATATGTAGAGACACCTTTATGCTCAGCTCCACAGCACAATTTTCAAGTGGCAAACCTGGTTTAAGATAGTCTCATTCTTCTTTGATGCAATTTACTCATTCCACCCATTGGATTGATAAAACTACTTACAGAAATGTGCCCTAAACTGTACCAGTAAAAAATTTACATAGGTCCTAAAAAAAAAAAAAAGGTTTTTTTAGAGAGTTACTGCATTGCCTTAAATAGTCATATTGTCAGGACAGCTCAGGTGGTTAAACTGAATGAGGAACTCTTCAGCTATGTTCACCACTCAAGAAATCATTACATGAAACAAACCTGCATTTTGCTGAGATGTAGATGTGCCAGAAGATCCATTCCTCAACAACACCCAAAAAACAAATCTTGATTCTGACCTTTTGGAGGACATCAAATGGACACCCAGGGATGGGGGAAAGGCAAAGCACTTGCCCTTACGCCTAGTTTTAAGCAGCAGCTTACATGCTTTGCTGAGGACAGGCTGAGAGTTGAGGCCGTTCAGCCTGGAGAATAGGAGGCTTCAGGGAGACCTTATAGCGGTCTTCCAGTACCTCAAGGGGGCCTACAGGAAAGATGGGGAGAGACTGTTCAGTAGGGCCTGTTGTGACCGGACTAGGGGTAACAGTTTTAAAACAGAGGAAGGTAGGTTTAGATTAGATATTAGGAAAAAATTTTTTACACTGAGGGTGGTAGAACATTGGAACAGGTTGCCCAGAGAGGTGGTTGATGCCCCATCCCTGGAAACGTTCAAGGCCAGGCTGGATGAGGCTCTGAGCAACCTGACCTAGTCAGGGATGTCCCTGCTCCTTGCAGGGGGATTGGACTAGGTGACCCTTGAAGGTCCCTTCCAACCCTAACCATTCTGTGATTCTATAATTCTATGAATTGGGCCTAGTGATTTAATTGTGAAATTATTTGGGTTTTGTTCTATGGGAAGGACAATCATTTCATTAGGTAACCTTAGCACCTAAGGAGGACAGTTAAATTATAAGTGGCACCATCTTAGCACTAAGCCATTGTTCATCTGACATCTCTGGAAAGGTGTTTGGGCACTTCATGTTCCCTCCATTGATTCTGATCTTCCTCATGAGAGGAGCATTCTGCCCTCCATCACTGCCCCCTGTTCCTCCCCGACCTCATTCTTCTTTCTGCTCAGGGAAGAAGGAAGCTTTCTGTCTTTGTTAAAGTCACACCAGTCAAGAAGTACTCCCTTGACATATAACAGGCTGAACCATAACAGACTTTGAAGAGTTAGCATTTGCACCTTGTTCTATGGGGCGCTTTGCTCTCCAGTCTCCCTTTGGACAGCAGATGATTGTGTGATAGATACATACAGTTCCTTTTCCACGGGCACCCGAGGGTGTACAACTGTCTGGCTGCCTCAGCCTCGCAGGCATAGGAATTGCACACAAGCTATTTCCAGGCAGGCAGTGTTCTTAGACCTTTCTCTATAGATGCCAATTAGAAGATTAGCGTCTTTTCTCTCCCTCTCTTTGCTATTAAATAGTCACACAAAAGCTGAGCTGACAAATTGCTCTCTCTATAGTGTGGGACAAAGACAGACAATAGATCAACATCATTTACTATACTCAAATCCTATTAATCACAGATTAATGAGAACATGTCTGGGGGGGAGAAATTACCAGAATGCGGGCATATTGGCTTGTTACTCATGTAACATCTGCTGTAGCTTTACCTTTAGTGTCATGTCATCTTTTATCACATTGAAATAATGTTTGCTCCAGAAACATAATTAAGATAATGGGCCCTTCCTTTAACAATTACTGAGGTACAGTAGGATTATATTTCTTAGCCATTTGGTTTTTAAAAAAATCTCTCCTAACTACTTTCTGAATGTTTCTATTAGTCATTATGTGATTAACGAAGATGTATTTATAGGCATTAATAGAAACTTGTTATTATCTTTATTATTATTAATTATTATTTTATTCATTACTTCTCTCCTCTGACAAATTACATGTGCAGAAGTAAAACTAGAGTTTAGCTTTTATTTTTTTAGCCTAAAGAATTCTTTCTCTTTTGGGAGTAACTACTACTAATTTTCCTCAATTCACATTACAACAGTATTGGAGTGTGATGTTTGTTTTGGTAAGTGTGCACTTTTTAAACTGTTTCCTTAAAATAATTCTAGAACTGAATTGTGTATCAATTTGTTCCCTTGTTTTCTTTTCTGCCGTAGCCATTGGTAAGGAACACTGTTCAGGTCAGCAGCCTAGCATGTACATTATCTCAGTGCATTTAACCACCTACCCTGGCTCGAATGTCCTTTTTTTAATTAATTCCTCCGTTTGCCTTTAAGACCTGAAGTTTACAGTTCTGGGTTTTAGTAATTAGTATTCTTCGCAAGCCATCTTAATACCGTTATCCTCAATATGTGGGAAGCTGCTCCACGGATAAACAGCAAAGCCATTACAGCTATCATCAGCCGATGAATAAAGACGGACTGCAGTCTACATGCGGTACCGTGTGTTTAAAAAAAAAAAAAATTAATTGGCCCTTGCTTTTGAGGTCGGGAGTACTGGGAGATCAGCCTCGTTGCGCGGCGTTTCAGCACCACGGGGCGGGACAGCTCCGCATCCCGCGCCCCCGGCCCCCTCCCGCGCCCCCGGCCCCGTCCCGCCGCGCTCCCCCCGGTTCCTCTCGCCCCCTCGACAATCCTCGCCACGGGGGTCCCACCGCTCTTGTTGTTCACCCCCTATTAATCCAGGGGCTAGAGAGCAGCCCTCCGTCCCCCTAGATGTGTTATCACTGTCCTGGAGCTCCTGAACGTCTTTCAAATCTGCTTGGTGACCTCACCGCACCCAGGAAAGGATCGTGCCACCACCGTGCAGGTGCTGGTTTCCCCTGGCAGGTAGCACAGCCCTCGCCTGAGTGCCCAGCATCTCCTGGAGAGCCGAGGACAATTCACAGCTGCAATCACAGGCAGCAGGGGAACGCGGAAGGTGGCCAATGGGCCACATCTTAATTTCCAGCCTTCCTTAGGACTTGAGTGCTCCAGCTCAGCATTGCACGAGTGCCTCTGCTCACTTGGGATTTGGAGACTTGCACCCACTTCTTAAGGTAAGCATGTTAGCTATGTGTTTGGAAAACCAAAGAAGGGATTATGTATTTCTGTAATGTGTTACACCATGTTTTACACCCTCATACAACAGTTCATCACACTCATCCAAGACACAACAAACCAGACTCAATGCTTTTATCTGTCCAAGGAGAGTCCACCTTTCTCCTTTCTAAGAGAGTGTCCCTCACCGTAGAATCATAGAATGGTTTAGGTTGGAAGGGACCTTTAAAGGCCATCTAGTCCAACCCCCCTCCAAGGAGCAGGGACATCTCCAACCAGATCAGGTTGCTCAGAGCCCCGTCCAACTTGGCCTTGAATGTTTCTAGGGATGGGGCTTCCACCACCTCTCTGGGCAACTTGTTCCTGTGTTTCACCACCACCTCTTCCTTATGTCCAATCTAAATCTACCCTCTTTTAGTTTAAAACCATTACCCCTTGTCCTATCACAACAGGCCCTGCTAAAATGTTTATCCTCATCTTTCCTATCAGCCCCTTTTAGGTACTGGAAGGCCACTATAAGGTCTCCCTGAAGCCTTCTCTTCTCCAGGCTGAACAGCCCAAACTCTCTCAGCCTGTCCTCACAGGAGAGCTGCTCCAGCCCTTTGATTATCTTCATGGCCTCCTCTGGACTCACTCCAACTGGTCCATGTCCTTCTTATGTTGGGGGCTCCAGAACTGGACGCAGTACTCCAAGGTGGGGTTTCACAAGAGCAGAATAGAGGGGGAGAATCGCCTCCCTCGACCTGCTGGCCACGCTTCTTTTGATGCAGCCCAGGATGCAGCTGGCTTTCTGGGCTGCAAGTGCAGATCTCTATCTGATGACAGAGTTAGTTCTTTTGAGGCACTCTCCACTCCTGTAGTGAGGCGCACTCTGAGCACATGGTGGCAGATTCACCCTTCAGTCGGGAGAGTCCTGCTGAGGCCATGGGCTCTGATAGGGGAAGGCTTAGACACACAGCTGCTACGTCCTGACAAGACCAACGTCCTTCGAGGTACAGCCAGAAAGAAATCTTCAGGTATGTGGGGCTTTAATGTCTGCAACAGAGGCACCTTCAAAGCAGGGAGACTTTGGGTAGCAGCTGCACAAAGTGGTCTGGAGGACCAGATTTAGATTTAGGCATCTCATTTCTGCCTAAATCCTGCATCCTTTTGCGGCTTTGGTGTGTAAAATGGGGGTATATAGCCTTTCCAAGTGACTGTGAGGATAAAAGTGTTCATGGTTTTGAGGTAATGGTGCTAAAATTCTGGTAATGGGGACCAGCGATAGCCGACGGCTGCTTACTCACACTGCGCTTCCTTTCTCAGTAACTAATAGCATGTCTAGGCTTTGATGTTGATGGGTAGGCAGAAGAGTGGTCTTGATTAAAAGCATTAATTTACCTCTCTGAGATAACAGATTCATATACACAGGTCTAAATCAGGAGTAACTCCATCAAAATAAACAGCCCTCGGGTAAAACAGGTGTAAAAGAGAAGAGAATCAGACCCTGCATCTACAAGATATATGACAAGGTAAATGGGCAAACACAAGAAAGTGAATTATTGTTATTACATGTGCACGTTACATTCAGTGCCATTAAAATCTAATGCTACAAAGAAAATACCTTTCAAGCTTGCGAAGTGTATGCAAGAGGGGCTGTCAAGAACTCATTAGAACCTGTGAATGTTTCCTTTGTATATGTTGCCTTCATTGCAGTATTGATGTAAATCAGGAGTACCTTCATTGCCAGAAAACTGACAGGATGAAAAAAAAAAAAAAAGCCAGGTCTGTTAGCTCTAAGAAAATTAACCAAGACCCATTGACTCAAGAAAACCTTTAGAAAATTTGAATTACATCTTAAATTAACATTTAATTTCATAATTTGTCATCTTAGATAATAATGTTAAGAGATCTTTGCTGGTACAAACCATTGCGTTAATTACAGTAAAAGCCATCAAATTAAATTCAATTTCTGGAATCAATAGCATTTCTCCAAGTAGCATCCCTAATGATGGCCATACCTTTCATTGGGAGTTTTATTAATGCATGTGTTATATCTGTCACCTTCCTCAGTTGTGAGCAAACTCACTATATGTTAATTCACACCTGATAACAATCGTTTTTCTTGTACTTACCTTCTAAACCTGATGATAGGATGTGTCAACACCTATAGGGTTTTTTGTTTTGTTTAGGGACTTTGTGTAAGTTTTGTTATTTTTATTTTAAATTTGCTGTTAAATGACAGCTTCCAGTTATTTTAATTATAAGAGCAGATGGTAAAAATTAAGAGGAAAAAACTTCATTCTTTGCTGCAGTCTCCACTGTAACCTCTAGACATGTTGTGAAGTAACAAAATCTGAGCAGATAATCTTTTCAGAAGTTTTTTATTTTAGAAATTTTTCACTTCAAGGGGAAGTTCTGTCATGCTTCCACACAGATAAACCATGCCAATAGTTATTTACGCACACTTAACTCCTCCCCCACCCCGACAATCTGCTCACATTAAGTTTAGACCTAATACTCCAGAAAATTCCCCATCACACCATCCTTCCAGTTTCTGGCATGTTTTCACGCTGTGTTTCACAGTCAAAGCATCACCTCCTTCAATAGACACTCTCATGACAAACTGCCAGGACACGCGACAGATCACTGTGAGTGCATAACACCTCATGCTAATTTCCAGCACGTTTCATCTCTGCAGTCTTGCCTCCCTCTACCCACCACCTCATCAACGAACTTTTCCAAAGCAACATAACCTTAATTACATTTTAACCTCATCACAGAGGGGAGTGATATCTTCATTTACGGTTGGGAGGCAATTTTCGAGTTGAGTTGCAGGTGTGTTTTTTTTTCACGGTGACTATTTTTTTACACACAAGACACAACTACAGCAACATATTAGAAAAATACACTCTTTTCCTTAGCCCTCAGTTGTCCTCTAATAGGTTATGAAACTGGTTGGCTTCTTTGTTTGCTTTTTCTTAAAATGAAAAAAAAAAAAAGCACTTTTCATGTGACAATAACTGACTCTAGGAACACAAGGTCAAGATGTCCTTCCTCAAGTCACTACCTGTTACCCACTTACAAAATAGGTGTGTAACCTAAATCAGTTGGTTAAACGCCTTCCACACTTAGTGAAGAGACGGACACCTTGAGGGGCGCCTTGCCATAGCCTAAACCAGACCCTCTGGGCAGCCTTTTTGGTCTCTCTGCGGCACGGTTTGGACCACAGGAACTGAGTCTAGGCATGATTAACCCACCTTTAATCTCCATGTTTTCTTCCATGTCCTGGGTGTCCCAAAGGAAACTCCTCTTAGTTTTACTGTAGACCAAGAAGCCTGTACAGGTACAAGTGGCATTTGACATTAGTAACGCACTCCTTACCCCAAACACCAGGAGTGCCATCAGCGAGGGAAGTATTCCCAAGCAGAAGAGAGGGAGATGGGGAAAGCTGACAAACATGACCCTGAAAGATAACCAAAAAAATGTTATATTTGAGGTGGGAAGGCAGCTATTAAGGTAAGTGGAAGTGTTACCAGACTCAACCAAGGAACTGAAAATATTATGAGAGATGATAGGAACAAGGAACCTTTGGTGCCTTGTGAAAAATTGGAGGTTAAGGGAGCAGAATCCCCTTTCAGGTGCCAGAGGCTGCCAGCACATCTGCCCAGGAGGCTGGAGAGCTCCTGAGCAGAGGGGCTGCTCATCGCTGCTTCATTTTGCAGCATTAGACACCGCAAATTGTGCTTGCCTGTCGGAGGACAACCACCTTCGTTATCAGTTGCTGTCTGCTCAGATTTATAAGGCTGGCAATGTGACATGCTACCTGTGCAAGCACGTCTGATCACAGTGAAAGAATGATTACACCGAAACATCCAATTTTGGGAGAAGCCCTTTACACGTATTTACATGTAAAGTATTAGACAACATTCTGGCTATCAGTATTGTTGCCATTAAAACACTTTCTCTCATGTTCTTTTATATTGAAGTACCTCACTAGAAATGACTGCATGGACACTGCTATAAACAAAGATACATCCTTCAAAATAAATACTTACATATACTGTGAGTCAATCCTGTTTCCTGTGAAAAACAAATGTAGAATCAGGCCCTGAAGTAGAAATTTCCCTAGATATTAAGTGGAGCTGTCAGCCGTGCACAGCTTTAGCTGACCTGAGGTGTGCTGGGGACAAACACTTCTACAGCTTAGCACCAGATGCCCTCAGTTAGCACCCAGAAACAAGGAGCCATCTATGTCCTCTGTCAAAAGGTGTGGTTTCGCTCAAGACATCCAGCATTGCACACCTGCATGCTCTCAGGCGCAGGGTCTGGCGGCACTCGGCAGCCCTCCTCGGTGCTCCTGCCCGGCCCATCCGTGCTTGCGGGCAGGAGGAGGAGGAGGTAGGACTCCGCAGGCTACCCACTCCTTCACCCTGTGCTCCTCATTCCCCTCCACCCTGTGATACGAACAAAGGAGGGACCCTGTGGAAAAAATGGTGTATTACTGTGCAAAGCAAGTCTATCTCCTAGTACACACAGGAGGGCGTCAGATTGGGAATCTGAAACAAGTTACAATCCTAAAATCATTACAAGCCCCCTTATTTTGACATTTTCTTCCCTCTGAGTGCTTAACTTTGCAACCTTAATGCTGCTGTTCTCATTTTTGTTACTTTATTATCTGGTTAATTTTTTGCTTTCTGATACATCTAGAACCACTGCTAAAGGCTCATTCACAAAAAAATTTGGGATTTTGGGACATGCTACCAAGAAGGCAGCAGAGAAAAGCCTGTGTAGATTTATCTCTCCTAAAAATATTCTGTTTGCTTGCTGAAAGCCCACCTAGCCTAGTATTTTGTCTCCTACAATGGCCAAAAGCAGGTGCTTGGGGAAGAGTATAGGAAGAGGAAAGCATGAAGTGGTGGTTCCTCTGAATATCCTCTCAACAGCCAGCAGGCTTTGGCTCAGGCAATTCCTGAGTGGTGTCTTTGCATGTAATAGATTTAATAGATTGGCTTTTCCATCCATTCCCTTTTGACCTCTCGTAAACACTCAGCATCCTCAGGAGGCTGTGAGAGACGGAGAAGGAACGGGAGCACTCGCCTGGGGAGAGGGGTGTCCAGGGCTTTGGGCTGTGCTCCAGCAAGAGCTTGTGTTTCCCATGAAAAAGCCACTGGGTAGCCATGAGCAGGGACCGGAGCTGACACCACCTTTTCTGTGTAAACATTTTCCCAGTTGGGCTTTTTTTCCACAGCAGAGGAATTTTTAAAGAGTCTGCGGGAAGCAGCACCGTGCTGAAGGCCAGGCATGGGAGACCCACTGGCCTGGGCACTCTCCCAGGACACAGCAGGAAGAAGGGATGCAACCCGGGTCCCCAGTGTGCGAACCACTGACCTGGGGAAAAAAGAAAGCAGAAGCTATTTCCAAAGAAAGCACCAGCTGCCCCCAGTGCGCCAAGCCCACTCCAGCAACGCTCTGCAGGGTAATGGATTGAGGATCCCCAAGAACCTTGGGTCTCCATGAGGGCTCATCAGACTCTCAGCAGCTGAAGTCCTTTGCCACATGAAAGCGTGGCACTCATAGACCTTGGGTCGAGGTCAGACAGCTGCTGAGAGGCAGTTCTCATCGTCACAGCTTTGAACCGAAGTGGCTGAGTTCTGCCTGAGTCCCACAGTTGCATCCCTCCTAGAGCTTGATGTGCGTCTGCCGGTCATCACTCTGCTGTTCCCAGTGCTGGTGGTTTGCCTGAGTAAAAGCTAATTGAGAACCTTTAAAGCTGTTCCTACAAGACTTAATATAATAACAATAATATTTAAAAGATATAACATTAATGAACACACATTAATCAATATTATTTGTTTTAACTATTAACATTACTACTTAAACACACTAATAACATTTTAAAGTACTCATAATAGCTTTTTAATTTTAAGAGAAATAATCAGAAAAATCACCTGCTTCCCCTACCAGATATCAGGGAACAAAACAACATGTTCCTTTTCTCATCAGGAGACCCAGGCAATCTTTTCACGTATTCGTCTGCCCAAACCAATGAAGTATGCCACATACTATCCCCCCGTCTGAGGTCTTTCTGAAGAGGAAGAGGAAAACCAGATGCCAAGAAGGATGCTCTGCACTGAGGGAGCTTTACTAGGGAGAGTTTTTGACAATCCTTGCAAAATGCCATTTTCATAGAATCATAGAATCCTTAAGGTTGGAAAAGACCTCCAAGATCTTCAAGTCCAACCATCAACCTAACACTACCATACCTACTAAATCATGTCCTGGAGTGCCACATCTGCACGTTCTTTGAACACCTCCAGGGATGGTGACTCCACCACTTCTTTGGGCAGTCTGTTCCAGTGCCTGATCGCTCTTTCAGTAAAGAAGGGTTTCCTAATATACAACCTAAACCTCCCCTAACACAACTTCAGGCCATTTTCTCTTGTCCTGTCGCTTGTTACTTGGGAGAGGAGACCAACACCTGCCTCCCTACAACCTCTTTTCAGGTAGCTGTAGAAAGCAATGAGGTCTCCCCTCAGCCTCCTCTTCTCTAGACTGAAAAATCCCAGTTCCCTCAGACACTCCTCATAAGACTTGTGCTCCAGATCCCTCACTAGCTTCGTTGCTGTTCTCTGGGTGCGCTCCAGCAACTCAATGTCCTTCTTGTATTGAAGGGCCCAAAAGTGAACACAATATTTGAGATGTGACCTCACCAGTGCCGAATGATGCATGTACACATGAGAATCAAGCAGAGGGTCTGCAGTTCAGCAGTCAGTGCAGGTTGTGGGTTAGGGAACTGGAGCTGCACTGAGAGCATGGCCACGCAGTAGCTTTAGCAGCTGCTGACGCAGGGAGTGAGAGAGGGAGATGGCAGGTTAGGGGAAAGTACACAGAGGAAACGAGGACAAGGGCAATGTTGGAGACTCTAAGTGACATCACCAGCATGAGAGCCCCAAGATGGTCAAATGTGGACCAGCAACAGGTGGCATCCCCTCAGCCTCTGCCATGCCCACAGTCTTGCTTATCTCAGAAGGGACCACACAGTCAGAGTGAGTGAGGGCAGAGATGTTTACTCTGAGACACAGTGACACAGGGCAACCACCTAACGCAACTGGACCTGCAGCTCCTGCACCTCGCTCCAGTTCGGACCATGCTGCACAGGGCAGGTTGCAAACACTTGCATGCGGCTTCCGAGCATTCACAGTCGATAGGCAGCGAGCAGCAGGCATGTCACGATGCTTGCCCAGAGTAACTCTAAATTGTCCAGGATGGTGGGGTGCAGGGCACCACATCCTTGGGCAGGACACCCTACAGGCAGGGCTCCCCCAGCTTTGGGCTCAACACAGTGTGCTCCGTACTGCACCGGGCTCTTGCCACTAAGGATCCAGCTCCCTAACCCACAAGCTGTGCTGACTGCTGAATTGCAAACCCTCTTCTTGATTTTCATGTGTACGTGCCATCATGAAAATGGAGCTTTGCAAGGATGACCCCACCTGCAGTGCTGCGTCCAGCTCTGGAGCCACCAACATCAGAAGGATGTGAACCTGTTGGAGTGGGTTCAGAGAAAGGCCACGAAGATGATCAGAGGGCTGGTGCACCTCTCCTGTGAGGACAGGCTGAGAGAGTTTGGGCTGTTCAGCCTGGAGAAGAGGAGGCTCCAGGGAGACCTCATAGTGGCCTTCCAGTACCTAAAGGGGACTTATAGGAAAGATGGGGAGAAACTCTTCAGCAGGGCCTATTGTGATAGGACAAGGGATAATGGTTTGAAAATAGAGGGAGGTAGATTCAGATTAGACATCAGGAAATTTTTTTTTCACAATGCAGGTGGTGGAACACTGGAACAGATTGTCCAGAGAGGTGGTGGATGACTCATCCCTGGAAACATTCAAGGTCAGGCTGGATGGGGCTCTGAGGAACCTGATCTGGTTGGAGACGTCCCTGCTCTTTGCAGGAGGGTTGGACTAGATGACCTTTGAAGGTCCCTTCCAACCCAAACTATTCTATGATTCTCTGATTCTTTCTCTACAATATGGCACTCGCAGCAGATCTAAGAGGAGATGGAGCATTCAACTGCCCCGTTCCATCTGCCTTGAGAGGTAGGATACTTTGCAAAGGGTGTGAAAACCCCCTGACCCAGAACATCTCTAGAAAGCTTGAAGGCCCCGCATGTAACTGTGGAGAAGGAACTCACTAGAAGGTTTATGCAGCGGCTAGAGAACATCTTTGGTTGTTATTTGTGAAGAGTTTCTTGTGCATACAAGGTATTTCACCTCAGTTCTGATCTGTTTAATGCTTTGTTCCCTGGAGATTTCAACGTGAGCTTATTTTCACCAATTCTCCTCAGTTTCTGTCTGTTGCTTGTAAAACCAGGTGTCGTAGTTCAGCCCCGATCGGACCAGACTATGCAGTCTCTCTCTCACTCCCCCCACCTTCCGAGAAAACAGGGAGAGAAAATATAAGGAAAAACAGCTCAAGGTTTGAGATAAGGACAGGGAGAAATCCTTAAAGTTACCGTCACGGGCAAAACAGACTTGACTTGGGGAAAACTATTCATTTATTACTACAAACAGCAGGATAACGAGACAGAGAACAAGATAACCTCCCCCCACCCCTCCCTCTTCCCGAGCTTAACATTATCTCTACTACCTTCCCCTCCCGAGCGGCACAGGGGGGAAGAGGGAATGGGGGTTGTGGTCAGTTCATCACATGTTGTTTCACGCCGCTGCTTCACGGTTGGGGGAAGAACTCCTCGCATTCCTCCCCTGCTCCGTTGTGGGGTCCCACCCCTACACCACAGTCCTTCGTGGAACTGCTCCGGCGTGGGTCATCTCTTCCACGGGTGCAGTCCCTCTAGAACAGCTGTCCCAGCTGTCCCCTCCACGGGCCACAGCCTCCTTCAGGCATCCACCTCCCCTTGTACGGGGTCCTTCACGGGCTCCAAGTGGATCTCTGCTCCTCCATGGACCTCCATGGGCTGCAGGGGGACAACCTGCTCCATCATGGTCGTCACCACAGGCTGCAGGGGAATCGTGGCCAGAAGCCGCATTACTCCTCCCCCTCCTTCTGAACTGACCTTGGCGTCTGCAGCCGTTCCTCACAACAGGCTGGTAGATGTCTCTCAGGATCTTTTTTTTTACATCTTATTCACTTCTCATCTCCTTTCCACTTCTTGCAGCCGGGCTGGACCGAGTCGGGCCCAGTCAGCTGCGTGGCGAGAGGCCAGAGGGTGAGGCCTGCAAGGCCCATGAGGCCTGCACCTCCCCCTCTGCGCCTCTGCCCCCGCTCAGCTTCTTCACATCTTCTCTCCTCCTTTTTTTCCTGTTTTCCCCTACTTAAATACGTTATCGCAGAGGCGTTATCACGGGACATTCTGCTACCAGTTGGCTCGGCCCTGGCCAGCAGCGGGTCCGCCCTAGGCCCGGCCGAGTCCACTGAACAAAGGGGAGCGACTTCTAGCAGTTTCCTACAGAAGCTACCACCTTAGCCCCCCCCCCCCACTAACAAAACCAGAACACAAGTAACAGTAAATCAGCAAGAGAGTCCCGCAGCCCGACACAAAGTTCCCCAAAGACACATCAGGTGACCGGGGACAACTTTGGCGCTTCAGCATCCTAAAACTTCTTCAAACACGGATTCCTGGAAATGGGCTTTTCAGCTGTGCCACGAACACTGGGCCAGATGCCAGTGGACCTGAGCTGCGCCAAACAAAACCAGAATGCAACAACGAACGATGGCCTCGTGTCTTCAAGGAGAGAGCAAGCGTACTTCATAAAGGTGTATCTCGGGAGCCTAATGAAGGAAACGGGGTTCTGTTTTTGCTGCAAAGCCACAGCTGCTCGCCCGGAGACACGCTGCCATCTCCGTGGATTGGTCACTGAGGGAAAGAGGAAATTTTGCGGGGTCATTCCCGCAAGGCAGCGCCGGGGTCTTGGCGGGGATGCTCCGTTTGTCTGCAGGGCTCAGGCACCGCTAGAGGGAAACCCAGCACCGCCCTGCAACGGGGCGAGCGCCGGGCACGGCCCGCGGGCGGCGGCGGGGCCGGGCTCCAGGCGGCGGGGCTGCGGCTGCGGCTGCGGGGCGAGGGGGAACCGGACCCGGACCCGGACCCGGACCCGGCCCCTTCCCCGCGCCGCAGCGGCACTGTGGGGGGAAGCGGGACGGAGGCGGGGTACCGCACCAAACCTGCGATAGGAGCACACCGGAAAGGAGGAGGGGGAAGCAACGGTAATTAAATAAATAATAAAATAAAATAAAATAAAGTAAAGTAAAATAAAATAAAATAATAAAATAAAATAAAATAAAATAAAATAAAATAAAATAAAACAAAACAAAATAGAATAAAACAAAACAAAACAAAATAAAATAAAATAAACACACACAAAAAAAGCAAAGCAAAGCAATGCAAAATATAATAAATACTATCATTATTAAAACAAAAGTCCTCATAAACAGAGGAACAACTGCTGGGAGGGACGTTAAAGTTTCTGAGGGTATATGGGTACTCCTCTCTCTCAGACCAGTGGGCACAGCTCTTAATTTTAACTTAATTATTAGCCAGAGACAGCTTCTTCCTGGTTCTGTTCGTCTTACCAGCGCAGAAATCTTCCCTGCTGGCAGGAAACCCTTGACCCATTTAGCTCCTAAAAAGACAATACTGTTCCAAACAGCTACTGAATTGCTTGTTGCTAACAAGATAGCTATCAAAGGACAGAGCAATGACACACAAGTTTAAGAGAATTATCATGAGCCTTATCACTAAGAACATACTACACTGAGCTTGTATAATAGACACATTTCCTCGCCCAGATTTCATCTTTTAAGAAAACAATGTCCCATTCTTTACCATATCCACCAAAAATCTAGGAAAGGGAGTGAAAAGCAAAGTAGCAAAGGCTGCAGCTAATACAGAATTATTCAGAAATTATTAAACTACAGATGAGAAGTGCGGAAATCTTCCATAATGTGACGTAGTAGAGCAATAAGAAGTCAGATTTTGCATTAAATTCCACCTCAACAAACACACTATACAGCACGCAAGGGGAAACATCTATTTATACATGTACAGTCATGGGCCTCAAATGAACCGTTTTTACTAGGAAAGGAATCTCAGAGCCATGGTGGATACTTGAGGTCAAGGCTCCATGGTGAGCAAAACAGTAGAAAGAATTATCAAAATTAACGGGAATAAGTAGAGACAAAGAAAAAAACATCATTTTACCTTTCTAGAAACCCTTCCAAAATACAGTTTGAACGCTGTATCAAAGCAATAACCAGGAAAAAAATTAGGTTTTGTAAAAGGTGACTAAGTATGGAAAGATCCCCATATGAGAAAAACCTAACCAGGTTAGAAGCGGGACTAGCTGAAGCTTGGAAAAGAGACAGCAGAGGGTGATGCCAGCCCAGTCACATCACAGGTGGCCTAAAAAGGTGAAAAACAAAACTCATTCCCTGTTTCACTGAACAGAAGTATTCCTTTTTCTCAATTAAAATACCACCTATTAGTTTAAAAACAAACACCAAGAATTTTTGGTGGAGTTTTCTTTTCAGCACATTTATGATTAAATCTCATTGTCGTAGGCTATTGAGGAGACCAAAGATGTCAAGAAGCCCACCAAGGGATTAAATAAATTCACTGCAGCTAAATCCACAAGTGGCTGCTAAACATAGGTGCACGGGAAGCTCCTAAAGCTCTGAAAGCTGGATGCACTGTCCAGGAACAAGACCATTACATATTTATCGGCTTGTATTTTGTTCTTCCCTAGGTGTCTTCAGCTGGCCTATGTGGCCTGGCATGGCATAGGTGAGTGGGAAAGCCGGGTCACAGCAAGGCTGTGATTTTCTGAAGTTCATATGAAATGTAGGATGGAGCTGGGAACTGAATTCACACCTACAAAGCTTCATATAAGGGATACAGCAATGTGAAACTCCAAAGGCAGTTTCCCCACACAACTGTGTGCCAGAGTTTCACTTGCTGGTCTGGAAATGAACCAGGCAGTAAAAGCGATTAGCAGTGGAAAGACACTAGACAGCTGTAATTATCGAAATGCCTTCCTATTAACCATGTGAGAAACTAAATCCTCACAATTGCATTCGTTAGTAAATGCTAATGACAAACTAACTACATGAAGTTTCATTTGATTAGGTAGAAGAATTCTGCGCCAATATGATTATGTTACACAGAATGACCTAATAAATAAATAAATAAATAAAACCAGCTTGCCTCAGAGAGCAAATGAATGTTAATCCTAGCAGACAGGCAGCGAAGCCCTGTCCCTGTAGTACAAGGGCCACTCCTGCTGTCCCCATGTGCTACCAACAGCGTGGCCAGGCTCCCGCAGCCGATGGCAAAATGTTCCCAGCTCCCTGGGTCAGCTCCTGCCCCCGCTGCCGGACCTGCTGCGGATGCCAGGTGCAAGCGTGACTGAGCTGGTCCTGCTGTGGCACATCGTGGTGATTCACAGTGTATCAGCCTCATTTAGAAGACCCTGCAATGTCATGGTGTGAACAGGTAGCAGGCAGGGGAGAAATTCACCTTGTTGATGCCTGCGCTGTTTTTCACCTGAGGGAAACAACGTGGTTCAATGGATGGGGCACCGGCATGAGAGGCATGAGCACAGCCAGACAGCCGCTGACCTCAGAGGCGCTGGGTTTTCACCATCCCTGGCACCCCGTGTTGCGAAAGTGCGTCATCAGTCCCTGCGCCAGACGTGCTCACTCCTTCCTGCGTTTGCAGAGCATGAGGAGAGCTGAACATAACGATTCACACAGAGATGTGAAAATACCACAGCAGACATCGGTCTTCAGGGCAAGCTGGCTTCTTGGTACCTTTGCTGATTCCTTTCTTGAAATACTGATGAAAAACAAGCTTTCCTGAATTCATCTCTTCAGAGCACCCACAGATATCAGCTAAGAAGAGCAGGTCTGTAGGCAGAGGGGATGGAGGAGCTCGCTGTGCCTTTGTGGAAAAACCGAGGGCAATTCCAGCATCAAGCTAAATACCACTGGATCTATAACATCCATCATTTCTAGATATCCAGGTATTGTGGTGGCAAGCATGATGCCAATGTCCAGACACAACAAAACAACACCCATACATAATAAAATGGGCCGGGCATACAGTCCATACATAGCATGAAGCACTTCAGAGAAGACCTGTGTGCATTCAGAGCCTAGGTACCACAAGGACATGAGGAGAAAACAAGAAAAAGCCTGCGCCAGAGGGTCCATTTCCAACACGGGTACAGAGTGTGATCTGCTCTTGGCTGAAACTGTAATTGTCATTTTTAAGCATGAATTCCCTCTCTACCTCTTTTTCTCAAGCAGATGATATGGATTTCTGGTGTCTATGTGATTTTGCCCAGTCATCCAGTTTAGGAGATTCAGACCCCCATGAGACCCTTCAGGCAAGAAGGTAGAAAGGAGAACATAGCCTCTCCTGAGAGGCCACACCACGTTTCTGTGCAGGCCAACTCCCTCCAAGCCTGTGAAAGCTGCTGCCTGCACAGTCGAAGGGTCCCTAGACATCATCTCACCACTCTTCCACTCCCCAGCATGACTGGTAGACACTGCCTGTGCTGCTGGTGGCCCAGGGACAATACGTGTGTGGAGGCCACAGAGCAGGCAGGTGCCTCTGCACTCGGCTGCTCCACAGCCCCATCCTGTCACAACAGTGCCGGTGAATTCTTTATACACAATCAAATAAACCAGAAGGCTATTAGATTTGAATTAGCATTCACTAACACAATTGATTGTGTGGATTTAGTCATCTAAATGGTCAATGGTAGGACATTTGGGTAATTATTACTGTTTAGTGATATTTCTTCAGCTAATTGTTTTTATTGAATGACTCACTTTGATGATGCAGCTGAAACCAGTGTGCAGCTGGGCTCTCGAGGACAGGCTTTTAGCTGCCCCAACCACCTCCCAGAGGCTCCATCATTACTGTAAGAAACTGCATTTGGGGTCCTCTGGCTGGTCCTTCGGAAAGGAACCATTTGGGAACTGTTCCTGCCTCTGCCAATGATTTCTCACAGCAGCTCACCCCATCAGGGTTAAATAAAACTGAGCTGAACTAAACTGCAGTGGGGTTTTTCCAAACTCCACTTGAGTGGGTGCCACCTGTGAGGGCAGCAGTACAACAGCCCACGTAAGCTGAGATATTTCCTCCTCCACCCTCCTAAGCACACCCCACCCTTGCCCCCCTTATGCTGCCCACCTGTCCCCTTCTCCGCAGAGGGGCCCAGCCCCGCTGCCCCACTCCCCCAAACCCAGGCTGAGCCCCAGCCCCGCAGCAGCGCCTGCCTGTGTGGGAAGGCTGGGGTGGGGGTCGAGCTCTCAGCATCTCCCTGCAGGCAAGCACAAAGGCAAACGGGCTGCATACCCCCCTCCATGACCCCTGCCCACATTTTGAGGGACCACTGCTGTGCTTCTCAGGACCAGTAGCGTCAAAACAATGTGTATCAGAGATCTCTAGGTGAGGCAGCTGAGGGAAGATGCTAAGGGATACAGGAGTGTGACTGGTCTCACAGTCATGCTGTGCCTGAAACTGGGTGATCTGGCTTGGTCTTAATTCTACTCTATGTTGTCATTTGAGATCAGCTAAGCCAAATATATGGAAGAAGTCAGAGACCTGCAGGTGGTTTCCAACCAAAAGGGGAGCGGGGGAGTGGGGGACTGCACCCCCAGCCCAGACAGCAGGGAGCTGCTGCTCAGCCCCACGCAGGAGGGTTCAGGCTTCTCCATGGTCATGCAGCCTGGTGAACCCTGAGGTGACAGGGACTTGAGGTTGCTCACTAGGAAGGATGAGAGAGGGCATCTCATGCACACAATCCACAAACACCCTTTTGCTGTTTATTACTTACTAGCTAATCGCTCCCACACATCCCAGATGCTTACAGAAGTGTGGGACTGCACAGGCTCATGGCTTGGCCAAGCAGCGCCAGGAGGCTGTCCTGGGCAGAGCTCAGGAAATGTCAGTGGCACGGTCTGGACACCACTATGACAGGAATAGCAGACACGTGGGTGAGTGAGGACTCCCCTTAGAAGGAAAAATATGACTACAACATGATGGACAGGGTGTTGCTGCATATACGCAGAGGGTGAGACACAAAGTAATGGTATAGTCAGCTGAGTCCTGCAAGGGGGGGAGCTCCTGTAGGCTGCTGGGAGAAGAGGATGCTTTGACTGTGATGTCTTCTACCTCCCAGGTCTGCAAGGGCAAAGATCTGCCAGCCTGTGAGGATACAGGAGGTAGCTGCAATGGCCATAGTGGGATGCTGGGCTTTGGGAGGCAGGGGATGCAGCCAAGAAAAGGGTTCATGTCTGTGGATGCAAGCAGAAGAAGAATTAAATAGTGTGACTGTCAAACACTTGTATCAAAGAGGGACCGATACAGCTTCTCTGCAGTGCTCTGGGGAAAATTACTCCCTCCCATCTCACTTCCCTTGCTGGCTTTCCCACAAATGTGTTTCAAAGCCTTCATGAGTCTTCATGTGTCTTCCTGTCTCAAGCATAAAACC
This sequence comes from Chlamydotis macqueenii, assembly GCF_036417535.1. Classification (NCBI taxonomy): domain Eukaryota; kingdom Metazoa; phylum Chordata; class Aves; order Otidiformes; family Otididae; genus Chlamydotis; species Chlamydotis macqueenii. Next base: position 28,466,358 of record NC_141560.1, read on the forward strand.
AAACCCCTGGCCCTAAGTCTGTGTTGCCAGAGGTCAGGGTTTTCCCAAGCAAGTTCTATTTTTCCCTACTCAGAAATTTGGTCTGGGAAGAATTCAAGGATTACTTTTTCCCCATTTGTCCAGAGTTCCTGGAGATCTAGGGAAGGCCAGCACCGCATGCCACCGGGGCTATGCTGTTCACAGGCCCTCCAGACGTCACCACGGCTCACGCACAGGATGGGCAGTTCACAGAAGAACGGAACTTATGGCTTGTGCACAAACCATCTGTCCAAGAAGGCAGGAGCTTATCCCGCAATGATATTTCTGTCTGGGAAACACCACAGTCATAAGTTAGGAAATAACGCCCACGAAATCTGAAGAAATCAGAGCCCTAAAAGGCATACACCAAATGGGAAATCATCCCAGGAATGGATGCAGTCTTGGAGAGAGATAAATTTAAACTCTGTCCAGGCTGGAAAATCTGTGTGCCATCTCCATCTGCTCCCTCTTCCTCTCCAACACAGCTCCAGCAATGAATCATCAGCCCCAGCACCCTCTGAAACATGCACTATTGCTCCCAGTTCTCCTTTACTATGTGCAACTTGGGTACCACAGGACCAGCAGGAACGGCCACCTTCCGACCACCAACCTGGGTTACAGAGGTGAAGCAGTGCTTGTCCCCCAGTTCCTGCAGGCAGTGGTGGCCCCGAACTTGCTGCCAGCCATCACCTGCCCCAGGAGAGGTCATGCTTGGAGTAAGCAGTCAGCTGCATGAAAACAAATGGGACTACAAGGAAGTGAGAGCTGTGTGAGGAAATGTTTTTTATTAAAATCTAGTCTGGACAACCTGCGTCCTGGGAGTGCACGGCAATATCCTTAGCATGGGATGTTTGGAGTTTGGAAGAATCTGCATTTAACCCTCTCTAAGCCTGCCTTTAGCCTCTCTTAGTCTGCAAATCAGAGCTTACCTAGCACCCCTATAAATGCAGCCTGGCTCTTTGCTATCTCTTAGAGCTCTTCTCCCAGCCTGCTCTCCTGCAGAGAATAGCTGAGCTACCCCAGGCACTGCAGCCCCGCTCCCATCTGCAGCCATTTGTACTGCTATTGTATGGTAGAGGAAGGATGGGCTGGACCCGGACAGGGCACCGGCAGGACATCCAGCCCTTGGCAACACACGCTCGCCGCTGGCACAGCCAATGCTCCAGCTCTGCGCACAGCCCACAACTGTTGTGGAAAAAAAACAAAGTTAAAGCCGTAGGAACTTCCTGAGCAGACTCCCAGAGCACCCTGATGGGTGTTTTGCACCAAGGCACTTGAAGACAAGCCCCTCCTTAGCATTATCTCAGCAGCAGCTGCTGCTGCTGACGTACATTGTCAGCCTCAGGCAACTTGCGGGTGGCAGATCGGGGTTACCCCTCCCAGAGCCGTGCGGTCTGTGGGCTCCAGGCCTCCAAAGGACTTTTGCCACGAGAAGGAGCAGAGAGCAGAGAGCCTGCCCACCTCCAAAGAGGGTGTGCACAGGAGGAACTGGCCTAGAGACAGTCCCTCAGCTGGCAGTCCCAGAGCTTTTTTCAGGAAGCACCCAGCCCAAAGTTCATTTTCTGTTGTGTTTTGGTTTGTTGTTGTTTTTTTTTTTCTCAAGGTTATGCTCTTACTATTGTCTCGTATTTCCTGCTTCCTCCCCTGGCAGCTCCCCTGCTAGCTCCGACGCACAGCTACTGCACTCGGTGCCTTAGCTCCTCTGTTCGCCACATCCGTCCCCAGGGAAATCCCTGGGTCCACAGGCAGCTCAGCTCCTCATGAAGGTCTGCCACGTCCCTGTCTGCTGCGGCGGGCTCCCATTGCTCACAGAGAAGCAGCATGCTGGCTTTTTATGTTTCTGCAGGATGGTTTGCGCCCACCAGCTTTAGGCACAAGGGTTGCGCAGGAGCACGAGGAGGCTGAGAGCAAACTCTATGCACTGAGGCGGATGCCTCTCACTGCCTGTGCGCAGCCTCCTGCTTAGACAGCCCAGCGTAACTCTGTTCAGGTCTTTAGTTTGCTCAGAGTGTCATCTAGTAATGCAGGGAAATTTGTGTCCAGATCCAGCTTTGAACTTATGGATCCGTAATCCAAACAGGAGAGCAGCTCTCTCGCTGGCCCCGCTGGCTGCCTGCCCTCACCCTCTGCCTGGCAGAGCTCTCCATCCCAAATCCCGGCTAGATACTCTGCACGATCCCACCATGCTGCTCTCTCCAGCTTTGCAAGATCCCTACTTGCTGGGAAGAACTAGAGACTGTAACATTACCAAATGTCACAGCTGCCTGCAGGGGGAAAGTCCCTTTTCAATGATGTGTGCTCCCAGTTCATATTTTCCCTGTCAGGTGCTTCCACTCTGTCTGCAGCCACACAAGGGGCTGCACTGATGGAGAGCAACGTTATTCATGCTGCTGAAGGGAAAGTTGTACAATAAGCTCAAAAGACTTGCCTCTGCTTCTCTGCCCCCAGCCCAAGTCTCTTCTTCCCTTTGTGAAACACATGTGGCAGCAAGCCTTGCTGCATCAGGCAGCGAGCATCAGCTCAGAGCTCTGCAAGCAACATGCTTGCACGTGAGAAATGGGAATGACACCAGAGGAAACTTGTCTTCCAAGTGGTAGCTGATTTCAAACAACTTGACCTATATTTACCTGCAAGGCACAACAATAAAAGCAGTTTAAATTGATAGAGTACATCTCATCCCTAAGGATCCCCAGAAATGCAACCAGCTGATATATAAACAGCCCACAGTTCACACAGAGAAATGCAGATCTTCCCGGGGATGCAATACATCAGTTTAAGAGACGCCAAAAATAAGTTGCAATCTAAAAATAAAAGCAGAGACTAGTATAGCCAGCCAGAAATCTACGTCTATCAGACTCTGGCCAGGACATCTTAGTTAACTCCATTTCTATATCGGTGGGACATGGCTAGGATTTTCAATGCCTTAATTCAGACATTTGCTTTACATGCCAAAAATCACCTCCTGTGCTGTTTGCTTGGATATTATATCAGCTCAAATAACGTGGAAAAATGCTTCCTCCTTCATCTGCCACACTGCTTTTTGGAGTATCTGACCGTGCCATGATAGCCTTCAGTAAAAAGGTTTGAGGAGGTAGGGATACAGGCCACATGGCACATGGGACACCGTCAGCCTTCATCCCAGCTGACAAAAATGGACAAATGGACTTTGCTTAACTTTCCTTCTTCTCATTTGGCCATTTTATTTAAAGTTTTCAAATTAGTAACAGTCATATTATTATTAGAAAGCAGGAGGGAAATATGTTTTCCTTGTTTACTGCTGGACTAATTGTTTGGAGCAGCTGTAGACGGAAGCCTGAGATAACGCTAATTTTAACTGCAAAATGTTGTCAGAATGACAATGTTAACTGTTCCCTGGCTTCCATCGCACTAGCAAAGTCTTCAGTCTTTCGGAGCAATAAGCTGGAGTCCAGTTCCAAAGGGGTATCCGCATGTGTGCGTACATGCAGACAGCAGGTTTACTTCACTGATTTGCTTTGCTTTGGGTTTTAACAGCCTGGGCTAAGATCTTGCTGGACGTTGTGAACCACCCTTCCTGGTACGTTTACTGCAAGCCCTGCACAGTCCTCGAAATTAAATGGGAGGAAACAGTTAATTGGTATCAGCAGCAGCAATCACAAAAGGATGAAGTTGAGGGACCAACTCTGGTAAATCAGCAGCACCACAGCGACAGCACTAGACGGTTCTCATGATTAGTGTGGCAATCAGGAAATTACAGTTTAATGTGTTTGCTGGAGGAAGCAGCACGAGAATCTTTCATGTACTTTAAAAACTGATTAAAACCCTACTGCCCCTTTTCAATATTCAGGCACGCAAGGCTGCCTCTCGGAGCCCTGCCAGCTGCTTTCTGCAAGGCAGAATAAAAACAAACATCTTGTCCCTGCAGCCCCTCAGCCCTGCAAATTAAGTGCTCGGGGCACCCAAAGTGGAGGAGGCTTTTGCAAAATCTGGCTCTTGGGTATCACGTGCAAAACCACCTCTTGGGGTTACAGCCTTTTACATTGTTAAAGTGACTTTTAGGTAGCTCTTTGGTCTTGCTGGACCAGGCAGCATAGTCCCAAATAACAAACTGCAGAGAATTTTCATCTCCTCTCAAACTGATGAGCATCAAACACTCCTGTGAAATTGATACAGACATAGCAGAGGTATTAGAACAAAATACACAAGAGGACAAAGAGCATTCAGTCTGACACAGATGACTGCAGCGCTCGTAAAGTTTTGCTCCTGTTTCAGCAGGGTTGAGCCCTGTCCCTGGATAGGTACAGCTGCTCCATTCCCTGGGGGCAAGTCCGAGCCTCCCAGCATCGCAACACTCCAGTGAGAGGCCATGCAGGAAATCAGAATTGTGACAGGCTCCACACTACACCCAAAAACCGTACCTCCAAAAGCTGAGTTTGTTTCTTTCTGTTCTTTGACTGTTGTGGACCATGTAGAAAATTGTATAGAAGAACTGCTAGAATGTGTTAATTAAAAAAAAAAAAATAGGAGAGTGCCTCAGTAGCACAAAAGCAGCATCAAAGACCTTCACCACTGCTTCAAAATCTTTGTTTTATACTGTCTTCTGCATGTTGTCCCTTTAGACAAGTACTGTACAACGACCTTGTTAGCTCTGAGGAGTTACAGAGAACACTTTATTTGTTGTAATGTTAACAAGGGTTCTGCTTGCCCCTGCATCTTTTCTGCATCCTGCCCCTGCTACTTTACACGCTGATCAGGGTTTAGGGCAGAATCCCTTCTCAATCCGTGCTTTTGGCTGCCTAATACCCTGGGGGGGCTGGCCCTTGTATGGGCCCCCGCTGACACCCTGGGCCAGGCTGTGGAGCAACTGCGAGGCAGCAGCGTCTCCCCTGGGGCAGGAAGTGGGCTGGCCTCCACGCGACTTTCCATCCAGAAATCATTTTCCATCTCCTTTCCACCACCTACAACTGGCTGCAGTACTGCTGAGTTAGAATGCATACAAAATAAAAGCATCTCGCGTGCCTCTGAAAAGAGACTAAAAATAGCCCCATGTTTGCCTGTGACAGCAACTGGAGGTCACTTACAGAAGGAGGCAAAGACCTCGCTTTGCTGAGCTGGGTTTCCAGCCATCACAGTGAGGATGGGAAGTTATAAAGTTTAATTTCTGAGTGGTTCTAGCAAAACCACAACCAGAGGCAGCGTGTCCTGGCTGGGCTTGATTCCCCTGCCAGTCAGAGCAGGAGCTGGCTTTCCAATGCCCATCCTCCCTTTTTTGCAGGGAAGCAGGTAGGAGGAGATTCATTTGTTAACTAAATTTCCCCTGCCAATTTACATTAAAAAGGGGAAACTGTTTCAAGAAGCTCACAAAACTTTCATAACCCTTAACCTATAAAAGAAAGAGTTGTATGGCTTTTTTCTAAACCTGCCCGAAATCACCAACGGGTTGTCCCAGGCCAAGTGACGAATAATGAAAAAAAGCCCAGGAATGGCAGGGCTGGGCTGAAATCAGGAACATCTGCTCAAAGAAAGTCAGACATTCACCCTCTCCTCTGGCTCCTCCTTTCATCTTTGGATTTTCTCATAAGTTCTTCTTCAAAGGGATGCCATCCCATGGGAAAATGACAAAAGGAAAAAAGTGCAGACACTGTTACTCAGGCCAGCAATAGTTGCAAGAGATGAAAAATTCTTCATGGGAATCCCCCACATCTGAGAAGTAGAAGCAAAAATTCACCAGGGAAAAATTCAGCGCTGTCAGCAGACAATGCCTTTTATCCATGTGGGAGCCTGCATTTATCCAGTTCTTGTTACCCACAGATGGCATGACAGCAGTGAAGAGGAGCAGAGAAGAATCATTAGGAATGACCAGAGAAAGTAAGAATGGCAGAATATGTAGTTTCTTCTTTAAAAGGTTTGTTCTGTTATCTCTGTGTACTTTTGGAAAGAGGCCTGTTTAGTCCTGGGCCAGAACTGGATATACAGAAGCAGCGCAGAATTCTCCTGTTTGTTCCTGATCCCACTGCACTGAAGCGAAGTGAAGTGAAAACTTCCACACCAGAGGTGCAAAATCCTCTAAATGTCGAGGCACCATCTGCACACCTGCAGGCGCTGTGATGCTACAACACCAGTCATGTGCGACACTATCAGAATCTGTCCCAAAATCGATACCCCCCCATGCAACAGTAGGGCAGACGTGCAGTGTGCTGATGCACTTGGCAGCCTTAGCATTGCGCTGGGTGGTGTTTGGTTCCCTGAACTTTCAGCATGACCGCGCTATCCTGGGCTGGCTATGAAGCGTGTTCCTGCTCGTCAGACGAGCACCATTTAGTGACTCCCAAGGAGGTCCCTCTCACCAGCCCTCAAAATGATCCTCGCAGGGTCAGGGATCTGCCATGGTGTAGGTGAGGGCCGTGGAGGAGTGCTGTCGCGCCACACGGGTGGTGGAGCTTCTCCGAGCGTGGTCATCGCCACTTCGTACGCTTACAGACTGACCTTCTGGCCTGACGTGCCCCACAGCCCCTCTTACCAAACAGCGAGCTGGTGGAAAGTCAAGGGCAGGGGGGCGGGATGCAGGGTGCAAGGCCACCAGTACCCAGCATATGCAGGTGATCCTCAGTGTGCAAGAGACCCCCACACGGAGCAAAGACCCCTGCAGCGTGCAATGGGACCCCAGTGCAAAGACCTCTGCAGCGTGCAAGAGCACTTTGGTGCGAAGACCCCCACAGCGTGCAAGGGGCCCCACAGGGAGCAAAGACCCCCACAGCGTGCAAGGGGACCCTGTACCAGTCCCCACATCCGCTGCCCTGCCAGGGAAGGGGCACCGGGAGCCCTACGGCAGGGAAAGCCCCTCCACCCTTCCCCGGGAATGCCGGCAAGGGGCGGCTGCCCGGGGCGCAGCAGGGAAGTACCGACGGGGAGGCCGGGGAGGTGAGTACTTTCCCCCTCGAGGTGGAAAAACGCCAAGTCCCCTTTCGGGCCGGCCCCTTCCCTCCCCTCCGCCGCCCCGGGAGGGGCGGCGGAGGGGAGGGAAGGGGCCGACCCGAGCCGATCCGCCCTCCCTGCCAGCGCCGCCGGCGCCGAGCAGGACCAGACCCGTCGGTCGGGCTTTGAGTGGCTGGAAATTCCCGTCCTCGGCGGCTCCTCCCCCGCAGAAATCCCCTCGCCGGGGTGTATATGCCGAGCGCCGCCGCTGCCGCCCCTCACTCGCAGCCAGCTGGAGCGTCGGCCGCCATGATCAGCGCCCGCCGCCCCCTGGAGCCGCCGGTGATGGAGGGCTACGAGCAAGGGAAGAAAGAGCGCCAAGGTGGCTTCCAGCTCGACGATCGCCACGACAGCGGCTTGGACTCCATGAAAGAGGAGGAGTACCGGCAGCTGGTGAAGGAGCTGGAGGACATACGCCTGCAGCCCCGCGAACCGCCCGCCTGGGCGCAGCAGCTGACGGAGGACGGGGACACGTAAGTGGGGGTCGAGGAACGGGAGGTGGTGGTGTTGGGGACGGGGACACACGCGGAGGACGGGGGACATGGCTCGGTGAGGACGGAATGTGCTGCCGGCGAGGAGGCGCCAGGCCGGGCCGCGGCGGGGGGGGGAGGGCGGAAAGTCCCTGGAGGGGCGCCAGGGCGGGGCGGCGGCGGCGGCGGAAAGCCCCGGCCGCCGAAAGCCCCGGCTTGCGACACCCGCCCGTGACCCTGCCCCGGGCCCGCCTCGCCCCTCTGCCCGCCGGGGGGTGCGGAGGGGGGGGGGGTGTTAGTTAACGTGGGATTGGGGGGGTTTAACGTGGGTCGTTTAATTTTTTTAATTTTAATTTTTGTTTCCCCCGCTGCAGTTTTCTCCACCTGGCGATTATTCACGAGGAAAAAGCCCTGAGCCTGGAGGTGATCCGGCAGACGGCTGGGGACTCTGCTTTTCTGAACTTCCAGAACAACCTTAGCCAGGTACTTTCACCTCCCCAGCCCCAAATCCGGGTCAGCCCCCCACACCTCCACAAAAGCCCTCTGGGGAATTCCCCCCCACTCCCCTCAAAAAGTCCTTTTAAATTTTTTTTTTTTTCCAGTTAATGGAATCAATTAAACCAAAGCCTACATAATCAAAGCCTACATTCAGGAAAGTCCCCGGCTGGCTCTGGCCAGTCTTAGTACAACACTTCCTCTCTGCCGAGAGTGGCATTTAACGCCTGCATTTTTCAAATATGATGCAATGTGCTGCATCCCTCTTTGCTGGGATGTTAATGATACCCTTCATGTGGATTGACTGTTCAGTATCCGGAGAGCCCCAGGTTCCTCACTTCCAGACTAAGGGGCAACTAGATAATATGCTGGGAAGCACAGTGAACTGGATTTATGAAGTGTGTTTTTAACTGGGGGCACAAATCACCAAGCGGTCAAGGAGTCTGTTTTTCCAGATGTTGTTACTGAGTTTGTGGTGTAACTTAACAGGTCTGCGTTTTCTCTTTTGCCTGCAGACTCCTCTTCACTTGGCAGTGATCACCGATCAGCCTGAAATTGCTGAGCATCTTCTGAAGGCTGGATGCGACCTGGAGATCAGAGACTTCCGAGGAAACACCCCCCTGCACATTGCCTGCCAGCAGGGCTGCCTCAGGAGCGTCAGCGTCCTCACACAGTACTGCCAGCCGCACCACCTCCTCGCTGTCCTGCAGGCCACCAACTACAATGGTACGGGCATGCTGCTGTACATCAATGTTGGTGTGCTGTGCTGAGTTTAGGGTTGAGGTAATGGACAAGAGGTAATGGTTTTAAAATAGAGGGGGGTAGATTTAGATTAGAAATTAGGAAAAAATTTTTTACGATGCGAGTTATAGAATACTGGAACAGGTTGCCCAGAAAGGTGGTGGAGGCCCCATCTCTGGAAACATTCAAGGCCAGGTTGGATGAGGCTCTGAGCAACCTGACCTAGTCAGGGAGGTCCCTGCTCCTTGCAGGGGGGTTGGACTAGATGACCTTTGAAGGTGCCTTCCAACCCTAACCATTCTATGATTCTATGATTCTGTGATGCCCTGTAGAGCTCAAAGGTCTCTGGAGAGGTGGAGAAGGATTGTTATGCCCAATTGAGAGTTGGGGACCCCAAAGCACACGGCAGCGTCTGACTTCTTTAAAGTGCCTCCTCACTGTTGATTATTGGCTCTCATTGCATTTTTAGTGAGTACTTCTGCAGTGTTCCTCTTTTTTTGGTTACAATAAGTTGCAGTCAAACACTAGCATGAAGCCTCTAAGAAATCTTTCCAAAATCCAGCCCTGTTACTCATACATAATGGAAGCTGGAAAGCTCTTCTGGAAAACACCCTTTTACCATGGATGAATCGCAGACTTAAGATGTCGTCCTGTCCCATCATCTTGGCTCTGAGTGATAGGGCATTAGGTTAGACTTACTCAAATTTTCCCTTCATTTGTGTTTTGCAGGCCATACGTGTCTCCATTTGGCATCTATTCAAGGATACCTGGCTATTGTCGAATACTTGCTGTCCTTGGGAGCAGATGTAAATGCTCAGGTGTGTAATGTATACCCTGAATTTAACTGAGCGGGCTGCGTACTCACAAGAGTCAACAGGTCTGGCACTGGCTCTGGCTCTCCTAACATGCTGAACCTGGTGTTATTTTCACACAGGAGCCATGCAATGGCAGAACGGCACTACATTTGGCTGTTGACCTGCAGAATTCAGACCTGGTGTCGCTTTTGGTGAAACATGGGGCGGATGTGAACAAAGTGACCTACCAGGGCTATTCCCCCTGTCAGCTCACGTGGGGAAGAGACAACTCCAGCATACAGGAACAGCTGAAGCAGCTGACCACAGCCGACCTGCAGATGTTGCCAGAAAGTGAGGACGAGGAGAGCAGTGAATCGGAGCCTGAATTCACGGAGGATGAAGTAAGTAGCTATTTGCACCTTTTCAAGAGAAGGGGAAAATCCTGCCCTTTGTAGGTTTTTTTTGTTGTTGTGTTTTTTTGTTTTGTTTTGTTTTTTTTTTCTGGTGTCGCTCTGATGACATGCTTCATTAACCTCTTACCTATATAATAGCCCATAAAGTAAGGTTACACTACCATCAGCAAGGTGGGAGTTGGGGCAAGCATATAAATAGAATAAGAATAAAATGTAAAAAATAACATGAGAGAACGGAGGTTAACTTCACGCAACATGGTTCTCTGAACACCATTGTGTTGCTGACAGCTACAGAACCTTGTGAAATAAAATTCAAGTTAATGGGTGGTTTTCTCCTCCCCGGCATTTTTTTTTTTAATGTTCTCAGTGTTCTTAAATGGCAAACATAACCATTTAGATGTAGAAATTTTATACTCTGCCGGAGTCAGGGCACGCAGAATTTGGCAGTTATCCCAGAGTGGATACAATACTCCCAGTAAGAGTTTTGCATTAACAGCCTTTTGTTTTTTCTTGCAGCTTATATATGATGACTGCCTTATTGGAGGACGACAGCTGGCATTTTGAAGCGGAGCTTTCTGTGAAGAGAAGTGACTGTGTAGATATGTATAGAAAAAGGACTGACTTTCTTCATTTGAATAGAAAGTTGCAATGCAGAGGGAAAAACCAGGAGGGAAATACTATGCTGCTCAGCAAGGAGCACGTGATTGTAACAGGACGGTTCCAGGTTCTGGCCTGTGTTTAAATACAGCAGTGGGATGTGTAACATCAGTAGAGATCTGTGATTATTCACACCACCTGATAAAAGAGCCATGTAGCCAATCTTTTAAACTCTACGCAGGTAATAGACTACACATTCAACCTTCCAGTTACGGAGAGCTTTCTTGTGGCGTTCAGTACCATGAGGAACGCGTGTCCTCTTGTGCCGAGGCAGGCTCATACCAACAGCCTGCCTTCTCAGAGACTGTCTGTGAATTTGTGTTGGGCTGGTGGTGCTCCCTGGCGTTACTGGTCGACTTCAGCTGCTCTCGGCGGGGTGTCCCAGCTGGAGGAGTCAAACCAAGGGACTGTGACCTCCTGGCTGTTAGGAGAAAGTAGCAATAATGTTAACTGTGGGCATTGGAAACTCTGTGTTTCACACCATGTGTGTCATAATTGCTACACTTTTTAGCAATTGTATATTGTGTAAATACTGTACATTTTTTGTTTATAATTATTTTGGTACATGTGAGATATGTATTTATTAAAAAAAGTCAGATTACTGTACCTGGTCTGTCAAGTGGTTCATTGCCCACCTCGTCGTCCTGAGATACGTGGGAATCCACCTGGTTTGCTTTTTAAGAAACACTTAACACCTGGTAGACCCATATGGTCACAGGCTCAGGGGTTTTAGGTGGTTCACCACGGCAGTGGTAAGACATCTCAGCAGCTCAGCTCTCAGCCCTTCTGCTGCAGCTAATTATGGAAGCAGACGTAGGTGTTGTTTCCTGCGCCCGTTGCGGCAGGCAGGCTTGGGGGGCTGGGATTCCCCCTCTGCAACCCAAGGTTGTCCCGATGCTAGAGAGGGGTTTTGAGGCTGTCCTGCGTCAGCACCCACCCCCCTGCCCTCATGGCACCTCATGTTCCAGCTCCAACACACGGCAGCTTTTGCCAGGACTTGCCGGGGGAGGCTGGAAGTTTGCAGGGCAGCCCCACGCCCGCTCCCCCTCTCGTTTATCAGCCGACCCAGCTCCGGTTTGAACTCGGGTACCTTCGGATTTTCTGAAGGGGATTTCCACGGGAAGAGGGAGCACGCGCCCAGGGACATGTGCTGCTGCCTTCCACCCCTGAAATTCGGGTCCAGAGCCTCTGTCCTTCCCCACTGCGGGAGCTACCGCTCTCCTTGTGCAGTTCACAGCGGTGGGGGATGTGGTTTAACCCGCTTCAGTTATTCCTACGTGTTTCTCTCCAGCATTCAGGCAGACAGAATCACTTTGCACAAATCCTCACCTGCACCTGATGATCTGTTGGCAGCGTGGCAGCACAGGACTAATTTTAGCCACAGATTTTAGCCCATTGTGTGGCTACACAAGGATGGTTGTGTGAAGGGTGACTATGCCCCGTTCCTTCTGTGCCGTAACCCCCTGGACAGGGATGGGGTGTGTCAGAACTGCTGACGCAGGACTGAGATCTGCCAGGAATGTTGGCCAGGGGACTTCTGTGCTGCTGGCCTGGCTCAGGCCGCTGGAGAAGGCCATGGCTCCCAGTTGCACAGGGATGCTCATTCGCTTTTCTGCCCTGCTCTTCCCAGGGGGTTCCTGACAGACGACCTGCTCTAAGGATGGCTCTCTGGTATGAGGAAGCGCACCGCAGTTAGCTGGGTGCTTCCTAATTTGCATGGGAGCCAAAGGCCGCTGTAGAAAGGATTATATGAAATTGTCACCCTGAGTCATTTTTATTTCCCTTCCACTCTCGTTGCATGAGCGTAGCCCAGATGTATGCGCTGAAACTTCCTCCTGGTACACAGGGCTGTGCCTCAGTTGCAGACCTGCAAAGTTTTCCAGGTGTGGGGCTGGGTGAGAATCTGCCAAACCTATCTTTTTCTTGGGGACTCACCCTGCGCTCCAAACAATCGCTAAATCTGAGCTGGGGATGGGGACTAGTGGAGGTTTATCCACCTGCTGCTACAAGTTTTTTCCACCAGCAAAGAATCTTGAGTGACTTTCAGCCTTTCTTGACTAAACACAACGTTGCCACAGCTGGAAATAGAAAAGCCAAAGTTCCTCTCGTTAGACACGTTTCAGTTTCCCCTTTGCAAAACAGGAGCTGGAACTGCTGTCAAGGCTCTGCGGAGGCATTCACCAGCTATAGATATCAGTGTTCTGCAAGAGCTCAGGTACACGGCTGGACCTGGTATGCAAATATTTAAATAGATACCATCTGAATGCAAATACTTCTTATTCGAAGGCCAGAAGGAAAGAGGAAAGTGCAGTTATCAGGAGTACCAGGTTGGTCGAGTAGTTTCGGAAGCAGCGGCACGTTCTCCACTGCCCATTGCAATGTTTAGACAAACAGTATCTTAGGAAGGTGCTCCTATAATCTTGCAAGAATTCTATAATGACTTAATAAATTAAGCAAATGCTTTACTGTACAAGGAAGTTTTGCAGCTAAACAAATCATTGCCCAGGTACCGCATGCTGGTTATGCTATTGTTTGCCTCCACCAGTCATGCAAAAGTAACCGAGTATCGTATGCGGAGGAACTGCAGGTAAAGCGAGTAGGACGGAGATTAATGTGAGAATATGTGTTTGTTAGCAAAATCAGTTGGGGCACATTGTGTGTTTGTGCATTGCTAACGTGGGGCTGTTCAGTGCAGAGCTTTGCCTGCTCACTTGATGATGTAAATGAGATTGTCCGCTGTAGGTCACCCTCCAGACTCCCCGTTTTGAACACATGCCCGTAACTGCAGCCTGTCTGCCCTGTCTCTGGCTTTTCCACACCTATGCCTTTAGAAAGATCTTCTGAGAGTGGTTTCAGTGATGACCTGCCTTCATGCTACCTTCTTGGCAGGCTGGCAGATAGGGTGCACGGTCCCATTTGTAGGATTTGGAGCAAGTGCTCCTTATGCATTTATTCTGCCAGCATCACTTCTTCCTTATTCAGCCGCCACAGCTGCTATTGGCAGAGCACACTAGCCTGCTTTTGCTTGTCCCCCTGCCAGTGCTTCCCACTCTGGCCTAGGGTTCAAAATTCTCTCCTAGCACCTTCGCCACCTGCCCTGGGTGGCTCAGCAAGCTTCAAGAGCAGCCATGACGCTGCAGGTCAAGGTCCTGTGAAGTTTAGTTTTAGTTTCCTGACTCTGACTCTCTTTCCATCAGCCTCCTTCCTTTCCTCTGCTCCTGCCATGCCTGCGTCCCCCCTCTTACCGCACTTGTATCCGCCTCTGCCTGCTCTTTTCTCCCTTCCAGGGTGAGCACCTTTCCACAGGTCCCCCCTCCCTCTTCTCCTGCAACACCAGCTCACCATGAATTTATTCACCCATCATGACGCTGCACAGCATGAGGCTGCATATTTGTTTCCAGCCTCTCCCCGTTGCCCATTCTTGTAAATCTCTTTGATAATCCCACAGGGATATTCCCATACTTCCTTATATTGCACGCAAAGAGCTGAACTCCCCATTTCCTCCACACCCTCCTCTTCCTCCTCAAACTCCAGCTCCCTGCAGGCCTCCCTCACCCCAACCGCAACCCAGGGGCTGCCTTCAGTCCTTGCTCTCCTGCCTTTCAGTTCACTCAGCATCAGCCTGGACTTCTCCAGAATCTTATGGTGGTGACAGAAAACATGCAGGCTGCCCGGGCAGCAATGGTGGAAAGCAGAGCCTAGGGTCTGATTTTCCCTCAGTAAATTGGGAACCCTTCTTGTCCACTCCCTGCAGCTTTGGAAAGTGTTAAAAGCAAGGGCAAAGGGCAACCCTGCACCTACGGACACGCACAGGGAGGCTGCGTCTTCCCACTGGCTCCAGTGCCAGCCTGACCTTTGCAGTTGTGAGCAAAAAGCTTTCACCGCCCTCCCCACCTGCTTGCTCTGCTGCTCTTGGGTTATGGTGCAGCATGCTCCTCTCACGCAGCGCGGGCTGTTTGACGCATACGTGTGGGCATCTCGGGTCCCTCAGCAGAGAGAGGTGGGATTGGCGGCCCTGGCAGTGGCCTGCCCACTGCCTGCTGCTGGGCTTGGACATCATGAGGGGCCACAGTCCTAACTTGGTGGCCTTAACTCTTGCTGTCCTCCTCCTCATCCTTCAGCCTTTTACATTAGGCAGGGGGTCCCTATTGACTACTTATCATTTTACACATCAAGAAGGACTATAGGGCCAGACAGGGGCAACGGACAGTGTTTACCAACCACACACCCTGCATCCAGCTGGTGGACATGTCTACCTGGCTGCACCAGAAGGCAGCGAGGCCACCACTCAATCTGTCCCCAAAAGCGGCAGCCCCATTGCTGCTGGCTTTATGCCACAGCTTCACTTCAGATTTGGATGTGCAAGACGGTTAAGTGAGGAAAGGAAAAGGCGGAACCAGTAGCAAAACCTGAGAAAAGACACCGTGACCTCTGAGGAGGAAGACAAATATCATTTCTGACTTGTTTTAATGGAAAATCTTCAACGGTGGTGGACTCTGGACTGGGCAGGGGAAGGGAGGGCTTTTCCAGCATTGCTGTGCTCCTAGCACTGGTGCTTTGCTGGAGAGTGAGACCTGCACAGGATCCTGAGGGACGAGGGAGCAGGAAAGTCCTGTCCCCTCATGCCAAGCAGGACGGCCACTGCACAGCTTCTCCTCATCTCCAGCAAGCGCCTGTCACAGCTCTGGCACCCCTCACCTCCCCGTTGCTTCAGACCGCTCTCTGAAGCGTTAACATCAGGGCCAACACATTTATCAGGCCATAATGTAAGAAGCCAAAGTCCAGAGGGGTTGAAACAGAAACTCCCCCCAACACCCTGGAGGTCTGACTACCCTCCCTCCCCTTGCTCCAGTGCTCAGATTTTCCCAGGATCGTCTCCTTGTCCAATTTTCCAAACAGGACTTTCCAGTCCCTGTCAGAAGAGAGCTGGGGTTTCCCCTGCTCACTCCTTTCTGCAGCCTTGCCCCTTTACAGCAGCCACGAGCCATGGCGCTGGACTCCATCGCCTCTCCCGCGGCAGGAGTGCAGCCTCCTGCCTGCCCACCGCCCGCCCCAGGGGCTTCCCTGCTCTGAAGAAACAGGTCTGCACCCCTTTAATTTAAATCCTTTTCCCATTCTCAGTTCTAGCTAATTCAGATTCATTTTGCTTTTGAGGGAAGCTCTTCATCCCTTCAGCTGAAAGCAAAATATCGGCAGATGTGTGCAAGATGTTGCAAGAAAGAGCCTTAAAACGCAAATATTTTTAACACGCATGCACCCCATGAAGGACGCATGGCTACAATTACAGTGGAACACTTAACTTGGTTAATTATTACCCCTGGATTTCGGTAGCTTGGAGGAGGGAGTTTCCCAAGGCCCTACAGCCGATCTCTGTGAGCACTGCCACTCTGCTTCAGCAACGTTCATTGCTTGCACCGGGGAGAGCCTGGGGGTCGAGCAAGGTACCCTGACCAGCACCAAACCAGAGCCCGTGGCATTCGCTCATGCAGTGTGGAAGGACCTGCGTGGTGTTTTTCCTCTCTGCACAGGAGCAGGACTCCCCATCTCTCAGTCAAAGCTCTACATGTGTGTCGGGCTGAGGACTGAGGGTGGCTGCCCAGCCTGTGCAGCATGCAGAACGAAACCACCCTCTTCTTTCAGTTTTTTCTAAGCGAATGGGTTTCCATTCCGGTGTGCGTCAAGGCTGATGTTTCTGGATTTCATCTAAAAACTCAGATCTGACTCCAGGCAGCAGCTTCTCTGAGACGTTTTGCCCCAGCAAACAAACAAACAAGCCCTCCCCCAAGCTTCGTGGAGGCTCCTTACCCCAGGCCCGGGGAAAACCCTCCCAAGGAGGGGGATTCACACCACCCACTCGCCCCTCAGCACACTTGACCTCCACCTCCTCTCAAACAGCCTATGAAATTTCCTGAGCTGTAGCAAAACATCCAACGTTGTCTGTCTGTCCATCTGCCCCAGACCTCTCCACACTCCCGTCCTTGCAGCCCTGACCTCCAGCATCAGCAGTGGGGTCAAGCTGCTGGACCACCCCATGGCAGCGAGGGAAAGCTCACAAACTGCCATGTCTCCTGCCTTAGCAATCACTCTCGCAGGATAGAGCTCAAACCTGTGGAAACTGAAAGAATTAGGTGGAAACGGGGTTAGCCAGCAGCGGTGTGGGAGGCTGGCAGGCTTCGTCCGTGGGCGGTCGGGTTTAAACTGGCGCTCAAACAGCACAAGGGCATGTTCAACAACTGTGACATGGCAAGAAGGCAGAGGGGAAAATGGCAGCAGTGCCACCGGGGTGCGAAAGCTCGGTAAGACACTACTTGGCAGCAGACATGGGTCCAGCAGGTCCCCCAGGTCCACTGCCAAGGTGGTCTCATTCCCTTCACAGGCCAGCGGTAGCACTTTTCACACAGAAATGCTTAAGATTTCCCCATGGCATCCTCCCCTCTGGCTCTGTCCCAGGGGAAGGGAGGTGAGCAGGTCCAGGAAAGGCTGGGACTTCTGGCCAGGATTGCCTTCAGCCCCTGGGTGATGGCATGCTAAGGCAGTTTCCCTTCTCCACACAGCTGACCCCCATGGTGATCCGATCACCCGCTTCCCTGTGTGAGCTGCTCCTGTATCTGAGGGACCTGGGGAGTAGGGAACTGATAACTCTTTGTTTCCTTTTTCAGAGAAGTCTGGGCAAAGTGAGAAAGGGAAACCGCGCAGGTTACTTGGAACTTGGCTTCCTTCCATGAGCAGTTCCAGGCACACGGCGGCATGACCAAGCCTTTCTATGCGTGGTGCTCTGGGAAGCCTCTTCCCAAAACCAGCTGCGCTGAGGGGCAGAAAACAAGAGGACCAAGCTGCATCCACGCACCACCCAAAATTAGAGAAGAGCGTTTCAGTGGAGCATATGGCAGCTCCATGCCACAAGTAGGACCACTGACATTTCTCTCAAAGGCTTGTGTGTGCAGAAGGTGCGAGCTCAGCAGCACCACAGCATCCTGCGAATGAATGCCAAATTTTCCGCTTTGAATTTTAGAACAAGTGGAAAAATTCAAAATAGCCAATTTTTTCCGTTTTGCAAAGGAAATGTTTTGCTTTGCTTTGTTTCACTTAGAAACAATGTACTGTTGTAAAAAATCATATGATTAAAATCATATTGAGAACTTCCCAACTGAAACAGATTACTTCTGTAGACTCAGAAAACAAGAATTTATTTCATTTTTTTCTTACTCATCAGAAACTTCAGGTGTTTATTTTCTCACTCACCTGAAATTTTTTTTCTCTTAAGCTTTTGCAATTGCGACATAGCAGAACTTCCTCTCCCAATCTTCTCCTGAGTCATGTGAACTGGGCATACCTCCAATGCAGGGCGTACCATGTCGTCTCTGAAAAGCCAACCTCCAAATTTGCACCCAGTTTCCATCTATATAATAGGTATTGAACTCCTCGTGCTTGTGTAGGGGAAAGTCTTCAGTTCACCTTACAGCTAGCAGCCTTCCATCAGGGCTGCTTGGGGGCCTCGCCACCACAGTATCCATTCCCCTCACATGCGTACACCCTATTCCTTCTACCCATCGACTCCATTTTTGGCTGCTCTAAATACACCAAGAAGAAAACTCAGCTCACGGAAGGTGATATTGTCAAAACTGATCGCGAGGGTACTCTTGTGCTGAAAAGTTTTGGGGCTGCAGATCAATCCGCGGCACGTGTTATGGCTTCTGGCAGATAAACTGATGCTGATTCTGACACCAACCTGTGTCCCGCTGCTGGACATTTTGCCCATGACTTAGACCACGTCTGGAGACTGATTCAACCCAAGGCATGGAGCCAACGCACATGACCCAGGGAGTGTTAGGTATTTCCCACACAGATGCTTTCATTCAGCAATAAAGCAAATGCAGCTCAACTTGTCCTCTTCCTAGAGGCAAGTCCCTTGCATTATAAGCACGTTTGTCACAAAATGCCACCACACACAGCTTCTCAACATCACCATAAGAAAAATGTTATCTCTGCAGCCGTTCCGCCTCACTGAGTTTACAGCTGGGCCCTTCAACACTGTCAATAGAAATTGCATATTCCTTGCAAGCAGAGGATACAGACTTGTGTAGCCTTATTAATCATTTTGCTTAATGGCACATGAAATACCATCTTTGTCTCCCATCACCAGAGCATCTGAGTCCTGTCTCTGAGGACAGCAAAGAAGCTTTAGGCGGTGGCAAGCCCCCTGTCCGAGCTGGGGTGTGCAGGCGAATGCTGCGTTGGTGAAGATGCCGCTGCTGCACAGGGTGCTGGCATGGCACAAGTGATCCTGTCCCTCCATGTCCCTTCCCCCATGTCTGCTCGCTGGCAGCACAGGGAGATGGAGAGCTTCTGCTGCAGGCTGGATATGACCCTATCCCAGCGCAGAGGTGAAGAAGGACGGAGCACTGCTGGGTCCCATCACAAAGAGGGCGTTAAAGGTGAACTAAGAGGCAAGTGTACCCTAATGATAGGGAAGAGTTCTTTGTCATCGCTTAGCCCAAAGAGCAGTGCTGTGACACACATAAAGCAGTTGCTGTTTGCTCATGGTTGCGGCTCAGTCCCTGTCTGGGGGCAGCCATCGGGCACGAGTCTCCTGAGGTCAGAGCCCTCAGTCAGAGCAGGAGATGTCCCTGTCCCTGCAGGGGTCCAGGGCCTGGCACCCTAAGCCCTATCCCGTTAGCTGTTGGGCACCTGCTTCAGCAAACCACAGGAGGAAGTCAAGATGTGCGAGACCAGTGAAGCATGCAGAGCACAGTCCTGTTTAACCTCATCAGTCTACCATCAGCGTGTGGAAATCCAGAGTTCAGGGCATAGCTCACTGACAGTGGATGTAAACAGTCATGACAATCAGAAGAAAGCAAGCTTCAAAATGAGAGCAAGCACTGCAATTTTAATCCTTTAAAGGGTTAAAGCAGAGAGGCACCATGTGCTTTCAGCCTCCACTGAAGCGAGCAGGAGCTCACCACCTCCGAACTGAGCCTCCAGGAGCTCTTCAGAAAGGAAAGTGCAAGCTGGTGCGGGGTGAGTGAGCTGCTTTGCATGGGATTTCATTTTACCTTTTTTTACGAAGCAGTGGTGAGAAAAAGAGGCAGTGATGGTAAATGCAAATATGTGCAAGACAGCAAGGCCTCAGCAGGGAACCTGTTCAGCTCCACGGTCCCTGAACACACGTGGTTTTGACTTATGATTGACATGGATCTTGCTGCAGTGACTGGCTGCTCTCCTGGCTGGGAAGTAAGTCCCTTTATCCCATCAACATCACTTGGGGTTTTGTTTGGCTCCTACTTAGTCATGATCAAAATATGTACTGAAGGTCTGCTCTGAAAAGTGAGAGCTCGACACGCACAGCTGCTTTTGGCATTACAACAAATGTAGAAGAGAGAGGAAATTATTTGAACTGTGTGCGTGCAGCATGAGCTGCACCAAGCTGCAGATCAGATGATTCTTCTCAGATGTAATGCAGCAGCTACCTCGGTGTCTCTCTCCCTCTTTCTGCTGACAGCTAAATTGTTTCCTGCACAGCTGTAATCACACACCTAATAAGCTTGCTCCTGCAATAAACCCAGAGCATCTCCCTTTTGCTAACTGGCAACCTGTTGGGCCTTCTGTCCCTGCAGAGCACCTCACAGATCTCCTGTGCAATGTCAGATATGCTGCTGGCTGGTTTTGAGAGTCCCCAGAAGGGCCTCCATGAGAGCTATGTGCTTCCAGCATCTGCCAGCTGGGGCTGCAGAGGTCCCAGGAGAAAACCTCTCTTCAGTAAGCTAGGACAGAACAGGCTGATCAATACCAAAGGAATGAGGGAGAGGGAAGGAAATGTTTTTGCTAGCAAACAGCCAGCAATTTAAATTAGGAATTGCAGTAACACCAGTGAGCCTGACCGAATGTGGTATGTGCCTCCCAAAATACTTGTAGTACACCAAATACTATAGGTCCCCAACTGGGAAAACTGAGGTACAGAGAGTTGGTGGTTTATGCTGCAGCACAGGAGGGGGCTCAGCCTGCTCCTTAACAGTGTCTGGGACAATGAGAAAGTAAAACATCACCTCTCCTTAAAAGCCCCTTTTGGTAACAGTGGTGGCATGGGCTGGCAAGGGGCAGGTTTGGCTCTGTCTCTGCCTCTCACGGTCTGTGTGAGCAGAGCGAAGCCACTGCCACTCCTGCTGCTCCTCGCCCAGGCAGGCTGCCTGCACACCTTAGGGCACTGCAAACCAGCAGATGCAAAATACTGCTGTAGGACATGGAGTCACAGCCTGCACCGGGCTTGTGGCCCGCAGCATCTCTGCCTCAGCTTTGGGCTGTGAGCTCTCTCGGGCAGGGACTGCTTTTAAATAGGTGTTTGTGGAGCTGCCTGGAGAGTATGTCCTAACCAGTCCCCTCCTCTGCAGAGCCACAAGGAACAAGAACTGGTAAAACCAGCACCTACAACGTTAAAGCAGCTGATATTTCCAGTTGACAACGTATCCACTTTGATGTCTGCTGGGACAGACAAGATTTGGGCTGTTGTCTGTGCACCGGGCCTCCCTCAGGTGCTTTAGGCTCTACTAAATGAGCAGACTTCCATCAGGGGTGTGCAACAAGGTAAGGTGAAAGGCTGTGGACTCCAGTAACCAGAGCTACGTGGAAATTCAGGAGGATTTCTTGCTGGGCAGGGTCCCTGCAGTGCCTTGCTGGCGGGTTTCACCTTTGCTCAACCCTCCTGGCAGAGGCACTTTATGCAAATGCTGTACTCTAAGACTTTCAAAAGGTTCATGCTCTTCAGAAAAAAATTTATAGGATCAGATTTTCCTGTGGCCCCTCAAGTCATTTTATTAATCATTGGGACCATTCTCAAACGTCTTTCAACACTGAGAAATTCCACTTAATCACAGCCTGCCCTGCTACCACCTTCTCAGCATCAGATGGAGAAAGAAATGATGCAGCAAGGACCTTAGTCACACTAATGCTGCTTCAAGGCTGAGCTGGGGAATGGGACGTGAATCATCTTTGCCTTTTCTTTCTTTTAAGGGAAGTAGAGAAGACAACTGCTGCTCTGAGAATAAAACATAAACCAGTAACCGGTCTTCCTGTTTCCTTCCCATCTTGGGTCCCTGCGGTGTGCTCCTTACCTGCACTTAGCTGTGTCTGCTGAAAAGGCCCATCTCTCTTTCAAGCTGCTCCTTGGAGATTTGTTTACCACATCTCGGCAAGTTCAGAGCCACACAGAGCTGTTTTCCAGAACCTGTTGGGAGAGTGAATCGCAGGATATTTTCCAAACAAGTCAGTTCCTCCTTACAGAGTACTTTTGTGTGCATACAGATGCATAGGGCAGCAGGATGTGGTGCTGGGAGATAAAAGACCACCTCCTTGGAAAGGAACAAGCGTGGCAATGATAGGCATTGCATCGCCTGACTTTTACAAGCCTGCCTGCTTGCTGGAGTCCACCGAGCACATCCGATGCCCGGGACAGGGAGCAGGGAGCTGCCTACGTAAGCAAAGGGGAATGCCAAGGCCAGAGGGCACCTCCAGCATCAGGCTGGCCAGCACGGCCTGGAGAAGGAGGTGAATCAGGATCAGGGGTCATGGCAGAGCTGTGCTGTGAAAAATGCTCTCTGTGGGCTCTATTTTCGTCTCCCCAATCTGAGGCACGCAGAAAGGAGCACACCCCAGGAGAGCACAGGGCTCTGCTGACTGTCCCGTTCCTGTAGCAAGATAACCAAGCGAGGTTTGCTCCAAGGCCCTGCAGCACTGGTTAGCTGAAATCCTCTCCACATAAAAGGAGACAGGGAAGGGGAAAACATCTGGAATATTTTCCCCCATCTCTCTTCTACTGGAAAACGCATAACCACAACTCCCTAAGCGTGCAGTCCCTCAGGAGAGGAATAGCTATCTTGCTACAAGAATCCAGCATTTTTTATCTGGATGTGCTTTGAGCAAGGCTTAGGTAACACTCAGCTAAAGAGCCGAGAGCTGAACTCCATGCTAATACTCCCTCCACCGCTTCAGCCCACTCCTATTCCGCTAAAGGCTAGGAGCTTCTGGGGCAGGCAGCCCAGCGTGTCAGCTGTGGCTCCCCACCAGAGCAACCGGGAGCTGCAGCCCTTGTCTGCGCAGCCGGGCACGCTGCAGGGCTTGCCTCTGCAAGCTGTCCGAAAGGACCGGGTCTGAGCCGCAGGCTTGGGCTCTGTGATGAGGAAAAGCACGCAACTCGTTGCAAGCAAGCTGGGTCATGGTTTCCTGCAAAAAAAAAACACCCAGTGCTTTGCTAGGGAGAAATCCCAGCAAGCTGCTTGGGTAGGCAGGGGTTGCCCTATTTCTGTTTGGGGTTTCCTGGCCTGAAATAAAGGTGCCTGTGCTGAGAGAAGCTGCATGCATGCGGT
Organism: Chlamydotis macqueenii; assembly: GCF_036417535.1. Taxonomy (NCBI): domain Eukaryota; kingdom Metazoa; phylum Chordata; class Aves; order Otidiformes; family Otididae; genus Chlamydotis; species Chlamydotis macqueenii. Next base: position 28,489,256 of record NC_141560.1, read on the forward strand.
AAGTTCGGCAGGTTGCCATGGCTGGGATCTCCAGCGTACGAGGGGATGATCTGCGCAGTACAGCCAGGGCACTGCAGCTGTGCTTGTGCAATCGAGAGTCCAGGATTTCCAAACACTCTGGTTACTGCTCACAGCTGCTGTTTTGCCGGGGTTGCTCGATGTCAGCCAGCCAAAGTCCTCAGCTTCAAGCACAGGCAAAATTTCCAAGGGTGAAAAGCCAGCACGCCCGGAGAGGCTGCAGATACGGGGTAAGTGGTCTGTGCTTAGTGCATCTCCTCCAGAGACGAGGTCAGAGGAACCCTCCCCTGCAGATCGCTTGCCAAGGACAGAGCAGTGCACTGGCCCACGGGCCCCTTTCCATGTGCCCATGCACACGTGCTGGCAGGCTGCGAGCATTCCCGGCTGCTCTGAGCCCTGATTTGGACAGAAACTTGCCACTAATTCAGCAGCCAAGGCTGCATGTGGAATAGCTTGTCATTAATTTTGGTACAGCTTGCTTTTCTGTCGCCAGGAGTTCGCAGCCATCCGAACTCAAATGCTGTGAATCCCCCCGCACCCCAAACCTTTCTATCACCCAAATAAAGTCACCTCCCTAAGCCACGGGCCATCTGCCCAGCTCCAGCTCTTGGCAGGAGGCCTGCAGGGACACGCTCCAGCCACATAGTAATGGCACCCACCCGGGCTGCAGAGCAGCCTACAAGGAAACACAGCTTCCAGGGTTTGCTTTTGCTGTTTCGATCTTCGTGCTCTCCCCGTTTCTCCCAGCCCATGACCACCCTGGAGCTGCCAGTTGTGGCCAGGCCTGGCTTTTGACAGCCAGCACTCTGGTCACACAAGCTGCTGTACAAAGTAGATTTCTCAGCAAACCGAACTCTTTGTGTTTTGTTTGATCAGATTTAGCAGTTTGAAGGGGATAAACAAATCCGTTCCTAGAAGCTCTGCCGCAGGATCTGGCAACCTCTATTGGCCTCCAGAGACAACTCTGCGAGGCGGTGGTGCCAGAAGTTAGATGAGGAGGGAAGCCCCCAGCAGGCAATTTTGCAACAACATCCTCAGCATCCCAGACGTCGTGACAGCTTCCAAGGTCGCTTTTCTCCGTTGGCCCCAGCACGTCTCCCTGGCAGGCGCTGCAGTAGCCGCACACGCTTTCTGAGCACTTGCGCAACGTGAGAATCAAAGCTGTGCTTGGAGCAATCTGAGCTCATGTTTTCTTATACTTATACTGCAAAACAGAGGCATCATCCTTGGAGTTGAGCAAACCTGTAATTTATGCTGGGGATGATCAGCCCTGGGCGCGTGCGGAACCACTGAGGTAGCTGCTCACGTTGCTCGCCGCACTGCAATTTATTTGCTAGCCAGGCTATTTCAAGCTGTGTCAGGGACACTGGGTTACATGAAGAAAACAGCTCATTGAGCAACAGGCTGTGTTTGACACTTAATAAGGCCACCGCAATCCCCAGCCCAGAGGTCTTTCCAGTTCGGTGTGTCGTCTTCAGCCCTGACCAATACTGGAAACGCTGGGGTATAACCTCACCATTGCTTGAGCTCCTAGGTAACTAGTAGTGCAGAGCTGTGCAGGGAGAAGCTTCTGCCCAGGTCAGTGACTCTCTTAACTACCCAGCAGCAGGAGAATTAAGAGGAATCCAATCTCAGCTGGAGCGGATGCTGCAGGGCCTACAGAAGTGTAATCTGAAGAAGTGCCACAGAAATACAGCAGCTATTACATCCCAGCTTCAGGAAAAAGTACTTGTCCTCCAGTAGCGGAAATCAGCACTTGGGCATGGATCCCAGAAGAGATTTAAGACTCTCAGTCAGGATGTTGGTAGGCTGTGAAAGCCTATATCCAAACCCGCCATCTGGAAAGCCTGGGGTGTCCATGTGTGTGCGTGCCTCACCTGAGGACCGTTTGATGGACATCCCATGCACCCTCCTGGGAGGAAGGACTGCTAGATCTTCCCTCTCTCCTAGCTTAGCAACCTAATCCCACACTCTTGCACGCTCTGCTCCTGACCCTATGCCACCACCCTGAATCCTTGGCATTAGGGAAGGAGAGGAGACGGCGTGACACCTCTTCTCACTCTCTCTCCTGCCCAAGGGCTGGAGGGCAAGAAAACAATTTCTCATGTGGGTACCCTAGCTGGAAGTTTGCTATGTTCACCCGGGAGATTGTTACCTTTGGCATGTTTCAGGTGGAAAAGAGAAAGTCTGCAAAAGGGCAGTGGTGTTCACACCAGACCCTAGGAAACAGCCAGTCCCAGCTGAGTCAAGAGTCTGGGCGTTAAGAGAGACAGATCTTCAGGCAGAACCTGTGCTCAGTGTTTCCAGCTGACTGGTGTGTCTGTTCAGTACAGGGCTGCTTTGTTGGTTTTAGCCCCTCATGGAGAAGTGCAACACCACGACAGGGCTTGCTTCAGCCCTAGCTTTGCCGGTGGAAGAGCCGATGACCCTGGTCTGCCTGGCCACCGCGGTGCCTGCATTGCAGCTAGCAGAGAGGATTGCATGAGCTTTCCCCTAGTTCAGTTCAGACAGAACCAGCCAGGGTGGCTTAGACGAGTTTAAATTAACCTATATAATTGTGCCTGAAGCAAACACAGGGAGCTGCACTCTGATTACTCCACCAGCCATCTGAGGGGAAGCAACCTCCAGTGGGAGGGGTAGGTGAGAGCAGGCAGACTGAAAACTTCTTCTTCCAGAACTGGCTCTGCAGGAAGAAAAGTACTTGTGGCCCGATGCATGAAGGAAACTCCTCCTAGAAATCTACCAAATGACCAGGGTGGGCAGCAGTAGCGTCTCTTCCTAGCAGCATGCAAAGAGGCTTTCACTGAGCCCAGAGGAATGGAGAGGTGAAGTTTGTGTACTTTGACAGAGAGGGCCCTGAAGGCTCATCATGGGAATGAGCAGGAGAGGCTGGTAGGACTGCCTGCAAATGCCTGGAAGCACAGAGCAGGTCAGAGGTAGGAGAGAGTCCCCCTCAAGGGAGCAGCCAAGGCCAGGAGGACACTGGGGAAATGGATGTTGGACATGTTGGGAGAGGAGGCTGCCATGAGAAACTACCGGGCAAAATGGCAACGACCAAGTGTCTGCCCTACTGAAATAGAGAAAATGGAGAAAATTAGGAGAAGAGTCCACTGGCTCTCAGTGCTTCACCATGGCAACTGGCAGCATCAATCTCCAGCCCCCAGAGCCCCCCAGGCCACCGTGCATCATGACGGAAGGGAGCAGCATGGTTGTCCCAGTACACAGGTGTTGCCTCTGCTCACATATGAGGGCTCACCTTGAAAACAGGCCTGGCACCAGGTAGACGGGCGCTAAGCTCCAGGGCTGGCCGTCAGCCAGAGGAGCCAGAGCCCTTCTCAGCTGGCAAGGAGGCTGGGGAGGCTGAGGTGGGGCACTGGAAAGGATGCCAGCTGCCTGATGGAAATGTAATCAGTTAAACCCGCTGCTCTCACCTTGGGAAATTCCAGGTTCCTTTCACAAATGAAATGTTCCTTTTGCAAACTTGTTTTGGTGGGGTTCTTGTCTACACCCATGCTGTATAAACAAAACCAGCGCTGAAAGTAAAAGTGTCCGTACTGTGCTACATGCAGGACTCCCTTCGCTTCTTGTGTTAATTGTGGTGTGACAGCTGCCCTCCGTCGCCTCAGTAACATGCTAAGTTAAATTTGATCCTTTTAAACATCTGCAGTGTGAGCAGCACGTGCCGTCACATGTGCAGGTCCTCTGAGAGATGGATGGCATTTCCCGAATCACCTGCTGACAGATAGGTGTCTTGGTGACTCAGCTCTCATGACCCGCTGCCGCTCATCAGGGAGAGTTTTGCCACTTCCGTTCTAATTAACTAAGCCAGCAAGGCACGTGTTTGAGCTGATCTTTCTTCTCTGCTTTATGGATGCTTTATGTCAGTGCCCTTCTTTCTTCCACTTCCTTAGAAGGCAGAGAGCTACAGGGTGGATTTGCCTTGGAGTCACTGTAATCAGTGACGTGCTGCACTGAACGCAGGCACTGCAGAAGAGCTGTGAAAGGAAAGATCCAAACCCTGAAGTGGGAGAGGATCTCACTTTGGAGGAGGAAAAAGCAGATGCCAGTGTGGAATTGCCTTGGGGCAACCAGACAAACCCTGGTTTGGACAGTAACTGTATGACGTTACCCACAACGTCTGTGAGAACCCAGGAAAACTTCTCATTGAGGGCCAGGGTCGGGGGCAGAAACACAGAAACTTGCAGAAACTCTGAGCAATGGGGGAAGGCAACTGTCAGGCAACCGAAGCAGATCCAGGCAGAGAGATACAGATGAAGACATTGCCTGAAATCGCTGTCCTCAAAGCGAAATTACTCTGGGATCAAGCCAGTGCAATTTCTAGCTGGATGTACTGGATTTCAGCGCAAATGGGTGTGCCACGCAGATGTTTTGTTTTTTTTTTTATTTTAGTGTTTTTGCTCAGAAAGCGAAGTGTTTCGTGTGGTAACTTGCAAAGACAAACTCCTGTTCTCGGGTTTGGAAGGAAGATGCTTTTCCATGCCTTTCAGGGAGAGTCCCTGACAGAACATGCTGAGGAGAAGGCAGGGCTTTCTGGTGGGCTGAGGAGCAGCCAGGAGGATCATCTTTCTGTCCTCACACTCTTTTCTTCCTTTAGGGGTGCCTGGCTGCTGCAGGAGCAGGGCGAAAGGCTGCTGTGGTGGCTCCCATGGAAGGCTGCAGCAGCGGAGCTGTGCCAGTGCCAGCGCCGAGCCGCCCGTTTGGCCTGGACTGTGGTTTCCTGGAGAATCACCCAGGCCAAAGCAAACACGGCACACACCTGACGGGTCTTACGAAAGCATTTGTCACTTCCCTAACGCAGGCAGGCAGTGTCCTCCGCTGCTCTTGGGTCCAAGCTGGGACCAAGCTGCCTGGCCGGGGCAGGGATGCTCCCATGGCTCACTGCACTGAGGTGTCCCCAGGGAGGTGAGGGAAAAATCCCACACCGCACAATAAGGCATATAATGTGCCTTAGGCCATTTTCTGGTTAATACCAATTTCCCTAGGGTTCTTCTCACCCACTTTCATAGCAATGATTCAAATGGAAACACTGTCAGGGCCTGATTGCCACTGAGCGTACAGTGTCAAGAGGGCCACACGCTGATCAGTGACACTCAGTTGTATACCCTGTCCTAGTCCCATTTAACCCCCCTGTAGCACTCTGCTGCTCTGAAGCACTGCAGAAGCAGAAGTTTTGTCCATGAGCTGAGAAGCCTTCCCAAAATCCAAGTGTAACTTGGGGTTTTCCCCACTCCTGATCATCTGCCCAGAGGAGGAAGCGCTTGGGGATGTTTCCAGCAAGCCTGCAGGACTGGGGTGGAAAACATATACATCTAGAAGTCAGATTCGTTAGTTAGGAACAAAGGATGAAAAACAAGCTCACAGGAACTGTGGGATGGACCAGCCGCACTTCTCATGTGAATGAAAAAAAGGCACATTCCTCCCATTTTTTCAGCCAGCTTTGCCTTGCAGCTGAACACAGCAAGACACCTACATGATGACAGAACATCTCCCTGAGCACATTTTCCCTCCCTTCTTTTTTTTCCATGTTTTTCAATTTGATTGTTTGTCCTTTTTTTTTTTTTGTTTTCTGATTGGTTGTATGTGGCAACAGCTGCGTTAGGAGGAAAGCATTGCTCTGGCCTCAGCATCCACTGGTTCAGCTTACTCAGCTTCTCCTCGGGGATTTCTAGAGGAAGGCAATCAACACTGTGGCTAAACCAGCTTCCCTTCAGCAGCCGGTAAATAATCTCTGACCTCCAGAAGAGGAGCAAATGCACAGCATCGGGCTGTGCCTTTCACGCAGTCCACGGTAATGCCTGGTCCCCATCCTGCTGATAGCAAGGGGAGGAGGAGCAAGGGTTGGGGTCTGATGTGTCCATGGCCCCTAATTCTCCAGGCCCTGTAGCTGACTCATCAGGTTTGAGGGGAATCCCTCCCTCCTCCTCTTACCAGAAGGGTCTCCTGGGGAAGTGAGTCTGCAGCGACTGTCATGAATGGAGCGGCACCCAGCGCTCCCTCTGGCTGGGAAGCTGGCGTGCTCTCTCCTTTCCTTGCTCAGAGGACACTGTGTGCTTGTGTAATCACAAAGCCACTGTGTTTTAGGAAGAAGAAAATAGGAAGGAAACTGTGCAAGACAGGGGTTTCCCGAACTGCAACACTGTCTTTATACATGGTACTTTTGAATGGAGGAGAAGTCTGGGAACAGGGAAACCAGGAGGGGCTTTTGGTACCTTTACTTCTCCTTGCTGAGCCAGTAACTGAGATCCCAGTTGAAGCTGTGGCAGTTTCCACACCCCAGACAGCCCACGGCAATCACCTGGCAGGCCTACGCAGGCAGGACACTGTAAGCTGCGAGACGCACACAAAGCACAGAAACGTCCTCCTGCCTCGTTTACTTGTGGACCTGCTGACACTACAGAACGCTGCTGGCAGGGCTAGGACTGGCGCGTGACCCTGGGGAAGATGGGACTGACCCATGAGCTCCATCCACACCCACGCCCTGCCAGCCTGCAGCTGCACCCCAGCAGCGAGCATTGTACCCACCAGTCCTTCCCAGCATCTCCCATTCCACCGTGCCGCAAGGCAGCTGGGATAGTTGGGTGCCATCCCATCCCAGGTCCCTGGGTGGGGATTGGGAGCGTGTCATGCTCCATGGCATGGAGGGGAGCGTTGGGTGGGGTGCATGTGTGCCCGGGCACAGATGAGCTGCACCATCCCCACACAGCCTGCAACACCTCGCCACTCGCATCGTCTGACTCTAATTTGTCTTTTAATTTGGTCCTAGCAGGCCTTTTTACAAAGCTTGCAGAAGAGGCCAGCCCCCAGATTTAAGCATTCAGCTTAGATGCAGGAGCTAACCCAGCAGGGAACTTCGCTGTGAAGCCGTTATCTGTATTGTAGTACTTTTGAGCACAATTAGGTTTGACCTACAGCCCCTTGGTGGAGAGATGCCTCTGCCCATCTGACCGCACGAGATAAAAGCATAGACCAGACTGCTCTAGTCTTAGCAGGCAAAAACCCATTATTCATTGTTTGTTAAAAAAAAAAAAAAAGAGAAACCACATTGCCCCAGCTGCAGAGGCCACGATGATAGCTCTCTGCACTGAGCAGATACCGTTTGCCTCAGCTGCAGGAGATTCAAAGGCACCGGCAGAGAAAAATCTTCAGAGAGGGAAAGGACTCTGAAGAGGCCGTGCACAGGCATATAGATTTCTACTTTATTTACAGGATCTGCGATCAAGCTTGTTGAGTATTTGGCCAAACTGCTGCTGTGCAATTACCAAGCGTGGGAATTCCCTCCAGGGTGGAGCCCTGTGCCGTAGGTGTGGTACAAACAAAAACAAGCACAGGTTTTCACTGCTTGTTTCAGGGTGGGCCTCGGAGCAGCTGGGGGTGGGGAAAATTGCCTTGAAATTTTTCCACTGTTTACTGTGTAGTAGAAGAGTAATTAATTGCTATGTGCATGGAAGTTGGAGGGGGCAGGACTAGGACAAAGCACAGATTTGACAAATTTCAAACTATCCTTGTCCTAATAATGTATAACTTACTTCCTGCAGAATTTGTCATTTTTGTCTCCAAAAAAGAACACTGATCCCTTCTCTCAGATCAAAAAGTATGCTTCTGAGCTGGGCATAAGACCTTTTAAAGACACTTGAAAACAAGGGGAGTTTATAGAATCATAGAATGGTTTGGGTTAGAAGGGACCTTCAAGGGTCATCTCGTCCAACCCCCCTGCAAGGAGCAGGGACATCTCCAACCAGATCAGGTTGCTCAGAGCCCCATCCAACCTGGTCTGGAATGTTTCCAGAGATGGGGCATCCACCACCTCTCTGGGCAACCTGTTCCAGTGCTTCACAACTCTCATCGTAAAAAATGTCTTCCTTATCTCTAGTCTAAATCTGCCCTCTTTTAATTTAAAACCATCACTCCTTATAGAGGTTGGTTGGTTTGCATGAGACTGCTTTCTAAACATATTAAAAAATGACTGGAATAACCATAACTTATGATGAAGAAGAGGAAAGAAAGAAGGGTGGCCCTATTTCTCACTGTTAACGGTGGCAGAGGGTTCCTCCAAAGCCACCCAAGGTGTAACGCTGTCACTGCACAGGAGCGAGCTGACCACCATCCCCTGCAAAACGGCCGGCAGCAGGGTTAGCAGGCAGCACGCAGAGCCTGGCGGAGACCCATCTGCCCAGTTGCTATCATTGGCGAGACTGCACCACGCGAGGATATTTTTAATCAAAATTTTAAGCACAGATCCAGCTGAAAGAAGCCAAGCAGGTTTTGCTGCAACTATATTTAATCGCTGTTCTGAATCCTCTCGCACAGCCCGTGGCACAAGGCTCGCAAGAACACAGTGGTGCTTGGGCTGGCTTCCTCTCTAGCTCGGCTATCCTGGCATGACCCTGTTTACTGGAGACAGCACTGTTTTCTTTCCCAGCTCTAAAAATCAACAGATGTGCAAAATTGAGCGCTCAGGTTTTGTTCACAGTTATTGCAAATACTCAAGTTGCATTAAATGTATATCTTTCAGCATAAGTGTACTTTAAGAGTTTTTGCTTTATTTTATTTATTTTAAACAAAACTTCTGCAGGCAAATCAGAGGCAGAACATTATGGAAGAGCAGGCAACAACATATAAGCCAGCACAGCTAACCTGCCTCAGCAACTCCACGGTGTTTGTCAAGAGCGGAGGGAGGGAGCTGGAGCCTCTCACCAGCAGGAACAATTCCAGGCAGTAACCACAGCTCTTAAATCCAGCCCTTACAACCACCTGTTTTACGCAAACCTGAAAGGCACACATGCGTAAAGAGTTTCACACGCTTTGTATGGCTGTGAATGACTGAGGTACCTGCGGAGGGGCTGAAGTACAGTCTGGAGGATCGCACTTTCACTGCTGGAGAGCGCCATGAGCTAGTGACGTGTGTGAAGTTGGCAAAGAGCAATTGTTTATTCTCCTAGGTAACAATCCATCCCAAAACGGTTTAAAACACCACCAAAATATAACCACGGCAACCTGCAGTATGTGACACAACCCAATCGAGGAGTGTGCTTTTTGCACTCTGATAAGATGATAAAACATCAGCCTGTGCTAAACTGGGGCCTACCATCCCTGTTTCCACACGGTCTTACCCTCTCCCTTCTACAAGCACGGGAGCTCATGCAACTGCGTGGTGAGCCAGTTTGCTGAGCCAGACCAAAGTGACTCCTGCAGCGAAAAAGGGAAAAGTGCTGGCCCAAACGGACTCCCTGAACTGGGTCAGCTTGCGATCACATGGGTGCCGTTGCTGCCACAAGGGATGGCGTGGGACCACTCAGTGACTGAAGGCAGCGTTTTCTGACTCAGACATGGTAAAGATGCTCTGAACGCACGTTCTTACCTGTTCACACCAAGAGCCAAACGTCGCACACCCGAGCTGAAACAAGCCCCTTTGCCCGCTCTGCTCGTGGGGCACGCCTTGGCCTTGCCAGCCCTTTGGAAAGCTCCACACTCCCAGCAGAGCTGGATTACAGCATGTATCTATCCACACACGCTGATTCTTGTTACAAAGCACAGGTGTTCATGTACTGTGATGGTATGTGTTTCTATTTGCTACTGAAGTGGGAAGAAATCACATACACATTGTTATCTGCATTTGAAATAAGGCCTGTAACATCATTTTGCAAATGTGCTTCATCAACAGAAGCTGTTTCTCAATCATCCTCCTCTGAATGCATTGCACTTGCTTTCATTTGTCGATAGGTCTAGCATCAGAGAGCAGAAAAATCCATTTTATCCTCTTTTTATCTATTAACAACTAAATCCCTCTCTTAAAATTGAAGTGGAAGGATCTTTGCTCCTTCATTCCTGTAATATAGACCACCTGTAGTGCTACTCAGCACTAATTCTTTTTGTCATCTTCCTTTTCTGGACAACCTTATGCCCTTTTTCAAACCATCAAAACCTTCATCTGGATGCCAAGGCATTCACAGCGTCTGGGTTTTTTTCTTCACCTCCAGACTTATTTTGCAGCCCACCTCTGTAACTCTTGCCTTTGAATGTATGGGCCATCACGGCACTTAGGCAGATGTCCCCTGCTGAACTACCTACACAAGAGCTCAGCTCTGTTTCTTGACTTGGAGTGAGAAAGCTGTAGGTGTCAGTACAAAGTACTCAAAGTAGGAAAAAAAGTTTTAAAAAAATACTTCCTGATGAGTACTGTTGTCACTCAAGGGATATAACTATTTTTTACACTTACAAAGTTAATTTTACACTATTTTATACTTTATTTACTTGGTTTGTTACTAGGTAAGAGAGGTTGGTAATGGAAACTTCTCCTGGAGATAAGAACAGGGAATATCATCACCTAATCCTCTAACAAGTATTCAACAAATGTCTCATGTGCGCAAACACCCACGAGGCAGAGCAACTGGGAGCTACAGGCTGAGAAATCCACTGGAGCCTGAGGGTTCAGGCAACTTGCCACTACCCTGCAACAAGTCGGGCAGCCTTCCTGGTCATCACTGAAAACCCTTGTTTCTCTCCTATCCCTTCTGCTAACAGCCTCGACAGCAGCAGCCCTCCAGCTTTCTTACAGGCACATCCTGTTACCAGTGAGTAACCAAGCTAACCTGGTAGCCTATTTTCAGGTTCACCACATCCTTAGGTGAGAAATGTTGTTCTTTTTTTTTTTTCTGTCAGCCAGGCGTTTCCAAATACCGTTAACTGAAACCAGGTTAACATTCAATGCAAATAAATTTCTTCACAACACCCTAAAGGTATGCACAGCTACAAGTGGTTTAAGGGACACAGATGGAAAAAGGAACAAAAGAAATGCTGCCCATCCCACTTGTGCAAAAACCCAGTCCAAGGCAGCTGTCCCCTTTGGCAGTCAACTTGTTGCAGGTTTTCTTGACACCTTGTTGGAAGTCCTACCTTCCTAAACGCCCTAAAGCTGCACTGCCCAGAGAGATGCCCTGCCTGGCCGGTCATGCCAGCCTCCAGTTGTATTCCAGAAAGGCGGGTTTGATGGATTCAGCGAAGGGATATCCTCCCTCTCCCTGAGGAAAATATTTGCTCACAGGGGAGGATTTTGACTGCCTCTCCTACCAGATGCACCACTAGTCTAACCAGACCACGCTTATGGATCCTGTCCTGCACTGCCCCCTGTGCTGGTACTGCCATTGCAGGACCAGGATCAAGGTCAAATCAGTGTCCAAACTGAGTTAATGCCGCTTTTATTTGCTGACAGGGACAAATACCACTTTGGTGGTCCCGGTGTCATCATGTAGGTTTAAGTCAAAGAGCAGTCAAGGGGATAATGAGCTATGGATACCCCTATTCTGTTGGTGATGCAGGCTGTGGTTTCCACAGCAGCTTAAACCAGAGGCAGTGCAACCCCATTTCCCTCCTCCCTCCTTTACGCCAGCACTATGGCCAATTTGATCCTACAGTGAGCCAATTCAGGTCACTAGTCCAACAGAGAACTGAACCAAACAAAAATGTTTTCCACCAGTTTAGTAAACAGAATGGCTCATTACAAATGTAAATGAGCACCAGTGCTGGCTGAAGGAAGAGGGCGGACATAGCTGGGATCAAAACAGGGAGGAGAGTGAGCATACCTGCAAATGTTGCAGCAACATCAGATATTACTGAAAGGCATCCCTATTCCTGACCAAGCAATCCCAGTCTATTCACAATCATGCCATTTTTTTCCATCCACAACCACCAAATCTCTCTAACTTGAGAGATAGTTGCTTTCTAGTCTAAGAATCCCATAAAGGGTTAAATACCTTATGTTCACAACTTTCTGCGCCACTGGGTGTCACAAGAGGCGGTTTTCTGGGAGAGAAAACAAACAGATATAATTGCTGGCAAAAAAAAAAAATAAAAAAAAAATCACAGCTTGACTTGTGTGTTCTAATCTGCACTGCATATTACGCCACCGAGGCCTTAGCTAGGAAACTTTATTCCAGAGGCTTCTGTTTCAATGTATGCATCAGCTGTGCCACAATGAGTTGCGCAGCAAGGCCGTGTACTGCATCTGCAGCTTCTAAAAAGGACCAGGAGAAAAATACTAACCCAAAAAATGCAAGCACACACTTCTTTGTAGAGGACTCAATTCTGCCAAAGACAGTTTGCTGGATTTTGATTTAGTGATTTGCTGGGACTATTTATTCAGCAGGTTTACAGTCAAGTTCGTTACAGTTCCCCTATTTAACACTGTAGAACACAATTTTAATATATGATGGTGAGACAGGTAAGACTACTACTAGAGAAAATATTACTATGCTAAGAAAAGCTTGATGAACAGCAGCAAATACTGCTAGTAACTGAGATTTTTGACAAGTCATTGAAGTAATGCAAGTTTATCTATATAGACATAGTACAAAGGACAGGAGAAAGTTTTTTTGGTTTTGTTTTTTTTTTTTTTTTCCTAAATGTGAGAATCATGATAAACAAACAAAATCCTGACACTATTTTAAGCAGCTTTGCATAAGCATGTGATGATCCTTGTTTTAGTTTGGGCATAAGAGGTTTAAGTTCACTGTTCCAACAGATCCTGAACTACAGGATGTCTTGCATTGTTTCCAAATAGTTTGGGTTATAGCAAAACAAGAGAACAGAACAAATTGTTACTAGCAAAAACTGGCTGGAACAGCTTATGACAATTTAAGAACTTCCCATCTGAAAAAAAAAAAAAAATCACCGATTACAAAACGAAAAGCAATCCCCCTACTGTTATTAACTTGGTAGTGTAGAATTTTTTCTAGAGGAATACCGTCATGGATACGCTTCACAAAACTGGATCTCATGAGCCAACAAGGCCGCTGTTTTGCAGAACTCAAAAAGCAGGCTTTGCTTCTGTGTCAGGGAAAAAAATTGGAAAGTTAATTTTTTTTTCTTCAGATGACAGCAAGCTACAAGTCTAGTTCTTTCATCTTACTTCCAACAATGTGCACTGAAGCAAAGCATTTCTTATTTGGTACATCTGGACATTGGTTTAATGAGAAACGGGACAGACAAGGTAGAGAAGAATGCAGCGTATTATTTCATTGTCATTAAAATTGCTCCACTTGAACTCCCGATCTATCTCTCTGGGCTTAGACTGTCATCACTGGAGGCTTTAAAGTGAAAAGGTACGGTCTAACATTGTGCATTACAAGTTGATTCAGTACCACACTGCGCTTAAGTAGTATCTGAAATCCTAGAGATGTTCATTACTGTCTGCTTTAACATTTTTTTTTTCTAGGATGAATACACAGACAGCTCCTGATGACCCACAGACTATTTATGTGAAGATTCCCTATTAAGCTATTTCTGTCTATAATACATGCTGTTACTGCTCCTGGGGCCCCCTTGGAGTTGGGGGCACTGCTCGTAAGAAATCCAACTGCTTTTCACAGACTCCAATAAATACTGATTTACCTAAGCTGACTGCATGTACTTGGCATTTGCATCCTTATACTCTGCACCACAAATAAAGAGCACTGGGAATGTAATGGGAGCACAGTTACAAGGCTGTGCAGAGCCAGTCCGAGTTTAGTACAGGTAACACTGATCTGGGTCTAGTACACAAATAAGACTTGATCCTATTCCTGCTTGGCTACTCATGCACTCACACTGTAACTGCATCTACTAGAGCTTTCAGCGCTGGCACAACAAACCACAAATACAGGGAGCAAGGCCAAGTCTGTTATCACTCTTGATAAGCTCTACCCAAACCAGAAGTGTTAGGATCGTATCATGCACGCTCTAGTTTCTCTGCAAGCGCCAGGTTCGGAACAGCAGGTGATACAGTTCCACACCAGCCATTTCTCCTACAGTTTGATTGCAGGTGCTCTCTGCTCCAGGCTGTGAGGAATGGGATCACGTGTATGTGCAATACATGGGGTTTTCCCATTAGGTCAGGTATCCCCATCTGCGTAGCTGCCTTATCTTAAACAACAAAAAGCTTTGATTGAAAAAGAAAAATCCCCATCATTACTATGAAAAGAGAACCATGAATTTTCACTACAGGACAAAACACTAGCAAAAACGGCATTTCAGTTGCTGCAATTTTAACTTTGCTTATTAAAAAAAAAAAAAGATCCAACATTCCCAGTTAATATATTGTAGGCATCTTATTTCATCTTCTCCGAACACAAGATGGGACGTTCTCCATGCAAAAGCCTAAGGTATGAACAAACACCCCCTGCTCTCAGAACCACCACCTGAGTAATACAATCACATACAAGCTCCAAAATTTAGAATTAAAAGTGTTGCAGGGAGTTTTAATACTAAATACTACGCCAATGCACTCTAGTCATGTGGCTCCCTGATGGGCATGTTCCTTTTAATTTGGTTGGTTCAAGAAGTCATTAGAGAAATTTTATATACGTAATTAAAGCTGATCAAGAACAAAGTATCAGCGGATTGTATTTTATGGCAGAGTAAATGATGACTCCAGTCACATAACAACCTAGAATTTGAGTAGACTTGAGTATTACGAAGAAAGGTCCTATGAAGTTTTAGAAACTCAGCTGTCACTTGGAACAACACAGACCTTTCCAAACATGCTATTAGTATTTGTTCTGCCAATTGTTGCACAAAACCACACAATTCTCAGATAACCAACCCAAAACCAGAAGCAAAGGTGGCTTGATCTTACCATCTATACTACACTGTGTGGCATAAGGGAAGCCAAAGTTTAGAGGCACTAATGGAAATTCAGGAAGCTTTGTAAAGTTAACAATTCACAGTAAATTCGAATCTCCTCAACTCGGTTATCACATAAGGTTAGCATTGCCTTTTATTAAAGCCACCACACACAGAATTGCACCTCCTTTACTACAATGAACTTGAAACATACACATTCAAGGGGCTTTAACTGTAAAGCAAAAACAATTAAGCAATCCCAGTTTTTGATGACTTATGAGGCCCTCCTCAAAGTCTCAAAAAAAAAAAAAAGCCACCAAAGAATTCTGGAGTAATTAAAGCAAATATAGGAATAGCACAGCAGAGGAAAGGTAAGGAGTGAAGTCGTATTAGCTTGGCATTCTTCCAAGAAGATGCGCGTCTATCCAACAGCTAAAAATGGCCAGTAATCTTTCCTTTCTCCTCGGTTTCTCCTCCCTCACAACGTCATCATCTCCCTTTTTGCTGCTGAGGCTGAAACCTCTTCAATTGCAGCAAAACAAAAATACATTTTTCTTCACTAATACTCAAATTTTTTTTTAGTCTTCTCTTTTCTTGTAACCCAGAACCTTTGAAGGAGCAAAGGGAATTGCTTCCCAGAGACATTCCTGTTGATGGACTTTGCCTATTGGTCCCATCCAGCCCCAAAATTGTTTCTGGCACTGCCCAAAGCCTCAAAACCAGGTAGGTGACAAACAGCCAAAATCTGTTCCCCTACATAAATGTTAGGTTCAGAGCTGTTTAATTATAGCAGATGTCTGTTAAATTCACTACCTGTACCCCAAACAAATCCATCTAAAGGAATGCACTAGGAATCGCAGCTCAAGTTTTTTTCCTTCAACTTTTGTCCTATATCCTCACAGAAACCTGAGCAAATATTAAGATCTTCCTAAATTCCCTACAGTTAAACCAGTAATGTTATAAGCCTTTCAACATCAGGGGAAAAAGAGAGTGCACATAAATGTAAGAATTATCTCAAGACACACACACCACATAACCTGATATAAAACTTTACACTAGGAGCCAAAGAGCTCAGATGAAAAATACAGTGCTGAGTATAAATTTCTCTTAAAATACAACTAAAAGGCAAGCAATCATCACAGAAACAATCAAAGTCATCAAGCATTTTGATGAGAATTTCATAGAATAGAAAGTTAAAAAAATTACATTAAAAGGAGACACCAAGTATTTCAAAAACCTCTGTTTTATTTATACAGAGTAAAATACACCATACAGTGAACATTGTTTTCCACCCATAATCTAAAGCCATTAATAAGTGTTTTCTTTTCACCAAATATCCTGGCCAGAAGCACAGACAATGGAAATGGGAATGCTAATTAGTCTCTCTCTGCCAGAGCTACAAGGTGCACATCAATCTCTGCTTCTGTAAGGATCCTGAAAAGAAAAAAAAAAAAAAAAAAAAAAAGACATCTTAAACTTAAATAGCTTAAATGATTCTTCCCCTTAAGGTCCAATATTCCAACCCAATATCTACACAAATAAGTCTTATACAATATATCTTTTCAAGCCCTGCTGCCAGGGCCACAGGCCAACATACCAGTTCTTTTTGAAAAATAAAGAAAGAATCAAAGGCACTAGAGAGCGAAGAGGTAACAAATAGTAGAAAAAGAACAGGCAATTTCTCATGAGTAATGTATTTGCAAGCTGGGACGTGGTGAGAAGAATGGGTATGGTAATTAGTATGATGTTTTCATAGCCTTCTCTCTCTGCTTGTTATCCATCCTTTCTGAAAAGGACCTAAGAGCTCTAAGTGAAGTTTGGCAGAAAGCTAGCACTGGGCTCTTCAGCAGCAGTAGAAAAGGAGTAACGCAGCTCCTACGTGCTTTCTCAAAAATGCAATGCTATTCTGTTGTCCTAAACACACACCACAAAATGGAAAACCACCCATCATCACCATGTCAACTTTAAACACATCAGGAAGGGCTCAAAAGACTGCATCTGTAGGACCCAAAGGTTTGAAGCCTCTCTCCAATCTCCACTTACCAAGTAGCTAGACTAAAGCAGCAGAGGACTTTTCTTCCCCACTTAGCTATTATTCTTTTTTTTCTTTTTAATTAAAAAAAGGCAATGAAAGACTAAGGCAGAAATAACTGAACTCCTCTGCAGCAAGTCAGACTTACCTAAATTTTAGGTAAGACACACCTAGAGGGTCCTTTTGCATTAACAAAAAAGCCCCAAAACTTATTCTCCCACATTTCATGCATACTCCCACAGCTGTACACTGCATTGTGAGAAGGTTGCCAAGTACACTGTATCTGATGTGAGGTACAGCCCTCAGCAGGAAGATTTCCAGATGTTGTCTCGATAGACTGACCAAGTAACCTGGCTGCACACAGTGCGCTGCACTCAGATTCACGCAATAACGGGAGAGGGAGGACATTGCAGATGTCGTGCTTTCATGCTTGGTAGGAACGCAGTCTACTCAGAAAGTAAAAGTTCAGCCAGTTACAAATTCCTTCAGTGATTTTTAAAATCAGGATCTTTTAATTTTGTCAAATTTCAGTAGAATATTTAAAAGAATACAAATTCATAATCTATTAACTACATACTGGAGATGCTAAAAACTGCCACAATTAGAAGATGAGCAAGAGTAATTTAAAGATCCCACTTAGAAAAGGATTTTAAAAATTAAGGGACTTGCAAAATTTTCCCTAACATAAACCAGACTTTACTGCATTAGTTGTCATTACTACAATTTGGAAGCAGACTCCAGATGCTAGTACAAAGAAAAATTTTTATTATTTCAAATATGAAAAATCATCTAGACCTGATGTAACTAACTTTTAATAATCACATAAAGCAATACCTTTTTAAGAAACAAAAGAAAACACTTTTCTCTACTGGATCCCTTAACCATGTCAAACATTTTAAAACTGTGTTATTATGTTTATTATTTTTTAAACAATGTCTTTTACCCCTCTACATTTTGAAAAGTTACATGTAAAAAAACACCTCC
This sequence comes from Chlamydotis macqueenii, assembly GCF_036417535.1. Classification (NCBI taxonomy): domain Eukaryota; kingdom Metazoa; phylum Chordata; class Aves; order Otidiformes; family Otididae; genus Chlamydotis; species Chlamydotis macqueenii. The sequence goes on from NC_141560.1 coordinate 28,506,906, forward strand.
AAACCTTCAACTTCTGACATTTATCTCTTTTTTCTCAATTTGCCATTACATAAGAAGTTAACACTAATTGCACACATAACCAGCGAAACACACCAGGTTTTATCACTGCTGGTCACTTACCTGAATTTAGGATTTTCCACCGTAACTACACCAACTTCTATTTCTGAAGGTTTGAAATCAATGGATAGTACAGTAGACAGGCATGTTATTGCTGTCTGAAAGATGACAAAAAACCTTATCATTAAACAGAAAGCACTAAGGCTTTTTTTTTTTTTTTTTAATAGACACAGCATTAACAACTACTCTTCCTTCTAGTTATTTCCTTCCACCTGAAAACTTCAGCTGAAAAGTTTCAAAGTTTCCCCTTGTTACAGAATACAGTCCCTCTCTGGTCCTCTCCCTAAAAAGCCCAATCTACAACAACCAAAGGGACATGTCATTTTCATAGCAGAAAAAAAAAAACCACAACAAGACCAAAACCTTTTATCACGCAAAGATTAAAACGCCAGGTCCCAAGGACAGAACATGTTTCATTAGTGGTAAACAAGAGAGATATCATCATTACAGTCCAAGATTACTCAAAGCACACGTCACTTGCGTAGCTTCCATTTTGCCTTTTCTTCTGGTAACATTGACTGATTTTAAAGTTGCATTTAATCATGGCTTAACTTATTTTTTTCCCCACCCTAATAATCTGTTTTACGAGGTCTTCTTTGCAACCTCACTCACACTTAAACCTGCAGTAGGGTCATAAGAACGCTAAAGATGTATTCCCAAAAAGATGACTGAGCACAAAGAGAAGTTCCATAAAACAGCTATGTAGCTAGATGCTTATCAAATCAGTTATTCTAACATGGTGGCTTTTAATTCTGAACAAAAATGTGTTAGGAAGTGTAGAACACCGGACAAGACTTTTCTAAAGGTTATTTGCAATGTGTTGATAATACATTGATTCTACAGTAATTCTATGAGACTATATAGATGTCTTATCAGAAGACTTCCAAGCTGTAAAAAAACCAAACCAAACAACTAAAAAACCCAAACCAAAAAAGCAAACAAAATTCTTATTCTAGGAGCATTACCTCTAATACACCACAAGCTTTCAAAAAACCAAACAAAACCAAAAAACAAACAAACAAAAGCAGAGAGAGTGTGTGTGTAGAACATTATAGAAACCATGATTCTTGGTTCTGCTTGACAGACTTGCTTTTCCCTGTTACTGTCAACTTCTAGAATAACAGTGTTTGATCTACATTCACAATTTCAGGATTTTTATAAAGACAACAAAAAGGTACAGAAACGCATCCAGGATTTGACTGGCAGATTAATTGCCAATTAAGTATTTGCAACATACTACGGAAGTTTTGTGAATTAAAACCGAGAATATGAAGACTGTTTCATCTACCTCCAGCTGCTCACTTAGGAGACACGCACAGTATAATCAAGCAGTGATAGAAAAATAATCAGCCAGGATAAAAAAGGATTTTTGAGGAAACTTCAAATACATTCAATTTCAGTATGCTATGATTATTTAACCCTCTCAGGATCTTGTCTTTAAAGAAATCACATATTAAGGAAATCAGTACTTATATACATATAAAACTTCTGAGTTTATGCTGACAAACTTTCCATTTAAATGGTACTTTCACAGTAATACACACTTCAGAAGAAATTTAGCTGAAGATCTGAATCTGCATAGCACTCCCAGGGATCTTAATAAAATACTCTGTTTAATCTTACAGGGGAGCCAGCTGCTTAGGTTATTATTCCTCATTTCAACCGCTGATCTCGTGATACAGGAAACCTAACATTGTGAGAGAATAAGGCCTGGCAGAAACAGGTGGGCCACGGAAGAGGACTGTTTAGACAGATCTCTGCAGTGTAAGTGAAAAAGTACAGATTATTTATAAAATAAGTTAATTGACCTATTTTATAAGTAGGATACATTTTTATAATGGGACTTGAACAACAGTTTTCACAGTAGGCATAACAACTGGTGTTGTACTAAACCGACAAGACAGCACTACCCTGTCCTGTTTGAAAAGCTTTCTAACACAAAGATTGTAGAGTTGGATACAATACAATACAATAGAGTTGTATCCAGAATCAAGCCAACCACCTGGTGTAGTAACCAACCACCAGCTACAGTGGGAGTGCTACAATTATATATGCTGCTTCAGCTAATGTAAAGCAGAAAAGCAGATTAGATTACTATTAAAACATTTGCAAAACAGCTTCAAAAGATTTTCTGGTTGGAATAGCTATACTTGCTCTGGCAGCAATACAGAACTGTAAGAAAACAGGAAATGCCTAACTGTATTCCTCCATATCGCAAGCCTACATACAGCATATTCATTAAAAATACTTTAACACATCTTTTTTTCCTTCTGTTGGCCTACCTCCACTGTTTGTTCGTATGTCCAATCAAATTTCTTCTTTACTTTCTTTTCAAGAAAACTGGTTGACTCTGTCTGTTTAACTCCTGCAGCTGTGGCCTTGAATCCACAATAGTAACCTGCTGGATCACACTTGTATACCTGAGGGCCGTGTTCTTCATCAATACCAATCAAAATCATACCTTGAAGAGAAAATTTGTTAATTTATTTCTTTCCCTATTTTTAGCAACTTCATTCAACTGAAGAACAGAGCAGATACTCCCCTCTCATGAAACACGTGCACGCACAGCAGTACATTTTCAGGAACCAGTCCAATACCTAGAGCTGTGATTTCCTCTTTGTCTCTAACCTGCCAGTTCTTACCAGCTTCTCATTACCAGGTGTGCAACTCTACTGTAAACTAGATTTCTATCATTCCCAAAGAAGGGTGCTCATTAAATAAAGAAACATTTTTGCCATGCTTAATGTGTAGAGAACCACAAAGTCAGGAAACACAAAAGTTTAATCCCGATACAAAGCTAACCCAGCCAAACTTCACTTCCTGTGTATTGTATGACACTTCAGAAGTGTAAACAATAGTTCTATTAACATGTGCCTTTTAACAGAAAGCAACTTCACAAATATGTTGAAATTAATGGAAATATTAAATTATGAGCTTTAGATTTCTTGACTGTAATGCTGAAAAGCACTGCATTACATCCCTTCTCCTTTCTTTAAAGGAAAAAAAATCTGAAATTAAAATGTGAAAATATCGTAACATAAAACTGAGTCTTTGAACACCATTTGACTGAGTGCTTTCAAGCTGGACAGACTTCAAGCAACACAAACTGGTCACATCACTGAACTGCATGTGTGTTCACCCGCACTTCTAGATCTACAGTTGTACAGTCTCAAGATGCATACTAAAAATGACTCAAAAGCAATACTTGCAAAAAAAACAAACCCCAAAACAGAACAAGGTCAAGGTTTTAAATGATTTTCACTTCATACTTGTGTAACTTCTAACTAGCAGTAATAGTTGATAAACTTCTGAGCAGCTATAACGACAACAGAAAAAAAAGTTTACATCATCTATTCAAACAGAGGTTAAGGAAAACTAGGAAAAATACATTTTTATTCACGTATAAAGAAAAAAAAAAATCACTTTCCAGTACTATCAAGACATGGGAAATCCCAAGGGAAGAAAGAAACAATCATTCTTAAACATTACAAGCACACAAGCATAGGAAAATTGCCCCATCATGGAAAGTGTGGTGCAACCCTGAACGTTACTTCTTTAGCGAGAACTGCTAGTGCCTACTATGATTACGAGAAGTGATTCATCAATTCTGAAACTATTCTTCTTAAAAAGAAAAAAAAAAAAAGAAAAAAAAACACAAAACCCCAACAAACAGCCAAGCAAACAAAAAGAAACCCAGGCAGAATGTTTAATGAAAAAGTAACTGAGGAAACATTAAGTCTTTTATCTCAGTTCCCGGACAGTCCAACAGTACGGTTATAATTTGCTCACAGCCAAATGTAAGAGAAAAAACAAATCAGAACCAACCTCAGAACACAGAGATGACCAGGAACAGCTACAAAAAACAACTTTACACACATCTTTTTTAATTGAAGCTGCATTTGCTGTTATAAAATAAGACCGGTGTAGAAATGTTTGCAATATTTTTAAACATTTCTTCTCTACATTATACGTCTTGTGTTTAAGAGCAAAAATTATGCAGATTTTCTTCCTATTCATTCTACTTTGATAAAAAAGGCACAAAATCTGCACAAGCATAACTGCACTCTCCATATGTCTGTTTTAACAGTGATATTTACCCAGACACAGACACCGGTAAAAAGAGCATCTCCCATTTAAAGGCACCAGTAGGCAAACAGACTAGCCCCCAAAAATGAAGGTAAAATAGTACCACACGTGTTAAAAGAGGCTAAATCATTTACTCCAACTCAAATGCCGAACCAATGGTAAAATCACAGCTCCAGTTCAAGACTTTCAACACTGCTCTCGCGTTTGGCTGTTCATCCATCTTATTCCTTCGGTTACATATGTATCTCGCACAATTTGAAAATGAATGAGAATTTCTTACACTTGAAGTTGCACGCTTAGCGAAGAAACAGAAAAGATTAATTTCATACACTATACTTACAGCAACCAAGAGGCCTCATTTCAGCATTCTGCGTATAGACCTGAGAAATATCTGCAATCCTTTTACACAGCATATCCACAGGGATGTCATAGCCATACTTGTATTTCCAGTTAGCAGCCTCATAGCGGGCTCTCTGCACCTGGGATCTGCTGTCAGCTAGACAGAAAGAATTAATATTAATTTCACTGAACATGTACCACATTTATTCCTAGCATTGCTTGAGAATGCAAATTCCAGGCTCAACTTTAAGTTGTCTTTAAATATACATATTGGAACTAGACAAGTTCTCCAAACTCAGAACGAGTGGAACAAATCTCCTAGAGCAGTTATTTGTTTTATGTGCTGCAAGGTTGGTGAACTATATAAAAAAAAAATCTACACACTTCAGTTACTTTAAAAGATGGTGAGTTAAATACCTGTCATTCCTGTCATCACACAGCCAATATTTTCAGTAATTCTGAATAAATGAGTCACTGTGTTGGAATCCAGTAACTTGTCCTGAAGAGGAAACCAAAATAATCAAATAGAAAATTCTGTCTTTCAAGTGCAAAAAGACGACAGATGCTGGATTCTCTGCTATCTACAGAAGAGCCCAAAATAATCAACCAACAGCTAAAAATTATCTTTCTGGCTCTCCACTATTTACTGCTCTAGGCATGCAAAGGTAAAAATAGCAGAATATGGAAGATAAGAACTGCAATATTTGGAAAAGGATGACAGCTAGAGTATGACCAACATGGAAGTCCTCTTCCCTCTGAAGAAACTTTGAGAACACACATACAAAAACTTGAGCTCTTATTGCACGCCACCCTTCAAACACAAGGGTTTTCCCCCTGTGTGAACAATACATCACCACTGTGCTGAAACAGTCATGAAAATCTGTTCTGCGTGCTATTGGTATAATATTTTCTGAGTAGGAATTAAAGAAATCAGAAAACTGATTATGGACAACTTGGCCCTTACAAGCCTGAGTAGTGTATACATGCTAAAGTACAGCATGTACTAAAATACTCCGTATTTTAGCGTTACCCCTTCGCCAACGACAGAGAAAATCAATACTACAGCACTTGGTGAAGAAATGTACAGTTGAGCACTAAACGGAGCTAGAACTTGTAAGAAGCAGAACAATAAGAAGATATTAAATTCAAACAGCAATATAGGTCAATGCTAATAAATATAGTATCAATGTTGCAGTCTCACCCCCACCTTTTTTCTCATCTCCTTCCAGTCCCTCCCCACCCAAAACCGGCCTACTTACAGGTACTTTTTTCTGTGTTACGATTACTGCAGAATCTTTCCCACGAACAGCTACAGACGTAAGTCCACCTTGGTTTATAGCCTTAAAAGCATATTCTAGAAAAATACGTAAATGTTAATAAAAACCAGTGTTAGAGATAGTAGAACAATTAACTCTGACACACCTCCCCCTCCCTGCAACACAGAAGTCTCACCAAGTTCTGGCCTTTAAAAAAACTTTTATATTTGTGCCATACTTTGTGTCTTTAGGGTCTTTAGTACAATGCACATAAGGACCTTCTGATTGGAATTAAAGTCGTTGACTCTCTTCACAAAACCACTATCACTGCCTCCTTCAAATATTTCTAATAATTTGTCTTTTTGTTCAGTTAGAAAACTTAACAGCAACAGAATTTGTTTTAAAACAAGAAGCTTGTTCTGTATTTGACCAAAACGGTCCAACCTTAACCTAAAGTAACTGTAAATCCTTACAGAAGATTTTTCAACGTGCAAAAGTTTAGTATTTCACCCATTACTGCCATTGCAAGGATGTAATTTTCTTTTGTAGATTTTAACTGACACAGATGAAAACTGAAAAATGAAAATGAAAAATGATGGACCAGGCACAGAAGATTTGTTTTAACCTTACATCGCATTTTCTGATTTGATGTTCAAACACTTCAATGCTTTTATTCGCTTTTTTAAATGAAACCTATGCACATGTAAACTAAACAACATTCCTGAGATAAATACAATGGATTAAGATTTACCTGATATGATCCATGAAATAAATTTCCCTTGATTAATGGTTTCAAAAGCCTCAGGAACCACAACTTTTTAAATTGTTTATCTGGCAATATAAGATAAACATTCGTAACTTCCTAACATCTAGTTAGGAGAGGCAAGTTTCAGGCAGTAGCTAAATGCAGATGAATTTTTTGTTAGTTATGCGAATGAAACTGGAATTTAGAACATGCCTAACAGCACAGCAAATTGCTAAAACTATCAAACTGAGTAAGAAACCCAGCTGTTTTAAAAGCAGCATTCAGATCTATGGAAGAGCCTGCACAACAGGATAATAATAATAATCTGGAAATGAAAAAACAAATCTTGCAATACTATGATGTTGATGTTCAATCTGCTGAATCAGTGTTGTGGAAGGGCTGGTTGCCCTGTATTTATAGCATTGCATTTATTACTCTCAGGCATATGAGCATTTACATGCCATAAAGAATGTTCCCCCTTTCTCTCTGCTAGATGCACAGCTCTGCTCACCTCTTCAGTGATCAGCGCTAGCCTGCAGCAAAGCACAGAATCCAGGGAGACAGGAGCTAGCACTGCCTGCAAACTGGTCATGGTTGAAGCCTCAGGCCAGGGCTCTGCAACACTTGTTTATTTATGTGTATGATCATCTGAAGGGAGGGTGTAAAGAAGATGGACAGAGCCAAGCTCTTTTTAGTGGTGCCCAGTGACAGGACCAGAGGCAATGGGCACCACAGGAGGGTCTATCTGAACATCAGATGTTCACTGTGAAGGTGACTGAGCACTGGCACAGGTTGTCTGGAGAGGTTGTACAGTCTCTCTCCTTGGAGATATTCAAAAGCTGTCTGGACATGGTCCTGGACAAGCTGCTCTAGTGGCCCTGCTTGAGCAGGGGGTTGGACAGATGATCTCCTGAGGTCCCTTCCAACCTCAACCGTTCTGTGATTCTGTGACACTTATGTGTGAGCAGGAATAGGTGCCCTCACAAACTGTTTTTGCTCACAAGTACTGACAACCACGCTTGCTGGACTGCAGTCCCTTCTCACCCTGTTCCCATTACCGTCTGCATCGCTTAATAAAAGCCAAAAAGTGAAGTGGCTCTTACAGTATAACAAATACAAATTGCTAGTGGTGTTTTAAGTCTGTTTTCTGCTGGCTAAGCATTTCAGTAGTACTGCATAGGTTCTTTCAGAAAACAGCAGTCCCTTCCTGTTTCCTATCCCAACAATCAGAAATTTGACTGTAATAATTTTCTTTACCTCCCAAAATTCTACTTAGATGAAACATCACCTTTGAAGACTGGAACTAACAGGTGGCAAGATAACACTGATGCTCTGAGAGGTTTCAGCCACAGCAACAAGAAATATGTATTAAATAACTGTTACTTTTCTAATGAGATCACTTCAAAGGTATGTGAGCTTTTTGCGCTTTGGAATTAGAAGACAGATCTATGGCAAAGCACAGGCATTTCAGGACAACAGAACTACACTGGAAATCTCTGTTCAAGTACTGCCAGCTTCCAGAAAAACCTCAAGTTTTAAGGCAGCCATAAAGCAACACGTGTCCATGTCCATCCTTGAAACATGAGATTGATCTGAATATAGCGCATAGACAAGGATGTACAGGATTCAAAAAGAATGACAAAGAAAGAAAAAGAGCTAGGTTTGGATATTTGATCAAAAGCAAACATGAGTTTTCTGCCCATGCTGTGGCTAGATGCTGGCCAACAGAGACACTAGCGTGGCACCATGCCTGAGTTATCAGCCTGCCTCTGGGTAGAGTGAGCTCATACTTGCTTGAAGTTAACTATGCACACCTATGTATTTTTCTTCCTATAGCATACAGGTTCTCAAAATACCTTTACAACAGCTTCAGGCTGCCTGCAGAGACTCTCAAATACACACGCAGATACTTGCTTCTAAGACACGGGTAAAAGATACTGAGGTACTGCACATTTCCCACGCTTTAACCTAATGGTTGAATTTACCCAGGAGTCAGAAAACCAAAAACCAAAGCTGTTTCCTCTTTGCTACAGGATGCAGAAACCATTCCCAACAAATAGTAATGTGACAGAGAAACAGCCAGAAAGGTGATGCAGACCAACCAAGCCTGTGTTTTGATGGTAATGGAAGGTCAGAGCCCATGACTCTTCCATCACAGAGCCACTGATACCCTCTGTGAGGAAGCGCTGTCCCTACCACCCATATGTATAAGCCTTACTACACAAGTTGCATACAAGCCTTATACACATGCCAGGTACAAGAAAACACCCATACGTAGGTATCTAGAACAGGTAACTTTCTATGCGTATAGACACCTACACACCGGCACTTTCCTCGCTGCTCCTTGGCGAAAGGACTGCTGGAGATCGGGTCACCTGTCCACAAAGCCTATTCCACACAGCCTTCTTCCCGAGAGAAACTCAAGGCCAGACACAAAAGAAACTATTGGCTACCACAGACAATTCACACAGTCTGGTCCCAGCAACCTCCTTTCTTGGAGAACAGATGGATGTACGGACATGCCGTGAAATGCACGTGCAGTAGAGCCACAGCAGCTGGGGAAGAGCCACTGAGGTTCAGGGGAAGATGGCATCAGGGTGATGCTGCCAAAACAATTAATCTGGCCCTGCTGTGAGGATCCTCCAGGAGCACTCTGAACGAACTGTCCTGCCAGACTGAAGTTGAGTATGCTGTTATAGAATATTCTACAGAAGGAGCACCATGAGGCTCTTCTGCAGAATACGATGCAGTGTAAAAATATGAACAGAAGATTCAGTGGCCTACAGAAGAAGATGAAGCTTAACTGCAGAATGTTTGAAGAAGCCTGGAAATAAAGGATAGTTGCTACTGTCTCACAGGCCATGACGTACAGAACACCTGGCATATAGGTGTAACAAGAGAGCATGGGTTATCTCCAAAGACTTTGGCATGCAGGGTTTGAGGCAGTTCAAGTCCCATTGCAAACAGTTATTGTAGTTCTCAGATTCCAAAACACAATGCTCATAAGCTTGGCAAAGTAGACTGAAATAAACACTTTAGGGGGAACAAACTGCTTCTGGATAGCTGTCAGTTTGGTCTCCAAGCATCCAAAATCAAACACAGGGAAATCACAGGAGGTCCCTCCCCATAGCAGGGGACACTCGAGAGGGCCTACTCTGGCTCTAAGCTTCCCTTATCTCACGCGAGGACCCCTTTCCCAGGGGGTCCGTCGGTAGGACCGTGACCGGAGCCGCTCCTGGCTCCCAGCAGGCTTCTCCCCACGCACCGCGGGACCAGGCAGGGCGGGAACCGAGACTCCACAGCCACGGGAGGCACCAGGTTTCCCCCCGCTCCCCAAAGGCAGCCAGGCTCGGCGGAGGCTTTCCGAGCCGGCTGCGGCCCTGCCTGGCGGGAAGCGGCGTGGGCAGGCCGGGCCCGTGACGGGGCAATTCAGCGGCAGCATCCCCGGGGCCGGACACCCACCGACTTGGTAGAGACGGCCCTCGGGTGAGAAGATGGTGATGTGGCGGTCGAAGCCGGCGCTGGAGCCTCGGGACATGGCGGGTGCGGGGAGGGGCGGCGCGGGGCGGCCGAGGGGCTCACGGCGTGCAGGGCCCCACCGCTACCGCAGACAGGGTACCCTCCGGAGTACTTCCGGGTTACGCGCTCCGCGCAGGCGCGGAAACGCGCTCCGCGGGAGCACCGTCACGCTCCACCACCATCACTGCGCATGCACCGAGCACCGCGGTGGCGTCCCCCACCTCCCGCCCGCCGCACCTCTGCCGAGCATGCGCACTGGCGCGGCGGAGGGGCCGTGCCGCCGTGTCGCGACATGTCGCGGGCGTGGTGAGCAAAGCGCGGCCCCTTGCAGCACGGCAGCTCTCAGGCGCGTAACCGGTGGGGCTGAAGCTGCGAACGGTCCGGCTGGTCCAATGGGTGGTGATTCGTGGGAAACCTCAGGGCACGTGCGACGTCCGTTAGAGAACAGGCACGGAAATAGCAGAAAACGGGAGAAACGGACCGTGGGGGGCTGACGGACAGCCGGGAAAACAAACCCCTCTTAATTGTGCCAAATAAAATATTGCCACGTGTTCTCTTCAGTGGGTATAATTTAAAAGCAAAGAACCAGACTAACCTCAACAAAGGTGTTTCAGGTACTAATTGTTGCCGCAGCTGCATTTTAATGGGATGTTTAAAAGACAACTTTTTATCAGTGGCCAGTACAAAGGGAAATTCCCCAAATTTCAACTCGTGCTTTTTGCCTTTCAGCATCTTGGATTTCCCCTACTCTTTGTGGGAAGGCTTTTTTTTTTCAAAGTCGGTCATTGAAAGGGTTGGAAAAGCTGTGTTCTGGTATCCATGCCTCTGTTTTAAAAGATTATTATTACATTATGCTTTATTGAAACAGCAATTACAGCTGCATTTTGGTTGTGCCATACATTGGAAGTCTGCTTTCTTTAATTTTTCAATATACTTTTCCTTGCTTATTAATACTATGGGAAAATAATATGTCTTGCAAGACACAGAGTTTGTCCCCTCCATTAGGGAAGTGTTTTGTGGGCAGACATGAAATGTTTAAAGCTGTGATGCAAGCACTGGAACACAGAAAACACAAGAATGTAAAAACGTCTCTGCTGCATCAAAGACAGAGTCTGTCTAGCCCAGTGCCCTGTCTCCAACTGTGGCCAAAATGGGTCCCCATGGAAAAGTGTTAAGACTACAGAGAGCCTTTAATGATAGACTCCCCGAATCCTCTGCCTGTCTCCAACTGTTTGGAGGGACTTCCCAAGGCAGAGATACTGTCTGGTTATTTAACAACCCTCGCTGGTCTCCCCTTGAACTCAGGTGAACTTCTTGCAACCATGACATGCCGTGGCAAAGAGTTGCTCAGCGTAACGATGTGTTGTGTGGTTTCATGTGAAACCTCATCTTTCATCTGAACCTTCTACCTGTAAGCATTGTTTGATGCCGCTTTTGTACTGGAAGAGACAGCAATTAATCGATCCCTGTGCATCCCCTCCACAATACTCATGATTCTTACGATCTCTGTGTTTCCTAAGAGCTGTATTTCTCCAGGCTAAGGATTTCGACCCTCCCAGTCCTTCCACATACAAAGCTCTTCCATTCTGTAACACTGGAGTCCAATGTCAGAATTTTGTTGTAAATTCCAGAGTCTGTTCCATCTTCCCCTAAATACACTAAGAATGTGTATTTAGGAAGTGTTACTATTTAGAAAGTAGTATGGTGTCTCTGTAAGAACAGTTTTGAGATTAAACCAAAGCGACTGATTAGGATCACGTCTCTTCTCAGTCAAAAGTAAGTACAGGATGCATTTATTCCAGTTAGATGTTGATATTATGTATGTCTGTTACTGACCAGGGTGAGGGAAAATACAAACTTCAGTGGATGAACACGCCTCGCAATGAAATGGATAACCCACAGGTGCAGTTTCTGGTCAACTAAAGCTGACCTAAGGAGAGGTGCAGGGGCCCACTGTCTGCAGCCTGACATTTCAGCCTGTCTCCTACACAGGTACCAGTATTTGTGCAATGGTGCTAGTTCCATACAACAATGCCAGTTTTGACCTAGCCAAACCAGATTTTTTAAAGGGTTTGATTCAGCTTACCCAGCTTGGAATTGCTCATGACTGCACGACTGCCAGAGCAGGCCCAAACTGGGACTGTAACAGCACTGATTGAGGGGTAAGTAACCCTCATACAGAGCAACCGTTGCTAACTAAGCAGTCCTGAACAGAAGACACTTACTTTAACAAAGCAAATGCAAAGTATTTGCATTTTCAAGGAGATGTGGCAGCCCTCTGACTTACAGAATTGTAAAAACAATCTTCTGACAAATTAGAAGTAAATCAGTTTGAGAGAAGATCGAATCTCTCTGCTTTCCTGGCAGACTCCTGAAAGGAGATGACAGAGAGGAGCTGGCATATTCTGTCAGAAAAGGGATCTGTCATGAATGCTACCAACAATGTCATGAATTTTAAACCAAGGTTTTAGGTTATAAAATCATAGAATGGTTAGAGTTGGAAGGGACCTTCAAAGGTCATCTAGTCCAACTCCCCTGCAAGGAGCAGGGACATCCCCGACTAGATCAGGTTGCTCAGAGCCTCATCCAGCCTGGCCTTGAATGTTTCCAGGGATGGGGCATCCACCATCTTATCTTAAGAGGTATCCAACTCCTCTACACTTTCTGCACAGTACCTGAAGGACATGACTGCACGCAAATCACACCTGCTGGTTTAAAAACACAGAGTATAAGAAGTGTCAGGATAGCTCTCTGATGTGGAAAAAAAAATAGCAAGGAACACGCTTGAAGGCTGAGTCCTGTGGGAGCTTGCCATGGGATACTGCAAAAGCTCAGAACTGCAAATACTATACAAAAAGATCTGTATGATTCAGCTCAGTTTCAAACTGAGGATTTTTCAGTGAGCAAGACAAATGAGACAAAAATATGATCTTTCATCTGAGATTAATGTGGTATTTCCCAGATTTTGGGGGAGAAAAGTTTGCGTTAAGAGTGGTAAGTGCAATAAATGAACATGTTTACCACACAAACACTTATAAATAATAACTTAGAATACTTTTCCTGTAATATACACTTGCTCTATTTATAACTTGGGATAGGTTTGATTAAAATATCTGTTCAAAATTCAGTTTTCCTGTTACTGCCTGATCTAGTTATGATCAATTTTTGTTTAGAAAATTCATGCGTTTCCATAAGCAAACTATTCCATTGACAGGAAGCCCTGTCAGAAGCAGCAAATTTAAGTGTGTGAAAGAGCCAGACAATATCCCACTGGTTGTTTCCCAATTCTTCCAATCAAAATCTTAATACATGTTGCTACAACAACTCTTTTGCATCGTGTGATCAAATGAATTCTAGTTTGTGTGAGGAAGTGTTAGGGCTATGTGTGTCTGGCAAAGGGTAAACATAACATTGGGCCCCCTTACTGCCATTTATTGGCTACAGACATTGTGCGACACTGTTGCAAGATCGGCCGTGCTAATTTTAAAGGTACTTTGCTTAATTTCTTTGAAGTACAGAGTTCACGAATTTCAGTGTAGATTAAAAGCTTGAGGGGAAAAAAAAAATAAAAAACACAACCTGAAATTCCAAGAGGGAAAAACAAATTTTAATTCAAATCACACTCAGAGGCTACAGAAATTGCCTGTAAAGATGGAAATAACGGCCCTAATTAATCCCTGCTGGACTACCGTTGATGTTAACAGATTTACTGCAGGAATGATTTTGACAAAATGCAGTTACTGAATTTTCTTTAGTTATTGGCCTCACCCATTAATCCCATAATTATACTGCTGAGTTCTAGTCAGCAACAGTGAAAAAATAAAAGCAGCTTCAGCTTGTGCAATTACATTCTTCTTAATTTCTGTTGAATGCAGAGCCATTTTCTTGGTACTTGAAATGAGTATTTTTCCTCAAAAATGTCTTTATAGGGGATATGCCATGTATCACCTGTAGTCTGTACCACACAGTCATAACGGAAAGCAGGCTGTTGGATAAAGACAGATAAAAACATTTTTTTAGGACTTTACACAATATATTATTTAAATACCAGTTATAGGTAGTTATAACTTCCAACATGTACCTCAGAAATCTCCACAGATCCATCTCTTCAACAACTCTCATTTACTTCCTTATACCAAACAAATTCTAAATTTTAGTACTGGAGGAAAAACTAAAATATCTTTTAATTTTGTGGTCTAGGAGTCATTAAAATGGTTAAAATTCTGTCTTCAATCTCTACCAGATAATGATTTGAACATAATGCATTCAGTTTCTAGAAATAGCAAAATTATTGTTTTTCTGTTCAGTTAAATGAAATCATATGGGAATTAACTCAGGATGTGGAGTTTATAGGCTTGAACTGACAGGATTTAATGACATTAATGACATCTTGTGTTTGTCCTTCCAGTGTACCTCCTTACAGACCTGACCTGCTCTGTGCTGAGGAGGATGTAAGAAAAGGGTTTATCACTAACACTTTCAAGAGCATCTAATTGAACAAATATAATAAACTATTTTTCTGGTCTATTATGTTACAGGTATACTAACTCAACATATAGAACACAAATACAAAAGAAGCATTACTGGTTGGTAATTATGGCTCTCAAAACATACTATCAGTCTGTAAGTATAGTCTTGGGAGTCTACTTTCCCGTGACAGCTTCCAGAATAACCTAGAAGACAGCTACGACTGGAAATGTCAGTCTTCCAAATGACTTGTATGGGAATTAAGATACCAAAATTACTAGCCCTTTCTCACTGAAGAAAGAAATGAAGTGTAACTAAAACTGTGTTACTCAGGTAACCCTACATTCAGTACTTGGTTCCATAAAAATAAATGTATATACAGCAACACTGAATGAAAGGCTGTCATTCTTACATGTAATGATGAATATTGTTTTACAATTTTAACCAGAGCAGCAAGAAAATGAATCTGCATAGGTGCAGTATTCCTTTAAGTAGGCAGTAACAATGCAGACAGACTCGATAACAAAAAACTGCATGATATGGACTGTCATGTGATGACTTTTTCCCTAGAAAAATCGTAGAACAGCTGCACTCATGTTAATGTACTGTTCATGGCTCACAAGGATACATGTCTCCTAGAAAATAACACTACAGTATTCTGCCATAAGATGATCCTATGCTTGGAAGACTGTAATTTCTGCAGCTGAATACTGACTATAAACCTGACTGTTCTGGGCTTTTCTTCATGAAACTTTATACATATGTTAGGCAAATATTACAGTGAATACTGAAATATCTGTATTCTCCTGCTTCTTTAAAATAAAGATGAAATAAATTCTGTTGTACAATTAGAAGCACAGTATTTTATAATAGGGCTACAGAAAGTAGGTATTGCAAAGTTTAAAATAAATGAAAAAAATACTGGCAGTTATGTTTTACAGCAATAGAAAGATCTGTATAAACAAACATGCATTTACATTTACATTTCAAACAGTTAGGCAGCATTTCCTGTCTTTTTGACAGTTTTCATGTTTGTGGCATGCTTTATGAATACAGTGGATTTTCAGTAACCTTGGGAGCTTTGAGCCCACTGGTACAAATCCATTTCTTAGACTCCAAGAAGAATCTTTTTGCTTCCAGTTGGAAACTGTGTATCATTACTGAATATGCTGTGTGTGCTTTCTGATTCCAGTAGAAAACTTACCAAAAAATTTATATGCTTTCCTTCTACAGAAGGGGAAAATACTATTTGGTGTCCACGCTGCCACTTACGGAACAGATGACGTGTCACGCTATCAGAAAGACAAGCCTTGTGATCCCGGAGGAAGTCTCTAGTAACAAATTTGCAATGCTTGCCTGATCGAAGAGTGGCATATAACAAGAAGGCATCATCTTCAGAGCTTAACAAAACAAATGGAAAAGACAGACGTAATTCACAAGGTAGTAAGTTGCAGGAAATGAATCAAATGCTGATCTGAGATTTATTCATCAGCAATACTGAAAATTCCCATCACTACTGTAGTTCTCTGGTAAAATAAAGAACTTCTGCTTACCACAGGGCACCAAAAGTTAGAGTACAATAAAAATTAATTGCATGCTACATAGAGCATTCTTCCCTCCTATCACAACCTAATAATACAACAACAGAATCTTGTCATGTAACTTAACAGTGCTATGTAGAACAGAACTGCTAAAACTCATAAGTGTACCCCCAAAACTTTGTTGGAATATAAACAATCATCACAACTGATCATAAAGTGTAATGTAGGCAACAGCACAAATCTGTGAAGCTGTGTCTTTACATGGGTAAATACACTTCCAAAAGGTACTATGATTATTTGGAAAATATATTCAACATTAGCTGCGATTAAACCGAAATAATTTTAGGGAAAAAGCTCTAAAAATACATTTATAGAGGGCATGAGATACCCTCTACCTGGATAACCTAAGCAGAACTTTGCTTGAAACTACTTTTTAATTGCTGTGGATTACTGTAACAGTAAGTGACAAGACAAGAGATTAGTGAGGATTTCCAGCCTGTGGTAACAGAGTCTCCTTTGTCGGCGCTCAGGTGGCAGGAAAGAAAGCGATGTGATTGAACAGCAAAGAGAACAAGAGCCAGAACTGGAGAGGGGATGAAGGAGAACAGTTCTGAAACAAGGAGCCAGGCAGAGAGACTTGGACTGGCTGCTGGGACAAGGAACTTGGTCAGAAGTTCTGGGAACTGGGATCACAGAAGAAATGGCAGAGACAGGTGAAGGATCAACGATGCCCAATTCAGATGGATACTAGGTGAACCTGGACCTGGCAGAAAACTGAGACTCATAGGAGGAAAGCAGGGGAAGGAGAGGGAACACTGAGGTGGAAACAAGTACCTAATTTAGAGACAAGGACAGGTTTCACTGGGCAAGAGCAAAGGGGTCGTGCTGCTTAAATTAGAGAGGCAGAGGGTCTGTTTCCACTCATAGAAATAATTCTCCTTTGGGAGCAGCAAGGAGGTCAGTCCTCCAGACTCTACACACTCCTGGGCTACCAAGGAACATTGGTCAGGCATGAACTTCATCTCCCTCCACGCAGGACTAACAGCAGACCACAACTGTACACTGATGCTATCAGGTATTCTGTAAGTTCAGGCCACTGTGGTCTTGCTAGTGGTTTTATCTTGGCAGTTCTAGGTTATAAATCCTAATAAACCATACAGATGTCAACATGATTCTAAATTATTAAATTCTTCATAATGCAACTTTTAATATGCATTGGGTTTTGATGCAAGCATAGCAAAAAATATGTTTCTCTTTCATGTACACAGAGCTGGGGATCCTAGTAATGGTACTAAAACCTACAGCTGTTTATACTGATTTTAAGTGCACATAAATCAGGTACTGATAGCCATTACATTTAGCCATTTTCTTAAACTTACATATTTTCAGCAAAGAAGAAGTCTGCCTTATTCTGCATCTCCTTCATAATCTCTCTTTTCCAATTTGAAGAGTTAATCAGCATGTGTTTGCGACCCAGCACAAGCAACCGGGCATTCTCTTTTGCCAGGTAGCTGACAGCATCGAATAGCTGCAGAAAACAAAGCAAAACCAAAGATTTTCTTAGCTGTAAAAACAGACTGACAGGAAACACTTTCACATCTGTGTCTCAACTAGTGGGACTTCTAGCATATCCTCATTTCCCGCAGTTCTTAACTGCATTAGAAATTAAAGATAACTAATTTAACTCCCTAATGACAAAGAAAAAAAACCCAAACAATTCATTGTAGGAAGCTGCTCTTAAACACACAGAAAATACATTGCTATTATAAACTTTTCCCAGCTCTTATAGCTTGAATGACATCAATGAACTCAGGAAGAGTTGTACGGAGATTTCAGAAATTCACAGTCAGCTGAGGGAACTGAATCACATTGGGATTTAAGTAATATCTTCTTCTGGAAATGATTCAGCACTGAAGCCTGGGTTGGTATTAGTGGAGGACAGAGCTCTAAACCATACTGCTTTTCCAGCCCCACCTATTGTCGAAATTAGAAAATTACATGTGATCTGGGCTGCCCTGTGGGGAAGAAGCAAGCAGCAGTAAAAGGAAATCTGTGACCTCAGGATTAAGGGTTTATGAAAGCCACATCCAGACTAGCCTCCCACTTATGAACCAGCATCCTGAGGTGGCAAATTCACTGCTACGCCAGCTTATTTTCAAGAGGGGCTTTTCACCAGCCTCTTAGGGCTGTGCCTGTTTAGCAATAAATGCTTCTCAGGACAGGCACACTTGTGCCTGTGGCTTTCCCTCCCTGCTTCACCCAGACAGAGCTCATGGAGGGCAAAGGTTCTGGCTTTCAGCATCCAGGTTATTACTGCAGACTGCTCACAAAGCAATGGTGTTTCAGTTCTGCCCAGAAAGAGAGAAAAACTGTTTCTTGAGACTGAAGCATCACGTTCGAAGGCCGAGAACAGTACGCTCAACCTCCAGGGAAAGATGTTTCCTAATTTTTTTGTGCATTTGCTGCCACTATTTGTCAATATACAATCTCCTGATTCTTCTCTAGTCTCCCTACTTTTCTAGCTACTCTCTCTTCCCTGTTATCTCTTCTCCCTGCCATACTTCCAATTGCCTTTCTCCTTCTCTTGCTCTTTCCCCTCCTTTCCCTCTTATTTCTGATCCTTATTTGCTATCATTATCTTTTGTTTCAGGGACTAGAAAGAATTGTTCTTCTAACTCCTGGGTACAATTTTACAATGCATTTAGTTTGATCTACCTGCAAGTAAGCAGTGGAAAGGAGTGGTTCCACTCAGTCCTCTCTCGAGCTGCAGATTTGTGCTACTTCTGTTGCGTCAGATCTAACAACGTCACAACTACCCACAAGCTTGCTGATCCAACAAAATAATATTTTATTTTATTTTTTTTTCCCAGAATTGAGCTTGCAGCCACACAACTGAGAGACCTGAGTCAAAGGCGCTAACTGATGGGAACACATCGCTGGAGGTGGTGAAGACAGGAAGCATGAGACTGCCCCTCTCAGCAAAGGACCTGCAGGTGGATCAAATTAAGTATGCCATGAATCTGGATCCGAGAGAGGAGACCAGAAGATTTTCTACATTAATTTTAATTGTTAAGCTATAAGCTGCTGTTAGCAGCATCGACTCTGAGGGACTGAAGGCTCTGTTTAATGGAGACATGGGGTCTGGGTGCTAATGCAAAGCACAAGAGCCTAACAGTACCTATTGGAACTGACTTTCTGCTTCCAGGAGATCACGTTGGACATCGGCTATTTCCCTGCAAGCATACAATCTACTTTTCCCTGGTTAAAACAAACAGCACATAATGTGAGCAGGAAAAGGCCAAATGCAGTAATTTCTGCCTATAAAATGGCAGGTAAAAATAAAAATGGCATTCTCTCCAGTGCGTGCCCTGAATCTTTGGAGGTATGTTACAGAATTCTTACTGGAAGACAGAATTGAAAGATACAAACAAAAAATACCATTTTTATATAAGTAACTATATTATATAATAATGTATAATCTCATAAATGGCACATAACTCATTTGATTATTAAATTATGAGGTTATTAAAAACTGAAATTCAGTTTTTCAGTATTGACATTTCTGTTCAGAATGTCTCATGTGGGCAGTAAGAACTGGCTCATCAATTTTGCTTGTTTACAGTCACTTTTATTTTCCAGTTCTCATGCCTTGGCCCAGTCCTGCAAATAGTTGGATACAAATACCAAAGGAGAAATAAGTTTGTTAAGCTGAGTTCATTGAACTTAAGAAAAGTTAGGAATGTACCTACTGCATCCACACACATTTTCATGCAGGGAAGTAAACAGTGAAGAATTATCAACCATGAGTAACTTAAACAACCCTTTACAAATTCCAAATGAAAATACTTTCTCTTCTTGCCTCATGTTTTGCTGCATTAAGGGAAGGTTAGCAGGAAGTCATGTGAAAAAAAAAAAAAGTTAAAATGTTTTTCAAAGGACACTTCAGAAGTCTAAAATAAAAGTCTAAAATAAAAAACTTGACAGCAAGAGCATCCTGATGGTACAACAGAAGAAACAAGTCCTAAAAGCAGACTATGAGTCAAAAGGAGTCTGAGGAACATAGCTGCACTAGTAGTATTGCAAGTATTGCAAAGAACTGCCAGTATTTGAACTGCTGGAGTTTACTTCCAGTAAAAAAAAGGAAACACCTTTTAATTACAGTTATGGTTCAACACAAAGGCAGCTGGATTTCCAGATACAGATTGGTCAATTGGGGCTATTCCCAAGTTTATAAAAAACTTAACTGGCTTTGATCCAGCTCCCTTATGTCTTTCTCTCTGGAGGTTATA
Source organism: Chlamydotis macqueenii (assembly GCF_036417535.1). Classification (NCBI taxonomy): domain Eukaryota; kingdom Metazoa; phylum Chordata; class Aves; order Otidiformes; family Otididae; genus Chlamydotis; species Chlamydotis macqueenii. The sequence continues at coordinate 28,527,265 of NC_141560.1, forward strand.
ACTAGTGTCACTTTTGTTCCTGTTAGTCATATGGACTTTCTTCTCCTACATATGCTAATAATATGATAAGTCCAAGGCCAGGTTGGATGGGGCTCTGAACAACCTGATCCAGTTGAAGATGTCCCTGCTCCTTGCAGGGGCGTTGGACTAGATGACCTTTAAAGGTTCCTTCCAACCCAAACTATACTGTAATTCTATGAAGTTCTCTAGTATGAAGTGCTTCTGGAAAAAAATTGAGGTATTAGTATAAATTAGCTACAGTTTTGCAATGGAAAAATTAAAACCAGGCTTAAATCGTAATAAAATTAACGGGAATCACCATTAGAAAATTTAGAAACTCTTGCTTGCATAAATAACAGCACGCTGTGCCTCCTCTACTTACCACAAGGCTTAACCTTTACTTACACAACTAAAACGCAGAAGATAGAAACTATTTTTGCTTTCACAAGATAAAAATAATTTTGTTCTGCACACTCCCTTGACTGATGCAACTTTACTAAAGAGCATTTTATCGCATCTTAGGCTTGGGCTCTTAACAGAGGTCATCTACAGGGAGTCACAGAACTTACGTGGGGGGTTTCCTAAGTGTGTCTACTCCCACGCCTGGCTGCTTCTCAAGAAAGGAAGACTTGAGACACACAGTAACACTTGTTTTAGTCATAGAGGAAACTGAACATAATACTGTTAACCAAAAAACAGCAGTAGTGATCTCTCACTTAAAAAGACACGAATATTTTATTAACTTAGTATTTCCAAAAGTTATCTAAAAATTATTGTTATCTGCCAATATGCAGTGCAAATGTGCTAGATGCAATAAGCACTATGTAGATGCACCGTTTGAATGTTCCCACATTATTTAGGCAGCAAACATCAGTTGGATAATCTGTTCAAAAGGTAACTTGTATAAAACATTTTAAAAATATACAGCACACATTTCCTATGCTATGAATTTTCTTGAGAATAAGGATTACAACATTAGTAAAAGAATAACCTTCCTATCTTTCAAATTTGTCTGCAGAGCATATAAAACCACTTTTTTTTTTTCCCTGAAAATAGGAATTATAAGATAACACTTTAAAGAGAAGGGAAAATAAGCATGGTTAGAGGGCTGCTTCAATTCATATGGCAAGATGTGGCTGAGGCAGAGTAGCAAGAAGCTGTGAATCGCTGCTGTTCTGCACAAATCACTGGCCACACAACAAGGCACTAGAAGTACTACAGGATTACACAGACAGCTATCATTGCGTTCAGTCTCATTTTTCCTCTGACAGGGCACATCAGGATCCATGTTTCTTTCTGAACTACATAGACATTTTAATCAGCTGAGAAGATCACTAGATCCTTCTCCAAGAAACTCATGCTCATAAGTACCTGCTGAATATGTTCTGCTTGCAATCCCTTTCATCATTTATGAGTTGCATTTAAATTATTCCCATGCTGTCACAGTCTTTGTTTAATTAGATCTTTCTCAAGTTTCTTCTAAACTTTAACATTTTACTTACCATGCAAACAATTTTGTGTTCACAGCACTTTAGCAAACAACTCTGATGGAACCAGGGTGCAGCTACAAAGTATGAAACTGTACACAGATCAGTGGAAGAGTGAAGACCAGCTGTTCACAAACGTATCAAGCATCTCCCAATGTGGTTTTTCTAAGCACACTGCTAATGATTGATTTTTCTATTATTTTAAAAATTATTAAAAATAATCCATAATTAAATGGATGTGTGTATCCAGTGTGCATGTTCTAACTGATGTCTGCACCCTAATCTGTGAATCAGTGAAAAACTAGCACACTTGTACAATACTTTGGCAGAGTGTATACATTTATCTTTCCTTGGGACAGTCCCAAAGATATGAGCTATTTCCCCACACGTAAATTAGTTCTTTTTTGTTTCTATAGCAATGCCAATTTATGGAATTTCCCCTCCACCACCAAGCTCCTGCTCTCCTACGACAATGAACTTTTTTTTTTTTTTTCCCTGTTGTGTTGATAAAGTCTATTTGTTGGGCCATGTTGTTGACCAGATCACAACACAATCACAACTGCGCTCACACACCAGGTCAGGAACTTCTGGAACAGAAAAGCTGAAGTGAAAAGAGCTGGGGAGGCAGAGCAGTAGGACAGAAAATGCATACTCCGCAAGGTCATGCTGCTGTTGAACTCCTCTTATCATGTAAAAAGCTCAAGCTTTGCAAATATGAAATAAAGCAACTGAAAATGCTGTAACTGGTAGTTTTACATTTAAAAAATCAGCAAGTTATACCTTAAAAGAACTACTTTTCAGTTAACAATAAATACTAACTATTTCCCATCAGAAGGGAACTTTTCCATACAAACTCCTGGAAACAGTCTTGCAGCAACCCACATTCACAATTCTGCACATTTTAATGGGGATCAAGCATAGGAGTTAAGCTGGGGGAGCAAGAATCCTTGGCACACTGCAAGGTTAAACACAATTCTTTTTTTTTGTTGTTTCACAACAGCCTTATGAAATAAACGCATAATTACACCTCCATTTTACACAAGTGCATAATGAAACACAAGGAAGACAGATTAATTACTCTACCTCATACAAGGAACTATGAGCAGAGCAGGATACAGATTTCCTAGGGCTTCACTGCCAGTCACTTGTTCTGATCACTAGGTCACACTGTGCCAGCGTGAAACTGTGTCCCAGTTTCAAAGGTTACCTTGCTGTAGGACAGCCTTTCTCCTTGGACGCTACCGGTGCTTTCCCACTCGTCACATGGGAAACCCCTAAACACTGCTGCTGGGAGACACACCATTCAGTGACTCGACAAAAAGTGGCTCACCTGTATGCAGGTATAGTATGAGGAAGCAATCACCCAAAAAGAGCTTAAATCAGCTTTGTTTTTAACAAATCATGTTTGCCATTTTCTAAACATTTGGTTTGCACTAAGCAAAACACACCTACAATCAGATACCTGCTAACAACAGCAACAAACTGCTCTATTATTGTTATTTCCACCTGTTGCTATTGTGGCCACCAAGCCAGCACTGTAGCTGTGGAACTGCAGAGGGAACCCCAATGCTGACCACAGGTACAGAGCTGCCGTCAGTACACTGTCAGGCGCAGCTGAGCATGAGCGTTCTCTCCAAAGGTTTACAAGGAATCCATTCCCACCACCAACACATTTATTTGACGTACAGTTTTATAATTTTTAATTCTCATTTTACATATTGTAGACAAAGAAGCTCAAAAAACCCTGTGTACTTTAGCCCCACAGAGAGAAGAGAGAGACACGATGGGAAGCGGGAGTTTTTTCCCCACAGGATGGCAGTTACCCAGGGAAGGCAAGGGTGCCGCTTGCAAGCAAGGCTGGACTTTCTTACTGAGCCTGCTAATTTCACCAAAGCAGATTCAATATCATTATCATAGCCACAAACAGAATGGAAGCTGCTTCTGATATTCTCTACTTTATTACTGATGACACAGTGTAAATGAGTTGCAAGGTCCTCTTTACTCAGGTGTGGGGGCAGCATATGCATTTATTGATCCCCTACAGATCATCTGCCCCTGACTAGCAAGAGGATAGCTACTTAGAAAGGAAAGCAGCAATGGAGGAGTGAGTAACAGTCACTAAGCTTCATCAGCCTGGTTTGGTTTATGCTCAAGACAGCCAAGAGCAAACTGTTGGGAATTATCCCTTGTGGCACTGGGGACCTCTGCAATACTGCAGAGACAGTACTGTAGGGAATATTTGTATCCTGTGTTACAGCGGGACTATTTAGATTGACGCAAGACACACATCATCATGCAAAACTACCCATGACAGCACTTCACACATCAGTGACAGCAATCACACAATGTTTAACATGTTTTAACCTGTCTACACTGACTCCACACCTAGAACTGACTTACTCCCTCTTGATGCATTCACTAGATAGAATCATAGAATCATAGAATGGTTAGGGTTGGAAGGGACCTTCAAAGGTCATCTAGTCCAACCCCCTGCAAGGAGCAGGGACATCCCCGACTAGATCAGATTGCTCAGAGCCTCATCCAGCCTGGCCTTGAACGTTTCCAGGGATGGGGCTTCCACTACCTCTCTGGGCAACCTGTTCCAGTCTTCTACAACTTGCATTGTAAAAAATTTTTTCCTAATATCCAATCTAAATCTACCTCCCTCTATTTGAAAACCATTACCCCTCATTCTATCACAACAGGCCCTACTGAACAGCCTCATAGATAGATGTCTTAACTCCCTATCACAATTCATTAAAATTTGCAGTTCATTTTTACATGCCAGCTTTTGCTCTTGACTTCACAGTCAACTCTGAGGCAGATTACTGGTTGAGCAGAAAAACCAAACCATAGAAGCAAAGATACTGGAGTTGACTGAGGATGGTACAGCAGTGTCCGTTTGCTCGGATGGGGTGATGCCCCTCGGCTGCTTGCAGAGTAAGTTTGCATTCCGGGGCATACTGAGGATGCTTTTGCAGACAGGTCCAAGCTGACTGTGTACTAAGACACCCGGTGCCCCCGCACAGTCCAGTGTTCCCACTGACTGGAGGACTTGGCTCAAGTGCAGCACTGGGTGAATGCAGACATATTACTTCCAGGTCAACACTGACTACAAAAATACTCCATGGACTGCACCCAACCTAATGAGCCCTCTTGAATCCTAGGTAATGGGGAAAGTAAAGCAGAGTAACTGCAGACAGATTCAGCTCAGGTACCAATGCAAAAGCATAATATATATTTTCCTGTATTCATGGCATCCTAGCTATTATGCCAGTAATGGAGATATCTTTAATTATAACTCCACTCGATTTCAACTGAAGGTGGAACCTGCTCTGAAACAACTAGGCTCTGACATTATATTCTGCTATATTATAAACTACAGGTAAAATTTCAAGCAAGCTTGAAGAGCTACCCCTGTTTTTCACTCTACTGACCAGCTCAGAGAACAGCACAATTAAAAACCAAACATGTATAAATTAAGTTTACGTTTAGAAAGACTGTTATGAATTTTTCCTAAGCAACATGAAGATAGGGATAGGTCCCTGTCCTTCCCAGCAGAGAGGCACGTAAGAAAAAAAGGTTTTGAAATAGGAATTTTCTAATATATAATCTAATTACAGCCATATCCTGCTCTGCCTTATTCCCAGAAGGCATGGCAAGTAGTGATCTGATGGACCGTAAAGCCTTATTTCCCAGGAGAATTACAGAATCAAGGTGGGATGCATGCAGGGACTGAAGAAATATATACGTAACTCACTACATAGAATTTAAATTGTGCATATGACATGAAGGATGGGGAGGCAGGACCGGGATTTCCAGGTGGAGGAGACACTAGTTTTCTGGAGTCTGGCTTTTCAGAATGGATTGTCACTTTTAAAAGATCTCAGCCACTTTGTCAGACTTTGCACCTGACAAACCTTTAGTGTGACCATTCCTGCTCACACTTTTTGAATGTCACTCCTTTTGAATGGTAGTATTTTCATCATCATGACCTTTAGATGAATAAAGGTCTACCATGAATAAAAGAAAGAAAACGGGTAGTGACAATGGTTAGCATAGCATGTTAATGAACAATGCCAAGAACTCCAGAAATCATGGCTAAAGAAGAGATAGACAGTTAGGGACTTGCTGAATTTTATAGTATATATTGCAAAACAGAAAAGCAGGCAATTTTCTGTGACTCTTACAACAATTCAAGAAATACGTGGACAAACAAACATTCTCCAGTTGCATAATGGCTTTTTTGGAAGTTGAATTTTGTAAGTCACTGCAGCGCTAGTCAAGTTTCTCAATCCAAAAGTTTTGTTAACCAGCTACAGAACCATTTTCATTCCCAGTCACTTACAAAAAATGTAATGTTGGTTTAAACCTGCAAGCAGAGCCTTTGATGTTGGGTCAGCAATTATGGAGTAGGCATAAAGATGGAACAGAAAGGATGAATATGAAATCCAAAGTAGCATTTTGATAAGGCAGCCACTGGGAAATGTTAAATTCACAATTAACTATAGCCCAGTCCTAGCAGCTCTAAATTTTGTATTTTAATTAAAATGTAAAATGTTTCTTTTAATGAATTTGAATTTTCTAAATGTCCTCCTTTCTTGAGTCATGTAAAAGGGCAAAGGTATTTCTCTTTCTCTGATCTTCTCTGAGATATTTTTTCTATGTAGCTGATAACATTATGTACTTTCATCTCTCCTCTTACTCATGTTCTTTCTTGTTACAAAGAATAAATACCAAGATCTTGACAATACATATAGGACATCTTACATGGAATTTTTTTAATCCAGACCTCTCCTGAGCACTTACTGTTTTGTACCAAAACCTAGAGATTGCAAAATATTAAAAAGAGTTATCAGTATCAACCCTCCACACCAAGGAGATGAGCTAGGTGATTCTATCTGTCTGTGACTATAAAAGAGTAGGAAAATAAACGTGTAAAAGCTGAAAGGACATGAAATGCTACCTGTGCGTTTCCACATATCAGTACAATCCTTCGTTCTCATCCTTGAATTCTTTCTGCCTGCACTGCTGTTTCTTCAACAGTATTTTCTGACTGATCACTACACATTGCTTCATTGCACCAAGTACTATGCCCATCACCTTTATTTTCATGAGGAAGCAAGTTACGTAAAAATGAAAAGGTATGAGATTTTACTTATTTTTGTATAGGCTTCAGAAGTGAAACTTTCCTATCAGAGTCACTGACTGTAAATGGAATAACTGTCCCAGCTGAAGTCACAGCTTCAGGAGGCTGCCATCTTTCACTGTAAATTCTGTCTTTGCCATGGCATCGGTACTCTCACGTGTCTACTATTATTGTAGCAGTTGTACACAGCGACTTAAGGCCATAAGAGAGTTTCCATTATCATTTCTCACTTTAGAAAGAATGTAAAAAGCTAGCCATTAGAAAAGAACATTTGTGAACTAAATGCAGCTGTGCCAGTCTCAGATTTTCACAGTGTGGGTCAGAAGTTATATTTTAAGTACTGAAAATCCACAATGTGAGCAGGATCTCTGGGTGGCGGTGGCAGAGTGTTACGAAAATGAAAGCACAAGCTTGACTGATCCTTTCCATAGATAGGAAATAACTTGGTGCAGGACTGAAATTGCTTTGTAAGACTGAAACTGACAGTTTAAAAGATACCAATATTTGAGCTCTCACCACTGTCCCATGCAGATGTCTGCACAGCGTCACTGACCTAGTCTGATGTTAAGTGTTTTCCCCCCTCTCCAATCTGTGGTTCAAAAAGTCCCAGCCGGTACTTTTACTCTTTGAGGAAAGGTGCCACAGCAGCTGTGGAGATCACTGTTATAGAAGGCACAGGCACGATGCTGTTCAAGGCACATTAAACCTATGCCTCTGCAGCGACACCCTATGTTGTAATAAGCTCGGCAGTTCCATAAAAACTTTAAGATAAAGACTATTTCTATGCTCACATGTCAACAAGCTTGTCATTCAGGTAGAATGATAAAATAACCAAGGAAACCCATGAGTAAATTGATTGCTTGCAGTTGGGGGAAAAAAAAAAAAAAGATTGGTCTACAACATGCAGCAAACATTTATAACATGATTTTCACACTGCTTTTCTTCTGTTTCTCATTAGTATTATTTTCCAGCTGCCTGCTACAGATTACTGTTCAGAGATAAAGATGTTATCTTCAAAAATAATTGTCCCAATAAGAACTATTTTGCAGTTCTTAACACAAATAAATACATTAACAAATACTATGCAAGTGAGTGACCTCTTTAAAGGTCAGAAAGATGAAAAATTTCTTTAATATGAAAGGGAACATATAAAATGTTCTTCTTCAACAGGACAAAAAACAACAGAAGCAAACCAAAGCACAAAGGTCTGAGGTGAAGGACCTCAGGCTATGTGGTCGGTCAGGCCCACCTACCCCAGGTCAAACACGCACCAATGCTTTCAGCAAGGAGGGACCAAGGAAGGAATCTGTTTAACATGGGTAAGAGCATAACTGGTATTTACCAGGCTGGAGAAAACTCAGGGGACTTCAATATACACCAGGACACCTTGCACTGCCAGTCCCACGAGGCAGAAGTTCAACTGTCTCATTTGGATCAAGGCTGCACACCCTGATAAATAACACACTATTCCTCCAAAAACAGCAAAAATCTGATGCAGAGTGTATCACAAGTGAATATAAACTATGGGTCAGCATTATTTTTCTTAACATAGTCATTAGCTTTGATTGTACATCACTGCAGACTCATGCCATTTTACTACTAGTAACACTGCAGGCAGTATCTATGCCTGGAGATCCTAGGCAGTGAAGGTCTGAAAGCCCCCACAATAGCTACAATCCACAAGATCTAATTTACTTCAATGCTTTTAATATAAGTTTATTGATAACAGCCTGCAAAACTGCTGGACATTGGGCAGGCCACTGTATTTTTCTTTAACTCGGGAGATAAGACACAGCAATTTGATAAACAGATAATATTGTCAGCTCCTACAAATTAATTATTGATGATAATTGGCATTTGTCTAAAAGCTCCACCTCCTGGGAATGACTGATTATATGAAAATCTTTGTCTACTTAGTCATTTTTTGCCCCTGTAGTCAAAAGGAGTAAGCTTCAGAATATGAAAATATGACCACCAGAATGGCTTGGACAATGGAAGCCAAGTAAGAACCACCCAGCCCCTCTTTCATAAAAGGATCTATCTTCTTCAAGCAAATTTTGGTTTGGGGACTCAGCATCATGTTTTCCAGGTATCTACACATTACGATACTAGCCAGCACATTTGAGAAATTCTGTTGCATCTTTCCCTCCTTTGTCCATTTCCATGAAAAGAATGCAGATACCAACCTAGCAACTCCTGGAGAAGCCAGGACCACACAGCAGTGCTCAAGTGCAAGAGAGAGCTATAGTTTCAGAAATATTTTGTTTACCAAATTTATCAGATAGCTAAGGGTTTAAAAGTCAGTGCCATATTACTAATTATGTTAGCTAGGCTGGTTGAGTAAAAGGGCTTGTGGAAGTGAGAGTGAGTGGGATGAGAAAAAAAGAAATCCCTAACCTATAGCATTTGTATTTCTGAAAGCCCATTTGGTGATGCTCATTCAATGGAAAGTTAGAGCTTTTCACTCTGTAACGCACGAAAGTATGAAGATAAATACATATGAATGAGAAGTGAAAACATCAAAAGCCTCCCATTCTTGTATGTAAGTCACTTCCATTAACTGTTGAGACTTGGGGCCATCATACATAAACTGATTCAAACAGTACAGTGCAATGTTTTACAGGGATATCATGTAAATTACTTCAGATGTTGGAAGCAGCATAGCGACATTAACATTAGACAAGCCCAGGGTAACTACTCCTAACAAGGAGCACGGTAAGTCAACGTGATTAAGACTCGCTGGCTGTGCTCTATGACTACCTGCTTGCAACCCTCTTCATTTTATTTACTCAAATGTGTGGCGACATAGGGCTGCGGTGAAAGAAAATTCCTATCAGTCAACCAATCAGTCAGACAATAGTATAGGTAGTATTCAAGGAATACCAATCTTCCACTGTGCTTTCCTCAAACTTGCGCTGAATGTAGCTCAAATTTGAATGAGCCACAGCTCTAACAAGCACCTGCAACACACTATTTTTTTTTCCCAGTGTACAGTGTAAGCACTACCCAGTTTACCCAAATATCACGCAATTTATTAGGAAATAAACAAGGAGCGAGGGCATCAGCAAGGTTGATCTTCCCACACTGGTATACCATGTAAGTCAGGAAACAGCTCCATAGAACCAGGGGAACTGCACTAGCTTTTAACTTCTGTTAGAGAGGTTAAGGCACACAATGCAGACAGCCTGCTCATGGAGCCATGTCAACATGACTCCTTGAAAGCTCAAAACAATTCAAAATATTAGAGGCAGAAGAAATATTACTGACAACTCACTCTTTCCTTTTTGGTGATCATAGAAGTGAGCAGGTAAATGGATGAATGCTGGACAATGATGAGGACACACATAAGCATCACTACCATTTCCTGATTTATGTAAAAGCTAAGTTGGTATCGTCAATATGACTGAAGCACAGGTCCAGTTTTAACAGTCACTATAGGAGACATTGTGCAAGGATAGGACACTGCAGCAGCTAGAAATGGTAGAAATGATTTGGAAAAATTAGACAAAAGTACCAGTTAATGCTTCATAAAACTGTTTGAAAAATAGAGTATATTATGTTTACATAATGTTGACAACCTCTTTAGCTTCTGACTCACCTGACTCATTATAACTTCAATGCATGTTTCCAGCAAGAACTGTGCAAAGAACTATTCCGATGATTAAAGAACTGGCTGGTGAATAATAAATCAGGAAGAAACAGCATCACAAACTACTGTCTCTGGGTGGAAAGGAAAAACCAGTAGATACTTGTAAAGATTAGTATAAAATATGTAAATAATTTGAAATAGAGAATTTCTCAAGAACAAGAAGAAGGTTTCCTAACAATGAGACTGGACAGTAAGAACAATGCCAAAGACTAAGCAATTAAAGTGATTTAAAATGTAGGTTTTGGAGATCATATTTAGGAAATAGTATTTATAGACTAGAGAATATGAATGTTTATTTGATGGAGATGCAAATGAAAAGGACAACTCTAAGACAAATCATGCTTTATAAGGTTATTTCTTCATCTGATGTTTTGCAATGACTGATTTTTAAAATATTAAGGTAGGAATCTTTCTTGGAGGATGAAGACTGAAGACTTCTACTGTATATAATAGTTAGCACCATGGCTACTAATAAGTAAATACATATCTACAGTTCTAAATTTTCTATTTATTCTCTACCATTTAGAAAAATACAAGTCAGACGATCTAAAAAGTTCTAAAATCATGTAAGCAACAGGGGATATCAAGTTAAGAAGCAAATAAGGAAAAGTGTTTAGAACGTTTCCGCAAGTACCAAGTTAAGTTCTCTTGCTTTACACACAGAGATAGGGATGACCCTATACACAAAACTGCCCTCCACAGCAGTAAGCCATTGACCTGCTACACTAGCATGCTGTGCATCTGAGGTGACCCAGCAGATACGAAGCTCCTTTGCAGGAGATCCTGCAACTCAGGACCTCCTCTGCAGTTTATTTCAGCTTGGCTCATGCTGCTAAGACTTTTCTTCTAGAAGCAGTTCCAAAAATCCATGTACTTCCCAGATTTCATTCTATACAACAGAGGAAGAACCCATGTAGATTAGCATTGCCTGTCCTAGAAATCAGCCTGTAAGTTGTTTTTTTTCCCTGAAAATTTGAACAGCAGCAGCAAAGGTAGCCATAGCTTTCTTATTATGTTCTTGGTATTCTTACTACATCACTCCCGTTCCTCACATGACACCAAGCAATAATATAATTTACAAGTCCCAGCATGTATGATAATAGCATAATTAGATTTTATATGGATAGGTCAGGTCTGATTACAACCATTAATAAACATGTTTACAAGGTTTCTAGGCATTTCACATTTTCTATTATTTGAGACCATGTTTTGATTGCATTGGTGGTGGAGAGTTAGACAGATGATGCCAAATCACTGTTCCCTGCTCCTGCTATCTCTGTCGCTGTGTTGTTACTTAACCACAGCAGAGGCACACCACACACCATCCAAAGGAGGCTGCAATGGATTGCTGCAGTGACACACACAAACGCCCAAATCCTTCTGAGGTGCAATTAATTTTCAATTTTATTTGAAATCTTATATTAATCCCATCTCTTACACTTAAATAAAGAAGAAAAAGCCTATTAGGAATTTTCAGTCTATGAAAAATAATAATGTATTTTTAAAAATAGTGAAAAATCTACAGGAAACTTTGGCTTGTTGTATCAGGTAACCTGCAAGACTAGACTTCAAACTGAGTTGCTCACAGTCAGAGAGGAGATCAACCATTACACAATAAAATGCTGGTCTCCTGAGTCCAATTTGAGAGGATTACTCTTTAGCCCGACAGTAGCCCTGGTTGTCATCATACACACCCATACACGTCATATGGTAGAACAAAGATCAAAGGAAGAAAAGGATCAAGAAAGGAACACAGTCAAAAATGAAAAAGAAACAAAAGTCTGCATGATACCTATATTGCACAATGGTATGCCATTTTTTATTCTAGATAATTTATAAAAACAA